>NW_026652280.1:14153114-14864719 GCF_009828535.3 Hylobates moloch | reverse complement strand
TGAATCCAGGAGCTGGTTTTTTGAAAAGATCAACAAAATCAATAGACCGCTAGGAAGACTAATAAAGAAGAAAAGAGAGAAGAATCAAATAGATGCAATAAAAAATAATAAAGGGGATATGACCACTGATCCCACAGAAATACAATCTACCATCAGAGAATACTTCAAACACCTCTACGCAAATAAACTAGTAAATCTAGAAGAAATGGATAAATTCATCAATACATACACTCTCCCAAGACTAAACCAGGAAGAAGTTGAATTGCTGAATAGACCAATAACAGGCTCTGAAATTGTGGCAATAATCAATAGCTTACCAACCAAAAAGAGTCCAGGACCTGATGGATTCACAGCCGAATTCTACCAGAGGTACAAGGATGAACTGGTACCATTCCTTCCGAAACTATTCCAATCAATAGAAAGGGAGGGAATCCTCCCTAACTCATTTTATGAGGCCAGCGTCACCCTGATACCAAAGCCTGGCAGAGACACAACCAAAAAAGAGAATTTTAGACCAATATCCTCGATGAACATTGATGCAAAAATCCTCAATAAAATACTGGCAAACTGAATCCAGCAGCACATCAAAAAGCTTATCCACCATGATCAAGTGGGCTTCATCCCTGGGATGCAAGGCTGGTTCAACATACACAAATCAATAAATGTAATCCAGCATATAAACAGAACCAAAGACAAAAACCACATGATTATCTCAATAGATGCAGAAAAGGCCTTTGACAAAATTCAACAACATTCATGCTAAAAACTCTCAATAAATTAGGTATTGATGGGACGTATCTCAAAATAATAAGAGCTATTTATGACAAACCCACAGCCAATATCATACTGAATGGGCAAAAACTGGAAGCATTCCCTTTGAAAACTGGCACAAGACAGGGATGCCCTCTCTCACCACTCCTATTCAACATAGTGCTGGAAGTTCTGGCCAGGGCAATCAGGCAGGAGAAGGAAATAAAGGGTATTCAATTAGGAAAAGAGGAAGTCAAATTGTCCCTGTTTGCAGATGACGTGATTGTATGTCTAGAAAACCCCATTGTCTCAGCCCAAAATCTCCTTAAGCTAACAAGCAACTTAAGCAAAGTCTCAGGATACAAAATCAATGTACAAAAATCACAAGCATTCTTATACGCCAATCACAGACAAACAGGGAGCCAAATCATGAGTGAACTCACATTCATAATTGCTTCAAAGAGAATAAAATACCTAGGAATCCAACTTACAAGGGATGTGAAGGACCTCTTCAAGGAGAACTACAAACCACTGCTCAATGAAATAAAAGAGGATACAAACAAATGGAAGAACATTCCATGCTCATGCGTTGGAAGAATCAGTATCATGAAAATGGCCATACTGCCCAAGGTAATTTATAGATTCAATGCCATCCCCATCAAGCTACCAATGATTTTCTTCACAGAATTGGAAAAAACTACTTTAAAGTTCATATGGAACCAAAAAAGAGCCTGCATCGCCAATTCAATCCTAAGCCAAAAGAACAAAGCTGGAGGCATCACGCTACCTGACTTCAAACTATACTGCAAGGCTACAGTAACCAAAACAGCATGGTACTAGTACCAAAACAGAGATATAGATCAATGGAACAGAACAGAGCCCTCAGAAATAATGCCACATATCTACAAATACCTGATCTTTGACAAACTTGACAAAAACAAGCAATGGGGAAAGGATTCCCTATTTAATAAATGGTGCTGGGAAAACTGGCTAGCCATATGTAGAAAGCTGAAACTGGATCCCTTCTTTACACCTTATACAAAAATTAATTCAAGATGGATTAAGGACTTACATGTTAGACTTAAAACCATAAAAATCCTAGAAGAAAACCTAGGCAATACCATTCAGGACATAGGCTTGGGCAAGGACTTCATGTCTAAAACACCAAAAACAATGGCAACAAAAGCCAAAATTGACAAATGGGATCTAATTAAACTAAAGAGCCTCTGCACAGCAAAAGAAACTACCATCAGAGTGAACAGGGAACCTACAAAATGGGAGAAAATTTTCGCAACCTACTCATCTGACAAAGGGCTAATATCCAGAATCTAAAATGAACTTAAACAAATTTACAAGAAAAAAAACAAACAACCCCATCAAGAAGTGGGCAAAGGATATGAACAGACACTTCTCAAAAGAAGACATTTATGCAGCCAAAAAACACATGGAAAAATGCTCATCATCACTGGCCATCAGAGAAATGCAAATCAAAACCACAATGAGATACCATCTCATACCAGTTAGAATGTCCATCATTAAAAAGTCAGGAAACAACAGGTGCTGGAGAGGATGTGGAGAAATAGGAACACTTTTACACTGTTGGTGGGACTGTAAACTCGTTCAACCATTGTGGAAGTCAGTGTGGTGATTCCTCAGGGATCTAGAACTAGAAATACCATTTGACCCAGCCATCCCATTACTGGGTATATACCCAAAGGACTATAAATCATGCTGCTGTAAAGACACATGCACACGTATGTTTATTGCAGCACTATTCACAATAGTAAAGACTTGGAACCAACCCAAATGTCCAACAATGATAGACTGGATTAAGAAAATGTGGCACATATACACCATGGAATACTATGCAGCCATAAAAAAGGATGAGTTCATGTCCTTTGTAGGGATATAGATGAAACTGGAAACCATCATTCTCAGCAAACTATCACAAGGACAAAAAACCAAACACCACATGTTCTCTCTCATAGGTAGAAATTGAAGAATGAGAACACATGGACATGGGAAGGGGAACATCACACACCGGGGGGAAGGGGGAGGGATAGCATTAGGAGATATACCTAATGCTAAATGATGAGTTAATGGGTGCAGTACACCAACATGGCACATGTATACATATGTAACAAACCTGCACATTGTGCACATGTACCCTAAAACTTAAAGTATAATAATAATAAAATAAAATAAAAAGAATTACAATCTGAGAGATGGCCTTTTGATGTTAATTCTTTGATTAAATATCATTTATTATTTTGCAAAAATAATAAAAAAGAAACTGTATACATATTTGCTGAATAATTAAGGAACAAATACATGTATAAGTAAATGACAATGAAGCAATTGCAGCTTATTTTCCGGTGATTAAATACAATATATTCAGTAATTGAAATATATTTAACATTGTATTTGAAAAATTATTTGATCCAATGTCCCCTACATATTTTAAAAACCTTTTTTCATAGGAAAAAAAGCATTGATTGGGCCTCAAAGATATGTCTCAGGTTTTTGAGAGATAACTAATTAAAATAAAAAGATTGGTATACGTGTAATTTATGTCAATAGTGCTTGAAATAACTTAGGAAAGTGCTTAGGCCACTGGGGGTCTCTGTATAATCCACTGCAGGAGTTTCAAAGCATCCGTCTCTTGCCCAAGGAACAATGGTATGCCCTGATCTGCACTCACTTTGAACAAAATGCATGCCTCTAAATATTTAATTTACAAAGCTGTCAGTAAGTATTACAATTGTATGAAAAGACTAAAGGTTTCATTCATTTTTATGTAAAGCAAGATTATGAAAAGAAAAATAAACATAAGATTCCCAGTACACTTCTGGCAAACTGGAAGTAACAGGCTTCATTTGCAGCTAATGACTGAGTAGACGTAAAACTAAGCAAAGAAAGAATGCAAGGCGCCCGAAACAGAAAGCGCACAGATGGAGCAAGCAGGTGGCGTGAACGCACCAGGAGCTGATGATGAACAGAATACTGATGGTTGGAAAATATGACCAGATTCCATAAAAGTCAGATGTATTTCAGCAGAGGCTACTAAATTTTAGAGGACAGAATCAGAAACCCATCTGGGGCACTTATGGTTGATATAGGAAAGTTGCCAGCACTTGAAAACAATGCAACGCCTCTGTGTTATTGAACAAGGAATTTGGTAAAAGTCACCAGGATTGAGTCATTATTTCTAATTTTTTTGTGGACCTTGAATGGAAACCTTTTTGTTAGGTAAGATTTAAGAGGATATTTTGTATATAGCTAAAGAGATGAATATGTATATTATATGAAGTGCAGTAGCCTGAAGTATTATAAAGGACAAAAGTAAAAGAAATATGTCTATCTTCAACCTAATTGGTAATAACCCTTGATGTGTCACCAAAATTTTGAGTAAGTCTCTTACAAAATAAAACACATTCATATAGAAATGTGTCAAAGAACATTAAAAAACACTGAGAGCTTGCACATAATATGAAATACTGTTCTTTGAGATAGAAGTAGAAAGAGAAAATTGAACAAAATCATCCTCTTCTTTTTCCTTTAAAATATTTTGGACCACGAAATAACTTAAAAGTATTTTAAGTAGTTTATCACCAAAGTGTTATTTCAAACCCTAATTTAAAAATCAGCTGAAAGTGATCTTGAATCACTTAACTTTAGCTTGTACATTGCATAATATTCATGTACCATCTATATCACCTATGGAAACCTCTGAGGAATTGTCCAAGGCTTCAGTGGATGTAATTACAATGACACTGACTCAGACAGCTCTTTTCATAGTTGTTCCTCCTGTTTGCTCAGGAAAACAAATTTTTATGCTTTCATGCATATCCTAATTTTATATAGATTACTAAATAATATGAATCTCATCTACAATTAGCACAGTAGAGTCAATAAATCTGTAAAAGTGATTTTACAAAAAAAGTTGATTTATTAACTTCATATGAAATGTATACCTCATAGAGATTAATGCCCAGATCTTTTGACCTGGTAAATCAGTATGTAAAAAATACTAATATAACATGTAAACTAAAAAATCATTCATTTGAGAAATAAATATGCAGTTCAGGAACATTAGGGATAGAGCATAGCAAAAAAACACATGTGGTATAAATCTAAATTCCAGGTGTTGACTTAAAAATTGTGATATTTGATACATTGTAAATTGTAAAGATTTTTTCACTGGTAAATTTTCTTTCTGAAATACATATTTGGGAAATCCAAGGATCAGATATTATAGTTTATGAGCACAAATAAGAAAGTAATTTAAAAATAATTTTAAAGGGAAATCTAGAATTTGCTTATCTCCCTATTTCGTGATTTGAAGCAAAAGGCTTAATCCCTCATTGTGAAATCTGGCATGCATAAACCTTAAATGATACACTCTTGGCTCTTAGGCTACTTTCAATCTAGGAATATATAAAAAACCATAATATATATTTTAAATGAAGTAAGTATGTATAATAACATAGGAAAATCAGAAAAATTGTCTTAATGTTTTCAATGTTTTATCTCATATATACATTAATTTAACACATTTATTCCTCATAAATATTACTGTATGAAAATGACTTTTTAAAATGATCATACACACATAAATAATATATACAATTTCCCTTTTAAAAAAATCTTGAAATGCATTTATTGGGAGAAATACTAGTGATAATACTGCAATGGGAAATAAATGACAAAGTTGCAGTACTGGTAATAGAAATGAAATGAAAGACATAAATTAGAATTTTCTAAAGTTTTTTACATTTATAAAGAATTGTAGCAAGAGGAGTGTCATGAGTTGAATTGTGACCCCTAAAAAGACACATTCAAATCCTCGTATCTGGGACTTTTAAATGTGACCTTATTTTGAAATTACATAACCAAGATAAATTGAGGTCAGACTCAAGGTAGATGGGCGCTTAATCCAATATGACTGCTTTCCCTATGAAATGAAAAAACAGAGACCAGACACGCTGAGAGGGAAGATGGAGTGTGTGACAACAGAGCCAGGGTTTGGAGTGTTGCAACTTCAAGCCAAGAAACACCAAGAATCACTGGCAACCACCAGAAGCCAGGAGAAATGTATGAGACACGTTGTCCCTCTAAATCCCCCAAGAAGAAGCAACCTGACTGACACCTGGATTTTGGATGTCTGGCCTTTGGTACTGTGGAAGAATAATTTTTTGTTGTTTTAAGCCACTCAGTTTGTACTGCTTCCTTATGGCACCCTTAGCAAACTAACACAGGAGGAGAAAAGTCTCAAAATTTCAACACTGAGTTAAAGAGTGACTAATACAAAGTTAAAGAGGGACAATAAAACTGGCAGAAGGAACTGTTTCTTCATGTGGACTAAACTTTATTTATTTTAGAAATATGGATGCTAATTTTGTCCAATGAGATGTAAGAGTTAAAAGTATCCCATTGGCATTTTTTTTTTTTTTTTTTTTGAGACAGAGTCTCGCTCTGTCGCCCAGGCTGGAGTGCAGTGGCTCAATCTCGGCTCACTGCAAGCTCCGCCTCCCGGGTTCACGCCATTCTCCTGCCTCAGCCTCTCTGAGTAGCTGGGACTACAGGCGCCCGCCACCATGCCCGGCTAATTTTTTGTATTTTTAGTAGAGACAGGGTTTCCCCGTGGTCTCGATCTCCTGACCTCGTGATCCGCCCGCCTCGGCCTCCCAAAGTGCTGGGATTACAAGCGTGAGTCACCACGCCCGGCCTCCCATTGGCACTTTTAAGAACATTTCCTTTATGTTGTAATGGCACTTCATGCGCTTTTATGTCATAGAATTTACCTATTGAATGACAATTGAATATTTGTCTTTCTATTTTTTTTTTTTTCATTTTACTGTGGATCATTAAAGATACAGCCTTCACACTTTCAAATTCTGAGTAAACAACACAGTGTTGGAAAAAAAGTGAGTGGGTGATAACAGGTTTATATTAATGGAATGAATGAATAAAGGAACAAAAGCTAAGCTTTGGATTAGAACTTTGGGAATGACTAGTATATGCCCCTGGAGTGATGAGTACAGCCCCCCAAAGATATTCAGATTCTAATCTCTGAGGCCTGTAACTATGTTATGTTGCATTGCAACAGTGACTTTGCAGGGGTAATTAAAGTTACACGCCTTAACATAGGGAAGTTTCCTTGGATTATCCAGGTGGGATAAATCTTATCATGTGAGACCTATGAAGCTGAGAATTTTCTCTAGTCAGAAATAGCAAAGATTTAGCAGAAGGAGAAGTCAGATAAATTAGAAACATGAGAAGGTCTTGATTCTCTGTTGCAGGTTAGGAGAAAGAGGAGAGAATGATGAAGACCCCAGGTGGATGTCAGTTGCTGAGAGGCTTTCAGATGACAGCCAGCGAGGGAACATGAAACTCAGCCCCACAACCACAACGAACTTAATTCTGCCAAGACAGGAATCATCCTGGAAGAACATTCTCTCCTCAGAGCTTCCAGATAATATCCCAGGCTGGTGGGCACTTTGATTTCTGCCTTTTTGGAGAGGAAGCTGAAAAACTAGCTAGGTATACCTAGACCCCTGATCTACAGAAACTGTGGGAAGAAAATCTTTTTAAAATGTGTTGTTTAAAACTGCTTAAATTGGTGATAATTTGCTACAGCAGCACGAGAAAACGAATACATACAGAACATTTACATATTCCAGTGGGTAAAAGTCCCAAAGAATTTAAAGAATACCACAGAAGTGAGGCAGGAGAATGTGGAAAATGAGGCAGGAGAATAGCAAAAGGAATTAAAAGTTGGATAAAGGGTGGAATGAGTAAAAGCAGAGAGGAGAAGTAAAGTGAAGGGGCAGGTGAGCAACAAGGAAGACAAAAGGCAAAAGTTAAGCAGCCAAAACAAAAAGTAAGATTAAAAAAAAAGTGGGAAAGGACACCAAGGTCAGCAAGATCTAGATCAAACCAGTAAGGGGCAGATTTTTTGGGGATAGTTATGTGCATTAAAAAGTATCCTTAATATAACACTGTGTGATAATCAGTTCATTATAGCTTATGCATCAGGACTGCATATCATGCATGCACTTAAAATTACGGGATAGAGGTGACCATCCTCCATGGTCACAAGGGCCAAAGAAAGCAACACATCTTTTAATCAAAAAGGCAGACACTGGCTAGAGATTAGGCAGCCATGGGAAGAGAAGGAAAAAAACAATCACATGAATAGACCCAAAGTACACCAAACTGAGGCTGATCTCATCTCGCAGAGATCAGTCTGCTGTCCCCCGCTCCGAGAGTATAAGTCTGTGCTTAATACACTTTTGCTGCTTTGCTTTACTATCTGTAATTGTCACATCCAATTCTTTGTTTGGGAAAACAAGAGCCTGGTCCTGCAAAGCACCATCCAGTAACAGAAGTTTGAGGACAACATGAGAATTTCAGAGCCAGTCTCCATGGTTTCAAATTGCAGCTCTGTAACCCATTGCTTTTCACAGTTGGGGTAATTTATTTACCCTAAATCTTAGTTTTCATATCTGTAAAACAGGGAGACATTTTCTGTCTTAAAAAGTTCTTGAGCAGATAAAATCGAAATTGATTAATGTAAATAATGAGCTTAAAATAATGCCCAACATGTGGTAACTAACAAAAAATGAGTTATTTTTATTATTGTTATTATAATGATCATTTAGGGGCAAGGGGATTAAACCTCCAGACTAGTATAATAAGCATCCATTGTATGCTTATTAAACAAGCAAAATGAATATGTTAATGGAAGAAATAAAGAAATGAGAGCAAATAGCAGTCATAAAGGTCTGAATTTCAGATTAGAAGAGTATAACCAAATTTGAAGCAAGAAAGACTTTCAAAAAATGTGACAGTAAAGAATATTAGCACCTCTGAAGAAAAACTCTGATTTTATTAGGAAGAATTTTGATCTAAACCACTTACATATCATCCTCAGAAAATTCACACTATTTATGTATTATAAATAGACAATATGTATTTTGTGGATGACAGAGAATATGAAAAAAAGAGTTTGGATATGGAGACCAACAAGATTGTGTATTGACAGTTTCTGTGTACACAGATAACAAACTAAGAGAAAGATGGGTGATATGGTTTGGCTCCGGGTCCCCACCCAAACCTCATCTTTTAGCTCCCATAATTCCCACATGTTGTGGGAAAGACCCATAGGAGATGATTGAATCATGGGGGTTGGTCTTTGCCATGCTGTTCTCATGATAGTGAACTCTTGTGAAATCTGATGGTTTTAAAAATGGAAATTTATCTGTACAAGCTCTCTCTTTGCCTGCTGCTGATATAGGAATTAAGAAGAAATAACTTAGGCAGATAGCAAGGACATGGGAGTCCTCCATAAGGCTTTTCTTTTTAATGAAAAGCAACCCTAAATCATTTTCTAACAAAGAACAGCCTGCAAGCTGGGAGCTTGAATAGGTGAATGCCAGCAGGAGCTAAGGACTAGATATTTTCATGATGGTAGCTCCATCTTCCTCTCTCTGCTAGCTGCATGTACTGTAAAGGAGCAGACAAGATGGTGCTGATCAACTGGAAAGCTCATTTGAATAAGAAGATTAGGGTGGAGTGATCAGCCTTCTCCATGCACTATGTAATTGTCATGCCTGATTGAACCAATCTATGAGCCCCATGTAAATCAGACACTTCCTCCTCAAACTGGACTATAAAACTCAGCTGCCAGCCAGTCCTTTCTACTTGGAGACCCCTTCCTCTAAAGAGGAAACTGTTTCTCTTTCTCTTCTCTTCTACTTATTATACCTCTGCTCCTAAACTCCTCATGTGTGTTGTGTCCTAAATCTTCCTGGCATGCAACAACGAACTCCAGGGTACAAACTCCAGACAATGTAGCTGTAGCTGCTTCATACTGGGGGCTCATCTGGGATATCAAGGTACAACATTCATCAAAACTGTGAGTAGAGGAGTGGACTCAAACTCTGTCCTTTCATTCCAAGGCTCTGGGTCTCCATTTTAGAACCAAATCAAATCAAATACTGGGACCCCTTCTGCCATTTTAAAAATGATTAGCATGGCTCCCAGCCTTATGAGACTTGGGGGACAGGCTTATTAGGGAGAACATGGAGAATCTCTCAGCACCCATGGGTTGCTGGGTATATTGGCCATGTTTAAACCTGCTTCCTTTCATGGAGGACTTAGCCATTGTATGGGATTGGGAGAAGTCCTGGGGCAATTGAGGATTTCTGGCAGGGGCTATCCCTCAGTGTTATCCAAAGGCTTCTAGACTGACCCCAGCCTCCGACTGCCCCAATGGGGTGTCAACAACCAGATCTCTAACTTTTCTATCCTAACTTTCTCCTTTCCTGTTTGCTACCGTCATACCTCCTATCCTCTCTTATGCAATGTGCAGGAAGTTTTACAGTTCAGAGAAGTAACCTTGTTTGGCAAGATCAGTGAACGTCATAGTAACTGGGGATATAACTCAAGGAAAGGTGTTTTTGTGATTTTCTAGGAAGGGAGCACCACCCTACTCCTGCCAACAGTGAGCGTCTCTCTCTGCCCTTGGTCTGGAGAGCACATGGCACTTCCAGGTCACTCTCTGCCCTTGGTCTTGAGAGCACATAGCAGGTGAAGGTCAGTTTGCCCTTGGTCTGGAGAACACATGACATTTCAAGGTCAACGGCAAAACCTAGTGGAATAGGGATCCTCTCCATGAAGCACATTGTTGGCCTTTCTCCAAAACACCCTACCTTCCCAATTCTCTCCCCTTTTTGTGCCTCTCTACTAGAAACCAGGCTTTATGCTGCTTCTGTACAAGGGAAAATTCTGCCTTCAACAACTAGGAGTAAATTATCCTCCCAAGCCAAATTTTAGTCTCCATATTGTCCCATTAGCAGGAAAATGGCCATTTGGTCCCTACATTTTTTTAAGGCAGTTAATCTGCCTCCAATTAGAATGGTACTTAATTAGTAAGGGGATTTTAAGTTTGGAAGCTAAACCAAACCGGAACCATTCTCTAAGAGTAAATGGTTTAGCATGTGGCATAGTAGCAGGGTATAGAGTTCAAGCCAGCACACTTCCTCCATTTAGGAGGGAAGTGCAACAGTTGCCTAAATGCAACTGTCACATAGTCTCCCCCAAGATCCATTTTTCAGGGAACCCAGCAGTTCACACAAGTCTAGGAAGTCAAAGGGAAGTCACAGGCAGAGGACTAGAGCCACTTGGGTGTGCATGACAAACCCCAATTGCTTACTTCATCTTGTTTCATGTCTGGGGGTTCACACCTGCAACCATGGGTGGCACTTTCAACAAGGTACTGGGACCCAGGGACTACAGGGGGTAAACAGCCAGGGGGATGCCCCCACAGTCTTCCTTTCCACCCTGGGTCACAACAAAAGGAAGGAAACTGAAGAGAGGGCTTTTCTCACTTCTCTTTCTAGATGGGTACTATCTTCAGTCTGCACTTCCCTGGAGTGCATTCAGAAGCACTGGGGCTCCTTTCATCCTGAGACTTTAAAGAAAAAGTGGCTCATTTTCTTTTGCACCAGGGCATGACCTCTTTACCCGGGAGGCTGAGGCAGGAGAATGGCGTGAACCCGGGAGGCGGAGCTTGCAGTGAGCCAAGATCGCACCACTGAAAAAGATCTGTCTCAAAAAAAAAAAAAGAAAGAAAAGAGTTTAATTAATAATTATAGGTACATTTACAATGCCCTTATGACTTACGGAAAATGTTTTTTTCTTCTCAGTCAACTGAATTATTTTTCTCCATTTCTTTGTCTTTCCATTCTTAATGCACACATGAGAGGCCCTAAGATAACTTCTGGTACCATGAGACTTTTTTGGGAAAAACAGAGGATGTGCCACAGACTCTGTTTTGTGAAAAACAAACAAACAGACAAACTCTGCTTTCCTCATGAAATCCCAGGAATTAAAAGTGGATAGATCCCTCTCAAAATCAAAGGCTCTCTTTGGTTTTGCATTGTTTTATCTGACAATTTTGAGTTTTGGAGTATCTAATTACTTCACATTAGTCGAGAGCTTTGGTGTGTTATAGCTAGGTAGGAAATACACTTTAAAGGTTTGCTAAGTGTTCCAAGGCTGTATTCTGCATGCTTCATAGATTGGTAAGGCCTGGGATATGTGGAGTTAGATGCTGGAAAGAGTCAGACCTTAACTGCATTTCTGTCTGGGTCCACGTGTACTGTAAAACTTATTTGAATAAGAAGATTAGGATGGGGCAACCAGCCTTCTCCACGCACCATGAAAATGTCACCTGATTGAACCAATCTATGAGCCCTATGTAAATCAGACACCACTCCCTCAAACTGGACTATAAAACTTGGTACATTCACCACCAGCCAGTCCTTTCCACTCAGAGACCCCTTCCTCTATACAGGAAGCTGTTCCTCTTTCTCTTCTCCTCTACCTATTAAACCTCCACATCTAAACTCTTTGAGTGTGTCCATGTCCTACATTTTCCTGGTGCACAACAATGAACCCCAGTGTATGTACCCAGACAAGGTAGCCACTTCACTACCATCCACTTAAGATGTGACTTGCTCCTCCTTGCCTTCCACCAGGATTGTGAGACCCCCCAGCCACATAGAACTGTGAGTCCAATTAAACCTCTTTCTTTTGTAAGTTGCCCCGTCTTGGGTATGTCTTTATCAGCAGCATGAAAACAGATTAATATACTGGGTAAATAAAGCACACTCAGAGATTGATGAAGGCCAGATTTTAGATGTGGAGCTTTAAGAATGTGGATGGGGTCACATGGGAAATGTCACAGGGATGCAGCAAGAGAGGAACAAGATGACTACAAATTACGAATAGTCGTCAAGTTCAAGTTGATAAGAGTTTTATCAACACAGACTATGTGGTTTTTGTGTCTTTTTCCAATAACACTTAGTGGCTGAAGAGTGAAAATAAGACGTGTAGGGAGGAAAAAGCCTGAGAGTCTCGAGGTGAGAAGTTAAGGATTCATGACTTAATGATTGAGGATACAAAAAGAGTAAGACAGCAAAAATTTCAGAGCGGCTAAAGGTCTATGAGATTGAAACAAGGAGACTGGCTAGAGGTTATGAGGAATGTAGAGAACAGGTTGAGGAAGTTTAAGGGAGAGGAAGAACAGGGAAACAGATAGCTAGGCTTTTTTATTTTTAAATCTTTAGATATCAAGGTCTTGAATGATGACAAGAATCAAGACATAGATAACATAGATAGACTACCTATGGAAGCCACTTGTCTCAATTAATTACAAATATTTTATTATAGAGTTGTGATTATGCTGCATGGAATAATCAAAATGGGAGTAATTTGGCAGTCTATAAGCTTGGAACTTAAATCTTAGATATGGTGTTATATACTCAAGACTGAGTTACAGAAGAAAAATGAGCTGGTGAATCTGGAAGTAAAACTAGGTTAAAATTACACCATCCAAAAAGAGTTTAGTAACGACCCTGATATGATAGTTCCAGTGATAGGGAAAGAAGAATTGAATAAACTGTTTCCTGATTTTGAGGCATTTTATGATGGAGAGAAGGAGTATATTGGCCTTTCCTTTTTCTCTCATCTGTAAGAATCATAAAGTTGTGATTTCACTTTGTACTTGAGAGGTACATGCAAGGAAGTACTGTCATCTGAAGGAAACCAAACTTTAACTGGAAAAAACAGATTCCTGAGATCAATAAGGCTAATAATATACACCCACTTTGGGAAAATGTTTGGTTTAATTGCTAAAATTTAACATGCATATACCCCATGATACAGCCTTTCAATTAAAATCAAAATCAGTACCTATATTTATTAAAAGACAAATACAATAATGTTCACAGCAGGTTTATTACCAAACTGGTAACAAACAAAACATTCCACTTACATTCACTTAGTTCTTTTGTACAAATTGCCCCCAACCCCATCCTGTAGTCTCTTAATATATAAATAAATTAAAATATCTATTAAGATACAATTTTTTAAAAATAAAAATTGACATACTATTCTATGTGATTTCAGTCAATGACTCTTGTAGTTAGCAATATTAATTAAAATGTAACTTTCAAATGAAATCTGCAAATAGTTGACAAGTGTTTTGCGTCTTGTTGCTTTTCCATGTCATGGATAGGTTAAATTAAATGCACAGAGCAATTAAGTGTGTACTTAGGGCAATAAGGTGGCTCAAGTGACGGTGAAACAAGAAGCTGGAGTAAATTAGGAGGAAGTAGAGAAAAGTCCTGAAAGACAGAACAGGAACTTCCGTGACACTCAGACAGGATTTGCATAAAGCTGGATTTATAATGAGGCAAGGACCACAAATTGGGGTGCTACATTACCTTATCTATCTATATTCCCATGCACTAACCAGCTCCTGCAGCTCAAAATCGCCCATGGATATGACAAAACACAGCAGCTTCCACAGGGTGAATTACATAAAGAGTGTCAAGTTGTACAGATATGACTATTTTTGAAACCTGCTTTCTCTCAGAAAATTATGCATATTTTTCTCAATGTATTTCTTCTTAAATATAATAATTTTCTTTCCTATTTCTGTAGAGTACGTCCAAATTGCCCATTGTTGCTTTTCACCCTTGAATCTGACCTCTAGGTATCATTATTGTCTCCCTGTTTTTCTTGACTTATAGGCCTCATTAATCATATATTTATTATTCTATGTCAATAAACATCAATACGTTTTTCTTTATTTAAGGCACTGTTTTTTCCCTCAGGAGAGAAGCATAGTCCATATTCAATTATACAGGGAACATGAGGTATAATTAAGTGTTAAACATTTGTAATCTGGAGGTCCATGGCACAAATTCATGTGAAAGCAGTAGCCAATTTTTCCCACTAGAATGTCAGGACTATAAATGCATGATATTTTTTCTATTTTATTTACGCTTGCATCTCCAATACCTAGGACAGTTTCTGGTATGTAGATGGTGCCCAATCATATTTTATTTTAACTAATTTGCGACTCAGAGGCTTATGAGAAGGAAAAAACAAAACATACGCCATGGAGTGAAGCAGAGTCAAGGATTCTCTGAAGAGGATCATGGTACTTGGGAGATAGACTCAGGCTCCCCTAGAGATGAGAATTTAATTGGAGACAATCTGAGACATAGATCTTTTCTGTCCACAGATCACCTATCATTTTAATCAAAGGGGAGGAAAAAAACAGGAGGCGTATTCTTAGATTCCCAACATCACATGGAACAGCCAGACTCCCAGGGTGGCACAGGTGGAATCAAGTGCTCTTCCAGGGTAGTGTGGAATTTAAAAAGCAAAAACAAAAACAAAAAAGGTTGTATATTTCTTGCCTGACACTAAGCCTCTACCTGTTACTGTCATCTAGAAAGAAAAATGATCTGAATGCTAGCATTTTACTCTAGCTGTGTACATGTACCCACCCATTCCCACAACCATTACCTTCTCAGAGAACGGCAAGCCCATTTTCTTCCTCAATTCTTATTCCTCCAACTATTTATGTAGTCTTGCCTTAAGTAGCTTCTACCTCAGGACCCAGAACCCAGTAACAATGAAGACATGAGTTCTCTGATTCCTTTTGTGCAAATATTTCTCTAAGAAATTTCCCATTTCCCTCTTAAACGCCAGTGAAAGAGGAAGGGGAAAGATACTTCCAAAGAGTCAATGGTCAGGAAGTGGCTGTGGGGAATCCTGGGATTAAAGAAGGAAATGGAAGAGAAGAAGCTAGACCATCCATCCCACAGCATCTGATTCCTTGGAGAGAGATAGTGACGGTAGCAAGACAAAAATGCCAGTTTCTCACTTACTTAAGACATTACAGGTTCACTTCATTCTCATGTCACAATACAATAAAGAGCAGTAGGAGGGTTCTGTAACATGATCTGATTCAGGCTTCTTCCATGATGTGGATTCACCAAAGCTGTGGATTCAGAATCCTCCCCAGTATGCTTTGAATCCAGCCAGGAGGTAATATGAGGGACAGAGCTGTGGAGGATTGTGCAGGTTTAGTGTTCCATGCATAAAGGTGTCTTTCACAGTTACCCCCATTCTGTTGGCCAGTCACATGGCCCTCCCTCCTGGGAAGTATAGGAAAGACAGCATGTGTGTACAGAAAAAAAATGGGATTAATTCTGCCAGAATCTTCCCTTCTAGTTGTTAAGTATTTATTTCATTCTTTATCACACACAGTATATGCTGACTTTTTGCAAAGAAACATATCCCAAAGCTCAGTGCAGGAAGTAATTTCATCCATCTTTATATTAGGATTTCCAAAAATTTATTCCCATAATGACCAGACATAGCTAGGGCACTTGTATTTCAACTATTATAGAAGTATATGCATAAAGAATGTATATGTGTAGTACCTAGAACAGTATTAATAGTAGCCAATATTCCCACTTGGAATAAAAGAGGTATGAAATGTTAGAGAAACAGAACAAAACAAAACAGTAGTCACTGGTTCACAACTATCTGAACTGCTCCAGGTAGACATTGCAAGGATATCCTGCCTTCGGAGTGGGGAAATTACTTGATTACTCCCTGATCCTGCATTATTTGCTAGGTTCCTGTCTCCCTTGTCCATTTCCTCTGTAGCTGAGGAGGATATTTCTTTGGTTAATCTGGGTTCTTTGCATCTCCATATGAATTTTAGGACCAACTGGTAAACTTTTGCAAAAGAAGAAGCCTGGATTTTAATAGAGATTAAATGAAGTCTGTAAAAGAGTTTAGGAGGTATTACTGATTCAGGAATATTAAGTTATCTGATCCATGAATATAGAATGTCTTTCCATTTACCTGGGTCTTCTTGAATTTATTTTCACAATTTTTTTTTCAGGGTACAAGTCTTATATTTCTTTATGAGGTTTATTCCTGAGTATTTTGATTTTTGAAGCAATAATGAATATAATGGTATTAGTAATTTCATTTTTAGATTTGTCATTGCTAGTGTACAAAATACGGTTGATTTTTCCCTATTGATGTTGTATTCTGCAACCTTACTGAAGTCATTCATTTTCAAGTTGCTTTTGTTTCGTTTTATAAATCCCTTAGGATTTCCTGTATATAAGATAATATCATCTGCAATAGATATATCAATAGATACAGATCTATACTTTATTTCTTATCTGAAAGTCATTATTTATTTTTTATTTTCTGCCGAATTGCCCTGACTACAGCTTCCTCTACAATTTCAAAAATAAATGATGAGAGTAGTTATCCTTGTCTTGGTCCTGATCTTAGGAGAAAAAGTTTTCATTCTTAAACCATTAAATTTGATGCTAGTTGTGTGTTTTTCGTAGATACATTTTATTGTGTTGAGGAAGTTCCCTTCTATGCTTAGTTTGTTGAGTGCTTTATCATAAAAAGCTCAGATGTTATAAATGCTTTATATATACATATGTGGTGAGATTTTTGTGGGGTTTTTGCTTTTTATTATATTAATATAGTATATTATCTTGGTTGATTTTTCTAATTAAATCTATCTTGCTTTCCTAGGATGAAGACAACTTGGTCATGGTATGTAATCTCTTTTATATTTTGCCGGATTTTGTCTGTTAGTATTTTGTTGACGAATTTAATATGTATATTCACAGTGCATTGCAATATCGGTCTGCAGGCTTTCTTTTGTCCAATTTTGGTATTATCATTTGTCTGATTTTGGAATTATTTGTCTAATTTGTCCACTTGTTATTTGTCTAATTTTGGTGTCAGGGTAATAATGGCCTCATAGAATGAGTTGGGAAATATTTTCATCCTCTGACTTTTTGGAACACTTTATAAAGGGTACATATTTTCTCCTCTTTAAAGATTTGAAAGAGTCCACCAAGGAAGCCATCTGGTCCTGGCTTCCTTTTTCTTTGTCTGATTTTTTTCCCTCCATTTTAACTGGTTAAGTAGATTTTATATTTGGAGCACTTTTAAATTTACAAGTTTGGGGTTTTGGCGGGTTCTTTTTGGGTTATTAATTCAATCCCTTTACTTGTTAAAAGTTTGTTAAAATTTTCTATTAATTTGATGTCAGTGTCAGTAGTTTGTGTCTTTCTAGGAATTTCATTTAGGCTGTATAATTAGTTGATATACAGTTTCAGAGTTTTACTTAATAGTCTTTTTATTTCTGTAAGGTTGCTTGCAATGATCCCTCTTTTATTGCTGATTTTAATCATTTGAATCATTTTTTCATTTGTAAGTCTAGATAAAATTTTGCTTTTTAATCTTCTCAAGAAATAATTTTTGGTTTCATTGATTCTATTATTTTTCATTATTTGCTTCATTTCTTCTGCTCTAATTTTCTGCCTTCTTGCTTTGAGCTTAGTTTGCTCTTTATTTTCTAGTTTCTCACATTGAAAAGTTAGGTTCTTGATTCAAGATCTTTGTTAGTATGTATATGCTTATAGCTATATTTTTTTAATCTAATCATAGTGTTAGCTACATCCCAAATGTTGTGGTATATTGTGTTTTTTGTTTTTGTTGGTCTCAAAATATTTTATAATTTTATTTGTTACTTCTTTTTTGACCCATTGAATATTTAGCAATGTGGTGTTTAATTTCCATATATTTGTGAATTTGTGATCAGATATGGTGATCAGATAACATACTTGATATGATTTTATCTTTTTAAATGTACTGAGGCTAGTTTTATGGGTTCGCATATGGTCTATCATGAAAAATAGTTCATATGCACTTGAGAAGAATGTGTTTTCTGCTGTTAATTGGAAGGTCTGTGTATGTCAGTTATGTCTCTTTCAATTGTCTATTTCTCTTTTCAAGTTCAGCAATGTCTTTTGTGCATTAGCACACTATTTTTATGTGCATATATTTCAGTCCTTTCCTCTGTTAACAAATCTGTGTCCTAAATACTTTTTAAAAAATATTAATATAACCACTCCAGCTTTCTTTTGTTTCTGTTTATATGGTACATTATTTTCCATCTTTGCACATTCAACCTGTTTGTGTCTTTGAATTTCAAGTACATATGTATATATATATATATAGAGAGAGAGAGAGAGCACAAAGGCTGATAATTTTATTGTATTCAATTTTTCTTTCTATATCTGTCTTTGTATTCGAGTGGCTAATTCCTATTAATGTAATGACTAGAAACAACTTACGTATGTAATTTTGCTACATTTTTATACCTGTCGTTTCAATCTATATTCTAACATGGACACAGAGGATAAAGTTAAGGAATTCCATGCTTGTAAGTGGAAGAGGAGAACAGAACAGCAGCTATGGTTCTTCCAATGCCATAACCAACTGAAGCTTTTTCTCTGTATCTCACAGATTTTTCCTATAGTGTCCAAATGAAATGAAGATATTGTCATTTAAATTTTTTATTAATACTTCCTTTTCGGCATTTTCAAAATATTTTTCCAGTATATGTTAATAAATGAATTAAAGATTAAAATATGACTTGCTGACAAACATGAGTGGTTATTAGAATCTATCATCGAACGCAAACATGTTTTATGTAAAGATTTGGTAATAGTTGGGTCTAGCGTGGAGTCTAACGTATAATAAAAACACACTAAATATTTTTTCCAGTGAATGGAATCAAGTGCTTGCACATACTGTGTTTTTCATTGAACAACAAAAGTAATAACTTTTTTTAATGTGCCAGGCATTTCTACAATACTAGGATAAGGCACTGAATAAAACCAACAAAAATCTGCCCTAATGGAGACACATTCAGGAGAAATGAAACAGACAATTTTCAAGCTAAACAAAACAAAACGAATGGGAGCTGTGAAATAAGTTTTTAAAAATAACAGGGGCACCATTTTAAATAAAGTGTTCAAATCAAGGCTCTATTAGAAAGTAACAGCTGTTCAGAGATCTGAATGAACAGAGGGAGTAAGCCATGTGGACACCTGGGGAAGAAACTCCAGAAAAAAGGCGTTGCAAGGTTGTCAATAGAGACACACATGGAGTGCTTAAGGAGATCAGGAAGGAATGTGTAGCTAACGCAGGATGAGCCAAAAAAAAAAAAAAAAGAAGATAAGAAATAAAATCAGAATTCCCTTATTTCTCAATGTTGTTATATCAATTGGCATGTTCAAAAGTTAAACTTGTTCCCAGAGAACCTCACTGCCATCAGTACGTTACTATACTTTCAGTCTTTCACCTCTCAGTAAGCGCTTGGTCAGGGCTGTGAACGCCTATGTCTATGAGAGTAGTTTTGCCTCTGCAGAGAGACTCTCACAGCATCACTTGTACAACTTTTGAAATATCCCAGCTTCCATATGTACAATTATTCTCCCTTCAATCAGGCAAATGACAAACTATAAGATATGAAGAGGGTTTTCCTGACTCCTTGCTCATGAAAACAGAACAATTAATTAAAATTTTGATCTTCACTAAGTTGCCTAATTTGAGAAGAAATCTAATAACCCAGCTTCCAGGTCAGTATATGAGTGATTTTATGAGTCAGAAATCTTAAGGAAAGAGATCTCTCTAAATCACAGAAGCAGAGGTAGAAACATAGTGTCAGGCCTCTGAGCCCAAACCAAGCCATCGCATCCCCTGTGACTTGCACGTATACATCCAGATGGCCTGAAGTAACTGAAGATCCACAAAAAAAGTAAAAATAGCCTTAACTGATGACATTCCACCATTGTGATTTGTTTCTACCCCACCCTAACTGATCAATGTACTTTGTAATCTCCCCCACCCTTAAGAAGGTATTTTGTAATCTCCCCCACCCTTTAGAAGGTTCTTTGTAATTCTCCCTACCCCTGAGAATGTACTTTGCGAGATCCACCCCCTGCCCCCAAAACATTGCTCCTAACTCCACCGCCTATCCCAAAACCTGTAAGAACTAATGATAATCCACCACCCTTTGCTGACTCTTTTGAGACTCAGCCCGCCTGCACTCAGGTGAAATAAACAGCCATGTTGCTCACACAAAGCCTGTTTGGTGGTCTCTTCACGTGGACGTGTATGAAATTTGGTGCCGTGACTCGGATCGGGGGACCTCCCTTGGGAGATCAATCCTCTGTCCTCCTGCTCTTTGCTCCATGAGAAAGATCCACCTATGACCTCAGGTTATCAGACCAACCAGCCCAAGAAACATCTCACCAATTTCAAATCTGGGAAGCGGCCTCTTTTTACTCTCTTCTCCAACTTCCCTCACTATCCTTCAACCTCTTTCTCCTTTCAATCTTGGCACCACGCTTCAATCTCTCCCTTCTCTTAATTTCAATTCCTTTCATTTTCTGGTAGAGACAAAGGAGACATGTTTTATCTGTGGACCCAAAACTCCGGCGACAGTCACGGACTGGGAAGGTAGCCTTCCCTTGGTGTTTAATCATTGCAGGGACACCTCTCTGATTATTCACCCACGTTTCAAAGGTGTCAGACCATGCAGGGATGCCTGCCTTGGTCCTTCACCCTTAGCAGCAAGTCCCACTTTTCTAGGGGTCAAGAACCCCCAATTGCTTATTTCTGCACCCCAACCTCTTATATCTCTATGCCCCAACCTCTTATATCTCTATGCCCCGATCCCTTATTTCAGTGCCCCAACCTCTTATATCTCTGCGGCCCAATCCCTTATTTCTGTGCCCCAACCTCGTATCTCTGTGCCCCGACCCGTTTCCTGCTTTTCTGGAGGGTAAGAACCCCCGAACCCCTTCCCTCCATGTCTCTACTCTCTTTTCTCTGGGCTTCACTATGGGCAACCTTCCACCCTCAATTCCTCCTTCTTCTCCCTTAGCCTGTGTTCTTAAGAACTAAAAACCTCTTCAACTCTCACCTGACCTAAAATCTAAGCATCTTATTTTCTTCTGCAATGCTGCTTGACCCCAATACAAACTTGACAGTAGTTCCAAATAGCCAGAAAATGGCACTTTTAATTTTTCCATCCTGCAAGATCCAAATAATTCTTGCCCTAAAATAGGCAAATGGTCTGAGGTGGCTGACGTGCAGGCATTCTTTTACACATCGGTCCCTCTCTAGTCTCTGTTTCCAATGCAACTCATCCCAAATCTTCCTTCTTTCACTCCCACCTGTCCCCTCAGTCCCAACCCCAAGCATCGCTGAGTCTTTCTAATCTTCCTTTTCTACAGACCCATCTAACCTCTCCCTTCCTCCCCAGGCTGCTCCTCGCCAGGCTGAGCTAGGTCCAAATTCTTCCTCAGCCTCCGCTCCTCCACCTTATAATCCTTTTATCACCTCCCCTCTTCACACCTAGTCCAAATTCTTCCTCAGCCTCCACTCCTCCACCTTATAATCCTTTTATCACCTCCCCTCCTCACACCTGGTCCAGCTTACAGTTTCATTCCATGACTAGCCCTCCCCCACCTGCCCAGCAATTTACTCTTAAAAAGGCGGCTGGAGCTAAAGGCATAGTGAAGGTTAATGCTCCTTTTTCTTTATCACAAATCAGATAGCGTTTAGGCTCTTTTTCATCAAATATAAAAATCCAGCCCAGTTCATGGCTCATTCAGCAGCAACCCTGAGACACTTTATAGCCCTAGACCCTGAAAGGTCAAAAGGCCATCTTATTCTCAATATACATTTTATTACCCAATCTGCTCCCGACATTAAATAAAACTCCAAAAATTAAATTCTGGCCCTCAAACCCCACAACAGGATTTAATTAACCTTGCTTTCAAGGTGTACAATAATAGAAAGAAGTTGCAATTCCTTGCCTCCACTGTGAGACAAACCCCAGCCACATCTCCAGCACCCAAGAACTTCTAAACACCTGAACCGCAGCGGCCAGGCGTTCCTCCGGAAACTCCTCCGCCAGGAGCTTGCTACAAGTGCCAGAAACCTGACCACCAGGCCAAAGAATGCCCGCAGCCCAGGATTCCTCCTAAGCCGTGTCCCATCTGTGTGGGACCGCACTGGAAATTGGACTGTTCAACTCACCTGGCAGCCACTCGCAGAGCCCCTGGAACTCTGGCCCAAGGCTCTCTGACTGACTCCTTCTCGGCTTAGCGGCTGAAGACTGACGCTGCCTGATCACCTTGAAAGCCCCGTAGACCATCACAGACGCTGAGCTTCAGGTAACTCTCACAGTGGAGGGTAAGTCCATCCTCTTCTTAATCAATACGGAGGCTACCCACTCCACATTACCTTCTTTTCAAGGGCCTGTTTCCATTGCCTCCATAACTGTTGTGGGTATTGACAGCCAGGCTTCTAAACCTCTTAAAACTCCCCAACTCTGGTGCCAACTTAGACAATACTCTTTTAAGCATTCCTTTTAGTTATCCCCACCTGCCCAGTTCCCTCATTAGGCCGAGACACCTTAACTAAATTATCTGCTTCCCTTACAATTCCTGGATTACAGCTGCATCTCATTGCTGCCCTTCTTCCCAATCCAAAGCCTCCTTTGCGTCCTCCTCTTGTATTCCCCCACCTTAACCCGCAAGTATAAGATACCTCTACTCCCTCCTTGGCGACCGATCATGCACCCCTTACCACCCCATTAAAACCTAATCACCCTTACCCCACTCAATGCCAATATCCCATCCCACAGCATGCTTTGAAAGGATTAAAGCCTGCTATCACTCACCTGCTACAGCATGGCCTTTTAAAGCCTATAAACTCTCCTTACAGTTCCCCAATTTTACCTGTCCTAAAACCAGACAAGCCTTACAAGTTAGTTCAGGATCTATGCCTTATCACCCAAATTGTTTTGCCCATCCACCCCATGGTGCCAAACCCATATACTCTCCTATCCTCAATACCTCCCTCCATAATCCATTATTCTGTTCTGGATCTCAAACATGCTTTCTTTACTATTCCTTTGCACCCTTCATCCCAGCCTCTCTTTGCTTTCACTTAGACTGACCCTGACACCCATTAGGCTCAGCAAATTACCTGAATACTGCCGCAAGCCTCCACAGACAGCCCCCATTACTTCAGTCAAGCCCAAATTTCATCCTCATCTGTTACCTATCTCGGCATAATTCTCATAAAAACACGCATGCTCTCCCTGCTGATCGTGACCACAGGGTTCCAAACCTCAATCCCTTACAAAACAACTCCTTTCCTTCCTAGGCATGGTTAGTGCGGTCAGAATTCTTACACAAGAGCCAGGACTGCACCCTGTAGCCTTTCTGTCCAAACAACATGACCTTACTGTTTTAGCCTAGCCCTCATGTGTGCGTGCAGCAGCTGCCGCAGCGTTAATACTTTCAGAGGCCCTGAAAATCACAAACTATGCTCAACTCACTCTCTATATTTCTCATAACTTCCAAAATCTATTTTCTTCCTCATACCTGACGCTTATACTTTCTGCTCCCCAGCTCCTTCAGCTGTACTCACTCTTTGTTAAGTCTCACAATTACCATTGTTCCTGGCCCAGACTTCAATCTGGCCTCCCACATTATTCCTGATACCACACCTGACCCTCATGACTGTGTCTTTCTGATCCACCTGACATTCACCCCATTTCCCCATATTTCCTTCTTTCCTGTTCCTCACCCTGATCACGCTTGATTTATTGATGGCGGTTCCACCAGGTCTAATCGCCACACACCAGCAAAGGCAGGCTATGCTATAGTACAAGCCACTAGCTGCCTCTTAGAACCTCTCATTTCCTTTCCACTGTGGAAATCTATCTTCAAGGAAATAACTTCTCAGTGTTCCATCTGCTATTCTACTACTCCTCAGGGATTCTTCAGGCCCCCTCCCTTCCCTACACATCAAGCTTGAAGATTTGCCCCCACCCAGGACTGGCAAATTAGCTTTACTCAACATGCCCCAAGTCAGATAACTAAAATACCTCTTGGTCTAAGTAGACACTTTCACTAGGTAAGTAGAGGCCTTTCCTACAGGGTCTGAGAAGGCCACCGCAGTCATTTCTTCCCTTCTGTCAGACATAATTCCTCAGTTTAGCCTTCCCACCTCTATACAGTCTGATAACAGACCAGCCTTTATTAGTCAAATCAGCCAAGCAGTTTTTCAGGCTCCTAGTATTCAGTGAAACCTTTATATCCCTTACAGTCCTCTGTCTTCAAGAAAAGTAGAACAGACTAAATGTTTTTTAAAAACACATCTCACCAAGCTCAGCCACCAACTTAAAAAGGAGTGGACAATACTTTTACCACTTTCCCTTCTCAGAAATCAGATCTGTCCTCAGAATGCTACAAGGTACAGCCCATTTAAGCTCCTGTATGGACGCTTCTTTTTACTAGGCCCCAGTCTCATTCCAGACACCAGACCAACTTAGACTGTGTCCCCCAAAAAACTGGTCATGCCTACTATCTTGTCTAGTCATACTCCTATTCACCGTTCTCAACTACTCATACATGCCCTGCTCTTGTTTACACTGCCGGTTTACACTGTTTCTCCAAGCCATCACAGCTGATATCTCCTCGTGCTATCCCCAAACCGCCACTCTTAACTCTTGAAGTAAATAAATAATCTTTGCTGGCAGGACTATGCTGAATCTCCTTAGGCACTCCTCATTATCTGTTTCTTTCCTGTGTTTAAATAACTGTAATCTTGTAGCCCTCCCATGCATTTCTGGTTTATTCAGGCTAGTACTTGGGCAGCTATTAGAATTTTCAAAAGCTTTGTTTTAAACACATTTTTAAGCAATCAAAGCTGCATATAAATCTATTCCATTTTGTATTTTTGAAGACACTTGTAGCCAAGATACTTTGCTGCTGTTTGTGGGGCCACCTCTTTTTGAAGTCTGTAGTTAACTGGAATGTGCTCCTGTAATCTGTTGTCTGTTGACTCAAGTCCAAACCTGCTGTTCTGCGTGGCATGTTTCTTCAACTTGATGTGATGCTATTTATCACTATTCTTTGAAGTTAAGTCTCTGTGTCTTTGTATTCTTTCTGTGTACCCAGGGATATGTTTGTGTGCACACACACACACACACACACACAGAGGCAGAGACAGAGAATGTCTACAATGTCTTTGTGAGTCTATCAGAAACAGTTTTTGTTCCATGGAAAGGTTATTTCTCTGATGTTTATATTAGAGCAAATAAAATGAGCACATAATGTTTAAATTCTACCTTCATTTCTGAGAACATGACACCTTGTGCCTCTAAACTGAAATGTTTGATATAGTCTATTTGCAAAAAAAGTTCTCTAGTATTATTATAGTTAGTTACTATGTGTATCTTATTTAGCTTTTCAAGACTCTATTTTAAATTCTTAAATTTTAATTAGGTCCTCAGAGACATTCATTTGGCTCTTTTTAAATATATTTTGTCTTTAAAATAATACACTTAATGACCCCTTAAACCTTTATTTGTTGTTAAAAGTATTATTTATAATGTGGTTCAAACAGTAAAATGCCAGATGGAAAGAATATTAATCCTAGTAAAACATTCTTACTCCTACATTTTTCTGGCAACAAAGAAGTTCCTTCAGTTTCTTGGAGATAAAGATGTTCTCCATATGGAAACATAGCAATTGGGAGAATAAAAGACTTTACAGAAAGTATCTACATAGAAAAATGTTCTATGTATGTAATAAATTACATACAGTTTGCCTTAGACAAGCCCATTATACTCTAAATCAGTGTCTGAAATGTCTTTCCAATAGAAGCTCTAAGTGCAAATACTGTTGCACTTTACTTAAATCATATTCTGAGCTCTCTTATCTCTTAAATTCTATCAGAAAGTTGTTTTTTATAACTATTTACATGACACACACTTTATTAGGCTTTTGAAATTTCACCTTGGTCCTGTGACCTTGGGAGAATATAATGGCAATGGTTCATAACTGTGTCTAGTTCTCCGTGTCTAATTTCTCTGGTTTTATGTGGTACATTACAAGTGTTCATTTTTCTTCTCCTATACCAAGCTAGAATTTTTGTACAATTTCAATACACAATATGTATAGCAGGATAAAGTATTAATACCATGATGAAATTTAAAACGAATTATAATATGAATCTTTTTTTTTTTTTTTTTTTTTGAGACAGAGTCTCGCTCTGTCGCCCAGGCTGGAGTGCAGTGGCGCAATCTCGGCTCACTGCAAGCTCTGCCTCCCGGGTTCACTCCATTCTCCTGCCTCAGCCTCTCCGAGTAGCTGGGACTACAGGCGCCCTCCACCACGCCCGGCTAATTTTTTTGTATTTTTTGTAGAGACGGGGTTTCACCGTGGTCTCGATCTCCTGACCTCGTGATCCGCCCGCCTCGGCCTCCCAAAGTGCTGGGATTACAAGCGTGAGCCACTGCGCCCGGCCTATAATATGAATCTTTTAAGGAGATGGTTCTTAGGTAGCTTTGTTCAAATTAGAGCACTGCTAACGTATATTTCCTAAGAAACATATCATGAAGGATTTGAACTTGATTAAAAATAGTATTCAGTTGCTCATATAATTTTAAATTTCCTCGAAGATGTCTGGCTAAAAGAATTTAGGCAGTGCTTAAATATGCCTAGAGAAGAATAGGGGGAAAACCAGTCAATGTGATTCATATTAAACTGTTATTGTGCATAATTCATCCTTTGATTTAAATCTCTCACTGCCATAGCACCAATCAGAGAAATCACATTGGATTTCCTATTTGTCAGTTGGCTGGAATTTATTTTATTTATTATTAGCTTATATTGTTATACTATTACCTGAGATTTAGTTGAAAGATTATGACTGCTGGACTCGCTGGTACAGTTTTTCTTTTCCATCTTATTATTCTTTCTAGTGACCAATCTGTCTTTCAAATGTCATTCACTGGTGACCCACATTCCCTAAGGTGATTTCTTCCTGAGTGACTGCTGAAATATGAACAGTGAGATGCTCAGCAGAAGCTGTGACATTGCTTTGAGACACTACTGAATTCCTTAATTTTCAACATGTTCTATCTCCGGTTAACAGTTGACCATTCCCTTTATTGGATTCTGTCTTAATTTATGTCCCCTTGGAAGTACATCTTGAGATCAAGATTGAATTGTTTATTTTGTAATATAACTTATTTTGTAGGTGATCTCGGGAAACACCAGTAGGAGAGTGAACAAGGTAGAAAGGGAATGGAAATGAGCAAACACAGACCATGCAGAGTTCTTCAACAAGCAACTTGTTTCTGTAAGTGGAGAGTGGTCTTGGTAACATAACACTTGTACTTTGGGGTTATTCTGCCCAACGTTTGAGGGAGGTGGAGGGAGCTGGGGTTCATATACATGAGGAAGTCTTGTGAGTCATTGTTTAATACTTGCTCCTGGGATGACGTCAAATCCTGGGAACTTCAAGCTTATCTCTAGGTGGCAAAGCCAGATTGGGTTCCAGAAAAATTTCTCAAGCAGTTGATGTCAGGCGTATGTATATCGACATGCAGAGTGTGAAGGTAAATGAGTAGGACACTGACAACTGCTACAAGTTCCACTTTGGTTTTTCAGGCATTTTCTTTCCTTTCTAAACTCTATCTTCTCTTATAGTCACAATAACATGTTATGCCTTTGCTTGTATGTTCATCTCTCTCTGTGTGCTAGCAGTCCATCCTAATAATGATCTTATCATATGGAATATAATTGAATATTACAATTGAGAATAAAACAGATTATCCAGATTATTTCAGTGAATATAAGCCTGGTTGACTAAGAGGGAAAAATAATTATAGATACTGTGATATCCCCACACCAACTTCTTGCAACAATGAGATGAGTGAAACTTCAATGAAACAGTGTTATCATCAAAGACCTGCCAACCTAAAATTATCTGACTCACTGAATTGTCATTAAATAAATGAAGATGCCAAAATAAAGATATTTTTTAGAAAAACTAAATCCCTTATTCCCTCAGAGAGTTTGTAGACTTCATTCCAAAAACCCACAATAAAGTGAATATTGCAATAAAGCATGTCACACAAATTTTTTGGTTTCCCAGTGCATATAAAAGTTATGCCTACATGATACTATAGTCTATAAATGTGCAATATCATTATGTCTAAAAAAGCACATGCCTTAATTAAAAACTACTTTTTACCAAAAAATGCTAACAATAATCTCAGCCTTCAGAGAGTCATAAAAATGTTTTGCTGGGAAAATCTTTCATTGATGTTTGATGGCTGCTGACTGATCAGGGTGGTGGTTGCTGAAGCTTGAGATGGCTGTGTCAATTTTTTTTAAATAAGACAATGATGAGCTTGTTGCATTCTTTCGCAAAATATTTCTCCGTAGTACATGATGTTTTTTGATAGCATTTTACCCGCAGTAGACCTTTTTTCAATGCTAGAGTAAATCATCTCAAAAGCTGCTGCTGCTTTATCAACTAATTTTGTGTAATATTCTAAATCCTTTGTTGTCATTTCAACAGTGTTCACAACAACTTCACTAGGAGTAGATTCTATCTGAAGAAACAACTTTCATTGCTTATCCATAGGTAGCAACTCTTCATCCATGAATGTTTTATCATGAGGTTGCAGTCATTCAGTCACATATTCAAGTTCAACTTCTAATTGTAGTTACCTTGTTATTCCCACTACATCTTCCACTGTATTATTGAGCCTCTCAAAGTCATTCATGAGGGTTGGAATCAACTTCTTCCAACCTCTTGTTCATGTTGATATTTGATCTTCTATGCATCACAAATGGTGTTAAGGATATCTAGAATGGTGAATTTTTTTCAGAAGGCTATCAATTTATTTTGGCCAGATTCTTTAGAGGAATCACTATAGCTGCTGTAGCCTTATAGAATGTATTTCTTAAATCATAAGACTTGAAAGTCAAAAGTACTCCTCATTCCATTGGCTGCAGAATGGGTGTTATATTAGCAGGCATGAAAACAACATGAAAATCCTTACCATCAGAGATCCTGGGTAACCAGGTGCATTGTCAATGAACAGTAACATTTTGAAAGAAATATTTTTTTCTGACCAGTAGGTCTCAACAATGGGTTTAAACTATGTATTAAACCATGCTATAAACAGATGTTATCATCCAGACCTTGTTGTTCCGTTTATAGAGCACAAAGGAGATTTAGCATCATTTTTCAGGGCTCTACAATTTTCAGAATGATAATTGAGCACTGTCTTCAATTTAAGTCCCCAACTGCATTAGCTCCTAACAAGAGAGTTGACTTGTCCTGTGAAGCTTTAAAGTCAGTCATTAGCTTCTCTCTTGCTATGAAGTCCTAGATGGCATCTTCCACCACAAGACTGTTTTTGTTTTTGTTTTGAGATGGAGTCTTGTCCTGTCACCCAGGCTAGAGTGCAATGGCACAATCTCAGCTCACTGCAAACTCCACCCCCTGGGTTCAAGGGCTTTTCCTGCCTCAGCCTCCCGAGTAGCTGGGATTACAGGCATGCATCTCCCCGTCTGGCTAATTTTTGTATTTTTAGTAGAGACGGGGTTTCACCACGTTGGCCAGGCTGATTAATCTCGAACTCCTGACCTCAGGTGGTCCGACCTCCTCAGCCTCCCAAAGTGCTAGGATTATAGGCATGAGGCACCACACCTGGCCAAGACTGTTTTGTTTACACTGAAAATCTCTTATTTAATGTAGCCACCATCACCACTTATCTTGGCTAGATCTTCTGGATAACTTGCTGCAGCTTCTACATCAGCACTTGCTGCTTCATCTTGCACATTTATGTTATGGAGGTGGCTTCTTTCCCTATCCCTTAAGAACTAACCTCTGCCACACTCAAACTTTTCTTCTGAGCTTCCTCAGTTATCTCAGCCTTCATAGAATTGAAGAGAGTTAGGTCTATGCTATGGATTAGGCTTTGGCTTAACAGAATATTATAGCTGGTCTGAACTAGACCACTAAAACTTTCTCCATTATCAGTAATAAGACTGTTTTGCTTTCTTATGATTCATGTGTTCACAGGAATAGCTATTTTGATTATCTTTAAGAACTTTTCCTTTTCATGTACAACTTGGCTAACTGACACAAGAGGCCTAGCTTTCGGCCTATCCGGGTTTTGACCTGACTTCCTCACTAAGCTTAATCATTTCTAGCTTTTGTTTTAAAGTGAGAGGTGTGAGATTCTTTCACTGAAACACTTAAAGGTCATTGTAGATTTATTAATTGGCCTAATTTCAATGTTCTTGTGTCTCAGGGAATAGGGTTACCCACAGAGAGGTAGAGAGATGGGGAAATGGCTAGTTACTGGAGCAGTCAGAACACATACAACATTTATCCATTAAGTTTACAGTCTTATATGGGTGATGTTTATGGCCCCAGAACAATTTTAATAGTAACAATAAAGATCAATGATTATAAATTACCATAACATATATCATAATAAAAAATGTTTGAAGTATTGCAAGAATTATCCAAATGTGACTCAAAGACATGAAATGAACACATACTTTTGGAAAACTGGCACCAATAGACTTGTTTGACATAGAATTGCTTCCAATCTTCAATTTGTAAAATACACAATATCTGTAAAGAACAATAAAGCAAAGCACAGTAAAATACTTCATTTTTATCTCTCTCATTTTAATAAATCTCTCTCTATATAAGACATATATAAAATAAATATATATTTATATATAAATAGATATAAATATATAATATTTTGATGCTGTAGTGAGACTGAGTTTTCATGGGGTTTCTAATGAAGTTTATATCCTACCATCAGAAAATGCTTGTTTCACTAAGGCCACAATGTGCTAGTCACTTCTTGCTTACCTGACTTGATGAGTATGAGATAATCAAGATAACAGACCAGAGTGATTCTCTGCAGGATGTACAGATGGTCTAGAGCTCATGAGTTTATATTATGATGAGGTGGCAAAGTTAACCTCATCTGGGGCAAAACTTTAAGGATATATTATTGTCATTTCTATATGAATGTGAAATATATCTAATTTTATATTCTTATAGAAGTTAAAAAGGACACATTTTCCAGATGAATGGCTGTATACCATGCACATGAAATTTTGTTTATGTGCTTCGGAAAAGATACTGCATTTGATATAGTGGCTACAATTAGGGCTGTTATTTGGTTAAGTTGACAATAGTCCACTCACATCTTCTACGATCTGTCGGATCCTTTCAGAGTTCTGATTGGTGAATTAAATTAAAATAGACTGAATATTTAGTTATGTACCTTTTAGACTTGAATTATATATACTTTCTAAAAATCCCTTCCTGGGATATGATAGTGTTTTTGACTTATTATACAGAGGGGGTGAGATTTCAGAGGCTTTACCTTTTTTTTCTTACCGTAGAAGCTTTTACTCTACAGGACAAGGATATTACACAGCTTAGGAACTATGCCAAACATCTAGTATGTCTATTTCAGTTTGGAGGATCAGAGAGTAACTACTAGATAGTAGGCCCATAACGAAGTTAGCATGGCTCTGGACTCCTATATTAGTCAATTTTCACATTGCTATGAAGAACTACCTGAGACTGGGTAATTTATAAAGAAAAGAGGTTTAGTTGACACATAGTCTCGCTTGGCTGGGGAGACCTCAGAAAACTTATAATCATGATGGAAGGAGAAGCAGAAGCAAGGCACACCTTACATGGTGGCAAGACAGAGAGAATAAGGAGGGAAGTGCCACACTTTTATAATCCGATCTCATGAGAATTCACTCACCATCATGAGAACAGTGAGGGAGAAATTTGTCCCCATGATCCAATCACCTCCCATCAGGTCCCTTCCCCAATACGTAGGAATTACAATTCAACATGAGATTTGAGTGGGGACACAGAGCCATACTGCATCAAATCCATTTATTATTTTCCTACGTATGCCCCCAATATTTGGGGAGGGAGCATGATGATGATGATGACACTTTGAGTCTCTGGCTATTGTTGTCAACTCTAACCCTGTGTTCAAGAGTCTTCAAAATGTTTCAGTATTTCTGTTTTCCTAGTGCACAGCTGACTAAGAAAATGTCCAGAAATCCCTTTGAGGAATGTCTGGAGAAATCATCACCACATACAATTGATGTGATACTTAGTTTCCTTCATTCTGGACCTAGTTTTGCTTTCAGTCAGTTGGGCCTAGTTTTGCTTTCAGTCAGTAGGTCCTAGTTTGAAAACTGGAACAGGTCTGAAAACCGGGAAGGGAACTACAACTTTGTATTGGGGTAATTGTTCTCATATTCAATTTTGTTTTAATTTTACAGATTGAGGAGCCCTTTTGGGTGTCCATCTATATTGCCCCCCCCAAAAAGATACTATCTTCTGTTTTTATCTTCATCACAGTATACACTTGCCTCCTGCATGTCTGCAAATCTTTCCACTCATAGGTAATTGTGTTCACTGGGAGTTGGATGTTCCCTGTCACACCAGGCCTCTAGTATGGGAGGGAGACAATCATCCCTATTGCTAACAACCATAAACAGAATCTCCTAACATCAGCCCTGGTGACAGAACAGAACACTTTGTTTTTCTAGCATATTCCTTATGTCTTTATTGGGCATTGTGTTACTTGGCCTTGCATATTATATTCACTTTAATATGCCTTCTTCTCTCAGCCTTTAACCTCATCTTTCACCATGTGCCAAGACAATTCTTGTATTTCTAGATCTTGGATGTGGGCCATCATTTTCCCTTCCTCTAGGAATTATCCTATGCTGTGTTTACATAATCTCCTGTGTTTCTTGCCAGTTTGTTAAATTCAGTATCTTGGGAGAGTTCATCAGATTAATAACTCTCCTTTATGTTTTTTCATATCTTTGTCTTCTTGATCACATACCTTCTGATATAATATTTTCTTACTTAAAGGCTTTTATCCATCAGACCGTAGTGAAAGATTGTAAGTAAATTTTTGAAAAATTAAACGTTTTTACTGACTAGTTGAGCATAAATATACCAGATTCCTAAAATGTTTACATTGTTCCTAAATTTATCTTTAGTTCGGGATTATTTCTCAACAAGTGATCATACTTTGTACTCCACATAATATTTCATACAAAATATCTATAGCATGCGAGGCCTTCTGTACTATGAATTTCCAGGCCCAGTGATTTAAAAATTTACTCTCTCTTTCTCTCAGTTGTCCCAAACATGCAACCTGTATTCCACTTATCCAGAGCTATTTACATTTCCCAAGTGCATTGTGCCTGCTTATGCTTCTTTATGTGCAAATTGATTTTCTCTACCCTGCCTGGAAAATGCATGCTACCGTCTGATTTTTCATTAACTCATATTCAAACTTCAAATCAAAGCTTCTATCTCTTTTACACTTTTTCCTGAAAATCTTCTCTCACCTCTGTAGACTGTGTCATTGTCTGTCCAGTGTGATTCAAAACCACCTTCTTGAATATGTTGTTTGTCACCATTTTCTTTCTCTCTCTCTTTACTGGTGTTTCACAAAAAATTGATCTACAAACATATAAGAATTTATGTCAAAGTTATTACTGTTTTACAAAGAAAGAAAAACATTAGAAGCAACTTAAGGAGTTTTTCATAAAGCCACATTTGGAGATAATAATGCACTATTATTCATTCTCAACTAAATTCTTTCTCAATTTTGTTATTAAAATGCTTTTTTCTTTATGAAGTAATCACGATGATAGGTGTCATTGTTCTTCTCTTCCTTTTTTCCTTATTTTTTTTTTTCCTTTCAAAGTCTTAACGTGTCATAATAAAAAGTTTGTAACATCATATAGGTCTCATTTTTTTTAACAGTTCTGTTGCACAGGACTCTGGTGTGTGTGTGTATAAATGTTATCACTATTTCCCTGGTATCATGATCAGTCATATCTAACATATGACAACATATGTTAGATAAATGAGGGATTACACCCTTACATATGCCAAACCAATTATAATTTAATAATTTAACTGGAAAGAGAATGGGATAACTACATATGCTTCCATCACTCAGGACAGTAATACAGCCTGGTTGTAGGCTAAGTAGGTTTATGTGCCTAAGCATTTTAATTATCCTCTTATCCCTTGTGCAGTGATTTCACTGCTTACTTTGCTCAGGACCCTAATGAATGCAATATCCCCATAATTAATACTCCCTGTTTTTGGAACAGCCCAATATATTCAGTGCTGCACTGCTGCTGATCTGCTTATAAACTACTGAGTTATATGAGTATTTTTTGACTTCAATCCAGCACATAATTAAGGCCCACCTCACAACCTCCAGGAAAAGTAATAATTACGGAAAAAGAGCAGTGAGATATTTTAGATCCAACATGCCAGTTCAAACTCAGCAGCAGATTATAACAGCAACAAATTGTGACCTTTTGGTAGCACCTGTAAAGTGGTGACTGAAGATTGTTCTCTAATTGCTTCAATTATTGGCAATTGGGTGAGAAACAGTCCAATACGGAGCAGATAAAGTGATTAAATTACCTTTCTTTCCTTAAATAGCTATTTTCTGTGCTGCATTTAACTCCACCTACAGGAGCCCATCTATATGTCTATAAAAATAAGAAGCCAAATTCTTTGGGAAAGTATGGAAAAAATGTGCAGACACCATCAATCATGGAATAGAATGAACTCATTACCTATACTGCACCTCCACTGAAGCAAGATGAAAATTCAATTTTAAAGAATGCTAACACTTTTATTCTATCTTTAAGCAATTTCTTACCTGGCAGATTGGTAACTCTCTCTTTACTATATTTCTTGAGGTGCAAATTAATTTTTGGTTCAGGTAGTAACTCATCTTTGTGTGAGGAAATTATAACAGTAAGGGCTGATCTCTCCTCAGGAAAGCAATTGAATTGAACATAAATATACTGGATTCCAAAAATGTTTGCATTGCTCAAAACTTTATCTCTAGTTCTAGATTATTTCCCAACAGGGTGATCGTGCTTTGTTTCCCCACAACATATTTCAATCCATGTATTTATTTATTTTTGGATATTAACAGGGCAAAAATATATAAATATTTTATGCACTACTCTAATTGCAAAGGCAACCAGCTAATGCAATTCTGAATTAAGCAAAATATATATTTTATTTATAGTACAATAAATTTTTGCTCCACATATTTTTCTGGTGTAATAAGACAAAGCATTTAATATCTATTCTTAATTTTGAATATTTAATATGTATACTTTTACATATAACTTTGAAAAAGATATTTTCAGGATAATTTCAAATACAACACTTACCCCCTTATTCTGGGGTGAGATTTTTGTGTATTTGTTGGGTGGACACTTTCCAGAATTGAGTATTTGCAACTAAGTAATGTTAGATATTTTAAAGTTAAACAGAAAATAATGTTTTTGTGTTGTGAATTTAGAGTTATCAATATCTATGAAATATTTAGTTTGGTTAATATGAGAAAGGCCAAAAGTGAGAAATCAGATTATTTCAAAGCTTTGAATATTGATTAAAAAAAAGATGAAGTGGAATGAAGTCAAGCCAGTATTTGAATGCCGCACCCTAAAGAGACCTTGTCACGATAATAACTCTTCCTAGGGAAATGTCTGTATTTCCAAAAAACGAAAAGAAAAATGTATATTGACTTTTTCAAGTTGGATGAAATGCCCCATCCTATAATGTGACGGATGTGTTTGCTATGAGTAAATTTTAAGTTGATAAAGGTCACTCACCTGCTTAAAAACTTTATTTTTCTTTATTTACACTACAATAAAAGTTGAACCCCTAAGTACTGCTTACATGATTTAATCTCACATACATTCCTTTCTCACCATCTGTCACCACACTAAACACTCCATGGTCACTAACTCCAGCCCCCTTGGCCTTCTGGCAGTTTCTCAGGGCTGTTCAGAGCTAGACTCTGGCTGGTGAACTCTTCATTAGTTCCTCTTCTGGGTATCCCCAAGTCATTTCTTCTCCCCCTGGTCTAAATGTCACTTCCACAGAGAAATAATTTTCACTAAGACCACTGCTCCTGATTATTTTCTATTATGGTTTTCTCAAAACAATCCATTCTTCTTCATGGAACTTATTATAACTTGCACTGATAATTTATGCATTTATTTGTGTGATGTCTGTCTCCTGCACTCACTCTCTTCTGTGATAGAAAGCCTCATATCCATTGGTTTTACATTATATATGAAAAACCGAACACACAATAGTTACTCCTTAAACATTTATCAAATACAAGTTAAAACATGTTGTTATTGATGTTATGAATAACATACATAATAAAAATAACAGAAGTTTTATGTATTTTCTTAATTCATAGTTATCAACTGCAGCACATGGAGTGCTGTACACTCTCCGCAAATGTTGCACTGAAATTTCAACCAACATGTAAAATTTAGTTTTGTAACAACAAATGTAAGTAGTATTAAGGCAGGATCTTTAAATGAAAACAGCATAGTTATAAGCTGTAATGATGTACTGGCTTCTGTGAATAAAAAGCAACATTAAGATACCACTAAGGAATAAGACCATCCCTGGAACATAGATGAATTGTGTGTTTTCAATCTATGAGGGTGTAACCAAAGTGGTAAATGAATCTACTCAAATACTGGCAAAAAGTAAATATTGATAACAATCATGAATGCCCTTAGAGAAAAGGTAAGAATTTAATTGTGATTATGCTATGATTGATCATGCTTATTCGCAAAGTGCTGTTTTTAATTTTTTAATCTTTAGAAATGTGTTGTACAATAATCTAGTATCTTACGTATGCTTTAAAAATAGAATGGAAAAAATCATTGTCTAATATGATCTGTGCGCTTTCACTAAACAAGTATTCTGAGCTTCGCTGGTCTGATAAATGTTATTGATATGTGATTTATTTTACTCTTCCAGAATTCTTCCATAAATATTAATCAAAATAAGAACATAAAGTCTCAGGCATGAAAATTATAAATAGATAGGAGAATATGCCAATTTGTCTTGTTTCCCCTAGATTGAAGAATGGAAATAATATTCATTTATTAATTGTTTCTGCTAAGAATGAAATTATTTTGTTGTATGTCTTCTTAAACTTTGTGTTGATCCTACCAAGAATGCGGAAGTAACAGTAGATTCACTTTAAAAATGGCAAACTAACTTAAATAAAGGTTAATAAGGTTAAGAAATTTTTATAAAAGTTTTATCTATTAGAACTAGAGTGGAAGATCTTGCTTATCTGATTACAAACGAAGACATTTTGGCTTTTCCTTTGCTTTCTTCAAATGTGTATTTGAAATAAAACAGGTAAGTTTCACTTCGTAATCTTCTAATAATGATTTTTTTTTTTTTTTTTTTTTTTTTTTTTGAGATGGAGTTTCGCTCTGTCTTCAGGCTGGAGTCCAGTGGCACGATCTTGGCTCAATGCAGCCTTTGCCTCCTGGGTTCAAACAATTCTTCTGCCTCAGCCTCCAGAATAGCTGGGACTACAGGCATGCGTCAACACGCCTAGCTAATTTTTGTATTTTTCGTAGAGATGGGGTTTCACCATGTTGGCCAGATGGTCTTAATCTCTTGACCTCATGATCTGCCCGCCTTGGCCTCCCAAAGTTCTGGGATTACAGGGGTGAGCCACTGAGCCCAGCCTATGATGTTAATAATTAATGTTAACAGTTAATGTTAATTATTTTACATTATTTCTTCAAAATATCAATGTTCTTTTCACATATGCTTCTTAAGTATTACTAACATGATGAATAGTTATACAAAGTAATTTCTACTGACCACTTGTGAAAGCGGCACACACACGAACATAAAAGGAACATTTCTTCAGAAATATTTTGATAATGTCACAAATCATTAGCATATGATTCATCTGTTATTTGCTGAGTGATTCTCACAATAGCCTCAAGACAACTGGATCAGTCATGTCCTTTACACAAATAAAGAAAGTGAAACTCAAAATAGTTAACTAAATGTATTTTAAGCGTGTGTAGCAAAAATAAGATTAAAAAATATATGTATTTTTTCTTTTAGTAGACCCCAAGTCAAATCTATGTCAAAACTCAAAATAGTCCTTAAAGCAAAATTTGAACCAGTCCCTATGAAGTAATGAGATAAATGTACTACATTACTCCCAGCTACCAGATGGGTCACAGAAAAGTTCCTAAAACATGAATAAACCTAAAAAATATGTAAATTATTTTATGAATAAAGTGGGAAAACTTACGAAGAGGAATTTTTGTTTCCACAAAGACCTTGAATGCCTGCCAAATGTAAAGCTAACAGTAAAGACCACTGCAATGATAAAGATATCTTTTATGTTTTCTAGGATGATTCTTGCAGCAATACTGTATTACTCCCACAGTCTCTCAATATGGGACGGAAATACCAAATGAACAGAATAGTGGCAAATTAAGCATTGGGGGAGGATATAATTTAGAGGCAATCTGGTGTTTCTCTCAATAGAACTATGCTTTTGGAACAATGATTTTGTTAGTCATTTACCCAAATTGATTAAAACAAAAAAACACGATTTATCATCCTTTTATTATATTTCAGAAACAAAGAAACATCTTTTCAGCCAATTTCTACTGTGGCTTCATAAATGCTGAGTTAATTTTTATGTTTGCATTGCATATTAGAGATATCTAATTCAGAAGTTTTCTCCCAGCCTCTTAGTTGCTAAATGCAGTATTAAACCCCTCACAAAGCAATTCAACAAATTGCTCATTGTTTGATGCCCGCATATCTCCAAATCTCTAGGTATATACCCTATTTATGAAGCCCTATTAAGAAATTTATTCCTTCCTCACTACAGTTTTACTATTGAAATGTTTCATTGTAGGCTGTAACTTCAGGAAAAGAAGTTGTTTTTTGCATAAGCTAGCTGGGAACAACTTCCAGTATAGACTTCACAGCTTACTTTCCATTGAAATAAATAGCTTTCAGATTCCAAAAGGTCTTAGATCTCTCTGTTCCTCATTGTGGATGGAAACTCTCAATATTACCTATATAAACTAGTAAAAACAACAAAAATATCCTATGCAATAAAAGTGCATTGCATGATACTGTAAAAGTGAATTCTATTTTCAATATAATATCAAAAATTCTAGAAAATTTTATTTAAATTAATATGCTATAGGCTATATTCTATATATTACTAATCACACGTTTGGAAAATATTTTGATTAGAACTGAAAGATTGAAAGAGGTAGTGATTTAAGCCATTTTTGTGTTGCTATAAAGACATACCTGAGACTGAGAAATGTATAAAGAAATGAGGTTTCATTGGTTTGCTGTTCTGCAGGCTGTAAAGGAGGTATGGTGCTGGCATCTTCTGGGCTTCTGGTGAGGCCTCAGGGGGATTATTGTCATGGCAGAAGGTGAAGCAGGAGCAGGCACCTCATATGGTGAGATCAGGAGCAAGGGATGAATGTTGGTGACCTACCATTTTAAACAACCAGGTCTTGCAAACACTCACCATCATGAGGACAGCACCAAGACATTCATGAGGGATATACCCCGACCCAAACACCTTCAACCAACCCCCACCTCCAACACTGGAGATTACATTTCTACATGAGATTTGGAGGGGACAAATATCTAAACTATATTAGATGGAGTAAGATGCGATAAGTACTATAAACCAAGACCTCGGTATTAGCAATCATAGAGTTGTTCTACTCTCTTTTTTATACAGTCCGCAAGTGCTCACACACACATACACACATAGCCATAAACATAATTACACACATACACAGGCCTATATACACCAAAGGGCTTTCAGGAAAACAAATGTTTATTCATTTAGGATAGACTTTGTAAAATTTTGTACAGGCTTCATTCAATTATTTAAAAAGCTAGTTGACATTGCCAACCTTTACAAAGTTCTCGAAGTTTAGTTAAATGTTAAAAATATCTTGAATGAATGACTCCATTTGCCCATATCAGATAAGAAATTCATAGATTAATCAATTAACATAAAACCACAATGATATAAGCAGGCATATTTTCCTGAATCATTGAGTTCCTCATCTGTGAAAAAGGATGAATATTCATTTCATAGAATGCTGTGAGAATAAAATCAATATGCTTATGCAAAATGTTTGAATGATGGACATGCAAGCAGGTATTGTTAATATAGTATTATAAAAAATATTTTTTGTAAGCTGAGATAAGGACAATATTTTGAATCTATTGACCTTAAGTGCCTAAATTAATGTTTGACCGTGTCAAACAATATGAGTTGCTTTGGGGTGAGATCATTTAATTTTTGACTCACATATTTGAGATCAGTGTGACAATTGATCAAAACTGCATGATATTCTCCTAGGAAGCACTGTAAGGTGTTGTGGCATATACTCCTACTTAGCTATTCATCTTTATTGATCAAATTCTGATTTTGTTCTGTGTGACACGGTTCTCAGAAAAAAAATAAATCTGAATTATCAGCCTCTCTTGCTGCTATGGATACCCTTGGGATAGATTACTTGTGGACATAAATTTTCTGAGGAGGACTAGCAGAGAATTGGCTTTTCCGATACAGGTATTTTCTCCTTTACCCACCAATTTTCCTTCCTTCAGTCTGCAAAGTGGATATGGCTAGAGTGAGGTCAGCCATTGTTCTCTGAGAAAGTAGCATACATCAGAAAAGGTCAAATGCTGTAAATGTTAGAGCAGGAAGATAAAAAGGCTATCAGGACACTGGTGCTAACAAGCAGCCCACACCAGACCTGTGCCCTATGCCTAGTACTATGTGAGTAAGAACTAACCAATTTTAATTAAGCCATTTAAAACTGGATTTTCCTTATAAGAACAAATAGAATCCTTATTAACAGAGGTTCTTTTGCTCCTAGAAACTTTCCTTGCATTGTTCCTAACACTCAGAAGCTATATTTAAAATAATAATGTTGCAACTGAAGTTATTTTGTCTCTCAAATAATATTTAAATTATGGTCACTAAAATTTCATATTTAAAAATCAATATTTGTTATCTGTTTTGCCATAGAAAAAAAATCTGTCCTGAGCACTGAAATTAGTCCTCCAAAATAAAGCCTTCCAGACAAGATGGATACTGAGAATTAATTAATAGCATCATATTTAATAGATGATAAGTCTCAAGATACTTCTAGTACATTGCAATGATTTTCTGGTCTGTTTTTTTCCTGTGAACTCACCTGTTTTCAACCCTGTGTCCACTTTCTGTGTATGAAGCAGTTCTCCAACCTTTACAACATTTGATCTTCCCACATTCCTGTTATAATAATAATACATAGATCTTATTATAATCACTTTTTTATGGTGCCAAATCAAAAGTTACACCAAAGTTAATCAAGCAGGAAAGATTTCACTAAAGGCTGTTGCAATAGGGGAGAGAATCTAGAACTCAGTCTGATTCAATGTTGATGAAATAAAAGGTTGTAGAATTTTTAAGAGCTGGGGTCATAGAGATCGTAGACTGTCTGTGTTTGCTAACTGGCTTTCCCCTGAGGAAAAGTAAACTCTCCTATCTTCACAACAAGAGGTAGTTTTACAACCTGTAGCAAGACTCCAGATGAAGTTAGGCTCTACCCTCCCACAGAAACTGGGACTTAGGGGGCCTATTTCCTTGATAATTACATTCCAAAAGGATGATTCCCAGGTACATGAGAAATATATTTCTGGATATCAAAACTGGCAAGAAGCTTTAAAGATTTACATATCAAAAGAGAAAGGATTTTACAATTACAAGTTCTCTGAAGTAAATGCTCTTAAGAAAAAGGAGGTCAGGGTCCTAGAGTCCTAAGGAAGCGTGTCTAAAGTTTAGTCAACCTGAGAGGAATGTTAAGGTCTTCTTGGTCAATGAAAGGAGGAGATAAGTATTTGAACTTTTCTTCTTTTTCTTTTTTTCCCACACAATCAGAAACAGTAAGTTAGGGTTGAAACACAGGTCTTTAGAAGCTATAATCCATCCTAGCTCAACTTTTCTGCCTGCCTTTCTTCTTTCTATTTCCCCTCCTGCTTTGCTCTACTGATTCTGCATTTTCTTATTCATTTTATTCTATGACATAATTTCTCTTTCTAGAAATATGTTTTAATTTTTAAAACAAAATAAAATTTTCCAATGATTCCCAAGTTAAGAAATAACCACTAGTAATATACTGGTATGTGTATTTCCAGATGTTTTCAATAAATATATTTATATAAAGGTGCTTATGTTTGTGTATGCATATAGCTATAAAATATACCAATATACTGCATAAGTTACACATGTATAAAAGTATAGTGATCAACCTGTATAAAAAGTTCACATATTAAGGGTTTGTAAAGCTTGATGAATTACTTTTACCCCTTTCCCAGGATTGACAAAATCTTAAACCCTTAAAATAAACTATAACTTATACCCTTTTCTATGTTTTATTTTAATGCTTGCATACGTGAGACCTTTACATGTATTTTAAACTTCACAATATATTATAATGAATTGCTATGTTTTACTGTCAATACTCATTTATCGTGGCTCACATATTTACCTTTCCAGAGTTCCTGTTTGTATTTCTATGTTTCCAAATGGATGAATTTTTCTTCTTTTTTAAGATTTGTTTAGTGCAGGAATGTTGAAAGCAAATTTCCATAGCTTTTGTTCATTTGAAATATCTTTGTTTTACTTTTACTTTTGAAACTGATGTTTGGAGATATTTTATTTCAGCAATTTAAATATGCTGCTCTTAACTTGTGGATTTCATTGTTTCTATAGGAAAGTCATTTGTTAGATTTAATGTTGCTCCTTTAAAAAGAACTTGTCTTTTCTTACTGGTTCATTTTAGAGTACATTATTATTATTATTATTATATATGAGGCAGTGTCTCACTGTCACTCAGGCTGGAGTGCAGTGATGAAATCTCAGCTCACTGCAACTTCCACCTCCTGGGTTCAAGAGATTCTTGTGCTGCAGCCACCCAAGTAGCTGGGATTACAGGCATTTGCTACCATGCCCAGCTAACTTTTGTATTTTTAGTAGAGACGGGGTTTCACCACGTTGGACAGGCTCGTCTTGAACTCCTGACCTCAAGTAATTGGCCCGCCATGGACTCTCAAAGTGCCGGGATTACAGGAGTGAGCCACTGAGCCCGGCCTAGAGTATATTCTTTATCTATGTCTTTCAATAGTTTCATTCAAATGTTTCCACTTGTAGTGTTGCTTGCATTTATCCTTCTTTGGGATATACATTCACAGGGTTTCTGGAATCTACATTGCAAAGTTTTTAGCCATGTATCTATCAATATTACTTCTGCCTCAATTTTGTTTTTGTCATCTCCTTCAAGGCCTCCAATTATGCATATATCAATGCTATTTTTCTTTTTTTCTCATTATTCCTCAGCTTGTTCATTTTTTATTGATTTACCTTTCAGATCACCAGTTTTATGTTTTGTAGTGCCTAGTCTGCTGTTGCAGCTAACCATTCAATTCTTAATTCTGAGATATATATATATAAACACATATATTTAAAGTTACATATAAACTTATATATATATTCTTAATTCTGAGATATATGTATATATATACACACACACATATTTAAAGTTACATATATAGTTAGCTTATTTATATATATGATATTTTCTGTCCTAGAATGACTGCTTAATTCTTTTATATAAATTCAAATTATCTGATAAACTTCATCATTAATCTACAATGCTTGTGCTTTTACTCTATTTTTTAAAACTTAATAACCATATTTTAAATGCCTTGCCTTTTAAATTTGAAGTCTGAATTATCAGTGTATTAACTTCTATTCACTGGTAGTTTTATTATTTGTTACATGCTCTTATGTCTTTGTGCATCTAGTTATTTTAGATGTTATTTTAGGCATTCACATAGAAAGCCATAGGATGGGATTCTGATTACTAAAGTAATTATTAAGTTGAGTCATAGCTAGGTTTAAGTTTTGTAAGTCTCAGTCTAGTTTAGCTAACTTACGTGCCTAGGGCCTGGCCTTGCTAGAATTTGGGCTACAAGTTTGGTGGGTCTCTACCTCTTTAGTGTTAAAAGATTATGGGAAATTACATTGTGATCTTCAGAGTTTTTAAAAATAGGTTCTTCATTGTAACTCCATATGCAGTTATACAACTTGTTAAATAACTTGAGGAGAGATCAACTGTGTATTCAAGGTAGTTTTCTTCTCTCTGAGAGGTCCTTTCTTTTTTTGCTTCCTTTATATATGTTCATCTAAAGTTTCCAGCTAACTGTTAGAATCCTTTATCTTCAGTCTCCTGTGTCATCCTAGAACTCAGGAAGTATTCTTCAGAGATAACTGGCCATGTACATTATATGCAACATGATTTTAGTTAGTCATGCTAGTTCAGCAGTTCTCAGCTATAGCTATGTTGCCCCCAGAGGGACAATTAATAATGTCCAGAGATATTTTTATTTTTCACACTGTGAGTATAGAATCCAGCATTTGCTAATTAGCATCATACAAGGCACAGAACATCCTGTAAAACAGATAATAAATATTTATTTATTTATTTATTTGCCCAAGATAGACAAACACTGAGGGTTGTGGAAGACAGGGGATAGCTGACCATTATCAACTCACCATGGAATAGCTATCTTCTCTAAAATTTTCATGTAGCTAGTCTTCATTGCTTCCATAGCCCTCTGATGCGTTGAAATAATATTTTATTTCGTAACTTCTATCATTTTCTATTCTTGGAGGAATTTCTTCTCTGCAATAGCATGCTATATTATACCCTGGTGTGCCAAAGGGTCATGGCTATACACCACAGCGCCACACAATACAAATGTAATACAGGTTTATTTTGGATAGAACTTGCATAATGGAAGTGAAGTGTATGAAGTTCCCCGCGGATCTCATTACCTCACAACTTAGGCTAATGAATGACAGTTGCATGTGCCATTGACCAACATTCTAGTATATAGTGGTCCTGCCCTTTCATGGTCTAAATCTTTATATCGATAGGAAGCCAAAAAATCACTCAAACCACTTAAAAATATAAGAATGATTAGAGAAGGGGCGTTGATAGACAAGAGAGCCTCTACCATCTAAGACGTAGATTAGCCTTTTTCCTGCATTGATCTAACTCATACCTGGTTGAGCCAGTTGTCAGCAATGTTACCACAATGGGATGGGATAAACTTCAATGATGTTATTCTCCTATCAATCTATTCTCTTCCCCTACATGGCTCATTAAATTGGGTCTATTTTACATCAGTCATAGTGGTTTCTGCAGTAATGTCTAGGAATTAGATATTAATATGGACTTGTGCACCTTCTGAGCTCTGTACCTTTACTTCAAAAAAGCTGTCAATCTCTGCTTGTATCTGCCATCTGCATTATTGCCAGGAAACATTTTTTAGAACAAATCTGGGCAATTGTAGGGTTTCCCTGATTAGTTCTCTTCTCTTAAACATCACTGACCTCCATTTTCTGCTGTCCAATGTCTAGAAACCTTTGCTTTATATATTTTGTCCTGATTTTGAGTTGATTAAAATGGGAGGATAAATCCATTCCTCATAACTTCATCATGGCCTATTGTGGAAGTGTCTGATCCAATGTCTTTGAAGTGATAACTCTGTTACCCTTTTTTCCCTTAATGTCTTCCTTTTATTTTATGTATAACTTTTAGGTATTTTAAAATCAATTTTACTAATTTGTGTTTTATTTTTAAAATGTCTAAATTTTTGTATTGTTCAAACATGTTGAACTAATGTTGACAGAGAATGTCATAACCAGTCACTCTGAGCATGTGTGTAACACAGATGTAATTCAGAAGCCAATTTGATTCATTCCTGCCAATAATTTGATGCCCGACTTTCACTCACACAACTTGAAGTTGCAATTGGAGGGGAAAAAATCACATGAGTCTATCAATAGGCTTGGGATAACTACTTGACAAAATCAAATCCATTCATGATAAAAACTCTCAGCAAACTAGGAATGCGGAGAACTTCTTCAACTTGATAAAACTCATCTACAAATCACATACACATAATGCCATACATAATGGTGAGAAAGTTGAAGCTTTCTAGCTAAGATCAGAAACAAGACAAGAATGTACCCTCTCACCACAACATTTCAGCATCAATCTGGATATCCTCACTAACACTGTAAGAGAAGAAAAGGCAATAAATGTATACAGATTAGGGAAGAAGAAATAAAACTTTGTTCACAGATACATGTTCATCTGTGTACAAAATCTGAAAGTATTGACCATAAAAATTCCTGGAACTAACAAGAAATTATTATAAGAAAGTTTCAGGATGCAAGATTAACGTAAAAAGTTGATCACCTTCCTATATATCAGTAATAAAACAAGGAGCTTTGAAATTAAAAACACAATACCATTTGCGTTACACCCCTAAAATAATGAAATGCTTAAGTATACATCTGTCTGTATCTATCTGTATCCTCTATCAGACCTATGTGAGAAAAAGTATGAAACTCTGATAAAAGTTATGAAAGAAGAACTAAAGAAGTCAAGAGATATTCCATGATTATGGATAGAAAGACCAAATATTGCCAAGATATCAGCTCTTTTCAAACTAATCTATAGATTCAATGTCTTCCTAATCAAAATCACAGCAAGTTAATTTGTGGCTATTGGAAAACTGACTCTAAAATTTATATGTTAGGACAAAGATCCAGATTAACTAACTCAGTATTAAAGAAAAAGACCAAAGGTGAAGGATTGACACTACCCAACTTTAAGACTTACTATAGAGCTACAGTAATCAAGACACTGTGGTGTTTTCAAAATAATAGACATATAGAACAATGGAACAGAATGAAGAACCCACAAATAGATTCATGTATATATACTGAGCAGATCTTTGACAAAGAAGCAAAGGCACTATAGTGGAAAAAAGAGAGCTTTTTCTGAAAATGGTGCTGGGACAACTGAACTTCCACATGCATGAAATGAACCTAGACACTGATTTATATCTTCACAAACATTAACTCCAAATAGAACACAAAACTATAAAACTCCTAGAAGATACCATAGGAAAAGGCTAGATGACCTTGAGCCTAGGTGGTGACATTTTAGATACAACAAAAAAGTCATGATCTAAGAAAGAAATAATCGATAACCTAAACTTCATGACAATTAAACACTTCTACTTTGCAAAAAAAGTCAAGACAATGACAAAGACAAGATTCAGACTAGAAGAATATATTTGCAAAAGATGTATCTGATAAAGGATTGTTGTCTGTAACATACAAAGAAGCCTTGAAGCTCATCAATAAGAAAACAACCTGATTTAAAAAATAGGCAAAAGCCCTGAACAGACATGCAGCGGACTGAATGTTTGAACCCCTCTCCACTGTCCCCAAATCTTCATGTTGAAAACCTAACCTGAATGTGATGGTATTTGGAGGCAGGGCCTTTGTTGTGAGGGTGGAGCCTTCGTGAATAGGATTAGTACACTTAAGAGGCCAGAAAGCTGCATAGCTTTCTTTCCCCTATGATAAGATACAATGAAAAGTCAGCAGCCTGCAACCTAGAAAAGGGCCCTCACGAAAGCTGAACCATGCTGGCACTCTAAGATTCTTGAGCTTCCAGCCTCAAGATCTGTGAGAAATAAATTTCTGTTATCTACAAGTTACCGTGCCTGTTGTCCTTTATTACAGAGTCCTGAACTGACTATATATACCTCACCAAAGATGATATACAGATGGCAAGTAAGGATACGAAAAGATGTTCGACATCACATGTCGTTAGAGAATTTCAAATTAAAATGACAATAAGATACCACTACCCATACGATTGAATGGTCGAAATCCAGAACACTGGCAATACCAAATGCTGGCAAGGATGTGGAGCAACAGGAACTGCAGGTAGGAATGTAAAACGGTATCGCTACTTTGGAAGTCAGTTTGGCAGTTTCTTATAACACTAAACACACTCTTACCACATGATCCAGCAACAACACTCCTTGGTATTTACCCAAATACACTGAAAACTTATGCCCATGCAAAAACCTGCACACAAGTGTTTATAGCAGCTTTTTTCAGAACTGCCAAAACTTGGAAGTAACCAAATGCCCTTTAGTGGGTGAACAGATATATAAATGTGGTTCATTGAAACAATGGAACATTATTTGGTGCTTAAAAAAGTGGGGGAGAAAGCTATCAAGCCACGAAAATACACAGAGGAAACTAAAGTACATATTATTAAGAGAAAGAACTTTATTTGAACAAGACTGTATGATTCCAACAATATAACATTTAGGAAAAGACAAAACTATGAAGAAAGTAAAAACTATATATCAATGGTTGCCAGAGGTTAAAGGGAGGGGGGATGAGTAGACAACACAGAGGATTTCCAGGGCAATGAAACTATTGGTATAATGCAACAATAGTGGATATATGTCCTGATACATTTGTTAAAATCCATAGAACGTACAACACCAAAAGTGAACCCTAACATAAACTAGGGATTTCGGGTAATAACGATGTGTCAATGTAGCTTCACTGATTGTGAGAAATGGGTCACTATGGAAAGGTATGTCACAGAGAGGAGGTTGTATATGTGTGGGGCAGGAGGTTATATGGAATCTCCCTGTATTATTATTATTATTTTTTGAATCTTGCTTTGAAACTAACACTGCTTTGAAATAAATTTTATTAATTAAAAAATAACACCACATGCAAATTTAAAAAACACTAGAACTCTTTTAGAACTGCTTTATTTTAGATCATGCTTTTTAATATCCACTGTTAAAGCAGTATTTCATACTTTAGGGTAGAATTTAATTGTTTTTAATAGCTGAGAGCCTTTTAGATTTTAGTCTGGTAAATACGGTGAGCAATCACATTGAGAAAATCTATTTAGAGTTTAAAATTAGGTATGAATTTAAAGTAATTGAGATTGGTTTTCTTAATTCACCAGTAAAATGTCTCTGAAAGTGTTTCCAAAAGAGGAATCCTCAGGAGATTTTGAGCAATTTCAGCAAAATGAGATTAAGTGTCTCTTAAGTCAATATTTTGAAGGACAACTGGCATATACATGTATTGCATTATGTTATTTCTAAGAATTGTGTCAAATTTCAGGCTTTACCCTATAAAGTGTAAAGTACTAATACCGAAAATTTATTTGGACCTCTGTTTTTTTATTCTAGATAATTGTTTCATAGATATAGCCCAAGTGATACATGTGTATACAAATAAGTATGTGTATATGCAAATATATAGAAAACTCCCATAAATCTAATAGGCATATGTTTGAGGTAAGAATATATTGACAGAGGATTTTTATTCCCCTAAATTAGAAGACTCACTTACACATCACAAAGCTTAGAGCCTTTGAAATGCTGTATTTGTGTTTTATTATTCCATTTGTTACCCAAAACTAGATATTTTAGAAAATGCTTGTTCTATCGGTTTTTGTAGTCATAAATCCTCTAGCAAATTATCTTAAGTCATTATAAATTTTATTTTAAAGTATTCTTTCAAAGACACAAGACTTCTTAGAAAAAGGAAAAGTACTTACAGTTTGTTTAAATTCACTTATTGAGAAATTGTAGGTTTATCTCTCTATGGAAACTTTTACAAAAGGAAGGGCAACAGAATGTCATTTAAGCTGTATTTTGCTAAATGTATATTTGTTGGAGGATTGAGGGTAAAGGTTTTCCTTATCTGAATTAATCATTGTTTAAACTCTCTTTTATTTTAAGCCTCACTGTCACACTCAGATCTAAGAAGAAAAAAATCAAAATATTTAGGAGATTATGAAGCCTAACATTATTAAAACTAACTTCCCTAGGTCAATTTTCAATTTTTTTCCTATTCCCATTTGTAACTCCATTTAGATACTGATACACTCATATCTTTTGTAACATCTTGCTGTAAGAACTTGAAAGCTTTCCCCCTCTGTGTTAAGGATTCTTCTTTCATTATTTCTGCATGGGTTGTTCCATGGACAATGTTTTATAGATGCTCACCACCTCAAGTTCATTTTTGTTAAGCCCTAAGTATTTCTTGCAGTTTCATTTTTTCTGAATATTAAGTCTTTATTTGCAATATGTAATGGCCAGTGACCAGATCTTGCCTGAGTGTATACTGCTGATTATAGGCAGGAAACTGAATCTCTCCCTTTCCAATTAAGTCCACAATTATTCTATATGTGTTCTCTTTTGTATTGATACTATGTAAAGACATGTTTGAATTTTTTTAATTATGTAGACATTTATTGAAAGTGACTATAATGATGAATATATCTCTCCTTACTTTTACTTTTCCCCTTTATCTTCCACATTTAATAGTCCATAAGTTCCTGTCATTTTTACTTCTTAAATGCACCTCAAATCATTTTCTTGAGTCGAGTCTCATTGTTAGTAAGTTAGTTTAATGTTATATAATTTTCACTTCAAGAATTGCAAGTCTTTCCCCTCTATCCCTTCTGGTTGATTCACAATATTGTGACTAGAATTATATTTCTGACACACAATTCCAATCTGTCATTATTCTAATTAAAATTCTTTGAATAGTTGTCATGGCAGACAGAACAAAATTTCAAACCCAAAGTAAGATACCCAAGGCATTTTACTCTCTTGTCACAAAATAATATTTCATACTTAATTCCATGGGTGCTTTTTCACATTTGTCATAATAAGATTTAGGAGAGTTTACTGTGTGTCTCCTCTAGACACAGTGAATGATCAGTGACTTCAGATATTATTTTCTCTTAGAAGGATGTCATGAATTTTGGTACATATGTCTGTCAAGTGCTTACAGTTTTTACTGTGAACATTTATTTACATGGTGGTTTTTCTTAGAGATACATTGGTCTTTCTAATTCTGAATGGCCTAGCTTCATAAGCAATATTTTAGAAGTGCTATTTCCTTCAATTTATGCAAAATATCAGATATTTATGTAATTCATAATATTCTCTGAGATCTCAACCTGTGTTTGCAATGTCTAATAAACCAGAGACACCTCAAAATTGCATATCAAATGAGCTTGTGCTGAGTGGGGACCTTAAACTCTATCCTTCAGACTAAAAGTGTTCAATAATGAAAAAAGTATTATCTATGTGTATTTTTAAAGATGCTATTAGTATCATCAGTATCAACATCAAACATATATAAAATGCCTGCCTTATTTGTACAAGATACTGCAATTTAGTCGAATTAGTCTGAATATCTAGATTTATTGTAGTTTAAATTGGCAAGACATCTGGGACATTTAATTCTACTTGCATATTCATCTGCCAAATTCAAATATGAAAAGTGAATTTCACCTCTGTATGTGTAATTCAATGTCTGCAGAGTCTCATTCATGAATGTCCAAAAAGACAAATTGTTCTCATCTATCAAATAGGATTTTGGCAAGGAACTGGTAGTAAAACCAAAAGACCTGCCAAAGTGAGGACTTTGCAGAACTTTATGCCTTCTTCAGACTTTATTGTAATCTGTCACCATGTGTCATTTTGAATGTGTTTCCTTTAAAACTGGCTTGGATTCATATTGGCAGGTAAAACATAACATTTATTATTGTTATACTTTATATTTTATTAAAATGAGTGAGAAATTCAAAAGAGGCATCAGTGTTGAGGATTCATTTTCAAAGGTGAAACTTATTAGGAATGTTCTTTGGCCCAGGGCTTAATCAGTGTGCTTATAACCCAAACACTATTATGCGTGGGTTGGGAGCTTATTAGCAGTCTTTGTCAATAATTAGCCAACTATCCGGCTAATACTCTTGAGTCCTGAATATTCTATATAACAAAGATAACTAATTTCACATGCTTTATATCATTTAATATTCACAACGTCTTAGAGGAGATACAATATAGTTACGAAAACCTCACTTTTTATGCTTTCAAATAGAGACATATACTTAATTATCTATTTTAGTAAATCATAAACTTGGACCAAATCTTGATAGAGTTTTTCTTCCTTAACATTATAGTTGGTATGATGGTTGATATTGAGTGTCAACTCGATTGGATGAAAGGATGCAAAGTATAGTTCCTGGGTGTGTCTGTGAGGGTGTTGCCAAAGGAGATTAATATTTGAGTCAGTGGACTGGAAGAGGCAGACCCACCCTCAATCTGGGTGGGGACCGTCTAATCAGCTGCCAGTGCAGCTAGAATAAAGCAGACAGGAGAGGATGGAAGAGCAGGCGTGCTGAGTCTTCAGCCTTCATCTTTCTCCCACGCTGGATGCTTCCTGCCCTCGAACATCAGACTCCAAGTTCTTCAGCTTTTGGACCGTTTGCCAGAGGCTCTCAGGCCTTTGGCCACAGACTGAAAGGCTGCAGTGTCCGCTTCCCTTCTTACAAGATTTTGGGACTTGAACTGGCTTCCTGGCTCCTCAGCTCAAAAACGGCCTATTGTGAAACTTCATTTTGCCATCCTGTGAGTTGATACTCCTTAATAAACTCCCCCTCATATACACATCTGGCATATTTTTTCTGTCCCTCTAAAGAACCCTGACTAATATAGTTGGTATGTTCTAAGTCTTAGTTGTACTGAACTAAATAAATGATTGATAATAAAAGGGAAGAAGCAAACATAAGCCACAGGCTTTCACTATGTTAGAGCAAGTATTAATGTATCACGAGTACTTAGACTTTTGAATTACACATCCCAATACAAGTATCCGACAGCTAATTATACGATTTCAGAATGCACCTAGGACGTATGTAATTATGAGCAGTAATTTCTAAATAGTGTGCATAGTTAGGAAAACAAATCCCTTAATTCGTGAAGCTTTTAGTTTAGGAATTACCAAACTTAGTTGATGGAGATGATGGAGGTGTATAGGACAAAATGGCAGCAAAAACAGCAGGGTGTATACTTAATGCCACGGTTAAGTAGCAGCAGATCAGGCCTTGGCTACTGAGTACATGCTTTCAAACCCGCGAATATTCTGGGCACTCAGCTAATCTTTGGTGTCCAAAAAACAATATTTATAACACACAGAACATTTCCAATTTTCATCTAATGTGTGTACATAAATGTAAGCCCAAACTGGTCCTCGTCCTACTTAAATATATTTTGCATGACTTCCCATGTGCAAATATAGCAAGGCACAAAAAATATGTTTGCTTCTTGATTAAGAGAAGCTGACTGCCTCTCTTGTGAAGTACTCTTGTTCATTGTAGAAAAGGAAAGGCTTAGGCTGCAAAAGAATGGGCTACACGATTTTTTCTGACATTTTGTCTTTATATAACGTTTGTTCTAAAATAATCATTAAAGTTATAGTACAATTTTAGACTCAGTAAAAATTGGTGAAGCTACTACACAGATCTCATGTACTTCATACTCAATACACACCATTATTATTAACACCTTAAATTAGCATGCATACATTTAGTAAAATTAATGAACCGTTATTGATATATTACCATAAACTTAAGTTCATATTTTATTCTCATTCCCTTAGTTTTCACCTAATGTTCTTTTTCTATTCCAGAATGTCATGCAGGATACCACATTACATTTAGTCATCTCTCCTGAGGCCCCTCTTAGGTGTGACAGTTTCTCAGACTGTCCTTGTTTTTGATCCCCTTGACAGTTTCAGAGGTTCTGGTTAGGTATTTTATAAACTGTCCCTCATCTGGAATTTTGTCAAAAGTTTTTCCATATGATTATGCTTGCATGATGAGTCTTTCTGAGGAATCGTATGGAAAAACTTCATTTTAATCATATTAAATGAAGGGCACATATTATCAACATGACGTAGCTGTTAAAGTTTACCATGATCAGCAGGCTGAGAGAGTATTTGTTAGGTTTCTTTTCTTTATTTTTTTGTATTCCCACTTACCAATGTACTCATTGGAAGGAAGTCACAGTGCACAGCCCACACTTAAGAATGGGAAGTTATGCTCTGTCTTTTTGAGAACAGAATACCTACGTAATTATTTTTAGATTCCTTTATGTGGAAAGTTTGTCTATTCTTCACCATTTATTTATATATTTATTTATTTATTTATATCTGCAGAGACTCAGATATTTATTTTATGCTTGATGTTTTAATTGAATGTTGTCTTTTTTGATGCTCATTATTCTTTCAGCTTTTGCAGTGTGGGGGCACTTTCAGTTGGCTCCTATGTCTCATTTATATGCCCCCATCATTGTGCTTTTTGAGGGTAGGGGACGGTTCTTTCTTACATTATCACAAGATGCTCCAGGCTCATTTTGTATATTTCCTGCCTATTCAATGATTCAGTCATTTCTTCATGGAGCTTTAGTCTCTTTTTTCAGAGAATCATATTAGAAACCAAGTCATGAGCCTGAGGTACCCTTAAGGCTACTGGGGTGACATTGCTTCCACATTTCCTAAGCTGATAGAATATGGATACATACATACATACATACATACATATGTGTGTGATTATGTGCTTTGTGAACTAACTCATGTATATGCTTATGTCTATAATAATTATTTCTGTAATTATCTGTATCTATATTAAGCAAATCATGATTTTATGCTGTGTCTCCAAGTCTAACCCATTATCATATAGATTATTCTCACTCTTTTCTTTGCTTATCTGTATATGCCCACTCCAACAGTGGAAAACATGGTTCTTAGCACACATATCCAATTACTTAATTTATTCCAATACACATGATGTATATCAATATGCAAATTGTTCACTTGTGTCTCCATCAAAAATAACTTTATCAACTATAATACAGTACTAGTGTGCTGTTTCTTTTGCCTTTAGTCTTAGCATCTCCACTCATTTCCAAAGTTGCTTAGTTGAGCATTTTCCTGCCCTCTCCTCCCCCATCCTCCTCTCACCTTCTTAACTACAGTCGTTTCATTTGTAGTCACTCATCACTTAATGACAGAGATACAGTCTGAGAAATTTGTTGTTAGGTTATTCTATCACTGTACAAATGTTATAGAGTGTACTTACACAAACCTAGATATGATAGCCTCCACTTAGGCTGTATGATATAGCTATGGTATCTAGGTTACATACCTATACAACATTTTACTCTATTGAATACCGGTAGGTGATTGTAACACAAGTAATTGTGTATCTAAAAATATCTAAATATAGAAAAGGTAAAGTACGTATATTGTATTACAATCTTATAAGGACGCCATTATATATGTGGTACCTTATTGACTGAAACATTGTAATGCAGTGTATTAATCTGTTCTCATGCTACTAATAAGGATATACCTGAGGCTGAGTAATTAATAAAGGAAAGAAGTTTAATTGACTCACAGTTCCAAGTGGCTGGGGAGGCCTCACAATCATGGTAGAAGGTGAAGGAGAAGCAAAGTAATGTCTTATATGGCAGCAGGCAAGAGAGCATGTGCAGGGGAACTCCCCTTTATAAAACAGTCAGATCTCATGAAACTTATTCGCTGTCATGAGAACAGCATGGAAAAGATCCGCCCCCATGATTCAGTTACCTCCTTCTGGATCCCTCACATGACATGTGGGAATTATGGGAGCTAAAATTCAAGATGAGATTTATGCGGGGACACAGCCAAACCATATTATGCAGCATATGATTCTATTTTTAATACTGTTAGATTCTTTTGTCAATGTCTACATTATTTTCTGGGACCTGGAAACCTTCTAAATTGCATTGTCATTTTTTTTTTTTTTTAGCTTTTACCTGTGAAGTAATATTTCATTGTTTTAATTTGCAATTACCTAATGAAAATCAGTGCACGTATTTTCCCATTCTAATTTTCTGTCTGAATACATATATTTTTGGTGTACTATCTGTTTAGATCTTTTGTTCACTTTTTAATTTGGTTGTTTTCTTATTATTAGTTAAAGTATCTTTTGTGTATTTTGAATAGAAGTCTTCTAGTAGATGGTGTTTTGCAAATACATTCTCCTGGTCTACCATCTTCTGTCTTCTAATTATCTTAACAGTGTCTTTATAGAGCAGGATTTTTTACTTTTAATAATGTATTAATTATTAATTTTTTATAGTTTGTTTTATTTGGGGTTAATTCTAAAAACTCATCACCAAACCCAAGGTCAACTGGATTTTCTTATATGTTATCTTACAGAAAATTTTAGAGTTTTGCACTTAAACTTAGGTCTACAAGCCATTTTGAGCAACTTTTTGTGGAAGGTAAGATCTGTGTCTAGGTTCATTTTTTTCTGCTTATGGTCATCAAATTGATCCGGTTGCATTCGTTTAAAAGAATATCCTTTATACATTGAACTGCCTTTGATTTATGGGAAAAAAATGCAGTTTTTTATGTTTCTGTGGGTCTATTTCTGAGTGCTACTCTGTTTCATTGATCAATTATTTTGCCAATACCACAGTGTCTTTAATTATTATTTTTTTTTCTTTTTTGAGACAGAGTTTCACTCTGTCACCCAGGCTTGAGTGCAGTGGCATGATCTTGTCTCACTGCAAACTCCAACTCCTGGGTTCAACCCATTCTGGTGCCTCAGGCCCCCCAAGTAGCTGGGACCGGGGGTGTGTACCACCATGCCTGGCTAATTTTGTATTTTTAGCTGAGATGGGGTTTTGCCATGTCGGCCAGGCTGGTCTCGAACTCCTGGCTTCAAGTAATCCGTCTGCCTCAGCCTCCCAAAGTGCTGAGATTATAGGCATGAGCCATCGCTCCTGGCCTGCCTTGAATATGGTAAGTCTTGAAGGTGGCTAGACTTTGGTATTGTTTTGCCTTTCCATATAAAATTTAAATCATATTATTAATATCTACAAAAAAGGATTCCTGGAATTTTGTTTGAGAATACATTAAATCTATTGATGTAGCTGAGAAAAATTAATATATTAAAAATATTGAGACCAACAATACATGAAGATAAGCATCTTTCCATTTAGTTAGATTTTTCTTTTTCTCTCTCTTTTTTTTTTTTTTTTTTTGGTTTTAAGGAGCACAGAATTTAATAGGCCAGAAAGAAAAACAAAGGCAGAAGGAAGAGGCTCCCTCGTACAGAGACAGAGAGAGGGGCAGCTCCAATGCCGAAAGAGAAGGTCCCCAAGTGTGGTGGACACCAGCCAGGTATATATGCAGAGGTAGGAGGAGGCGATGTCATGATTTTTTTTTATCAGTTACGTGGTTTTCCTCAAATAGATCCCCAACATCTTTTCTTGGGTTTATATATAAGGACTAAAATTTTGGAGCTCATTTGAAATGGTATTCCTTTCTTCAAATTTCAAATTGCAACTTTTCATATACGAAAGCAATCGATTTTTTATTGCCAAGTTTTTATCCTGTGGCATTGCTAAATTCACTTATAAGATCCAGAAGTTTCTTGGTAAATTCTTTGGGATTTTCTACATATAAAACCATGCCACCTACAAATGACAGTTTTAATTATTTCCTTTTAAATCGGTATACTTGTTTTCTTTCTTTCTTTCTTTCTTTCTTTCTTTCTTTCTTTCTTTCTTTCTTTCTTTCTTTCTTCTTTCTTTCTTTCTTTTTCTTCTTTTTTTTTTTTTGAGACTGAGTCTTGTTCTGTTGCTCAGGCTGGAGTGCAGTGGAATGATCTCAGCTCACTGCAACCTCTGCCTCCTGGGTTCAAGTGATTTTCCTGCCTCAGCCTTCTGAGTAGCTGGGACTACAGGCACGAGCCACCATGTCTGGCTAATTTTTGTATTTTTAGTAGAGACAGGGTTTCATTGTGTTGGCCAGGCTTGTCTGGAACTCCTGACCTTGTGATCCACCCACCCCGTCGGCCTCCCAAAATGCTGGGATTACAGACGTGAGCCACCAGGCCCGGAGTTCTCTTTCTTGTCTAATTGAACTAGCTAGGACTTCCAGGATGCTGTTGAATAGAAGTGATGAGAAAAAGGTATCCTTGTCTTATTCCCAATCTGAGGATTCAGTTTTTCATCACTAAGGTGATTTTTAGTTGTAGCTTTCTGTAGATGTCCTTTATCAGGATGAGTAAGTTCTCCTTCACTCCTAGTTTGCTGATAGACTGTGTCATGAATGACTTGGATTTTGTCAAAAGTTTTTCTTCATCAGGTCATACGATCATATGAGTTTCTGTTTTTTGATTTGTTGGATTGCAGTAATTGATTTTTGAATGTTAAGCCAGCCTTGCAAATTTGGCAGAAATTTCACTTGATCATGGTAAATAATTATTTTTATACATTGTTGGATTCAATTCACTTATATTTTGCTGAGGATTTTGCATCCATATTCTTGAGGGATAGTAGTTTTCAGTTTTCTTTTCTTATCATGTCTTTGCCTCTTTTTGGTGCTAGTGTACAGCTGGCTTATAGAATGAGCAAGGAGGTACTCCCTCTGATGGGAGTACTTCCATTTTCTGGAAGATATTTTGGAGATTGGATTTTTATCCTTAATTATTTGATAATTCATAATTGAAACCAACTAAGCCTAGTGTGTTCTTTTCAAACATTTTTATTGATCCAATATCTCTAATAGATATAGACACATTTAAGTTTTCTATTTCTCCTTGTGTAAGTTTTAGTAGTTTGTGTTTTTCAAGGATTTTCTCCATTTCATGTAAATTAATAAGTTTGTGGGCATAGAGATGTTCTTAGTCTATCACTTTTCTAATGACCATGATATCAGTTACAAATGTCATCTCTCTCATTTCTGATATTGGCAATTTATGCTTTATCTCTTTTATTTTCATGGTTAGCCATGCTAAATTTTATCAATTGTATTAATTTTTTTTTCCAAAGGACCAGAATTCGCTTTCATTTGCATTCATTTTCTCTATTGATTTTGTTGTTTTTAACTGTATTATTTTTATTATTATTATTTCCTCTCTTTTGGTTGTTTTAGGTTTCTGTTGTTCTCCTTTAATTTGTTGTTGTGGAATCTTAGATTATGGATTTTGGAATATTTTTTCTAAGTTTTGCACTTATTGCTATAAATTTCCCAGTAATTTCTGTTTCTGCTGCATCTCACAAACTTTTGTATTATTTTTATTTTTAATTGGTTCAAAATTATTTTAAATTGCTCTTGAGACTTTGTCTTGCATCCGATTTTTATTCAGAAGTGCAATGTTTAATTTCCAAATATTTGAAGATTTTGTTTCAAGTTTGATTTCACTGTAGTTGAAGAATATACTTCATAAGAATTGTAAAATAACATTAATAATAGTCACTTAATTTTATTAAAGTGTGTTTTATGTTTTAGAATGTGGTCTATCTTGGCAACAGATTGATGTGAGCCTGGAAAGAATGTACATGCTGTGGTTATAGGCTGCATGTCTCATAAATGTCAAGTAGATCAAGTTTATTGAAAGTGTTTTTCATGTATAAATTTTTATTTTTTCTATTTGTTTAACCTACTTATTATGGAAAGAGTGTTTCTTAAAGCTTTGACTCTGGCAGTGATTGTGTCTACTTCTCCTCTCAGTTTTACCAGTTTTTATCTCATAGATTTTGATATATTTTTCGACACATATATGCTTAGGATTTTCGTGGATAATTTACCCCTTTATAATTATGTAATGTTTCTCTTTATTTCTAATAATCTCCTTGTTTGGAGGTCTTCTGTGTCTGGGATAAATATAGCTACTGAAGCTTTTTTCAAGTGTGAGCATGGGATACCACCGTGGTTCCTTTTCTGATCTCTGAGAGCCTTCATTTTTAAAGTGCATTGATGTAGATGATGCAAAGTCATTGCTTTTTTTGCATGCATTATGAGAATCTGTCTTTTGTTTTTAATTTAACACAATTATTAATAAAGTTAGTTTACTATCTCCCATGTTTCTAAATGTTTTTGTCCATTTGTTGCATTTGTTCTTTTTTATTTTCTTCCTTTATTTCTGCTAAGGCTTTAATAGAACATTTTAAATTATTTCATGTCATCTTTTCTAAGAATATCAATTATACTTTTAAGTTATTTATTTAGGGATTCCCTAGAATTTTCAATATACATTTTTAAGAAATATAAGTCCACTATCAGATAGTAATATAACATTCCACATGGAGGACAATTACCTTATAATAGAATATTCCCAGTTACTTTCTCCTCTCCTTTATGAAATTTTGGCTGTGTATATTACTCATCCATATGACATAAGCTTCCAATTCATTGTGACTTATTACTTCTATTTTTTGTTGTTGTTGTTGTTCTCTGGGTTAGAAAAACACAAACACACATGCACATGCACATTCAGTGTTTTCCATGAACTTTCCTGGAAGTGTGGTTTGGTGTTTGTCACTATGAAAAGGTCTTAGCCATTATTATGAAAAACAGATTGTGCACTCCATTCTCTCCTTTCCTTTGGTATCACAATTATGCATATTTTTTATCTTTTGAAATTGCCCCACAGTTCTTGGATATTTTGTTCTGGTGTGTGTGTGTGTGTGTGTGTGTGTGTGTGTGTGTGTGTATGTGTTGTGTGTGTTTCCTTTCATGCTTCTTTTTAAATTTTAGTTTGAAAAGTTTTTACGGTATCTTTAAGTTCTCTGCTTCTGTCCTCACTGAATTCGATCAAATGATGAGTCCAGTAAAATCATTTTTCATTTCATTTATAGTATTTTGTATTTCAAGCATTTTATTTTGATTGTTTCTTAAAATTTCAGTCTCCCTGCTTAGATCTGATGTTGCATAAAATACACCATTTTTTCATTCGAGCTCTTAATATATTTATCTTAGTTATTTTAAATTCCCTGGTTGACACTGGTTGACAGTTCCAAAATCTGTAACTGAAATGAGTCCAGTTACTATTCTTCTTCTCTGTACTTTTGTGTGTTTGACTGTGGGACGTCTTGTTTGTGTTTTTGTTTTAGTTTTAGAATGCCATTTCATTTTTTGTTGACAGTCATACTTGTTGAATAAGACAATGAGAACTGAGATAAATATGTCTTTAATGTCAGAATTTTTGTTAATCTCACAGAGCTGGTTTCTGCCATGTCAATATTTTCTGTCATGTAGGTGATAGAGGCTTCAAATTCCTTGAGTTCTCTCTCTCTCTCTCCCCTCTCTCTCTCTCCTTCCTCTCTTGATTTTAGGCTTGCCTGAGTATTTCTCAGATAGATCTGCATCATGCAGGTGTTTCAGATATAATCCTCTGTTGTTATACCGGGGCCTGTTGGTACAGTGGCAAGGTGTTGGGGAGGAGAAGCATTCTATAATCTTATGTTTAAATAGACTTTCAGTGGGTGTGTGTTCCTGAGCTATTTCCTTCACCAATTTCACAAATGTTTCTCCATTAGCACATTTTTGTTTTGTTTTTGTTAATCCTTATTAATACAGAAAGGTGGAGGGGGCTAGAGCGAGGTGAATGTCCGATCTTTGGGCAGGATGAAGTTCCAGCATAGTCTTTAACCGCCCGAAGAACAGATCCTCATCGTGGAGAATTCTATGGGCATATTTCATCATTTCTCTCTCCCTACCCCTCCCCGAGCCATTGGTGGAACTGGATCTTTCTTGGCTCTTCTCTGCAAAAACTTGTTCTGGCTACGGGTGATAATGTGCACAAAATTGTGGGGTCCTTTGAGTGTGGAGTCATGGGATTTTCTCACTCCTAGTCCTCATTCGACCTCTAGTAATTTATAAAAAATACCATTTAAATAATCCTACTAGTTTATGGCTCCAGTGGCATCTTCCCAAGCAAATAGGTCTTCATGTTGGCTCGCTGGATTTGCTTGTCTCTCCACATTTACAGTAGTGACTTCAATTCTCTGATGTTTCCAAGTAAGGCCATTGATTTTCAGTTTACTTGGCTTTTCCTGTTGTGTGAATGGGAGCATTGCTTTCTAAGTTCTTTAGAAGCCCAAATTGAAATGAAAAATCCATGCATCTTTTCTAACGTCTTTATGCAAAGCTAGTCACGAGAGAAAGCTGGATTAATTTACATAAGTATCCCCAGGGACTTTTGTAAGTCAAGCTATGAAAATCCAGTGGTTTGTGGTGACCTGCTGTGTGAGTCTGGGGCAATCCTAAGGTGATCACGAGGAAAGAACCGCTCAGAAATAAAAGTGTGTTGCAGAACATGGTAGGCTGTCTTGTGATTCAAGTCTGGTGCGTGTGCCTGCATGGAGAATCACACAGTCGCGATAACACATGTGTGATAGAATTTACCCTGGCCACTGCCACCTGACTAAGGTAAGTTTGAAAAACATGGTTTTGAGAACCACAGGCAACTGGCCAGAGTCCTGTTGACAAGAGCATTAACATGGTTTTTATGGTTTTAGGTCTAACATGTAAGTCTTTAATCCATCTTGAATTAATTTTTGTATAAGGTGTAAGGAAGGGATCCAGTTTCAGCTTTCTACATATGGCTAGCCAGTTTTCCCAGCACTATTTATTAAATAGGGAATCCTTTCCCCATTTCTTGTTTTTGTCAGGTTTGTCAAAGATCAGATGGTTGTAGATATGCAGCATTATTTCTGAGGTCTCTGTTCTGTTCCATTGGTCTATATCTCTGTTTTGGTACCAGTACCATGCTGTTTTGGTTACTGTAGACTTGTAATATAGTTTGAAGTCAGATAGCAGAGCACACCTTTCTAGAGACCATGCTCCAGGTTGCCACATGCATATTGATCAGCAATATTTGAGTTTGGTTATGCAACTGATAAACATCACACACTTACAAATGTGTAGTCCATGAGCCTCAATCTTCTGATCCAAATGTCAAAACAGACTACAAGATTTGTACTGAAGTAATTATGTCTTCTTTATGCATGTCATTTTGTAGATATAGACAGAGTAATAAAACAACTATATCCAGGATGGTCTCAATCTCCTGACCTCATGATTCGCCTGCCTCGGCCTCCCAAAGTTCTGGGATTATAGGCGTGAGCCACTGCACACGGTGAAACCCCATCTCTACTAAAAATACAAAAAATTAGCTGGGCGTGGTGGCGGGCACCTGTAGTCCTAGCTACTCAGGAGGCTGAGGCAGGAGAATGGTGCGAATCCGGGAGGCGGAGCTTGCAGTGAGCCAAGATCGCGTCACTGCACTCCAGCGTGGGCAATAGAGATTCTGTCTCAAGGAAAAAAAAAAAAAAACACCTTATCTAAATAGGTTTTTATCATATGTTGTTGGTACATATATGTTGATTTCTCGTAAACAGAGAGTGATCCAGAGATCTTGTCTACAATATCAAGTAATGAAATTCAACTACAAATGTAACTAGTTTTTCTTAGCTCACATATTTAATAAAAAAACCTTAACTTCTAAGAAATTAATGAGTTTACTTTAGTTCAGTTGTCTACTTTTGACCAGTTACCTGTGAAAGAAGGAAAGGATTCATATAACAACAGGATCTTCAAGGATGAGAACAGAAATAGATTCTTTAAGGGAGTCAGCAGGGAGAAAAAGAGCATGTCCAATAGAGCGATTTTAATTAATATATTTGGCATTTTGTATTTTGGCTTCAATAGCCTCTGAAATGATTAACAATTAAATCGATATTTTAAAAAGTCGATGAATAATAATTGTACATACTTATGAGGAATGTGTGATGTTTTTATACATGCACAAAATGTGTGATGATCAAATCAGGGTAATTGGGATATTCATTACCTTGAGCATTTATGATTTCTTTATGTTAAGAGCACTTCATATCTTCTCTTTTAGCTACTTTGAAATATATAGTAAATTATTGTTAACGATAGTTACCTTACTGTGCTATTAAATACTAGAGCTTATTTCTTCTAACTGTGTGTTTGTATCCATTAACCAATCTCTCTTTACCACCCACCCTTCCCAGGCTCAGGTATTATTAATTAATGCTGGTTACCCTTGCCAGACTCAAGTAACCATCATTCCACTCTTTACTTCCATGAGGTCAACCTTTTTTAACTCCCACCTATGAGTGAGAGCATGAAATATTTGTCTTTCTGTGCTTGACTTATTTCACTTAAAATAATGATCTCCAGTTCCATCCATGCTGTTGAAAGTGATATGATTTTATTCTATTTTTATGACTGATTAATATCCTGTTGTATATATGTATGTACGACATTAGAGATAGGCATATATCACATTTTCCTTATCCACTCATCTGTTAATAGGCATTTAGATGGATTCCATGCCTTGGCTACTGTGAGTAGTGCTACAACAAACATAGAGATGCAATTTTTCCTGGTTATAAACTCATTTCCTTTCTTTTGGATACCAAGTGGGAGAATAGCTGGATCATATGGTAGTTTTTAGTTTTTTAAGAAACCCTCATACTCTTTTTCATAATGGGTGTACGAATTTACATTCCCACCAGCTGTATATAAGAGTTCTCTTTTCTCCACATCCTCACCAGCATTTGATATTTTTTGTCTTTGAATAATTGGCCATTCTATCTGAGGAGAGATGCAATCTCATTGTAGTTTTAACTTACATTTCCCTGATGATTCTTGACATTGAAGATTTGTTCATGTACCTGTTGGCCATTTGGATATCTGCTTTTGAGAAATGTCTATTAAAATTCTTTGCCCATTTCTCAGTGTTTTTTTTTTTTTCTTCTGTTTTTGTTGAGTTGATTGAGTTCTTTGCATATTCTGGATATTTGTCCCTTGTCAATTGAATATTTTGCAACTATTCTGTCCCATTCTACAGGTTATCTCTTCATTCTATTAATAATTTATTTTGCTGTGCAGAAGTATTTTATTTTCCTATAGTCCCATTTATCTTTTTCTTTTTGTCGGTGCTTTTGAAGTTTTAGCCATAAAAACTTCACCTAGATCAATGCCCTGAGGCATTTCCCCTAGGTTTTTCTCTAGCAGTTTTATAGTTTGTGGTCATATATCCAAGTCTTTAATCTATTTTGTTCTGATTTTTGTATATGGTGAGAGTTTGAAGTCTAGTTTCATTCTTTGGTATATTATATCCAGTTTTTCCAGCACAATTTATTGACAAATCTCTCCATTTTCTAATGTATGTTTTTGATGCTTTTGTCAAAAATCAGTTGGCTTTCAATACATGAATTTATTTCTGTCTTCTCTATTCTGCTCCATTGATCTATGTGTTAATTTTTGTATCAATACCATGATGTTTTGGCTACTATAGCCTTGAAGTATAGTTTCAGGTCAGATAATGTGATGCCTCCAGCTTTGCTCTGATTCTGTGTTAACCTTGGCCTGATGTTAAGTGCTGCATATGATGTAGTCTGCATATTGGTGTATTTTCTTGTTGGGTAACATTGTCTCGACATAGGAATTGTAAGGTGTTATAACTTGAAAATTTGATGGGTCACATTTTAGGGGTTACTTATTCAGAAAAAGGAAACAAGAGTCATGGCTATCATGACTCATCTCTGACTGGTGAATATGTGCGACTAATAGACCATAATGTATTTTCACTTGAGGTATTAACATAAAGAATTATGGAGACTGCCAAAAATGGAGGTTTTTAATCTACACCATAAGCGGAAAATATGTTCAATGAAACCTGCATTTTTTAGGCATTTTTCAGAGTAGGATCTCCACTTATATGTTTCTACTGCATCAAACCATAGGTTGAATCTAGAGATCACAAAAACAGGATTTCCTGCTCATTTTCCCATTCTTCTCTGATGAAGCCTGTAAACTAATGTGTGTAGAACTGCAAGATTCAAGACACAAAAATTAAAGATCCTTGGTCATGAGATTGCTCCAGAAAATTGAAGATCCCTGTCACTAAAGCTGTCAGTGATCTCAGAAACAGTTTAAGTATAAATCCAGGGCTTTAGTACAAAGCCTTTAAATATTGAATTAAGTTTATATTCAAGATCAAGACTTTTATAGGTTGAACTCCCTCCCTCCAAAAAAAAAAAATTATAATCTTTGGTTCCTGTGAGTGTGACCCTATTTGGAAACACAGTCTACAGATGTAATAAAGTTAAGGTGAGGTCACTGAGGTGGGTCCTCGTCTAATATGACTGTTGTCTGTTTAAGAAGACCATGTGAAGACAGAGACCCCTAGAGAGACAGCATGCGATGACAGAGGCAAGGATTGTAGTGATGCAGCTGCAAACCATGGAATACCAAGGATTGATGGCCAAAACCATGAGCTAGGAAGAGAAAAGGAAGGATTCTATCCAGAGCTTCAGAAGGAGCAGGCACTGCCCACACCTTGATTTCAGAGTCACAACCTCCAATACTGTGAGAGGATAAATTACTGCTGTTTTTACTCTATCCAATTTGTGATACTGTTTTTACAATAATCCTAGAAAACTAATGTGGACTTTTACGCATCAAGTGTTTCAAAAATTACACTTAAAAATTACTTATTCTATTTTTATAATTCTGTGAGTTAGTTTAAAACAATAGATGATGAATTTGGGTGTCAGAGAGGGAAAGTAATCCTCAGTTACCATCAAACCATAGCACATGAGAAAACGGAAATCCTTACAAACTCTGTCTAATACCCAGGTTCTTACTTATTAATGACATGGTGTCTACAAAACAAACAAATTAAAAAAGATGTTAATAATTAAAGAGAACATTTAAATTCTCAGATTTAAATATATATATATCAATTCTTTTTTTTTTTTTTTTTTTTTTTTTTTTTTTTGAGACGGAGTCTCGCTCTGTTGCCCAGGCTGGAGTGCAGTGGCGCAATCTCGGCTCACTGCAAGCTCCGCCTCCCGGGTTCACGCCATTCTCCTGCCTCAGCCTCTCCGAGTAGCTGGGACTACAGGCACCCGCCACCACGCCCGGCTAATTTTTTGTATTTTTAGTAGAGACGGGGTTTCACCGTGGTCTCGATCTCCTGACCTCGTGATCCGCCCGCCTCGGCCTCCCAAAGTGCTGGGATTACAAGCGTGAGCCACCGCGCCCGGCCTATCAATTCTATAAAAGTGTATCTATATACTTTTCATATAAATTTTCAATTTATAATTTATATAGTTACATTGTTTTTCTTTTGTCTTTCAGACATAATAATTCTTACCATGTACTAAATTCCCTGAAATTACACCAATTTTCTTTGGTTTTTAGTTTTTGTAAATATATTTATGTTAGCCATATTTGGCCAAAACAAAGAGAAAAATCTACATGTTCATTTCTGAAGCAGAGCTCTCTGGATGTACTATCATATAATACTTCCTACACATCCTTCACTATTTCTTCCCCATCCAAGACTTCTTTAAAACATGAGATAATAAGGAAGAGGGGGAGAAAGAGGAGGATAATCTTGATGGTGATAATGAATTTGAATGCTTAGTAGGCACCAGGCATTGTACTAAGTACTTTTTATATTTTCCCTTTAATTCTTAACACAACACTGTGAAGAAGCTAATAACTTTCAGCTCATCTTACGCGATGAGAAAGCAAGACTTAGACAAAATCAGCAATTTAGCTCAGGTATCAAAGCTACTGAATGGTAAAGTCAAAGCTCAAACTGAAGCCCAAGGTCTTGTCTTTGCTATAAGTTTGTTAACTATACTTTATATGACTATGTTGCAAATGAGCATGGGAGGGCAAGGAGGTGAACATAAGAAGTGAGCTCCAACCCTGTTTTCAGGTTTAGACGTGTACATAGGTACAGCAGAAATGGGTACACTGCAGATAGGCCTGTATGATGTGCTTGTAGAATTTTAATGACAGTAACCTAAATTGCATCGAGCCATGTCACAAGAAAGAGATCTACAGTTAAACATTATATTAGCAGATTAAATTATCACAGAAATTTGCACATTAAAATTTGAAACCATCCCAATTTTAACAGCTTTTACCTTGTTAACATTTTTCTATTATGCAAGGCACTGAATTACATTTACTGAGCTTACTTTTTCATTGTTTAATATTTTAACTCAGAAAAAATTGGTTTTACTAAAAACAACGAGACAGTTACAAATATACTAACAACTCTTCCACAATTATCTTCTACAAGTTAGATAATTCCACAATTATCTATTTTATTAGATAATGAACATTATGAACATTTTCAAACTATCACTGAGACTTAAATTATGTTAATGAAAAATTAACACTAGCTGTGTGGACAATAACTTACATTTTTATTCTCTTGAATATTTGCTGAAATTTTAAGGGAAATAGATTATTAGCTTATTTGGACATTCTCACATTGGCCTATCTTTGCAAAATAATACAAATAACAAAGAGGAAGCAAAATCTTCTTATCGTGCAGCCAGTGCTCAGTGTAATTTTACAGTCAGCATTCCAAGTACTTCGATTATGTGCATTTTGCTGCTTTTTGCTTGATGCACTCTACTTCAGCATAAAACAAAAGATAATGTATTCTTTCAAAAGAATGAAATAATGTTAGTAGGTAACAGAGTCTGAAATGTTTACAAACCTATAAATGAAGAATGCACCATTAATATGAATGAATGTAATGAAATGCTTTCATGATAATTGCTACATGAGTAGCATAGCATAAGCTAGCTATTTTTAGTGTATTAGTTGCAGGTTTTATAATCGTGGAAAAACAATTAGTGCTTACAAGTGCTAATTTTCATGCTACAGAGAAGGTTTTTTTACAGTCTTTCCATGTCAGCATAAGGGCAATTATCACAGGTTCCTATGGTTCCTTTGAACTCTGGACAGACTTTGTATCATAACATATCTAATTTAGCTATTTTGAAAAGTAGACCAGTCAATTTAGAAAAAACTACCTAATCAATCTGTCAAGTCAGATAGATCCCTTTGTATTCTATGTTAATCATATGTCATGATTCTAGATAAATTCCACAATATCACATGAAATTTTTGAAAGAATAGGTTTTGCTGGGGTAATAGGAAATCTTATGTGACCAGGGACAACAAAGCTATAATTCTCTTCTGGTGGTCAGGGTGAGGCACCATTCTGGGGATCATTCTTAAAAGAAGAAGTTGTTTTCCTAGTTGCAGGGAGTGGTATCAGCCTTCAGCTGACAGCTGCTATGGGGATTCTCTAAATTGTAGAGGGCAACTCCACTCAATGTCGTACCTTCCTGGAACTGCTGACATTCAATGAGTAGTAATGGCAGGACTCGGGGTGCCACACAGTCACAGGAATTATCTGAGGCATCCAGCTCCTGAGTATTTGGAGATCTTGGCAACTATGGAATATTGTCCCCTCCTATTCATGTGGAAAACAGCCTGGGTACAGGTCCAACATCTAGATAAAGATGCACCCCGCTTCCAAAAAGCTGATTGTTCAGTCAATGCACAGTGAGTGTTCAGGATAATTTTCAGGCATTGCACAATGCGATACACATGTAATTTTTAAATTGAAGCAATGTGTTTATTCACCAAAAGAGTTAGAAAAGTAATCAAGCCAGGGATAAATATATGAAGAGATTCAAGTTCACACATTTAAGCATAAATAAATGGATAATAACTGATCAATAGATAAAACATTTACTATTTATTAGAAACATAAGAATTAAAAAATGATAAAAATGTACAAGAAATTTATGAGATGAATAAGATTATTTCTATAATAATAAATTTGCGTATAAATATTCGTTCATACATAATGCAATAGGTTAATAATTGATGCCTTCCCATCAAGTATTAAGAACAGCTTATGGAATTTTCTAGAATCTCTAGGAACCCAAATGGATTACTTTTCTGAAAATGTAGTACATATTTTAAGACTAACTTCTTACTATATCTTCTCTAATATATGACCTAATAGTCAATGAATTATATAGTATCATTTATTCATTAATTGAACACATTATTTTAATATTGTAGAGCATCTTCAAAAAACCATGTGTAAGTGAAAATCATAAAAATACATTCAGGAGTGACATCAGTAAGATGGCAGAATAGGAGAACCTCCACTCATATCCCCCCATAACAACAATAATTTATCAACCATCAGTGGATAGAAATGCCTCTGTGTAGACTTTGAGATACAGAAAGGAGACTGCAAAACACCAGTGGAGTCCAAGATCAAGTAGGGCCATTTTGAGACATCAGGCTTGCACCCAAGTTGCAGTGGCTCTAGCTACAGACATAGAGATAACACTCTCTTTATTTGGGCTTGGCCACAGCCCCATTTGTTCTGGCTCCTCTATCAGCATTGTCTACTAAGGGACTTTGGAGGAGCCTTATCTGCTTGTCTCTTGGGTAACGGGCTGGCTGACTGCAGTTCCACCTTCAACTCCTGAAGCATCTCTGTGACCTAGCTTCAACCCTGATCAGCTCAGTCCACAGGCAGATGTACCCACACACAGGAGACGAACCCATCTGTACTCACAGAGCCAGGCCTGCAGACCTGAAAACACCCTATAAATTAGGTTCAGCCATTTTTAGCCTTGGCCTAGAACCAGTTCTGGCAATTTAAAGACCTCCCCAGTAGCCCATTGGGAGCCAATCCAGGGATCTGGTAGGAACAATACCCATCCACACCTTTGGTAACAGTTCCACCTTTTGCAGCGCCAACTGCAGGCACTGATGAGGATCTTTTTCCCAGTGCCAGCCCTACTGATCAAGTCATGGAGGCAGCCCTTTTCACCCAGAAACCAGACAAGATCCACAGCCTCCCCAGTCCCTGGTAGCAGGCCCGTCAACCTTGTATCACACTATGGACCCAGCAGCATCTGTGTGACCTCACTCCAGGCCCCAATCTTGGAGGCAATCCCATTACCCAGGCACCAGAGGGAAGAAGGTATTTACCTGCAAAAAGCAGTCCATAAATACTGGATGAATTGATTGTTCCTTCAGTTGCACAGACATCAACACATCTACATAGAGCATGAAGAATCAAGAAAACACAACTCCTGTCAAAGGAAATTAATAAATCTTCAGGAACTAAGCCTGAAAAAAATGAAAATCTATGAATTGCCTGAAACATAATTCAAAATAATCATTTTAAAGAACTTCAATGAGTTGCAAGAGAAGACATAACAAAATAAAATCAGAAAAATAATGTGTAAAAAATAAGTAATTTAATAAATAATAGAAACCATAAAAAGATTCAAACAGAAATCCTGAAGTAGAAGAATACAATGACTGAACGGAAGAATTGACCTGAACTTCAAAAGAAAACTCAATCATGCAGAATATTCAATGAATTCAATAATGTGTGTCATTTGAAATTAGCCAGTTAGATGAACAAAAAGGAAAAAGAATAAAAAGTGTAAAGAAATCATATGGGACAATTGGGACATCATTTGGTGAACAAATATATGTATTATGAGAGATTCAGAAGGCAAATACCGAAGGGAGGATATTTATGGAAATAATGGCTGAAAACTTCTCAAATATTGGAAAGTGTTTGAACCTCCAGATTTCTAAAGCTTGAAAGCCCCAAGCAAAATTCAGCCAAAGAGATTAACCAAAGACATATTAAAATCAAATTATCAAAAATAAAAAATAATGATATAATTTTGAAAAAAGCAAGAGAAAAACGACTTGTCACATACCAGCAAACCCTTCTGCCTGCAAAAATATCATTAGATTTTTCAACAGAAACCTCGCAGACCAAAAAGTTTTGCGAGAAGAAAAACTGCCAATAGAAGATACTATACCCAGCAAAGTTTTCCTTCAGGCACAGAGGGGAAAGATATTCCCAGAATAACGAGGGCTTAGATTTGTCTTATAAGAAATGCTAAAGGGAGTTCTTCAAGTTGAAACAAGGTTGATAAGTAACAACATGAAAACTTACGAAAATACAAAACTCACTGACAAAGGTAAATATATAGTCAAATTCACCATGCTTTAATAATGTAATGTGGAGAATAAATCACTTTTAACTATAGTAAAAAAGTTAAAAGACCAAATATTTAAAATAACTATAGCTATGATACTTTATTAATGGATATTCAATATAAAAAGATGTCAAGTGTGACATAAATAGCATAAAATGTCAGAGAACAAGTAAAATGCAGATCATGTGTATGTGATTGAATTTAAGTTGTTATCATTAAAATAAACTGCTATAACATGAAGATATTTTATGTAAACCTTATAGTAAGCACAAAGAAAAAAATGTCTCTAGTAGATACACAAAAGATAAAGTGAAAGTAATCAAAGCATATCATTACACAAAATCAACAAATAACAAAATAATACAGCAAGATAAGAGGAAAGGAAGACAGAAACTACAAAACAGTAAATAATTAACAAAATAGCAACAGTAACTTCTCATCTATCGATAATTATATTAAAATTATGAATTAAATTCTCCAATCAAAAGACATAGGCTGAAAAAACAAACAAACAAAACAACCACCAAGATCCAACATTATTCTGCCTATAAAATACTCACTTTCGCTTTATGAATACATACAGGCTGAAAATGAAAAGATAGAAAAAGATATTCCTCTAATTAATAACCAAAAGATAGCAGGGGTGGCTATAACTATATAGCATGAAATAGATTTTTAGTCAAAATCTGACCCAGGAGATAAAGAAGGTCTATATATAATGACAAAGTGCTCAGTACATCAGGAGGATATAACAATTTTAATCACATATGGTGCACCAAATTGGAGCACCTAGAGATATAAAGCCAATACTCACAGAAATGAAGGAATAAATAGTAATATAATAACAGTAAATGACTTTAATCCTCTGTATTAGTCCATTCTCACTCTGCTAATAAAGACACCCGAGACTGGGTCATTTATAAAGGAAAGAGGTTTAATTGACTCACAGTTCAGCCTGGCTGGAGAGGCCTCAGGAAACTTAAAATCATGGTGGATGAGGAAGCAAATACTTCCTTCTTCACATGATGCAGCAAGAAGTTCCCAGTGAAGTGGGTAAAACCCTTTATAAAACCATCAGATATTGTGAGAACTCACTCACTATCATGAGAACAGTATGGAGGTAACTGCTCCCATGATTCAATTACCCCACACAAGGTCCCCCCAACAACATGTGGGGATTATAAGAACTACAGTTCAAGATGAGATTTGGGTAGGGATACAGCCAATCATATCACCATCCCACTTTCAACAGGATTATCTAGAAAGAAAATCAATAAGAAAACAGCACAGTTGAATAGCACTATAGAACAAATGGACCTAATGCACATATACATAATATTCCATACAATAGTAGAAAATACGTATTCTTCTCAAGCACACATGGGACATTCTCCAGGATATATCATATATTTCAAACAAAACAATCTTAACTAATTTAGGAAGATTTAAATAATATCAAGTATCATTTCTGAAATTAATGACAATCAGAAATCAACTATAGGGGGAAAGTTAAAAATCACAGATATGCAGAAAATTAACACACTTCTGAACAATCAATGAGTCAAAGTAGACATAAAAAGAGTTGAGTTTGTTCTCAAAGACAGCAGAAATAAAGAAATAACAAAAACTAAAAAAGAAATGAATAAAAGAGAGACTAAAAAGACGATGGAAAAGTTCAACAAACTTTAGAGTTAGTTTGTTGAAAAGACAAAAACAATGGAAAAACCCTTCGCTAAATTCACTGAGAAAAAAAGAGAGGAGTCAGATGAAATCACACATGAAAGAGGAGACATTAATACATTTCTGTGATACCTCAAAAATACAAAAGATCATAAGAGACTACCATCAGCAGTCGTATGCCAACATATTGGATAACTTAGAATAAATGGATAAAGTGTTAAAAACATGCAACCTACCAAGAATGAATTATAAAGAAACAGAAAACCTGAAAAAAAAAAAAAAAAAAAACTGTAATGGGATAGGAGATGAAGCAGTAATCAACAACCTCCCAACAAAGAAAAGCCTGTGAGTTCATGGCTTCACTGGTGTTTTTTATTTTTATTTTCATATTTATTTATTTATTTATTTATTTTTGAGAAGGAGTCTCCCTCTGTCGCCCAGGCTGGAGTGCAGTGGCCGCTATCTTGGCTCACTGCAAGTTCCGCCTCCCGGGTTCATGCCATTCTCCTGCCTCAGCCTCCCGAGTAGCTGGGACTACAGGCTCCCGCCACCACGCATGGCTAATTTTTTGTATTTTTAGTAGAGACGACGGGGTTTCACCATGTTGGCCAGGATGGTCTCAATCTCCTGACCTCGTGATCCACCCACCTTGGTCTCCCAAAGTGCTAGGATTACAGGCATGAGCCACCGTGCCTGGCCTCACTGGTGTATTTTAACAAGCATAAAGAAGAATTAATGGCAATGCATCTCAAACTCTTTCACAAAATTGAAGAGGAGGAAAGATTTACAAATAATTGTATGTGGCCAGCATTAACCCTATAGTAAATCCAGATAAAATACTGCCAAAAAGAAAATCACAAGCCAATATTCCTGTTGAATATAGATGCAAAAATTGTTAACAAAATATTATCAAGCTGAATTTAACAGCACATTAAAAGGATCATACACCATGATCAAATGGGATTTATCTCTGATATGTGAGACTATTTCAACATATGCAAATTTATAAACATGATATAGCACATTAACAAAATGAAAGATAAAATCATATGATCAGTTGGAATAGATGTCAAAAGAGCCTTTGACAAAATTAATAATAAAATAAATTCATAACCTTTCATAATTAAAAAACAACTCTCCACAAATTAAGTATAAAAGGAATATATCTCAACATAATAAATATCATGTATATCAAGCCCACAGCTATCATACTCAATGGTGAACAGTTGAAAGATTTTCTTCTACTATCAGAAGCAAAACAAGGATCTCCTCTCTCATCACTTCTGCTTAATATAATAACTAGAAGTCCTAGACAAGCCAATTAGGCAAGGAAAAAAAGGCATCTGTATTGGAAAGGAAGAAGTAAAATGTCTCTATTTGCCAATAACATCATAATATCACGATATTATGTGCAGAAACCCTAAAGACTCTACCAACAAACTGTTAGAAGTAATACAGAAATTCAGTAAAGTTGCTGGATACAAAGTCAGCACACAAAAGTCAGTTGCCTTTCTACACACTAAGTAGGAATCATTTTAAAAAGTTAAGAAAACTTTATCATTTAAATAACATCCAAAAGAATAAAATACTTAGGAATAAATTTAAGGAGGTAAAGTTTGAACAATGAAAACAATACGACATTGACAAATGAAATTAAAGAAGACACAAACGAGTGGAAAGATATTCTGAGTTCATGGATTGAAAGAATTAGTATGATTAAAATGTCCATACTACCTAATGTGACCTACAGAATCAATGCAATCCCTTTAAAAATTCCAGTGGCGTTTTCACAGAAATAGAAAAAAGTAAACATGAAATTTAAAAGACTCCAAAAGACCCAAAATAGCCCATGCAATCTTGAATAAGAACAAAGCTGGAGGCATCACACTTACTGATTTTAAAGTATATTATGAATGTATATTAATAAAAACAGCATGACAATGGCATAAAATCAGACACATGGAACATAAAAACAGACCAATGGAACAGAGTGGAGAGCCCAGACATAAACCCATCTTTATGTCTGGTCACCTCATCTTTGAAAAGGTCACCTCATCTTTGAAAAGGGTGCCTATAATACACAATGAGAAAGGTTAGTCTCTTCAACAAATTGTCTTGGGACAAATAGACATCTAAATACAGAAGAATAAAACTGGCTCTTTATCTTACACCATAAAACTTGAAACAGATTAAGGACTTAACACATTAAGACCAGAAATTGTAAAACTGCTGGAAGCAAACAGGAAAAAACTCCTTGATGTTTGTCTTGGCTACGATTTTTTTTTTCTTTTTTCTTTTTTTAGATATGACACCAAAAACACAGGCAAGAGCATCGCGTCTCAGTCTTTTGGCTAAGATTACGTGTAGTGAACGCACAGGCAACCAAAGTAAAAATAGACAAATGGGATTAGATTTAAGTAAAAAGCTTCTGCAGAGCAAAGGAAACAATCGATAGGGTAAAAAAATGATCTTTGGCTGGGCACAGTGGCTCACGCCTATAATCCCAGTACTTTGAGGGCCCATGGCGGGCAGATCACAATGTCAGGAGATCGAGACCATCCTGGCTAACACGGTGAAACCACGTCTCTACTAAAAATACAAAAAATTAGCCAGGTGTGGTGGAGGGCGCCTGTATTCCCAGCTATGTGGGATGCTGAGGCAGGAGAATCACTTGAACTGGGAAGGTGGAGATTGCAGTAAGCCGAGATCATGCCACTGAACTCCAGCCTGGGGGACAGGGAGATACTCTGTCTCAAAAAAGTTAATAATACCAATATGAAAAAGATCTACAAAATGGGAAAAATGTTTTCAAACCATATGTCTGATAAGGAGCTAATATCCAAAATACACTTATAAAACTGAATTAAACAGCATAAAATCAAATAACCTGGCTGGGCGTGGTGGCTCATGCCTGTAATTCCAGCACTTTGGGAGGCCGAGGTGGGTGGATCACGAGGTCAGGAGATCCAGACCATCCTGGCTAACACGGTGAAACCCCGTCTCTACTAAAAATACAAAAAAAAGTTAGCCGGGCACGGTGGCGGGTGCCTGTAGTCCCAGCTACTCGGGAGGCTGAGGCAGGAGAATGGCATGAACCTGGGAGGCCGAGCTTGCAGTGAGCCAAGATGGCGCCACTGCAGTCCGGCCTGGGCAAAAGAGCAAGACTCCGTCTCAAAAAAAAAAAAAAAAAAAAAAACAACAAATAACCTGATTCAAAATTTAGTAAAGACCTGAATAGATATTTCTTCAAAGAAAACATACAAATGGCCAATAGGTATATAAAAGGTATTCAATATCACTAATCTTCAGGGAAATGCAAATCAAAACCACAATGAGTTATCTTCTTATACCTTTTAGGATGGCTAATATTAAACAAGAGATAACAAGTGTTTATGGTGGTGTGGAGAAAAGAGAATGTTTGAACACTCTTGGTTGAAATATAAGTTGGTAGAACCATTATGCAAAACAGTATGAATCTTTATCAGTATAAAAATAGAACTAGCATATGATCCAGCAATCCCACCTCTGGGGAATCCACCCCTATCTTTCTTTCTTTCTATCTATCTATCTATCTATCTATCTATCTATCTATCTATCTATCTATAACAGAATATTTTTCAGCCATCAAAATAAGGAAGTCCTGCTATTTGCAACAACCTGGGTGAATATGGAGAACATTATGCTAAATGCAATATGCTAAAGGCAGACACAGAAAGACAAATACTGTATGACCTCACTTACATATGGAATCTGAAAAAGCCATACTCATAACAGCAAAGAGTAGAATATCGGTTACCGGGGGCAAAGAGGGTAGGAATGAGGGGAGTGAGAAAATGTCAATCAAAGTGTAAGAATGTTATAACATAAATAAATTATAGAGTTCTAATGAGCTCTATGATAACTATGGTTAATAATACGGTATTGTATACTAGATGTTTGCTAAGAGAGTACATCTTGTGTTCTCATCACACACAAAAACAATGGTTCCGGCCGGGCGCGGTGGCTCACGCTTGTAATCCCAGCACTTTGGGAGGCCGAGGCGGGCGGATCACGAGGACAGGAGATCGAGACCACGGTGAAACCCCGTCTCTACTAAAAATACAAAAAATTAGCCGGGCGTGGTGGCGGGCGCCTGTAGTCCCAGCTACTCGGAGAGGCTGAGGCAGGAGAATGGCGTGAACCCGGGAGGCGGAGCTTGCAGTGAGCCGAGATGGCGCCACTGCACTCCAGCCTGGGCGACAGAGCAAGACTCCGTCTCATATATCAATCATTATTGTTCACCTTATAATATACAATTATATTGTCATTATACATACAAAACTGAGGAAAAAATAATGGACCAGCTCTGGACTGCATGATGCACTATTACATGTATCAATTCTAAGCTCTCATTTTTATTTATTTATTCATTTACTTTTTATAGAGACAGGGTCTTGCTATATTGACAAGGCTAGTCTTGAACTCCTAGACTCAAAACTATCCTCCTGCTGCCGCCTCCCAAACTGCTGGAATTACAGGCATGAGCCACCGCATCTGGCCTCTAAGTTTCTGTTTTTAAAGGTCTTCTCCAAGCATGTATTTGGTCTTCCCTTGACAGTGGGAAAAAAAAAAATCTATCTTAAATGGCACTCAAAATAAGTTGTGATTTAAATGGGGAGAAGGGAGTAATGGTATTATATCAAAGTAAGTGGCCGTGGCCCAGGGACCTTGGTCTTTACAAAAAGCTCTCACAACATTGTGTGACCTTGAGCAGCAGGGAATTATAAGCTGCTAGTTTTTGTTTGGCTACTCTATAAGGCATTTCCATTTACGTCTGCCTTAGTAAGTAGTAAATACAACCCCAAAGGAAAGAAACCAGGCTTTACATTGCGAAGTACACATTGAGACATTTTTTTTTCTGCAACAATAATACATGAAGAAAAGAAATATTGTGCATGTCATTGTTTTCAAATAGAAAAATTATATCTATTGGGATTACTCTAGTCTATCTATTCCTTAGGATTGTTCAAAAAGAAGATGTACTCTTTTTTAAGTATTAACAAGGGAAATGATTTCTTACTGCCTTGTTACTATAGGAAACTGTATTTTCAGCAGGAGAGAAATGGGATCGCTTTCATTACTTTAATGGTATGACAGTTTTCCCAATGCAGAAAAGAATTTACTCTAGAGGCTTAAAAAGGCACTTATATGTAATGAAAAATTTTTGCCATATTGCAAATGCATATGATATTGGCCTACCTTTCAAAAACATGTGAAACTTTCTGCAGCTGTTTTATATAAAGTATTATGATACCAGGTAGTTTAACTTTTGAGATATTTCATGCATAAAAAAGTTTTTTGAGACAGAGTTACAGATAACCCAACTGTATTTATTCATATTTAATGTTTGCTTTTGTTGAATGCACAGATGATTTACCCAACTGCGTAATGACATTCATTTCAATTTTATGGAACTATACATTTTCTTTTTGAATGGGATGGATGAGTTGTGTAAAGTCTGAAATTTATGTGCAATGAAGTAAAATGCTAGCAATGAAAATGCTATGGTACTTAACTACTAGGAAAATATTTGATTGGGGGAAGGTATCTTTTCCATGTTTGTAACCTCTGTTTTCTTTTTTCGATGTTGTTTTTATTAGAACACAGTAGCAATGAAAAAGTAAATTGTAAACATTCATCACCTAAGCATAGAATTTATTGATTTTCTCATACACAGCAGTTTGCATACTTTGTGATATATGTAGGGAACCAATAAAAATGAAGGGTTATAACTGTTTACTGATTATGGATCTCCATGAATGTTTTTGAAACCACCACCAACAACAACAAAACCTCCATAACACAGTACATTATTACAAAAATACTCACTTAACTTGCCCAAGACGCACAGCCTATGGCTAAAAGAGACAAATGATTCTGTGCCTGCAACATGTGTATGTCTTTATTTACTGAAAAGCCTCCATGTCTATCTCATATTTACGTTCAGACTGCCATTCTCAATTCAAAGCAAATAATCATTGGTTTCAGAAGGTGACAATTATCTCCTAGTGTTTTAATTTCCCATTACATAAGTAGATATTTGGTAAGATTAGCTGTATAAGTTTTATTCTATTATATCAATAGTTGAGGCCATAATATAGCAACGCAAATGTGCTAATAACAGCCTTTTGCTTACAAATGGATTTAGATGAATATATGACCTGGCTCCACGAAACAGATTTCCGTTTAGATTTGAAAATCTAGTTAATTACTGTGTTTAATGGGTGCAGAGTAGAATTAATAAATGTAAGTATCGATCAGTGGGTGATTGAGATTAGGGCTGAAACGCTACATAAAAGTTAGTTTCCACCACTTGTTAGCTAACAGTGTCAAATATGATACTTATCTTTTAACATTGTAGTATGAGAAAATATCTATTTAATATTTTCAAATAATGTAATTAGGTTTTCTTAAGAGTACATATTTCTAATGCTCTTGGAATCTACATCAATGATGGTGAATAGTGATCGTTTAAGTCTTCTAAAGTTCATAAATTCAGCTGACAATAGGAGACTAATGATCAGTGCAGAAAGTAGTTACTAAGAAGCAGAAGTTTTAGTTTGTTGCAAAAGTAATTGCGGTTTTTGCCATTAAAAGTAATCACTTTTGCACCAATCTAATACTCAGGTTTTAATTTTAAATTCGTCACTTCTTCTCCGATCTTGGACAAGTCACTTTCTTCATTTTACCTCTACTTTATACTTTACAAAAAGATAAAATATTTGTCTGCTTCATAATGTTATAGTTCTTAGTAGGGGTACTTTGGAGAAAGAAACACTGCCTAAATGGAAGAAATAATGCTATCAATAAAAATATATAAATACAATAAGCACACTTAACTAAGGATAAAAATCTAGTGCATTACTTAAATGAAGTATAAAACTAAGTTAATTTAAGTTCTGGCCACCTTTTTCAAGCAGATGCTACAACATGCATAAAATGTGAAGGCTGTCATTTATATTTGAATACATTATCTGAAAAGTCAATGTCCAGTCCTATGCTACTTATTTAGTTGCTTGTTTTCCAGGAAACTTAATTTTCTGTAGCAAAGTCAAACTTAAGAAAAAAACACCAAACACCTAAAACAGCTATTGGCCATTCTGTCTCTAAAACTAGGTATTTTTTAATTTCATTACTTTAATTTTTTGTTACTATAGGTAATTTAGCATACTATTGTTTTGAGTTTTCACTATTTTTTCTTTTTACAATCTGAAGCAAGGAAGAAACAGTTGAGCAAAAAGGACTTGGGAATTATGACAGCTGAAAAAGCTCATCTCAGTGATAGCAGAAATGACAATTTGACAGTCTGCTATCAAAAAATAAGGCAGAAGAACTATAAAAGTTTTTTTGTAGTATGCTGAGCTTTCCTACTGATGACCTTGAATCAATAACAAAAACAAAGAATGAAACCATCTTTGATGTTCTCTGGCTAAGAAATCAGTGGTTTCTCATCTTTTTCTTTTTTTTTTTATTGAGACAGAGTTTTGCTGTTGTCATCCAGGCTGGAGTGCAGTGGAATGATCCTGGCTCACCACAACCTCCACCTCCTGGGTTCCAGCAACTCTTATGCCTCAGCCTCCTGAGTAGCTGGGATTAAAAGCTCCCCTCACCACACCCAGCTAGTTTTTGTATTTTTAGCAGAGACAGGGTTTTGCCATGTTGGCCAGGTTGGTCTTGAACTCCTGACCTCAGGTGATCTGCCCTCCTCAGCCTCCCAAAGTGCTGGGATTACAGGCATAAGCCACCGCACTGGGCCTATAATCCATTTTTAAATGATGTCATAAAACCATGGAAAATTTATTTATTTGTAAATTTTATTTTAAGTTCTGGGATACTTGTGCAGGACGTGCAGGTTTGTTACATAGGTAAATGTGTGCCATGGTGGTTTGCTGCACCTATCAACCCATCGCTGAGGTATTAAGCCCTGCATGCTCTCCCTCCCCGCACCCCACACCAGCCCCCTAAAAGGCCCTGGTGTGTGGTTCCCCTCCCTGTGTCCATGAGTTCTCATTGTTCAACTTCCACTTATGAGTGAGAACATGCAGTGTTTGGAAAGCATAGAAAATTAAACCAGAGAAGGATGTCAGACCTTATCTAAGACAATGAGTCCTCATTCTGTGGATGAGAAACTAAAGCAATTAGAGTTTCATGATTTACCCAAGGTTACAAATAAAGGTTTAAAATTGATAAATTTTAGTTGATGGGGTAAATTTTAGTATCTATAAAGCTTTTAAATATGAAATCATTTAAACCTTAGCAATGACGGGTGTGCGTGTGTGTGTGTGTGTAGCTATACTTATATATCCACACTTATTTATATACCAACATATGCACTGCTCCAGCAACTATATATGAGAAACATGTCTTAGTTGTCAAGGATAACATTCCTCCAACATTTCTACAATATTTTAAAAACTCACAGTTGAGCATGAACGTATTTGTGCTATTAGGATTCATCCTAAAGTTGCAAGTCTACATCTGGGAAATAAACCTGATTACATCCAGAATAATTTAATCCTTGATGTTGGATTGGGAGTGCAGAAGTGTCATTTTTTTTGGTTCCTTATATCTGACAAATACACAAGATAACAGATGAAATTCACTTATGTGAATGTGTTATGTATAGGTTAAAAAGCAAGTCAGAAAGACAGAGGTAGAAGATAGCAGTGAGTTATCTTAGACTTTCAAACCATGAATAGCCATTTATTATATTACAGTTTTCAAAATGTGATCCATGAGTCATTATATGAGAATTGCCACAATAATTTGATGCAGTGATTCTCATACAATGATATAACTGCAATGCAATGGAAGATGACATAGGTCTGGCACCTGTGTGGGGAGAAAAGGAAGGAAGGAGGAATGAATAAGAAGAATTTCACATTGCGCTCCAGTTCTGAGAACACTGGATCCAGGCAATGAAAATCCTGCTCCCACCCCTCACACACCTATTTATGAAAAGTCTAATTAGGCTTTGTAATATTTCTAAGATGAAGTAATATTTAGGAAGAAAACTGAAGAATAATAGAAATTATGCAGGAGAAAAGAAATAAGCATGTTTCAAGAACTAGCATATGCATAGACTTGGAGGTGAGACAGAAAGCTCAGCATACATGAAGTACTAAAAGATGTTCAATCTATTGACCATAAAGTTAGGAGTAGCTGTGGATTGCAGAAAATTAAGTCATTTTACAAAAAAAAAAAAGGTGATTTATAAGCCTGGGTAAGGAGTCAGTTTTTGAGAAAGAAATTTTCTAAAATGGCAGAGATTATATTTAAATACTTATAGGAATAAGCTGATAAAAATAACTTGGTTATTAAAAAGGGAATAGACAACTGACAGAAACAGTCTTCGTTAGGAGTAGTATTGGCACTTACCTTATATTCTCTATTAATTAGAGCATATCATGTCCTTACATATCTCCTCTCCTCATAGCCAAACTTCATGAGAGAGTTATCTTGGTTCCTTGAATTGTTTTCCACCCATGCATCTCATACCTCACCCCATTACAATTTGCTGTTATCTCTATGCCCACCACTAAACTTGATCTAACAAAAATAATCAATGATCCCCTTTAAATAAATTCAATGGATAGCCCACATCACATACCTACTAGATTTTCAGTGACCTTTACTTATGTTAATCTTTACCATCTTTTCAATAATTCTCTTCGTAATGCCTGCACATCTGCACGAAAAGATGCATAAATAATCTCCTAATTTGACTATGTCCCTTCCTTCTCTTTTCCAGTAACAATTATAATTATTTCCAGGCAACTATTATCAATTCTTTTTTTGTCTCCTTTGTACATTCTTGAATTAAGCACTGACCTCTATCAACTAGCCATTTATTTTTTTTTTAAGAAATGTAATTCTGCTCTTGTCACCCCCCCGATTAACCTAACATATTCAAATATTTTTTATACTAATTGAATTGTGTAGGATAATTAGATATGCACCAGTTTTCTAAAGGGCCACCATGCATATGTACATTAGATAAATGACTAAAGTTCTGCCAAACTTAAAGTTTTAGAAGAAAGAATAAAATAGTTCTCCATAACTACCGAAGTATGCATAAGCAAGAGTGGCTCTTTCAATTCCAGAGCTTGTCCCATATCTCATTCTAATAAAAAGGATGCCACCCATGATCTCTGCATATTTCCTTCCATATGTTCTTGCCAACACCAAATCTAGCAGCTTGAAAAGTGTTGAGGATTAAAAAAGAAACAGACTCTTCTTTTAGCTTTTATGCTTCTATATTATGACACTCTATGCTTTCCTTTTTTTTCTTTGTCTGTACCTTCTCATTAGGCTTGAGTTGAAAAGCAATTTATATTACTGAAATACAAGAGTACAAATGAAGATAATTTTTCTGTGTGTTTAATGCTCTATCCCTAATAACTGAAACAGTCCCTGGAACATACTAAATTTTCTCTGTGTTAAAAGCCTTCAATAAATGAAGAAAACTAGAATCTGTGCTGCCAGATTCTCTTTTGACAATCTTCACCAACATATTGCAGAAAGAAATCACCAGACAGAAGTAGGCATTTAAAATGGAAGTTATTATATAGTAGGACCAAGTGGGGTTGTTAATTTCCAGTGATGGTCAATCTGAAATGATGTGGGGACATACACCATGAAAAAACAGAGGAAGATGTATTAATCAGATATAAAGAAACAAACACAGAAAATGGCTGACTCCTCTTAACTGTGTGGCAGTAGAGAAGACCCAGGATGGCCTCCATTACGTACAATCTTTTTGTTTACTTACCTGATGAACCACATGTTTGTGGAGTCCCATGGTCATCCATCCTGCATTCACTTCCGTGTCTCCCCAATAAATTGTGGCATATTATTTAGTGACCAAAATGCCCAACTAACAGATAAAATCTTAAAAACTTGCAGTAAATCATAATAGATGAGTGCCTCCTTAAAGTAAAATGGTGGTTAAAAATACGGCTGAAAATACTTTCCACCTCTGCAGATGAAATTGAAATTAGCAGAAGTCTGGAAACACGTGCTAGTGGAGGCAGCATATGGAGGATAAGGCAATGAGTGAAATGGGTAAATAATTGAATTGAGGACAAAACCTTCTGGATTTCTTGCTCAATTCTGATGCTTTCTAGAAGTAAAGCCTTGGGGAATTCACTTAATCTCCTTGAGTTTGGTTCTCACATTTGTAAATAAGGATTAAAAATATCTTGCCTATCTCTGAGGCATTGAGAGAATCAGGTTTCATAATATCTGTGAAATGGCTTTCTAAAATGTATAGCAATCTTTAAATCATAATTTTTCTTAAAACTATTATCATAAAACTCTATTCCATGTCCACTGGTACTTCTTAAAGGAAACCGTGTCTTTTGTTTTTTAACACAAATTATTAAGGTGAGTTTTACCGTTGCATTCAGTGGTAACTGAAGCAGCTTCTCCCCCAGAGTCTGCAAAGTCAAAGCACAGCATAAGGCACTGCAAGTACAGGTCTGAAACCCGAATAAAGATCAGGGAACTACAGAGAGTCTAGTTCAAGAGAAAACTGCCTCTTGTTCACTTTCTCTGGGGAGAAAAAGAAAAAAAAAAAAAAAAAAAAAAGGAACAAGAGAAGACACTGCTGCCTAGAATGGAAGTCTTGATGTAATAATGTCTGAGTCTGGCTCTTTGATAGGAGTTTAATCACTGCTTAGTTAAGGAAGGGGAAGGAGGAGGGCCTGTCACCTCAGTCCCTGCAAAGAGAGGTCAAAAATCTGCTTCTGCTTTTTGCAACAATTAGTCCCAGTGAATGCTCCCTGCAAGATATTCTGAGGATGGAAAGGTCTTTATACAGAATAAAAAAAAAATTGTTCTTATTGTTACACCTATGTCTTCCAAGCAGAGAGCACATCCGCATCTCTGTTACAGTGTACAGTGTTGGTATGGCTAGAGAATACATGTACAAAAGGAGAAGATACAATAATCTTAGTGTCTGGTTACAGAGGCAATACATTTGGATGTTTGCTTGGCATTTTAGAAATATTTCTATGGTATCATTGTCATAAAGCCTGAATTAAATACCATGGTTCACCTGAAATTTGGGGCCCAGAGTGAATTAAAATAAAAACATGAATCCAGTAACTCAAATGTTTCTTTTCCAGCATATATAGAATTAGGAACAATGATTTAGCTTGGGAAAAATAAGAACCTATCAACCTTCCTCAGCATACAACGAATCAAAGCAAGTAGTTTACTTCCTTTTTTTTTACTTGTTGTGGACTCCAGGCAAAAGCAAGGAAAGGAGGAATTGTTTGGTTTTGGGTGGTTTTACACTTCCAAATTCTCAATGATTTACCACATCTTAATGCAATCATTCACTATCACTAAACAATACGGAGCTCTGCTGTGTGTGAAAATGTGACGAGGAAAGGCACCTGCAGCAGTAATGCACAGTCAGTAAAGTCACATAGTTTAATATTACAAAGATGTGGGAGACAACATGTTTATGTCTTTTTACTTTTTATATCAGAAAAAATGAAAACCAGTAAAACCTAATGTTGTACAAGGTTACAAAACTGACTAATGTTGAAATTGGGATGAGAACCTGTTTACTAATTTCTAGATCTGTGAAATTTCCAATTTGTATTATCACTTCCCTATTTTTCCTCAGGAAGAGTACTAAACTAATGCTTCCAGACAAGATGAACTCATTGCTCTATAAATATGTAATATTCATCTACAAGAATAAAACTATTGTGGGAGTTTATTTTTCACACTTTGCTTATATTGATAGGTCCAGAACAGAGAGTGAAACACTGATTTGATGCTTTCAAAAACATTTTAATGCTAAAGTTCCCCTTCTGAATTGTAGAAGATAGCCTTGAAATTCTACAAACATGCCAGTAACAGTGACTCTGCTCTGTGCTGTTTTTTTCTGCATACTCACTCATGATATTGTTTTATTAAAAAGCTGATAAAAACACTTAAAAAGAAAAATCATCATAAGGCGGAGTTACAAAACCAAATAATGCTTGATGCTGTAGTATGATAGGATTAGAAGAAAAATATAAATACTAAAATGAACACCAACTGCATGTGCCCAATCATTAAAATTAATTTAAAAAAATTCAATCTATGAATAAGAATAATACATTTTTTCCATAGATAGAGCAAAGAAACAAACACAATTACAATTACTTGTGTATATTATTGTTATTAAACCATTTGAGTTCTCATTTTCAGGGATAAACATTCTAAAATACTGAAAAGGAAGGAAAAAGAGAATGAAAGACAAGTATTTGTATAACTGCAAATATCTGAATTTCAACAAATTTTCAAATACTCTTTACTTAAATGAAAATCCGTCCAGTAGGGAAATACAGCATTTGTTTGCAATTTTATTCTGATATAAATGTATATTGAATTGCTCAGATACAGGGATACACAACTATAGCAGACTGAATAGTGTCTCCTCACCCCACCCTTGAAAACATGTTATTCACATCCTAATCCCTAGAACTTGTGAATGCTACCTTATTTAGCAAAAGAAAATGTGCAGATGTGATTAAGAATTTTGAGATGGAGAGATTACTCTAGGTTGTAGGGATGGGTCCAATATGCAATAATAAGAGTCCTTACAAGAGGAAGGCAGGGGGAAATTTGACTATGGAAGAGAAGAAAACAACGCAACCATAAAAGTAGAGACTGCAGGAATATGGCCAAGAACCAAGCAATGCTGGCAGCCACCAGAGGTTGAGAGAGGTTCAGAGCTTCCAAAGGAACCAGCCTTATTGACACCTTGATTTTCACACTGTAAGACCCATTTCAGTCATCTGGCCTCTACAACTGCAAGAGAATAAATGTTATTTGGTTTAAGTTGCTAAGTTTATGGTAATTTGTTACACTAGCAATAGGAAACTGATATAACAGCAATAGATGAATTCATTAAGACAAACATTGGTGACACCTAATTTGAAAAAAACAAATTAAACAATGTCCTTACATGGGAACTTTAGAGGAGGACATGTATTTGAAAAGATTATTATCTGAATATGATCATTGTATTAGTCCGTTTTCATGCTGCTGATAAAGACATACCCGAGACCGGGTAATTTATACAAGAAAAAAGGTTTAATGGACTTATGGTTCCACATGGCTGGGGAAGCCTCACAATTATGGCAGAAGGCAAGGAGGAGCAAGTCACCTCTTAAGTGGATGACAGCAAGTAAAGAAAGAGCTTGTGCTGGGAAAGTCCCCCTTTTAGAACTGTCAGACCTCATGAGACTTACTCACTATCACAAAAACAGCACAGGAAAGGCCTACCCCATGATTCAATTACCTCCTACCAGGTCCCTCCCACAACACATGGGAATCCAAGATGAGATTTGAGCGGGGACACAGCCAAAACATATTCCACCTCTGGCCCCTCCCAAATCTCTTGTCCTCACACTTCAAAACCAATCATACCTTCCCAACAGTCGCCTAAAGTCTTAACTCATTTCAATATTAACTCAAAAATCCATAGCTCAAAGTCTCATCTGAGCCAAGGCAAGTCCCTTCTTCCTATGGATTTGTAAAATCAAAAAAAGTTAGTTACTTCCTAGCTATGACGGGAGTATAGGCATTGGGTAAATACAGCCATTCCAAATGGGAGAAACTGGCGAAAACAAAGGGGCTACAGGCCCCATGCAAGTCGGAAATCCAGCAGGGCAGTCAAATCTTAAAACTCAAAAATGATCTCCTTTGACTTCATGTCTCATATCCAGGTCATGCTGATACAAGAGGTAGGCTCCCATGGCCTTGGGTAGCTCCACACCTGTGGCTTTGCAGGGTATAGCCCCACTCCTGGCTGCTTTCATGGGCTGGCGTTGAGTATTTGTGACTTTTCCAGGCACATGGTGCAAGCTGTCAGGGGATCTACCCTTCTGGGGTCTGGAGTATGGTGACCCTCTTCTCACAGATCCACTAGGCAGTGCCCAGTAGGGACTCTGTGTGGGGGCTCTGACCCCACATTTCCCTTCCACACTGCCCTAGCAGAGGCTGTCAATGAGGGCCCTGCCCCTGCAGCAAACATCTGCCTGGACATCCAGGCATTTCCATACATCCTCTGAAATCTAGGCAGAAGTTCCCAAATCTCAATTCTTGACTTCTGTGCACCCTCAGGCTCAACACCACATGGATGCTGCCAAGGCTTGGGGCTTCCACCCTCTGTAGCAACAGCCCGAGCTGTGCCTTTGTCCCTTTCAGCCATGGTTGGAGCAGCTGACACAAAGGGTGCCAAGTCCCTAGAATGCAAACAGCAGGAGGTCCCTGGGCCTAGCACATGAAACCATTGTTTCCTCCTAAGTCTCCAGGACTGTGATGAGAGGGGCTGCTGCAAAGGTCTCTGACATGACCTGGAGACATTTCCCCCATTGTCTTGGGGACTAACATTTGGCTCCTCATTACTTATGCAAATTTCAGCAGCTGGTTTGAATTTCTCCCCAGAGAAAGAGATTTTCTTTTTTATCACATTGTCAGGCTGTACATTTTCCAAACTTTATGCTCTATTTCCTTTTTAAAACTGAATGTCTTTCACAGCATCCAAGTCACCTTTTGAATGCTTTGCTGCTTAGAAATTTCTTCTGCCAGATACCCTAAGTCATCTCTCTCAAGTTCAAAGTTCCACAAATCTCTAGTGCAGGGGCAAGATGCCTCCAGTCTCTGCTAAAACATAACAAGAATCAGCTTTGCTCAAGTTCCTTATCTCCATCTGAGACCACCTCAGTCTGGATTTCATTGTCCATATCACTGTCAGCATTTTGTTCAAAGCCATTCAACAAGTCTCTAGGAAGTTCCAAACTCTGTCACATTTTCCTGTCTTTTTTTGAACCCTTGAAACTGCCCCAACCTCTGCCTGTTATCCAGTTCCAAAGTCACTTCCATATTTTTGGTATCTTTTCAGCAGTACCCCACTCTACTGGTACCAATTTACTGGATTAGTCTGTCTTTATGTAGCTGATAAAGACATACCATAGACTGAGTAATTTATACAGGAAAAAAGGTTTAAAGGACTTGCAGTTCCACGTGGCCAGGGAAGCCTTACAATCATGGTGGAAGGTAAAGAGGAGCAAGTCATGTCTTACATGGCTGGCAGCTGGCAAAGAGAGAGCTTGTGCAGAGAAACACCCCCTTATAGAACCATCAGAGATCATGAGGCTTATCCACTGTTACGAGAACAGCATAGGACAGACCTGCTCCCATGATTCAATTACCTCCTGCCAAGTCCCTACCACAACCTGTGGGAATTCAAAATGAGATTTGAGTGAGGACACAGCAAAACCATTTAAAAACCATCTTGTTTTTCTATGATTTAATTCATTAGAAATAGGGAAGAATAAATTCTGGGACTCTATTACACAATAAGGTAACTAGAACTAATAATGTATTTTATATTGCAAAATAGCTAGAAGAAAGGATTTTAAATGTTATCATCACAAAGATATAATAAATATTAAAGTGATGGATGTGCTACTTACCCTGATCTGATCATTATACAATGTATATAAGTACTGAAAATTCACACTGTAACCCATAAATATGTATGATTGTAGTGTATTAATTATAAATAAAGCTTAAAAAATATGTCATCCAGCTTGTGTTAGGCTTCTTGTTTCCAAGTAGAATTTAGTCCCAACTTAAATAGCTTTCATTTAAGCTATTTTTTTTTCCTAATATTCTCTCTATATCCCGCTTTCCTGTAAAATATATTATGGCATTCATTTAAAATTAAGCTACTACTTAAAATTATGTATTGTACTAGGTTTGCACATGGACATTTTGTGGGTTATAATATGAGGGCCTAACAGCAAATTCTTGCAGACCACACTATCATGAAAAGTCTTACCAGGCTTGGAAGAGAAGAAAAATGAAAGCAAGTGAGATCCCCTAAGCACTTGCTCTCACATCTGCCCCTGAATCAGCATTTCTGTCTATTTACATGGCATTTCCACCTGGTGATGAAAGTCAAATGCTGCCCAAGATGAGAAAATCTCTAGGGAGCAGTAATGTGAATTGGAATAAAGGTGAAGCTATTTACAAGAATACAAATGTGAAGTTACCTGCCCATTTAATTTTATAGACTCATTCAAAAATAGCCCTTGAAAAAAGAACAGGAGATTAAATCAAAAGAAAGGTTTTATAGGCTTAATTAGGCAAAGTATAAAATTTTAAAGCTAAAAATCTGGAAGTGAATTCAAGCTTCACCAGTCTTTTACTTCCCTTATTTGTGTATTGTGGCAGATATACACAAAACTGTACTCCAACAAGTCAAGTCATTGTATTATAACCATGATTGAGGGTGGATGGAGTCAGTGACATCCTTCTGGTCAACAGAATATTGGCATACCTCAGAGAAATTGCAATAGTTCTAGACTACTGCAATAAAGCAAATATTGCAATAAAGAGAGTCACACAATTTTTTTGGTTTCCCAGTGCATATAAAAATTACTGTTACATTTACAATACACTGTAGTATATTAAGTGTGCAACAGCATGATGTCTCTCCCTCTCTATATATGTGTATATATATACACACACACCTTGTATATAGTTATATACATCATATATATAATAAAGTATTTTTTTAAATTAAGTTGTATATATAGAGAGACATATATATGCATATTTTTAAGCTATATGTATTTTTAAATTAAGGTGTATATATATATATATACAGATATCTATAGACGTATCTCTCTATGTATATGTCTATATATACACAAATGCACACAGATTAATAAAAATACCTGATATGTGTATATATATGTATATATAAGATATATATGAAGTATATATGATGTATATGTCTCTTTATATACAGTTATGTATAGTAGGTTTCATCTCAAGAAACCACCTTTTTTGCTCATGTATAGGAAGCAACTCCATTCAAGTTGGATCATGAGATTACAACAATTCAGTCACATAATCAGACTCCACTTCCAATTCTCTTGCTATTTACATCATATCTACACTTACTTCCTCCGCTGAAGTCTTGAACTCCTCAAAGTCATCCAGTAGGGTTGGAATTAAGTTTGTACAAACTCCTGTTAATATTGATATTTTGACCTCCTCCCATGAATTGCTAATGTTTTTAATAACATCTAGAATGATAAATGCATTCCAGTAGATTTTTAATTTACTTGGCCCAGATCTATCAGAATAATCACTATCTATGTCAGCTTACAAAATGCATTTCTTGAATAATAAAAATTGAAAGTAAAAATTACTCCTTGATCCATAGCTGAATAATAGATGTTGTGTTAGCAGTCATGAAAACAACATGAATTTTCTTGATATCTCTGACGGAGCTTTTGGGTGACCAGGTACATTGTCAATGAACAGTAACATTTTGAATGAAATCTTTTTTTTTTTTTTTCCTGAGCAGTAGATCTCAGCAATCATCTTAAAATATTCAGGAAATCATGCTATAAACAGATGTGGTATCATCCAGGCTTTCTTGTTCTATTTAGAGAGCACAGGCTGAGTAGAGTTAGCCTGAATTTTAGAATACTAGGATTTTTCGAATGGTAAATGAGTATTGGCTTCAATTTAAAATCACCACCTACCCTAGCCCCTAACAAGAGAGCCACCTGTCATTTGAAACTTTGAAGCCAGAAATTGATTTCTCCTCTCTTGCTATGGAAGTCCTAGATGACATATTCTTCCAGTATAAGGCTGTTTTTTTTCAATGAAAATCTTTTGTTTAGTGTAGCCAGTAAGAACATACAACACTGACTAAGTTTGACATTTATCAATTAAATTAAGTAGAGCTTCTGGATAATTTGCTACAGTTTCTACATCAGCACTTTCTGCTTCACCTTGCACTTTTATGTTATGGATATGGCTTCTTAAACCTCATGAACCAACTTCTGCTAGCTTTTGACTTTTCTTCTGCAGCTTTCTCACGTCTCTCAGTCTTCATAGAATTGAAAAGAATTAGGGCTATGGTCTGGATTAGAATTTGGCTTAAGGGAATGTTGTGGCTGAATTGATCATCCACCTAGACCACTAAAACGTTCTTTATGTCAACAATAAGACTGTTTCACTTTCTTATCACTCTTATGTTTGCTGAAATAAATGACTAATAGTTACTGAGTTTTACTATGCAAAGTCTTTTTGCATGTATTAACTGGTAAAGACTGTATAAAGATGAGATAGACTTTATAGTTTATGTGGTAAGTAGCTCACTTTTAATTTTTTCCAATAATTTTTTCTTTGCCTTCACAACTTGCTAATCTTTTGATGCAAGAAGGTAGTTTTCAGCCTATCTTCATGTTTGACTTGCCTTTCTCACTAAATATTATCATTTCTGGATTTTGAAGTAAAGTGAGAGAAGTATATCTCTTTCTTTCCCTTAGACTTTTACACGCCATCGCAAGGGTATTAACTGGCCTGATTTCAATGTCATTGTGTCTCAGGGAATAGGAGGGCCCGAGGAGGGGGAGAGAGGAAGGAACATCATGTCGATGGAGCAGTAAGAACATACAATATTGATTGATTAAGTTTGACATTTTATATGGTCATGATTCATGGTGTTCCAAAACAATTATAATGGGTAACACCAAAGATCACTGATCACAGATTATTATAACAGATATCATCAAAATGAAAAGTTTAAAATAGTCTAAGAATTAACACAATGTGACACAGAGATGAGAAGTGAGCATATGCTGTTGAAAAAACAATGCCCAAAGACTTGCTTGATGTAGTGTTGCCACAAACTTTCAATTAGTAAAAAATGCAGTATCTGTGAAGCACAATAAAGCAAAGCACAATAAAATGAGGTATGCTTGTATAGCAAAAGTGATGGGGTGGCACTCTCATGATTATGTTACTTTACAAAAGACTCAACCTTACATAAGTGAAGAGAGTCTCTTGCTATTTTTGAAGAAGTTAGGTCCCACATGATGTGAGAATCTTTGGGAGTTTCACATGGCAAAGAACTCAGAGTGGGGAATGTCTCTTAGAGCTGACAGTAATGTCTGCATGACAGCCAGCAAGAAAATAGGACCTCAGTCTCAGAACTGCAAAAGAATGAATTCTGCCAACCGTGGAGACAGAAAGAGAACCTCAGGCCCTAGGAAGAAACACAGCAGGCTGTCACCTTGGTTGAAGCCATGGAAGATCCTAGAGGACTAAGCCAAGCCGTTTTGTGACTCCTGTCCCACAGAAACTAGATAATAAGTGTTAAGCTACTGAATTGGGGATAATTCATTGAGCAACAATAGAAAATTAATACATCTATAAATTATGTAAATCAGCTCTATACAGTCTTTATCAAATAACGGATGTAAAAAGACTTATGCACAGTAAAACTTAGTTATCAGTATACTTGGTTTACTATTTTGAAAAATACAGGATTAAAGCCATGCCAAAGCTATAATTCTATACATTAGTTTACATATATAAAGTTGCTTTATCAACATCAAGTTTTGAGAAATTTGGGAAACCTCCTAATTTGTAAATCAACATCAACAATCTAATCAACATAAAGATTTGGAAGACATTCACTTTGTCACCATCAGTCAATATGTCTGAATTCTACTCTTTCACATTTTGATATGTTTAGTCTTGAGATTGAAATTATATTTTTCAATAGAAATTGTTTAATATAAATTATTTTAACAGATTCACTGTAACCCTAATAGAGGCTTGTTAGTTAATTATCTGGGGAAAAAAGTGAATGGAACAAGGTAGACTTTCTAGATATGAACTCATACTTTGATACTCCTTTGCAATGGTGGCATAAACACAAGTCTGTCGTGTGGATTTTGATGTCAAGACCAGGCTTACATCTAAGTTGTACTTTTACTTTTTATTTGACCTTGAAGTCACTTAATCTCTCCTGGGACCTTAGTTTCTTAAACTTCAAAATGAAAGCATCCCTCATCATTATTGTTAATGCCCATGAAGATATTTTCTAAAATGTAACTTCTTATAAAATGTTACTTCTCATTTAATATTTTTTATTTTACTGCTCTTTAATGAATGTGAAAATGACAAATAAGAAAAAGAGATCAGTCTTTGATGTGTCATTTTCTACAATCTCAATTATGTAGTTGGAGTATTGTTCTATGATAAAAAGTCTTTTCTTAAAATAAGTTTTTTTAAGTCCTTTTTTTAAAATTTTTGCCTTTCTGACAGTTTCTTCTGCAATTCTCACAGCACTTATCATTTCCGTCTTTTCACTTTCTTTCATTCAAGCGAGAAAATCCATCAAGGTGATCAGAAAAAATGTCAAACATGGTCAGAATGTTGAGTTAAATTATCAGCACATTTCGGATTTCTGACTATGTCACTATCACAAGAAAGCAAGTAGTAGCAAACTGTTATCAAATTACTGATGAGGTTTTAATAGAAATTAATTGTACTTCAAATACAGATTTGTGATATACCATCCCAGCTTTTATAACTTCAATAAAGCAGCATTGCATGTAATGTAGCATTTTATGTAATATGACATGTATTACAGGTTACTGGATTTTGAAACCAGGGCTTCTCTTTTGTCTTTCCAGATGTTCTTTTTTTTTTTTTGCGACAGCTTTACTGAGATATCCTTGACATAGAAAATTGCATATATTCAAGGTGTATTAAGTGATCTTGTAATATATGTATACGCTATGAAAAGATCCCCACAATCAATCAAATTACCATATCCATTACCTCCAACAGTTAGCATTTTGTACTTTTATGTATGTGTATTGATAATATTGATAATGTATTTGATAATACTAAATATAGATAATATTTAATTTACAATCTATTCTCTAGTAAATTTCAAGTATACAATAGAATTTCATTAACCCTCATTACTAGGCTGTTCACTACATTTTCAGAACTTATTCATCTTGCATAACTGACAGTTTGTACCTTTTGACCAATATCATCCCATTCTCCCTCAACCAGTCCTTGTACCTCCATTTGTATGAGTAATCAAATCATCACAAGAATTATTCAGTTTAACCGAATTAAGCATGGAGGAAGATATTTATAGTTTTTGTACCAAAGAGACCGATAATTAAGCAATTTCTATCTAAAAGTACTGTATTTCTTTATTACAGAGAGAAACACGTAATCTAAATGTCAAGAAATGTGCCTCTTTTTGTTTGTTTATCCCACGATCCTTATTACTTAGCACAAAACTTGACATGTGATACAATTTAGTAGGGCTCTGTGACATAGTACATTAGGTTGGTGCAAAAGCAGTTGTGGTTTCTACCATTAAAATTGATGGCAAAAAACCTCAATTACATTTGCACCAACCTAGATTTAGAAGCACAGACTTTGTCATCAGATGAAATGGGTTTAGCTGTATGACTTACACCAATCTACTTATATTCCTTAAGCCTCAAATTTATCAAATATAAGAGATAAGCAATAATATTATATTCCTTGTATATTATGAGGATTAAATAAGATAATGTCTATAAAGTGCCTAATTCTGCACCTTGTACATAGTAAACTGTAAAAAAATTTTACTATTATAATGCTAGTTAGCAACAAAAAATGCATAATTCTTTTAATTTAGATAAGCCTTGTATTAGTTACGATTAGGTTCAGAATTAGTTTTAAGAGTGGCTTATAGAAAAAAGGATTATTTGTTCACTTTTATTTTCTTTGACCAACTCTTCAGAGGTAGACTATCCAGAACTGCATGGTGCTCCCTAATGTTTCAACTCAGACGCCTTTTGTGCAGGCTTCATTCCTCAATCAATGCTTGGTTTAGGATGGCTATATTTTTATAAATACTTATTTAAGTTTTTTAAATAGATTAAATACCTAGGAATGGGATTGCTGGGTCATATGATATGTTTAAGTTTATAATAATATTCTAATAAAAAACAAAAGATAACACTTCATATGCGCTAGGATGGCTAAAATTTAAAAGACAGACAATAGTATTAGTGAGGATGCAGAGAAATTGGAAGCTTACTATGTTGCTGGGAGGAATGTAAAATGGTGCTGCTATTTTAGAAAGTCTGACAGTTTCTCAAAATTTTATACATAGAGCTACATATGATTCATCAAATTAACTCTTAGAGTGATATCTGAGAGAAGTGAAAGCATATGTTTACCCAAGGACTTGTACATTAATAGTTATAGCCATATTATTAATGATAACTAGCAAGTGAAATCAAGATACCATCATCATTCTTCACAGAACTAGGAAAAACAATCCTAAAATTCATATGGAACAAAATAGCCCACATCTCCAAGGCAAGAAGAACAAATCTGGAGGCATCATGTTACCCGACTTCAAACTATACTACAAGGCTATAGTTACCAAAACAAGATGGTCCTGGTATAAAAATAGGTACATAGACCAACGGAACAGAATAGAAAACCCAGAAATAAACACAAATACTTACAGTCAACTGATCTTTGACCAAGTAAACAAAAACATAAAGTGGGGAAAGGACACCCTATTAAACAAATGGTACTGGGATAATTGTCAAGCCACATGTAGAAAAACAAAACTGGACCCTCATTTCTCACCTTCTACAAAAATCAACTCAAAATGGATCAAAGACTTAAATGTAAGATCTGACACCATAAACATTCTAGAAGACAACATTAAAAAACTCTTGTAGACATTGGCTTAAGCAAAAAGTTTATGACCATGAACCCAAAAGCAAATGCAACAAAAACAAAAATAAATATATGAGACCTAATTAAACAAAAAAGCTTCTGCACAACAAAATAAACAACAGAGTAAACAAACAACCCACAGAGCAGGAGAAAATATTCATAAACTATGCATGCAATAAAAGACTAATATCCAGAATCTACAAGGAACTAAAACAAATCAGCAAGAAAAAAGCAAATAATCTGATCCAAAAAGGGGCAAAGAGAATGAATAGACAATTCTCAAAAGAAGATATATGAATGTCCAAAAAAATATGAAAAAATTTCTCAACATCATTAATTGTCAGGGAAATGCAAATTAAAACCACAGTGAGATCCTACTTTAATCCTGCAAGAAGGGCCATAAATGAAAAACCAAAAAGTAATAGACAACATGGATGTGGTGAAAAGGGCACATTTTTACATTGTTGCTGGGAATATAAACTAGTGCAACATCTACAGAACTAAAAGTGGAACTACTATTTCATCCAGCAATCCCACTTCTGAGTATCTACCTGGAGGAAAAAAAGTCATTATATGAAAAAGACACTTGTACACTAGCACAATTAGCAATTGTAAAAATTTAGAACCAGCCTAAATGCCCATCAACCAACAAGTGAATAAAGAAAATCATATATATATATACCCCATGAAATACTACTCAGCCATAAAAGAAGTGAAATAATAGCATTCATGGCAACCTGGATGGAGTTGGAGACCATTATTCTAAGTGAAGTAAACTCAGGAATGGAAAACCAAATATTGTATGTTCCCACTTACAAGTGGGAGTAAGTTATGAGGACTCAAAGGCATAAGAATGATATACTGAAATTTGGGGACTTGGCGGAAAGGGTGGGAGAGCGGTGAGGCATAATAGACTACACATTGAGTACTGTGTACAGTGCTCAGGTGATGGGTGCATCAAAATCTCAGAAATCACCACTTAAGAACTTTTTCATGTAACCAAAATTTACCTGTTCCCCCAAAACTATTGAAATAAAATTTGAAAAACAAACACAGAACCTCAAAAATAAAAATTAAAATTAAAACAGCAGGCCAGTTCCTCAAAAAATTAAAAACAGAATTACCATACAATCCAGCAATTCCGCTTCTGAATATAGACTAGAAAGAATTTCAAAAGAATATCTGTATACTAATGTTCACACCAGAATTATTTCCAATAACTAAAATGTGTAAGCAACCCTTGTCTATCATACACAGATGAATTTATAAAAACAATGTGATATATACATACAAAAGAAGGCTATTCTGGCCAGGAGCAGTGGCTCATGCCTGTAATCCCAACACTTTGGGAGGCTGAGGCTGGTGGACCACTTGAAGTCAGAAGTTCAAGACCAGCCTGGCCAACATGGTGAAACCCCATCTCTACTAAAAATACAAACATTAGCCTGGTGTGGTGGTGCATGCTTATACTCCCAACTACCCTGGAGACTGAAGTGGGAGAATCGCTTGAACCCAGGAGGTAGAGGTTACAGTGAGCTGAGACTGTGCCACTGAATTCCAGCTTGGGTGGCAGAACAAGACTCCCTCTAAAAAAAAAAAAAAAAAAAAAGGAAATTCTGACTCTGACATATGCTAAGACATGAATTAACCTCGAGGACATTACACTTAAGTGAAATAGGCCAGCCATAAAAAGGCAAATATTATATGATTCAACATACATAAAGTTCTGGAAGAGTCAAAATAACAGAAACATAAAGACTGGTGGTTCCCAACATTTAGAAGGAGGAAATAGATGAAAGGAGTTCTGGAAATGGATAATGGTGATGATTAGACAACGTTATGAACTTATCACTGGACTGTAAAATTAATAATTGTTAAGATGCTACATATTCTGTTATGTGTAAATAATAAATGTTAGAATGCATATTTAAACAACTTATGTACTGAACAAGTAATAATGAACATTTAAAATATTTAATTTATATTAAGTATTATACTATTAGTATACATGCACACATACATACATACAAATAATGTAGTATTAGAAGTTAGTTGATTTTTATCAATAGGATCTAAGATTGTTGAAACATAGATAAATACTAAAAAAGCCTACTTTGATTTTAATGATGTAGTAAAATACCCCACAATTAATTTACAAGAAAAACTTGTAAAGATATAAATATAATGTTGAGTAAAATTTGTAGAGAGTTTTCAATATCAGTTAAGCTGACTAGTTAAAAATTAGAGAGACAATAAACATATTCAAACGGAAACCATTTTTAACAACATTTTGTAAACATTCCAAAGTAGCAGCATGTAGATTTAATAAACACAGATTGATTTTCACATATTGGAGTACCCTTCCTCAGACAACGTTTTTCCTATCTCTGATTGCAAAATCTCAATTATGCATTGCACTTGTGTGATTGTTGAGAAAATTATTTCTTATTAATCAATTCTGTGTATAAACTATAGTCATACAAACTATGAAGATATCAAAAAGCCTTATATTTGAATGATAATATTAATAATAATGTATTTTATTTTATTTCTTTACCAAAAGTTATAATGCAATAAGTATCTTGTCCAAATCTCTAGGGAATGCTATTCCTGAATTAGATGAACTCAGCGCTTGTTCCCTTGTTCCTCATGGTGCTTCATTGAGCCCACTGGCATATGTATAAGTTGTTGGACTAGATTGTATTTATTTCTTGGATTGTTTTAATTTTTGCTTCATTTTGTAAAAGGACTAACAATTCATAAATTTTGAATAATATTAATACATTTTAGTTTTGTGGGTTTTTTTTATATTTTCCTAGAATCTAGGATTATTATTTTGTCCCTTAAGTTCTTTACCAAGTAAGGATGTGGGTTTCTTTTCCCCCACACAGAAGCAAAATCATGCAGGCTTTAGCTCCTAAATGCTTTGCCTTAAAATCTTTCTCAATAATTATGGAGAAAAAATAGCCCTGTAAGTGCCATTCATTCTGCAAAAGGCTGGTGAGACAAAGAGTATTCAGGCATTATTTTACTTTCAGATGAAAAATAACATGCAAAAAGTTTTCTGCAGGTTTGCATAGTTCCATTACAATTCAATTTTTTTAAAAAAAATTAATCAAAGGAATGGAGATATAGTCAGTGTACTAAAGTCTCATTCTCCTTACATTTATCATGGTCAAAGAGTCAAAAATATCATCTTGGACACAGTACTGATGTTACCAAAGTTAATGATGGGAATAACTTAGAACTCAAGATACAGAAGGTACATTAAAGACTATTAGGAACAATTGTTTAATCTTTTATGTGAGGAAAAGTTTAAGTTGAAGATGATGCATGACTTTGTTTGGAACATATAAAAAATTTTAAATTTGAACATATTACTCAAGTCTTTCTATTCCTGTTTCAAAACTCTTTTGATACGTATTTATTTTCCCCCAAGTATCAGCTGTATATTCCTTCGTTGTCTTATAACAGAATCACATTTGGGAATGTCAATTATTATTTAGCACTTGTTGTAAGGACAGATAAGTCTGTGTTGAATTTTGGATTCAATAGGTCTGAATGACAACCACCTGGTTCCATTCATTCAGTTTTTTCACTCCCTTAAACAATCTACTTGAGAGTGTTTATAGCTATATAATCAAAATTTCAAACTTCTCATTATAGTATTTTCCTAGGCATAAATAAGTTAAACTATATACACTACTTGAGGGAATTTGAGTTGCTTATGTTCATTTAAAAATAGCCTGAAATTTAAGTAAAATATTAATTTAACTATTAAATATTAAACAGAAATTTTACTAAAATATTTAGGATCTGCTTTAGTCCATTGTGCTGCTACAACAAAATGCCTGAAGCTGGGTAAAGAACAGAAATATCTTTTCTCACAGATCTGGAGACTGCAAAGTCCCAGATCAAGGTGCCAGCAGGTTCAGTTGTCTGGTGAGGGCTGAATCTTCCAGAGAAGAGGAAGGCTGTGTATTTGCATGGTCAATGACAGATGGGCAAGTGAGCTCAACTCTGTGTGAAGCTCCTTTTATAAAGACCTAACTCGATTCATGAGGAATGGATGAATGGCCTAATTACCTGTCAAAGGCTCCACCTCTTAACACCATCACTTCACAAGTGTAACATTAAGTAAGATATGGTTCCAATTATAGTTTAAATGTGTCCACTCCATCTGGGGACACTTTGTGAAGAAGCCATGTGGCTCTTTCCTTATTGTGTTTCCTTAATGTGTTTCCCTTCCCTTATTGTCATTGTGCCCTATGGAGGATGAAATAGCTGCTTAGACTTGCCATTATAAAGTTTCTCTGCCACCCACAGAAAGCTGCCACAAACCTGACACATTGAACATCTACCAGGTCAGTTCAAATGCATCCCAGAAATAAACACTTCTTTACCAATCCACCCTCTTCTGGCTTCCAAATTTTAAGAAAATTCACAATTAAAAAACTTTAAAAAAATAACATTTGTGTAGATCCTATAGACCAACAAATATTAAAAAGATAATACATGGATATTACACTTTGCTATTACACTTGAACAAATTCACTGAAAAACACTAATTAGCAAGAACAACACAAAAAATAGATCATTTTACTTTACATATCTATTAAATAAATCAAATCTTTAAGTGAAAACCTCCCATAGTCAAAGTTTTCCAAATATTAAAGAAGTAACACTTAAAAAAAACCAAATTTTAAGGAAAATGCAGTTTTTCTAACTTGTTTTATGAGGACCACAAATATTGAAAATAATCCTAATGAAGATGTTAAAATTAAAAATCAAAGCCCAATTCTTTCATTTAGAAGGAAGCAAAGAAACAGTTTCTTGAAAAATCAAATCAAATCCAATAATAAATATAAAAAGAAGAATATAGCAAGACTGAGTGGTGATTATTCCAGGAACGCAAGGTTGGTTTAAGTTCCAAAAATCAGAAAAATGCTAAATGCTCATCATCACAGACATAGAAAAAAAGTTTAAAAATGTTAAAATTCACCATTTCTCTTTTTAAAAAAAAAATAGAAAACTAACATTAAGAGGGACATGCCTTAATGAGATAAAAGGGCATACATAATATTTAATATTAAAATATTAAAAGCTTCCTTCTAAGACTTTGAATAAGACAATGATTTCTGCATTACTGCTTATATTTGCCAGGGTGCTGAAAATCTTAACCAGTCCCAGAGAAAGCAAATATAATTAAATATGTAAGGAATTCTGTCTAAAGAAATAAAATCATTATTTACAACTTACATGATTACATATGGAGAATACTCAATAGTAGCTACAGAATAACTTTTAGAATTACTAAGTGAATTAAATAAAATTGTTGACTACAAGGCCAATACTTATTAAAAATCTATTTCTACAAATAAGAAATAAGGAAAAACTATAATATCAACAACACAAAAATCAGAGATGCAAGAGGTCTAAAGGAAACTATAAAGTATTTTTGAAAGAAATAAAGAAGGCCTGTATTCATACTTTATAAGACTTAATCATGTGAAAATGTCTATTCTCCCAACACAGATTTATAGATTTAAAACACTCCAAAATCAAAATCTATGAGGTGTTTTTGAGTGTGTGTGTACACAAACTATCTTAATGCCGTTCTATAATTTTCTAGTTATTTAATAATGTAAATACTGTGTAACAAATTACCACAAAGCTGATGTTTTACATGTCATGGTTTTGATTATAAGGACTTTCAATAGGACATGACTGTTTGATTCTATCGTGACAAGGTCAAAAGTAACCCCAAGCCCGCACACAATCAATGGCAAGATGAAATAGTGTTGCAGATCTTGCTAAGAGAAGTGCATAAGAATACTTAACCACTTTTAATCCACAGAAGCTCAAACTGTGGCCATGTATTTAAAATTCCTCCCTTATACAAAATGTACTCTCTTCTCCAAAGGCCCTCAAAGCCTCACTCTCTTACATAATTAACTCAAATACAGGATTTTATTATTTAAATCAAGTGGATTTAGACTCTCCAGGGGTGCTTCCTCACATATGATTCCTGTTTATGTAAAGAGAAATTAGGTGAATTGATTCCTGTTTATGATTCCTGTTCATGCGAAACAAATTAGGTGAATTTTTCCTTCCATACAATCAACATAATAATGACAAGAGAGAGACATGAAAATTACAACAGGCATTCTGATTCCAAAAGGAGGGATATGAAGGTTCATAGCAGTCATGGATCTGTGGTAATTCAGAAATCTACTTCATTTGATATTGCAGTTTCTTGATTAGGACACAGTACTACTACCCATGGCTCTTATCTCTGCCTCATGAGTTATTTTTAATTTTACTAATAATTGGCCTATGTTTATAGCAGCTGAGTATTATTCTCAGCCTGTTTACTTCCTGTAGAAATAATACCAAGGTGCCGGGCACGGTGGCTCACGCCTGTAATCCCAGCACTTTGGGAGGCTGAGGCAGGTGGATCACGAGGTCAAGAGATGGAGACCATCCAGGCCAACGTGGTGAAACCCCGTCTCTACTAAAAATACAAAAATTAGCTGGGCGTGGTAGCGCGCACCTGTAGTCCCAGCTACTCGGGAGGCTGAGGCAGGAGAATTGCTTGAACCCGGGAGGCGGAGGTTGCAGTGAGCCGAGATTGCTCCACTGCACTCCAGCCTGGGTGACCTAGCGAGACTCCCTCTAAAAAAAAAAAAAAAAAAAAAAAAATACCAAGGTTACAAAGACCTCTTTTCATTTTAAACTATCTCTGCATTTTGCATCTAATCTAATGGCTTTAAAATGTTGATTGGTTTCCTGTGTATCGAATTAATTCAATTAGACAAAACCAAACCACTTGTTTTTATAGAGTAACTTCTCTAGCTTTACTTGTAAGACATGATATCTTGGGGCCATAAAATCTTTCTTTGTAAAAGCATTTCATATTGAAATGGAATCATGATTTGACAAATCTTAACCCATTTATGCCCAGTTTTCCAGTATTGGAACACGAAGCTTGTGGGAGTTATTTATATGCTGCTGCTCAAGGTAATTTCCAAGGTCTCATTTTTCACCAAAAAAAATTTGTAACCTACGGCATAAATGGGTTAATGACCCAATTGTGCAGCAGAGTCTAAGAGGCATTTACTTTATATTTTTAGAAGCCTTACTAAGCAATTCTTATATCTTTTTTTGTGATCTGATTAAAGGATCTTACCACCACATCCTTGATATTTGTATTCTCAGGCTATGGATTACTAGTTGAGCCTTTGATTTGATTTCTGGCATGTATTCATTTATAACTTTGAGAGTCTTTTTCTGGTAGAAACTAGGAATATGCAACAATTTTATTTTCAAACCGAGCATGTCTTGGGGCCTTTATAATGACTCTAAATTCTGCCAAAAACAGAACAGTTTTTTCTTTATCTCATTATTTTTTCGTAATTCATCATAGATGTCAAGAAGGAGTATGGAACTTGCAACATTATGCCTGCAAATATCCTTGGCCAACCCTCAGAGATCATTAGTTACTCTTTCTATGTTCCTGATTACATGTTGCTTCCTTCTTACTTGTAATAACATTTTCCTCACTGCTTTTACATTTGTGGTTAATAATCCCCTTGAAGCTCTTCCACCATTCAGTGACAGTCTCCCAGGGCCCTTTTCAGCTTCTCCTTTACCCACCAGGAGGAAGGAAATAAATATCCCACTCTATATAAGGAATGTCAGGGCACTTGTGGCCATATTTATTCTGCAGTACATGACAATGATACAAGCACAAGAGAGAAAGCCTTACCATAAAGCACATATGGAATGTCAGTTGCATCATACCACTTTTGCTAATACCTCTTTCGCTGATTGCAAAGTCAAGGGGCAGGAAAGTGCACCCTTCCATCAGTAGGAATAACTGACATGTTATAAGGTAAAGATCAAGATGGATTCATATTTGTGGTCAACAATGCTGTCTATCATCATCTGGCTGTATTTGAGAGTTAATTTTATTGTGTTTCCAAGTATATGGCCAAGGTTCTACTTGATTTGAAGAGAAATGTTTTAGCATAGTTCAACCAGGTCCACAGATTTTTCAATAAAAGAGCTCCCAAACCTAAAATATAATTAGTTTCTTTTCCTCTGCCGTCACATTAAAGACTATTCAAAATGTCCTTTCATAGTATCAAGGCAGCAGATCTAGCAGGCATTTCAGTACCTGTCTGTGTTGAATGGGAAAGTCTTTGGGTCAGATTCCAGAGTGGGATGCCTCTGGATTTTCATTGAATCTGGATCCTGTCCTGCTATATTTTTACCAAATATATCTACTCTGTTAGAAAAGAAAATTGAGACAGAAGGAAAGACCCTGGGAGGGAGCAACAGTTCTTTAAAATGGGTGTTTTCATAGTTCAACTTTACTTTTTTAAGGTTTCATATTAACTCAACTATCATGTCATCTTAAATAGAAATTTTATCCATAAAGTGAGGTTTCCTTTTGCTAGAGGGAGGCAAGAATAGAAACAGAACAATTTATAATGATTGCTTTTTAAAATTAAGAGAGGTATATTTGGACATATACATAGTACCCAAATATATACCATGATATTTGGGGGGAAAAACTTCAAAATTATATGTATATTGTACATATAATTATATGTATATTGTACATATAATTATATGTATATTGTACATATAATAATGGAGTTTTTCAATTAGGAAATAGAAAATCACACTCTTAGAATAGCTTTCAATTTAAACCAATTATGTACTATAGTATATCTAGTTTATTAAAGTACCATTAGTTGTTAATATGTTACCATTAGTCCTTAAGCATGTAATTAATATTCTACTAACAGCTTAATGTTATTTGGCATTTGTTACTAATGAATAGATGTTTAATTAAAGCCAAGTTATTCCATGGCAACCGCACAGCTGACATTTTCTAATTTCTCTGCGAATAGACTCAGCTTTCCATATCCTACCAGGAGCCTTCGATCTTTATTGTGACAGCCATTAAATTTACACCAACATATGGTAAGTGGCATTATAGCTTATTTTATTAGCAGTATTATTGGTTTATAAGTAAAATATTTCAAATATTAAATATTTTAGATTATAAATTATTTCTTTTAACCCTGAGAAGTCATCAATATCACTTGTGCTAATTTTTCCCTTAATTCATAAATCAGAGCTACCCTAAAGAAAGAAAAGCTGAATTCTATAATTATAAATGAATGAAAGTATGTCAAGATTATGTCATCACTTCTAAAAACAAATTTAAAAGCTAAAATAATATACCATAGAAAAAACATTCACTTGAATCTGACACAAATAAATCTGTGAATAAATAATTCCTGAAAATGTTCTTCTCACAGAGGAGAAATATTAGTTACCTGTCAAAGGGCAGGGCTGACCGAACATGTGTGGTCACAGAATTTTCATATTCTATGAATATAACTGACATAAGTTGAAAATCTAGAGGAATAAGAATACAATGATTTCAAGCTTTTAGGTTTATCCTTACTTTCTTTCAATCTATTCTTCGTGATGAATATTATTATTTATAAATGTCTAGTATTAAGACTGACATGAAATATGAATACTTCTTGGGGGCATAGAAATTTTTAAATGATAGTCACTATCACTACTATTTTAGTCATTACAGCAATTTTGCATCAAACGAGGCATGCTGGTTTCGTGATGTATTTTACCTATTCTTTAACCCTTGTAACTTTACCTATATACACATATAATTTATTCTGATCGAGTAGCAAATAAAATAAAATTATAAGTCAGTCTCAAGGTTTTTTTCATTATTCCTGAATGAAAATTAGAAATGTCTCGATGTATTCCACAAACAGGCACCGTTACAAGGTGTCAATTAAAGACAAATTTAAAAATTTAAAGGATTTAATAAGTTCTATTTTTAAAGTCTGCACTTTTACCCCATCTCCAAAAAAGCACACCCAAACAACAACAAAATTCTTCCAGATCTAAAATTTAAAAGAAATGGGTCAGGAAGAGGATAGGTAACTCCGAAAACACTAGTAGATCTTCTAAAATAAATTGTCCTTGAAAATAATTTCTCCTGGCTATTGTACAGCATTATTATCTCTTGTAGTCTTAACTGACTTGTTCATGATCACACTATGGTAATTTTCAAGTTCTAGATCGTTTTTCTCAGAATTTACTTTAGTATCTACCATTTTTTTTAAATATTTTGATGCATCAGTTAAACATTTTATCATCCTGTTGCATACCAAAAGTGGTCATCATTAAGGACATTGCACAAAGTCCGTTGTAAGAGATTAAAAACATAAAACATTAATACGTATTTGCTATCTATATGCCATGTAAAAATTTCTTTACATATATAGAAAATGATAAGTGAGTGGAGTTATCTGGATTTTTACCAAGGGCATTTTAATAAGAAAGAAAGTTTTGAGTGTGGATTTTCAAGATAGGTGGAAGAAAGGACATAGAAAACCCTTCGTTATTCAGTGCAGCACACATTCGCATAAATACTAACAAATAACCTTTTTCTGCATTGTTTTGATATTTTTGAAAGTAAATAATTTCTTTTCCATATCTTCTTTATTAAACTATAATCCAAAGTATTAAAATTCATTTTAAAATAGCCAAACAATATAAAGAAAGGAATACTTTTTATTCCATCAATTACTATTGGATTTTTAAAAACATAACCCCCCTCCAGTACCATTTAACTCCAATCCAGGATAAGAAATGTAAGTGTGTGTGTGTGTGTGTGTGTGTGTGTGTTTGTATGCAGGTGGGTGTGCATGTGTGCATATGGTATATATGTGTACATACTTAGCAAGGGTATGTTTGTGTATATCAGAATAATCCCTAAAAGGATGTAGGATAATAGGAAACTGAACTAGTGAACTGGGGCAGTATCACCAAAGACAAGTGCACTGAAGAAAACCTTACACATCCTCATCCTTTAAATGATCTTTGGAATACCACTAAAGACAAAAAGATAATATTGAGCTATAATAATGTTCCCAAAAAAGCCCCAATAGTTCTCTTATAGAATCAGAATTATATATATTATTTCTGGGAATAGATACCTGTTTTCATATCTTAGAACTCATTAGGTGATTTCAAAAGAATGCTGTTTATAGTCATTTAAATGCATGAAAAGCAAATTCATACCTCTAGGTAGATGTTACAAATCTTGGGACATGATGAAAACGCCAATGACTTTCTCTCATACAATGGTAATAAGAGAAAAAAAGGTGATTCTTTGAAGATAAGTGCCACTTTGGCACCTAAGTTTTACTTTGGTGCCAGAAAGCAGAAGAAAATATCTAGAGCATTCTATTAAAACATCTACTTTTCCCACCAATCTTCAGGAATGGATATTTTTGTCTTAAGTAGTCTGTATTCTTCAGTCTTCTTTTTATGTATTTGTCTAATATGATCAAGGTCAATTGCCACCTGCACAACATGATATAGTTATCAATAAGTTTTTGGAGCCTGGTGCAGCAAAGGCACTGGCAGTTTCGGGAGTAGAGCTCCTAGGAAGAATGCCACATTCCCAGATGGCTAAAAGCATTTGAAACATGTGTCCACATTCAGTAGAAGTTTAGGCCTATTAAAGTTTTCAAAGGACTGCTGTAAAAGTATTTGCTTTAAATTATGTAGAAATACTGCAAGTCTGTGTAAATCATTTCTTTATAAAAGAGATGCATTATAGTGATGGTGTAAATAAAATAGAAATTTTTTAAGAAAAATTTTTTGTATATTTTTCCACAGTGAGTATCACAGTTTACACCATTCTAGATATTATTTAACTGTCCTCCAAACAGGTTAGTAAACACATGTTCCCTTGAAGTATTGTCATCTACTCAGCAAAGTTAAACACTTCACCTTCACACAGGATGATTATGCTTAAAAGTCGACTCGGGGCCAGGCGCAGTGGCTCAAGCCTGTAATCCCAGCACTTTGGGAGGCCAAGGCGGGCGGATCAGAAGGTCAGTAGATCCTGGCTAACACAGTGAAACCCAGTCTCTACTAAACATACAAAAAATTAGCCGGGCGTGGTGGGGGGCGCCTGTAGTCCCAGCTACTCAGAAGGCTGAGGCAGGAGAATGGCGTGAACCCCGGAGGCAGAGCTTGCAGTGAGCCGAGATCGCGCCACTGCACTCCAGCCTGGGCGACCGAGCGAGACTCCGTCTCAAGAAAAAAAAAAGTCGACTCAGAAAGCATTTCAATAACAAAGATTGACGCAATGTCTTTTCCAGTTAAAAATGGTGTCTGCTTGTTATAAACATTGTATTATATAATCTTTAAAATCTTTCTCTCTCCCTCCTTCCTCGCCTCCTTCTGTGTTCAGAATTGGTGGGTTCTTGGTCTCACTGACTTCAAGAATGAAGCCGCGGCCCCTGGCGGTGAGTATTACAGCTCTTAAGGTGGCGCGTCTGGCGTTGTTCCTTCCTTCTGATGTTCAGATGTGCTGGGAGTTTCTTTCTTCTGGTGGGTTCGTGGTCTGGCTGGCTCAGGAGTGAAGCTGTAGACCTTAGCGGTGAGTGTTACAGCTCTTAAGGCCGTGCCTCTGGAGTTGTTCCTTCCTCCCGGTGGTCTCGCGGTCTCGCTGGCTTCAGGAGTGAAGCTGCAAACCTTCGCGGTGAGTGTTACAGCTCATAAAAACAATGTGGATCCAAAGAGTGAGCAGTAGCAAGGTTTATTGCAAAGACCTAAAGAACAAAGCTTCCACAGTGAGGAAGGGGACCAGAGCAGGTTGCCAGTGTCGGCTCCGGGCAGCCTGCTTTTATTCTCTTATCTGGCCTCACCCACAACCTGCTGATTGGTAGAGCCGAATGGTCTGTTTTGACAGGGCACTGATCGGTGCGTTTACAATCCCTTAGCTAGACATAAAGGTTCTCCACGTCCCCACCAGCCTCAGGAGCCCAGCTGGCTTCACCCAGTGGATCCCGCACCGGGGCTGCAGATGGAGCTGCCTGCCAGTCCCTCGCTGTGCGCCCGCACTCCTCAGCCCTTTGGTGGTCGATGGGACTGGGCGCCGTGGAGCAGGGGGTGGCGTTCGTCGAGGAGGCTCGGGCCGCACAGGAGCCCACGGAGGGGATGGGAGGCTCAAGCATGGCGGGCTGCAAGTCCCGAGCCCTGCCCCATGGGAAGGCAGCTAAGGCCCGTAGAGAAATCCAGCGCAGCACCATTGGGCTGGCACTGCTGGGGGACCCAGTACACCCCCCGCAGCCGCTGGCCTGGGTGCTAAGGCCCTCATTGCCCCGGGCCGGCAGGTGCCGACCGACTGCTCCGAGTGCGGGGCCTGCCAAGCCTACGCCCACCCGGAACTCCAGCTGGCCCGCAAGCGCCGCGCGCAGCCGCGGTTCCCGCTGGCGCCTCTCCCTCCACACCTCCCTGCAAGCTGAGGGAGCCGGCTCCCGCCTTGGACAGCCCAGAAAGGAGCTCCCACAGTGCAGCGGTGGGCTGAAGGGCTCCTCAAGTGCCGCCACACTGGGAGCCCAGGCAGAGGAGGCGCCGAGAGAGAGCGAGCGAGCCCTGTGAGGACTGCCAGCACACTGTCACCTCTCACTTCTTTCTTTCTCTTCTCTCTCTCTCTTCCTCTCTCCCCCCTTCTTTTATGTTTCACTTTTTAAAATATTAACTGGCCGGGCGCGGTGGCTCAAGCCTGTAATCCTAGCACTTTGGGAGGCGGAGGTGGGCAGATCACGAGGTCAGGAGTTCGAGACCATCCTGGCCAACATAGTGAAACCCTGTCTCTACTAAAAATACAAAAAAATTAGCAGGGCGTGGTGGCGGGCGTGGTGGCAGGCGCCTGTAGTCCCAGCTACTCAGGAGGCTGAGGCAGGAGAATGGCGTGAACCCGGGAGGCGGAGCTTGCAGTGAGCCGAGATGGTGCTACTGCACTCCAGCCTGGGGGGGCAGAGCCAGACTCTGTCTCAAAAAAAAAAATAAAAATAAAAAACTAAAAAACTAACAAAAAACAACTATCACTACTCTAGTTGTTCCCAAAGTGTAGCTTTCTGAATGTTTGAGTTAGGAAGTTATGTAGAATCGGGCTTAACAAGATTTAATGAAGGGAAAAATATTTTTTTCTCTAAGACTAGATTTTGTAAAGTTACTTTTCCACATACACTTTTCTAATCATATTCTTATGTTTTATTAAAAAATTACAACATTCTTCCAGAAAAAAGTCCAAGATTTTCCAGGAAAGTAGTTCTTACAGTATTTTGTAATTTTACTGTAATTTTATATTTCTAAAAGAATATCTTGTTAACTTCTTAACAAGGGACAAGCATTTATTAAAACAGAGTTCTTGATATATGCTTCATACAAAGAGATTGAGATTTACTTCTGATATTCAGAAAGTGGCAGAACAATGTAAATAAAATATGCCTATGAACTTAGTGTTTTGCTAAAAAGTTTTTGCCAAAGATGCTAAAGTTAACCTTCCATATGAGGCTGTATTGGAGCATTTCCCATGTTGGGATGGTGAGAAACCACAGATCAAAGGTTTTCCTCACTGTTACATTCTGGGCTGCCATTTTATAGCAATCATTTGGTAATGTTCTTTTGCACGTAAGTTCAAAAAGGTATCTGTCTTCAGTTTTATGTAATGAGGAAGAAAAAGAATGCAATATATATTGCAATAATATATACTGATATGTAAACATTTGTCATCAGAGTAAATGTGGATGGCAGTGGCACTTCACTGGCTTCACAGTTTTATAGATCATTTGTGGTGTGGTCTAGAAATTGGAATTTTACAGCTTTCCAGATGATTGTGATGTACAGCCAACGTTGAGCCCACTGGTAAAATATACGTAGAATTTACTTGAACGTGACAGCCACAAAACAACACATACAGTTTAGGGTTTATTGATGACCCTAATGAAGTAAGTTTGCTGTATCAATGATTTATTTATCTAAAATGATGAACATCTCTCAAAGATATTTTTTAGAAATCTTCCCTTGATTTATTTGACAGTACGCATCTGCATGTTAAAACTCTTCAATAAAGTCTCTATGTTTACATGTAAAAATATGGTTGGTTTTTTTTTCAACAGTCTCACTTTGTCGCCCAGGCTGGAGTGCAGTGGTATGATCTCGGCTCACTGCAACCTCCGCCTCCCCGGTTCAAGCGATTCTCCTGCCTCAGCCTCCCGAGCTGTTTGGATTACAGGTGCCCGCCACTCTGCAGCTAATTTTTGTATTTTTAGTGGAAACGGAGTTTCACCATGTTAGTCAGGCTGGTCTTGAACTCGTGACCTCGTGATTCACCCACCTTGGCCTCCCAAAGTGCTGGGATTACAGGCGTCAGCCACCGTGCACAGCTGTAAAAATATGTTTTATTATCATGTGATTATACACAGATATGTCAACATAATGCTGGCAAGCAGAATTGCAGAGGACACATTTTCCAACATGTCCAGCATTTCTGTTTTCAATGACTGTATCTCCAATTATGGAGAAAAGCAGAGATGCCTCCAAACCTTTGCAAAACACTCCTTAGGTAGTGTTGTTGAGAATTATAAAGAAAATCTATAGCGTTAATGGAAAATACTTTTTTTTTCAGGAAGTGAGTTATCTGTGAAAACATTCCTTCAGTTACATTTTGTCTTCTTGCCTCCACTAATATAAAAGTAAGTAATATGTTTGCATTTCCTCATTTTATATGCACCTAATTTATTTTCTGGCATTTACTTTGTCTGAATTAATGATGCTTTTAGGGACTTACTTTCCAATTTAAGCTATATGATAACCACAAATTCAGGTAAAATATACAGTTATATAAAAGTCCTATTTTATAGATTGCAATATGGTAGTTTCTTTGATTTATAAATTTGCAGTTTAGATAAATCCATGCTAGATCACTGACATACTTTATATGTATGTGTGTGTGTGTGCACATGTATGTATATATTATACATATATTTAGTTAATTTATATATAGCTAAAATATATACATATACTGTAAGAACATATATGAACACATTACATGCAATTTCAAAATTCTATAGATACATATATGACAATTCTCACTTTATTTTAGCAATGATAATTTCTTCAGTAATTAACATCATGTGGTTAATTGTCTCTTCAATATGGCTATGTTCCTAAGAAAATGTAAGAAACAATCTGTCATTTTATGATGCACATGTGTATCCTTTCCCCATAGATAAAGGACAAGGATTAAAAATAGATTGCACACTGAGATTCTAGCTTAAAATGAGCCATAGTGTTCAATAATTGATTTTTACTTTGGATTTGAGCCTCAATCATTGACAATTAGCTTATCAGGGAAAGAAAATATGTGTATTCAAATTAAAATAACATACTTTTATAATTGGCAGATTACAGTCATTTCATAGTATTATTTGCTTATTTTCTTGTACATTAGTATTGCATCATGAGTACCTTCATGGTTTATATTTTGATTTTGTATCTACTCTCCTTTAATAAATGCAAAGTAGCCTATTAGAAGTTCCCACTTTACAAAGAAAAGATTTGTTTGAAATCACTCTCAAATACTTTAACAAGCTAATCTGGTGGTTGGTCGATAGGTTGCTTAGTTTGCTGTTGCCTTATTTTTCTTCTGCTTAGTGCACTGTTCACGATGTATGCTAAATGCTAACCATTTAAGAGATTTGATTAAGCAATTTTTCTTTGGAAAAGTTAAGTTCTGATCCAAAAACTGAACTTAGAGATTGAAAAACTTAATGCTGTCGAACTAAAAATGATTTTTTTGTTGTTGTTGAGGGGAAAGGGGAAGGGCCAGGCCTTGAAGTCAGACAGACGCACTCAAGCTCTGGCTCAGGAATCTTGGCAAGTTTTATAGCAACTTATTCCTCATTTCCTCACCAGTGAATCAGGAATAATGTCTGCTTTGTGGACTTTTTGTGAGATTAGGGATAATTGAATTATCTTATACTTATTCAATTCTCAAAAGTGATAGCTATTAATATGATGTTAATATGCATCATTAATAGCTGTTAATATGCATCATAAATAATATATGTTATATGAGAATGTACACATAAGCTCTAAAATTGCTATTTGAATATGAAAACTTACGGTTTGTGAATTTATGTATATTTTGTTTAGCTAATAATCCTTATTATAATTAAGTTTATAGATTTGTATCTTAATTTATTTTGCTTATTCTGTTATCTTTCCTAGAAGCATAATCTTAGGGTTATTTAAAATAATGTATTATATCGAATATCACTATTTTAAAAATAATTCTTGGACAGATCATTGAGATTTTATTCTTTAAACATTATTCAATCTTCATTCGTATAATCTAAATATGGCAGATTTTACCAATTTACATAGCTAAATGTTTATATTTTGTTATTAAACAACTATATATTGAGCATTCATATATGAAGAGTTTTGTTCTAAAAATTTTTATATAAATTGGGAGGCAGATATTGAACAGCCAATAAAATTATTTTATTAGAGCTAGGTAAATGCTAAGAAAGTAATTCAGAACGCTATTAGAATTTTATAATAGAAGATCTGACAATTTGGGGAGTATAGATAGGCTTTCTGAGAACAATGTTTATGAATTGAGCTATGAATAATTTATAGGAATCGATGAGGTGAAATGTGAGTGTTTTGAGAGGGGAAGTTCTAGGCAGAGGGAAAAGATGGACTTGAGGTAGAAAAATGAAAAGATTGAAGAGTTTCAAGGTATTGTAGTTGAGAATCAGAGTGAAGTCTAGAGTTTACAAGAAGGGATTGTTGATTTTTCAGGCAGAGGAAATGTAGGCTCTTGTAATGTTACGGATTTCTTTTTTCTTTATTTCCATAGCAATGCTCAGCATTGGATTATTTTAGGCAGGAAAATGAGGAATCAATGAAAACTCAAAGGATATTTCAGGTGGAGTCTGAAGTTGAAAGATACCAGAAATATTTAAAAATAAAGTTGATAGGTTTAAATAAGTGAAAAAAATGGTGAACTTAGAAAGAGAGAAACACACTTGTGAAAAGCCGATCTATACACTAAGGCTCTGTCTACTACTTCCTGGGTGTGAACCATTCCTTGGATGTAGAGCTACACACATAGGTGGTATCATCTCCCTTCAGATGAAAAACCCAGGAGAAAGCCCCGAGCATGTTCTGGAAACAGGTTCCGGGCTGTCTGGACAGGGAATCTGGGGCGCTGGTAGCTGAAGCATGGTCTGGTAGTGGGTTTATGGCAGATCCTCAGGGGACATTTGCCTTTAGCCTACAGATGCTTTGCCCTGTGACAGGTGCAGAGCCACAAAAAGCACCCCAATAAGAGGTCCATTAAAACATGGTGCAAGTGGGGTGCTACTTTCGCCTGGGCTATTTTAGTCATTCTTTGAAAGTGATATCACACCATAGGTTTGTATGACATTCCACAGAAGAGGTTGAGACATTTTCCAGGTTCATTGGTCTTTTTGATATTCTCTTTTGAGAAGTAGCTATTCAAGTTTTTGCACTTTTTTTTCCTAAGGGAAGGCCTGATTTTTAATGAAATTATGCAAGTTTTTAATATATTCTGGATATAAGCCCTTTGTTGGTTATTAAAAATACCTTTTTCCACTCTGTGGCTTTTTTTATCCTCTTAATGGTGCCATTTTAAGGCAATCCAATTTGGAGCAACTGAGGGATTATCAGCTCTCGCTAGTGTTTTTCTCAACAAAATTTTGAAAGATCCTTTTACTTATGAAATTGTATTTCTTTTCATATGATTATTGAGAGCTTGCTTTTGATTTACCTTCAATACAAAAAGATCATATGGAAATTACATGCCTTAGATGACTATTATTTGAACAATCAAGTTTAACATACTCCTCCACCAGCTTTTTCCAGCAATTCCTCCATATGGTGTTGAATTGCTGTGAGTTTCTCTTAGGTGATAACTATTCCACTTGTATCCATGTATATTGCTTGCCAGTCTCAGCCTATGAATGCCACATTTCTCTTCCACACATCACACACACATATTGATTTATGCATCTTTGTACACTCAAACACATGCTCACATCCACACAAACTCAAGCACACACTCATGCTCATACACATGCTCATAGATTATGCACACATGCTCACACACGTCAACTCACACTTTCAAGAATGCATTCACATACAATTTTTCCCTCATTTAGATCAACTGAGGGATGATTGACTCTTGGTAATATTTTTCTCTTAACAAAATTTTGAAAGATCCCTTTATCTATAAAATCATACTAATTTTGAAAGTTGTTTCCATATAAAAATTTTTCCCTTTGCCCACCCTCTTTTATGTGCTGATATTGTCAGGAAGTCATTATGACCAAATAATTGGCTCTTTTTAAAAATATCCTTGCTCAGAGGCACAGAATATTATTTGGAAGTTAACTGGAAGTTGAGACAACTCTTGCATATTAAATGTGTTACAAATGGGTAAAATTTAATTCTGAAGGCCATTAAAGTTATACTATGGTTTAGACTACTTTCTGACCTGTCCTGTCTGGAAATTGAATAACATTTTGAAACATGTTTTATAAAGAAAAATGGGCCATAATTTCCAAAAAAGTAAATTAAAAGTAGACTATTTATAATAGAAATATATCTGTCCAAAAATAAACTAACTATGGTCTCAGAAGTATTCATTAAATAGTAAGCCGACTTTTTTGTCATCCAACCTGGATATTAAGTGTCAAGGTGGTATTTAAATTGCAAACAAGCATTTCTTATGAGTCCAAATGATTATGAAGGGAAGTAATGATGCAGAAGGTGAAAAGGATATGAAAACATGGCATATGCTTTCTGAACCTGAGAAAAGACAGATTCCAATTTCCCGCTCTTAACACATCCGCTGTGTTCATATCTCTGCATGGCCTCTTGAATTTACTATATGGATTTCATGACAGGTGTAAACTGCAAGGTTAAACAGGGGCAACAATTTGGCCTGTATTTCATGGTAGATTGTTCCTAGAATGTTTGCCTTTGTTCTATTGTTTGCCTCTAGTTAAGACCTGGGCCTTTGAGGTTCACCAAGATATGCCCTGGAGTCTGTTGTCCTTCCAACTTATCACCTGACAGCACTCATTGTACAGTGTAATTATAAGTCAAAGGTAGCTTTTGGGATATGTGCTCTAATGAAGGAACCGTCTGAAATTAGGATTTAAATAATAAAGGGTTCAGGGACATGGAGGCTGGTATTTGTTGTGCATATTAATTGCAGAACTTTGCAGCTAATTGGAGGCTAACTAAACCCCTTGGACACATTTCAAGTCACGTCAGTGGTTTTTTTTTCCTCCCCAAGGAAACTGATAGGACACACAGCTTAGTGCTGCTTTTTTCTATCTTAATTACCACATTGAATTGTGCTAATATAGATTTACTTTGGAGGCATGTTCTATGATTATAACCAGGCAAACATTGTTGGCATTTGTTTTCACTCTGTGAGCATCAGACAGTAATTCAACATTTTAAAATAGGTTGTAAATTCAAAATATTTTAAAAGCAGTAAAATACTATTTAAGTATGCACTTTGTTCAAAATTACAGAATATTGACACGATTTTAAAATCTATGAATTAAAACTCACAAGTTACTTAGAAGATTATATTTGTGTTTTTTCAGGTTTCAATATTCAGTTGATTCTAGGCCATGGTACAATAAATTCAGCTTATAAACACATACTCCAGAAAGACTGTACAAAATTTTTAAGTAATCGAGATAAGAAATAAAGAAATAAATAAGAAAGCTAAAAAATAAAAGCAGTTTAACTCTCGGGAGGATAGCATGTTTATCTATAAAATAGAGTTTAAATGAAGAAATTGTGTAAGTTTCATTTGCTACAGTTGAAATTCCTGAGGCATTTTGTAAAATATTTTGCAAAGCAGAACACTAAACTTCATGAGTTTGATGCATGTAAAGCAAAAGCAAGAGATTTTCTTGGGTGAAAACTTTAATTATAAGATTAATTTATATTTTAGGATTGAAGAATATTTTAGACTGATTTTGTGTAAAAATGTTCAACATTTTGAATTCATAAGTATTTTTCACTTATAATACTTTGCATCCATTGTAAAAGTAAGATGTTTTAGCTTTGAATTTGAGTAAGATAATTGTTGAACTGAATGAGGTCATCATTCTTGGTACAGTTAACTAGTGTAGAATTGTGACATTTCATTGGCATTATCACAAAGGCAAGGAATTTAAAACTGTGCCCTTCCTTTTTTGCTTTGTTCTTTGTGCCACCATGCTTGGAGGTAGGCAAGCAATGACTTTGCTTTCAGAAGCCATAAGTCCTGAAGATCTGACATTGTAGCCATTACTTTTTCTAAGCCCCTAATTCTTTCTTCACTTCCAAAGAGTGACAAGAAAGGAGTAATACATGAAATTAAGGCCTATACACACACCAATTCTTACCTTATGAGGTTATCTTATCTTCTTCTGTTTTTAATCATATTAGACATTATATTTTAGCGATGTTTTAAAATAGCAGAATGAAATCATGATCTTATAACAGTTAAGTATAAGCAGAATAGGTTATTGAGAAAGATTAAGCTCTAATTGTTTTTAAAAGCACCTGAAAATTCCATTATGGGCTCAATCGAAATTAATGCTCATCCATTTCTAATCATCTTAGCCATTAAATTAATACAAGCAAAATAGCCACAACAAAAATGGATTTATGGAAAGAAAATTATTTCAGAAAAAAAGATATACCAGTGATCAAATACCATCTCATGTGTTTGAAAAATTGTTTAGTCATTACTTTTTCACTTCTTCATCTGAAAAGAAATGTGTTTAAAAAAACACCATGTGGACTTGAACATTCTAATGAGGTGCTAATGTAAAGCTTCTGACTAAAAGTACCCACTCCACATATGTGAGTGTGTTTTTTTCTTCTAGATAATGTGGTAGATATTCTGTAAAAAAAGAAATAACTTCAGACACAAGAGGATATTTAAGAAGTTCATTTTTGTAAGCCGTTTTTCTTAAGACCATACCTTAAAAATTGTTCATAAAAGGCCACATAATATCTTTTACTTTTAAATTTCTCCAGTCAAGGATTTCTCGCACTTCAGTGCCTAACAGCCTTTGTGAGTCTCCTTCTACACAACTGAATCATCTTGGGCTAAATTTCTCTAGTCTCTCCACAATTGATTTAGAGAAAAGATGCCATCATTTTCTGCTCAAAAGCACTTAGCACACTTAAAAATATTATTCGAACACTTCCAAGCTATCTACAATTCAAGCTCAACAATATTTTAAAAAATCAGAGAATAACAGTTTCAGGAAAAACTAAAACAAAAACAAAACTTGGCATCCGTCCTGATTTCAAAGATTTCTAAATATTTGTGATATTTTATACCAGAGCCCAAGTCTAGAGAAGGAAAATGAGGTGTATACACACACGCACACACACACACTTAAAAGTTATTGGTGGTGATGGCTTCCCAATATCAACATATCTAAATAAAAAGTAAGAAAAAAATCACATTGACATTTTTTTTGTTTGCTGAACAGAAATGTAACATAAAGAGACAGACGTATCCATTTTTTAATCAAACAGATCTGGGTTTGATTTTTGGCTTTTCTATATTTATAAATATGTCTCACATTGCCTACTTAAGAGTATTAATCTTAGAATTACATGGGATTATGTAAATTTGACTACCAGATACCCAAATAGCTGACAATTTATCCTGGCCTTCTGGGTACAGTGCTTCTGATCACTGGGAGCTGAAGTTGTGGTCCTTTTTTCTTTGCTTTATTTTTATTCAATATACAATCATCTGATAAAAGAGATCCTTTGTTTTTCTTGCATTTGAAGTGGTTTGTGGGCAATAGAGGGCAGGAGCTTCCTGTTTGAGAGCTTGCTTGGGAGCAAGGAGGTGTTGGATTGGGGAAATCTCACTGCTCTCCTTGCAATGTGGGAGTGCCTACAGAATAATACATTGCTTTCCTTCTTTTCCATCCTTCTGACTTCTATGCCTCTATAATTGCCACTCTAAATAATCAAACTCATCATTCTAAGAGTGAATTATAGGCATTTATGTGCCTATTCGTATACTTTTTAATTGAATATATATTTCTTTAAGAGTTTGTGTTTTTGATAAAGGACAACTTGCTTTTGCCTTTAAAAAATTATTTCCTCTTAAAATTTCCTACCCAGTTTAAAATAATATAGTTGGCTACTTAACATTTTGTGTTTTAAGGGATGGTACACTGTTTCTCTGCCTACCCAAATTCAGCGTCTGTATTGCATCTCAGTATAGTTCCTACTTTTAATCTTTTCCTTCTGCTAACAACAAAAAAAATATGATGAGCATAGCTCTACCTTCAAAATTCTATACCTATCCTTAATAATATGTCTAACTAGGTCATATTATTTAAATTACATATTTAATTTTTTTCAGTAGTTATAAGTTCCAAATAAACTTATATTTTAGGAGAAATATTAAAATTATTGCAAAATATCCCTACTTTGGTGAAAGAAAATAAGTAAAGTGCTCTAAAGTCATACAAAACATTTTCTTTTCTTTCTTTTTTTTTTTTTTTTTGAGACAGAGTCTTGCTCTGTCGCCCAGGCTGGAGTGCTGTGGCGCGATCTCAGCTCACTGCAACCTCCGCCTCCCAGGTTCACGCCATTTTCCTGCCTCAGCCTCCTGAGTAGCTGGGACTACAGGCGCCCACCAGCACACTTGGCTAATTTTTTGTATTTTTAGTAGTGACGGGGTTTCACCATGTTAGCCAGGATGGACTCGATTTCCTGACCTCGTGATCCACCCGCCCTAGCCTCCCAAAGTGAAAACATTTTCTTTGTATAAAACCGAAGTGATATTTTATAATGCAGGCTTTTCTATACATTCACTGTCATTTATTTAAAAGTGTAATTTAAAATTAATGATTGAGCACTGGTTAAGTTTAATGCCAAGAAATATCAAACAATCTCTGATAGTGCTTAAAAATGCATTTAATTGGCCGGGCATGGTGGCTCACGCCTGTAGTCCCAACTACTCGGGAGGCTGAGGCAGGAGAATGGCATGAAGCCGGGAGGCGGAGCTTGCAGTGAGCCGAGATTGCGCCACTGAACTCCAGCCTGGGAGACAGCGAGACTCCATCTCAAAAAAAAAAAAAAAAAAATGCATTTAATTTTATGTGGGAAATTTTGATAATCCACAAGGAGTTTTGATTCTTCCCCTGATATTAGTATTTTGGAACCAAATATGAGTGCATTCTTTACTGTGCATTGGAATCAAATATGAGTGCATTCTTTACTGTGCATTCTTAGAGTTACTTTAAACTCGCTCTGCATGAATTAGTTGCTTTTATGCTTGCTTGCTCTTCTCAGTGTTTTTCAACTCATGCACCCCTCTGTTTTTCCTCCAGGAGACAGACAATCCCTCTTAGTCCTGCAACTTTCTTTTCAAAAGCTCACCAACATGTTAAGCAACAGATCAAAATCCATCTCTATGGGGAATTCTTTCCTGAACCACTGAAATTACAGCCAGATCCAGAAGTGATTTCTCCATCTTTTAAACTCATACCATTGCATTGGGTGTTTCCCTTAATGATATTTATCATATTTAGAATATTTTCTAACTGTCCTTCAGCCCTTAGTAGGTGATTTCTTATTTAACACATTTCTAACCCAGTGCTTCGGCTTCATACGTTGTCAAGAACTGTTGGTTGTAATAAATCAAAATAGGATTAAAACACTTACAGTTTTTAAGGCATTTTGAAAACTTTTTGATCAATATTTATTAATCATTTTCTACATCAGTACACACAAGTGTACGTCAAGTATCTTTACTTAATATGCAGAATCATTTAATAGCAGATAAACCATGAGATGAACATAAGACTCTTAATAAGTCAAAAAATAACAGATGCTAGCAAGGTTGTGGAAAGCAAGGAACACTTACACACTGTGGTTGGAGTGTAAATTAGTTCAGCCATTGTGGAAGACAGTGTGGCAATTCCTCAAAGACCTAAAAGAAGCAATATGATTTGACCCAATATCCCATTTCTGGGAAGATACCCAAAAGACTATAAATCATTCTATTATAAAGACACATGCAGTGCTATTCACAACAGCGAAGACATGGAATCAACCTAAATGCCTATCAGTGATAGACTGGATAAAGAAAATGTACATATACACCATGGGATACTATGTGGCCCTAGAAAGAAACAAGATCGCATCTTTGCAGGGATATGGATGGAGCCAAAGGTCATTATCCTCAGCAAACTAATGCGGGAACAGAAAACCAAATACCACATGTTCTCACTTATAAGTTGGAGCTAAATGATGAGAACACATGGACATAGCGAGGGGAACACGACACACTGGGGCCTTTAGCAGGTTGAGGGGTAAGAGAGGAGATAGAAGGAGGGAAAGGAAAAATAACTAATGGATGCTAGGCTTAATACCTGGGTGATGAAATAATCTGTACAACAAATCCCCATGACACAAGTTTACCTATGTAACAAACCTCAACATGCACCCTCAAACTTAAAAGTTAAGAAAAAAATTGTGTCTTTATGATCAGATCTAGATAATTTTAAAGAAAAGAAATTATCCCATATCTTATTTGCTATGTAGAATATTCCAAATAAACTGACATATGGCTTAGAAATCTGAGGACAGATAAAGTGAAACCATATCAACATTTTCAGTCTAGAACCTATAGTCTAAAATTTATACACTATAAGTCAAGCCAGAAATTCCTGGGAAAGTAGACAGATTTACCATAATGAAAAATTAAGTTGACTTTAAAATTAAACTGTGTATTTAATCAAGATCTAGTGACAAAGAGGAAGAAGGATAGAAGCCGAGACACAAAAAACAATTCTGGTATGTAAATTTTTGCTTGCAAAATTCTGGGCAGCAGAGTTTCAGACAAATACTAAATCAGAAAACTCAAATAGGGCACTCTAGCATTGAGGGAATTATTATAGATAGGACAAAAATAGATGGCTGGGCAAGGTGGCTCCCGCCTGTAATCCCAGCACTTTGGAAGGCCGAGGCGGGTAGATCATTTGAAGTCAGGAGTTCAAGACCAGCTTGGCCAACATGGTGAAACCCCATCTCTACTAAAAATATAAAAATTAGCTGAGTGTGGTGGCACATGCCTGTAATCCCAGCTACTCAGGAGGCTGAGGTAGGAGAATTGCTTGAATCTGGGAGACGGAGGTTGTAGTGAGCTGAGATCCTGTCACTGCACTCCAGCCTGGGAGACAGAGACTCCGTTGCAAAAAACAAAAAAACAACAAAAGTAGAAACTGAGTTTTCATTTACAGAAAAACAACTAGAAATTTTATAATATTTTGTTTTAGAACAAAAAGTTATATCATTTAAATGAAAAAAGAGGCAAGATTAATGTTGTCTCAGTTGGCAAATGTAATAGTCATTTTATCCATGCATGGTACCATATATTAAATATTCACAACACAAATCAGAGTCTGGGACTTCATAAAAGGCAAAAAATTAAATTTAATTTAATTATATTTCAAAATGGTTTGCACATTTTAATAGGACAGACAGTGTTATGGATTTTCAAACCCATAGTCAACACCAACACGCTGTGGGCACAGTGAAGAGCCAACTTGATATTTCTATATAATTATGTCAATGAATTTTGTATATCAATTATTTTTAAAAGTTACAGGGCTAGAATTGAAGCCTGAGGAGTGAAGGAAAAATATATCAAAATATATCAGCTTGAATATTAACCTACTTTCATGAAAGTAACAGATTGTTTCTAGGCCAATTCCTTAAGTAGGTGATAGCACCAGTTCAACTTGAGCAGTATCGCACTGTGTTATGACAACTCTCACAAGTGCTCTGTGTGCCTTTCTCTTTAAAAAGCTACATAAATATATAAAATTATTACAGTTTCTGCTAATTGCTCCAGCTTTCCAAAATCTATTTATTACTAGTATGCTGATATTTTTCAGTTGTGTATTAGGCATGTTTCATGATGTTAGGTTATCTGGCAAGTAGAAATGCATATCTTCTCTGTTCACCAGATGTTTTAACTGAAGCTTGAAGCATTGAATATTACAGCTCTCATTCATTTATAAAATAATGCCAGTGGAACGCTGGGAGGAAAATCTGGATAACGTATATCTTTTTTTTCTGCAGTCTCTAAATTTTGATTTACTTTATTAAAAATGTAATAAGTATTAAGTAAATGTTTTAAACGATATAAATATTGGGTTAATAAAAATGTCACCATAATAAAAAAGAAATATTTATGTAATTTCCTACATTTGCTCAATGGAGATATACTAGTTACCTATCTTATAACTATGTTATTGTCTCTTCCAAAGGGAATATAAATGGGTCCTTGGTGTAGAGATAGGTAAAAAGGTTGAGGTTGGTGAAATAAGATTGGTTGCATCTTGTAAACAATAAAACTCGAAGCATGGGACTAGAGAAGGTACTAACAGATTCACATTGTATCTATATATCCACACATCTCTCTGTTTATCTTTATATTTAGAGAAAAAAGGAACATATGCTTTGTTACTTGGGATTACCTTTATTTTGAAAGGGTACATATTTATAAGCTAACAATGTCATTGTTCCATAGTTTGCATTTTATTGATCATGGCCTCTTTATAGTTTCATGTTTATTGGTTGATTTGAACCTTCTACCTGCTCCCCTTGTACTGTTAGTTTAGAGGGGGTAACAGACCTACAGTTACTAGCCCCCAGGTCCTGCACTGTGATTTGCCCGGACTGCACTCTGCCTGCAACACTGGAAGAAGTCCCTTTATCAGTCACTCTTCAAATGACCTAAACTGAGGATGTCACCTGTTTCCTTCCAGGATGCTCAAGGATGCAGGGAGCCATCAGAGGTTTTCCATCAGAGGGGTCACTTAATCTGACATATAAACACTTCTTCTGCTGTTGGGCTGAGAATAGATGGGGGAGTGGATTGAAGGATCAAAGGTTCAACTACATTAGTTAGGAAGCTGTTACTATAATCTGGAGTCTCTTAGACAGCATAACTGTGGAGGTCATGAGATATTGTCAGATTCTGCGTATTTATTTGAGAGGGCTGCAACAGGGTTAAAAAAAACCTAGAGATAAGGAGTGTGAAAAAAATGCAGTCAGTGAGGACACCAACATTTTTTGTCTGAGAACATGGAGGCATCCAATTTCAAGCAGTTGGAATGGGTGAAATTATAAAAGCTAGGTTTGGGTACAAAATTTTGAGCTAACTATAAGACATAGTATGTTGGAAATGACTCTATTACATTCAAGAAGAGATTCTGTGTATCACATTCCTGTCCGAATAGTCAATTGCTGAAACATAAGGAAAAATACACATGAAATATGTTGATTAGTAATAGGAGAGGTGACATCTGTCCTCTAATGGTGACTTCTCCCATTTTTAAAACAGGTGCAACCATATAGAGTAGCCATAAGTTATCTATTAAATTGAGTAGATTGCATATAAAATTGATAAAATAATAATTTTCTGTGGGTCTTAGCCCTGACATACTCTCAATATTTAAAAAATGCTATGATAGAATATTCATGATGAATTTTTGTGTAATTTTTCATTATTATCAGTAAGAATTGGATTTTAACTCCTCTGAGGTTTTAGAAATATCTGTGTTAACTTTTCTACATCGCTTGCTTTTGCACTCACACAAGAGGCAACCACAGGAGCATTCTGAACATTAAAACATTCAGAATGGCATGTCACCCAGCGCTGCAGGGACAGTGTATTTCAAAGGAATTATGCTGAATGAAAAAAGCCAATTTCATAAGGAAATTCTTATGATTTAATTTATGTACCATTTCTGAAATGACAAGATTATATTTCTGGAGAACAGATTAACAGCTGCCAGGGTTTAGAAAATGGGGCCCTCGGTTCTACCTCTCTCTGTTGGCTTCACGGTCTTAGGCTCATTTTCTTCCACGTAATGGGCAGCATGACTACTGATATCTTTGTAGTGGCACTGTGCACAATTTCAACACCAGAGAAATTATCCCTTCTCTTGGTGCTTAACAAAGATTTACCACTACAATGGCCCCATGTGAGTCACAGTTGCGCATCGCAACTAGTTAAGTGTGGCTTCCAGAAGGACGACGGGTTGACAATACCCTCTAGAACCATATGTTTAACATATGGGTAGGATCCTGGGCCAAAGATTCTGTTTCTAAGACTACAGAGAAATGCTGGGCAGGGAAAATAATAGAAACAATATGTGAGCATTTATTTAACTTCCTGTTTTTAAGTATAAAATCTAGAGTCAGATTAACTTGCTCCTAGCCTTGGTTTAAGTGCTTCCCATCTAAGTGATCTTGGGGCAATTAATTACATTCTCTGCCTCAAAATTCCTTATTGTAAAATTTAAATAGGGATAGAGTTTCTATGAACATTATATGAGATGGGAAATATGTGTAAACCATATTGAATGGTGCCTGGTACTCATAAATTGTGAAAAAATTGTTAGCTTTTGTCATTATAAGCACAGCTCCAATTTGTACTGTACACTGTTGCATACTGATTAGAATACGAATGTCCCATGCCAAAATTTTATTTGCATGACTCAAAAACAGAAAAAAACCCTACAAACTTAATTTAAGCACATGTAAAAATATTAAATTCAATGGAATTCATATAAATGTTTACTTTAAAACAAATAGATTCTTTCTTTACTTGTCCAAGCATAAAAGATATATTAAGGGAAAATAATCTTAACTAATATCCAATAAGATAAAAAGTTTGTTATGACACCTTTGTAGATGAGAAACACCCAGTGATTAAGTTTGTTATAAATTTTAAATAGTATTAATCTATAATTATGTTATAGCAGTGATTATAAGCAATTCTATAAAATTATAAATCCAGAATGATCCAAAGTACTAAAAAATATAAATAGAAAAAACATATGATGGGAAATATTTCAAAATGTTAACTTGCTTGTTACTTTGATCTGAGGAAACAATGACATTTTCACTATATTTATATTTTATAGTTTCAAATTTTTTACAATTATACATTATTTAATATAAAGAAATCTGTAAAAATTAAACTTGAAATGTTTTCTCACAACCTACAGGATGTCAAACATTTTTATAGAATTTACTCCTACTTTATTCATTCCATGATCCAGATATTTCATGAAAGACTTTTACTTCGATCATTCATTAGAGAATAAAAGTTATTCCAGGTATCTTACGCAGGGCAGTAATGAACACAGGGAATTGTCTGAAGAAATCATCAGGAAGGGTTTGCAGGAGCAAGCTCTTCCGTGGGCACATTGACCTGGCACACCAGAGAAACCATGGCCCGAGGCTGCCACTGAAGTAGACGATAAGAAGCAGCAGAAGCATGGGGACAACTGCCTCTTATGTCCAGAGGATGGAGAATGAGAGGATGGATGTCCGTAGTTTCAATTCAAATCAGAGAGCCACAGCCATCCCTACTGCAACTCAGCACTCAGAGGGATGCTGAAGGGGTCCTGGTGTAGTTTTCTGGGTCATTGAGGGTATGTTTGTATTCTTCTTCCAAAAGCTTGCTATATTGCAGTTAATTTTTACATTATTATTTTTAATGATAGCCTTTATAAGCAAACTCATGAGTATTATTCCAGTACAGATCTATACACAGAGAAAATCACAGCATATTATAGTCAATATCAGAAATTGGAATATATAATAGAATGAAGATTCCATCAAATAATTTGTGTCTCAAATTACAGGAGTTAGAGCAAAAGAAAAAAAAATAATGCAGTTACATCGTTGACTCAGTTCAAAAGTTAATAAATTAGCTCTTCTTTGAAATATGGTGCATTAATAATTTTTCTCAAATATTCCTTTACTTTTAATATATATGTAGATTTTGTCATATTCTGCCTCTCTCGTCTGCAATTTTCTCTATCTGTATTAGCTTAATTCTCTTCAGGGAATACACCAGGAAAAACATAGGGAGCTTTTAATTTTCTCAGTATTTCAAGATGGACTTATTCTTCTTCATTAGTATCCCCATTAGACTTCTCACAGTATTCCCTTCTACTTCAGGTAGCTTTATCATATTTAGTATATTCTTAGTTTTTCCCATGTATATAGTGTCATTCTATGTATAGTGCTTTTTCCAGAAATTAAACCTGACCGTAAGGAAGCCAAATTCTCACCTTCTGCACTAAACTTGCATGGTGTCACATAGTAATTGAAAGACTACCTGCCCTCCATCAAAATGCAGCAGTTCTTCAACACCTTCCTAACTTTGGACTGAAAGCAATATGGCGAACAGTCCACTGATTTTTGTGATTGATTTGGCTGGCTAATCAAGTGTAAAGGTGGCTGTCTCCTTCTCCCTTCATCACTTCATGTGTACACATGAGGTCAAGAGAAAGGAAAGCTTTTCCATAAACAAGTTCTGTTCCTCAGTCACTGGTCTTGACAACTTCTATCTCTTCCCAAAGCCTCCAAATATATTCTCCTCAATCATGAATTGGCATAAATGCATTCCTATTTCATCCATTTTTATTTACTTTTAAGATTACATATAATTTCAAAGATATTTTAAATTACCTATATACCTTTATCTTCACATTCTTACTTTGGGTAGGCACAACTCTGCTGCCTTATATTATGAAATAAGATAGGCTAATTTCTGATTTTTAATGAGGTGCCTAGGAATAGCAACATTCAAAATTGGTTTATTAACGTCTTCTTTTAAAACTTCCACAATAAAATTCATGGATATTTATACATACTTAAATAACTCCTAAGATAAATGAACTTTCAGTCATCCTTTATATGTTTACTCATAAAAGTATTTTGGTCTACTAGCAGTTCTATCAACTGCATTTATATGTAGCATCATTGCATCTGGTTTCTAAAAATTGCTTTTGTTTCAATAACATTGTCTTTTCCATCCCATAAATAGTTGTATTATTTTCTGCTATTTTATATGACCTGATTTCAATACTGTAAGTATTTTTAAGTCTAAAATACTCTTGTGTTCAGATCATTTATATAGGTCAATAACAACAAAAATATGTATTGACTGCCTACCAGTCACTATTTTAGGTACTGATTTTATATTTATTTAAAAGTATTTTCCAGACTGTAGCAATGTTGATATATTACTTTTATAATGTAAAATATTCTTACAGTATTATCATAGTTCCTAGGCATTAGAAATGTAGTGTCAGATGTCATTATTGCATTGATTAATTTTATTTTTGCTTTACTTCTCATCTTTATGTCACTCTTATAAATTAAAAATTGGCAGTTAATTGATGTCACCCTACTTTTTCACAGGAGATTTTCATTCCACTAAATAGATGCTAAATCTATACAGCCAAGAATTATTTCTACATTGTTCTATTCAATATAGCTTGTGCAGAATTTTAATTACCACACAGAAGGCAGATTTTCCCAAGGGCACTCACTGTGGAAAATGTTTTAAATATAATCACAATAAATCTTCTTATCCTTATTACTTAAAACATCCATCATTAAAACTTAGGATTTTCCTGAAATACTGTTCCTTCCAAATCTCATTTTAGAAAAGTCATGCATGAAGAAAACAATAATAAATTGAGCCCCCCAAAAATTTAGGTTAAAGTTATGAAGACACTTTCCTAGTCTGCCACTTACCATTGTCCCTGCAGGCCAAGGGCATTTTTTTGTGATTTTACAGTTACCTAATTTATAGTTTAAAATATCGGAGAGTTCATTTATTCTCTAACTATATGAGCCTTAACTATCTTGGAGATTTTTCTTATGATTTGTCCCAGAAATTAAAAACATTTCAGGGAGAATGAAGAATGAAATAGAGAAATAAAGGAAGTCTGAAAATTCAGAAAATAAAGGTATAGTTTGGGCAAAGCAACTCTAACAATATTATCATGAGCTATCTATCTTTTTAAATAACAATAATGACTCATGGTGAAGCTCTAGTTTTTTCTCATGAAGCTACTTTGAAATACAAACACAAGCAGAAATAGTATTAGAAATAAGCAGTAACGGATTGTACCTATTTTACTAAATGCTAATGAAAAATATGCTTACAACGGGCAGATGTATGCCTTAAAAAAGTGATCATTTTCTAAGATTATTAGATTTAAAGTTTCTGAAAGCTACCCTTAGGCTTTCATAGGCTATAACTGCATTAAATACTAAATTTTATGATTTTTCTTGACTATGGAAAAAACGTGCAGAATCTATCCAGAATATGTCGTATTATAGGGTTAATGACCTTGAGTGGGAGAGCAACCAACGTCCACAAGTTTGTCATTAAAGACAAATACTTTCAAGTTTTAAAAAATAAATTATTCTTCCTTTTCTTATTTATTAGCTATCTTTTGCAAAAACTACAAGTCATCTGATGAATTAGTTAATTTATTTTAATGAGGTCTGTACAATAATCTGCAAAAGATAAAACCCCATTATGCACCGTGACATCCTAAGCAGAAATGATATTCCTCGTGACAGCAATCTAGTAATCAAGGCTTGGAAGGCTTTAACTTGGAAATTTGTTTTATTTCTTCCTGTTATGGACATTTTCAATTAAATATAAAGATGTTTTTGCTTCACCTGGTGGTTTTAAATTGGCATTTCATCATTTTATATATTACTGGTACTGGCTCTGGATTATTTAGCATTTATTAATAATTTCCATTTTGACCTTTCCCAAGTTTTGCTATTTATTAGGTAGTTTTGCACTATTGCAGAGATGACTGAGCAGAATTGGGGACTTTTTTTAATCCCCTTTAAAAACTCCATACTTTAAATTATTTTTACATTGACCTTTAAAGTTGGGATATAGCTAAGATTTGAAAGTTCTGTTTAAAAAACTACACTGCTGAAACATCAGGCTACCCCAAAAGTTCAAAGCAGATTGGCCAGCCAAATGCTGAAAGCAAAGAAAAACTGGAAGGGAGTGGTGAGAATGAAGAAAGGAAGGGAGAGATGTCAGGAGGCAGAAGGCTGTTTGGATATTCACCATGACTAATTTGTAAATCATTACTGACAGCGAGGAGCAGGCAACATACTGGGTGTAAATAAATTCTATTTGATGGAAAGTGATTTCTGAACACGTCTGGATATATTTGGAGAAGGTACATTTTATTTTCCCATGTCCATTAAATATTACTCATTCCACTTCGAATGAATAATTCTATTTTCATTCAGTTAATTTCATAAAATAGTTCAACTTTGTTACAGGTTAAAATCTGAGGGATCTTCAAGTTTTAAAGATGCAGTCACTGATTGTTTTATGTTTGATGTTTCCTTCAGACTTTGAGTCCTAATGTCAGAACTCACATTATAGCTCAAAGAGTCAAAGCTGTTTGACATGAGATCAGAAATACTATAATTACTTTACTTCAGTGGACAATAAAAGCCACAAACAGGACTAATTGCTTTGTGTTCTGCTGAATTTTATAAAATAGTCAAATACACTTGTTTCCATTTGGAAATTTTCCTGACTGCTAACTTTTTACCAAAGCCTTGGCAACTGCAAGATGCTGTTTATTACCCAAGTAATATTCATCTTTTCTAATATTCAACAGCATTCCCTTTTTCTTTATTAAAGTGTCATCCAATGACAGAGATAAAATCTCTTTTTTTTAGTCAGGCAACAAAGTGTAGTTGATTACATATAACAAAATGGTTTCATGTTTATAGAGCTCTTTAAAATAAAAAGCCACCATTGACTGAGATAAACTATAGTGTATGTTTACACTGTGTATAAGCAAATACTTGTGTGTCAATAAAGTTGCTTATAACATGATGGTTGGTGCCAAAGAATTCAACTTTCATCAAAAAGCTATATTTTAATTTTAAGCCAATTTATACTTTCTTCTCCTACCGTTAAAGTATGAAGAATATATCTTTAGTTAAACTTAGAAATAAAATGTTGAACCATGACTGATTATAAAGGCAAAACTATGAAACATACAGGCAGTAGCTTTTGGAAAACTTGTACCTATTTATTTATATTGATCCTGGATTTCAAAATTTAATCTTCCTCACTTTTATAGGGTATTTTCCCAGGTATGGTGTTAGGTACTAAGGAAAACACAGATATGAATCACAGTGAGTTACATGTGGCACTTCTGTTCTTAATGCTGCCTTGGAACCACTGCCATTGTCCAGCAATATTTTCTCTATTATGAAAGGATTTAATGTTGGGTATCAACTTTTGTAATGTAATGTGTGGAGGAAGAAAAGAGTCATATCTATTTCCGTGCATTAACTGTCATAATGTTAGAACTGGAATCTAATGTTCTTTGTCATCACAGTTGTATTTTCTATTTTAAAAATAACTTCCTAGGGCGAAATTCACACAACATAAAATTAACCATTTTAAAATGAACAATTAGGTGTCATTTAGCATATTTACAATATTGTGAAATGACCATCTCTCTCTAGTTGCAAAATATTTCCACAAAGCTTAGTAAAACTCTTATTCATTTAAAAGTTTCTCCCCATCCTTCCTCTCTATACTCTAACAACCCCCAATCTGAGTTATGTCTCCATAGATTTATATTTCATATACATAGAATCTTACAACATGCATCCTGTTTGTGTCCGGCTTCTTTCACTAAGCATAATGCATTGGAGGATTTTCTGCCTAAGAACACACCTATTCATTGCTAAATAATGCTCATCCTCAAAATATTTGAGTGAACAGAACAGAAGATATTGGTTCAGATAAACCTGGGCTAAATCTCTAAGTTTTTAATTATAATACTTGAAATATACTGTATTCAACTTTTCTGGGCCTTGTATTAATACACACAATCTAGGAATAAATATAGGATAAATTTGAGCAATAAATGACTTAGTGTAGAATGTATAAAATTTGAGTAATAAATGACCTAAAACATAATAGGTCCTTCGCTGACCTCCGTTCCATTAGCAGAACAACGTCTGTTGTAGCAGAAATAAAATTGTTGTATCTTCTTCACAATTCCATGATTTCATTGATATTTCCTGAAAAATATTTGTGTCAATACCTATTTCTATATAAATAAGTAAACAATAGATACCACTATTTTCATTTATCAATTTTGTTATTTCCTATATAAGTAAGTAAACAATGAATATCACTTTTTTCATTTGTCAATTTTATTATTATTTTGATTTCTTATCTATGAAGATACACTTAGCTTTTTACTTCTTAAATTTTAGTAAAATGTTAGATTAATGAAAATTTCCCTTTTAAAAATCACATATCTATGTTTGGTTTGCAGTCCACTTTGTGTGAATTGTAATAATTTTGTTCATTCTGATTCATTAGATTTATGTTAATAGTGATAAAGTTCTTCCTTGGGAAACATTGTTTTCTAAGGACAGAAATTTTAACAAAGTAAAGCTATGTTGGGTCACAAGGCAGTTTCTGATTTACATAGAGATAATTATTCAAAATTACACAATAAAACTGCTTTTAGCCAAGCTAAAGAAAAAGTCTACTTTATAGGCTTATTACACAAAGGAGAGCAGAGTTTTACTTTTATTAAGTGCAGACCTGATCTTTGGTCTTGAATATGAATGTGGTCAAGTCTCAGCCTCAATGTTATTCACCATATTCCAGAAGTAAAGACTTTAAATATAGACTGTGATAGTGAAGAACAAACAACTTAATTATCTGTCCTTATCAAATGGAGCTTGTCACCAACTAAAGCAAAATGAGAGTTAAAAAAAATTCAGCAACTGCTTTTTGGAAATTGTAAATAAGTCTCTCTCTCTCTCTCTCTCTCTCTCTCTCTCTCTCTCTCTCTCTCTCCCTCTCTCCCCACTCCCGCCACCCCCCATGTCCAGGTATGAGTTCTCATGATTTCTCTCATGATTTTGTTTTTGTTGGATGCTTCCTTTGTTAAATTTTATTTATATTGTTTCTTTTTTCTAATCACTGCATCTATTTTAATTCATTTATTAGTTGATGACCCTTATATTTGTAGAAATTTTAGCTGTTCTATATCTTTCACGTGACAATTTTTTTGAAATAAGTTTTATCTGAAATTTGTCAGAAGCTCATGAGAAAGAAAATATCTCATTTTATACCATTGTATATGATTTTATTATGGTCCTCCCTTAAGGAAGATCTCCCTCACACAAATATGTACACACACACACACGCACACACACACACAATCTTGCAAAGAGCAAAATCGAGATGCATTACTGATTAGTAAACCAGCAAGTGAAACGTAATTTCTCTATTAGCATGGTTCCATACTATCAGTGCTCAAGTTATCTTTTCTGTAAAATGTCATTCCTCTGGGTTGAACGACCGCCCATGATCCAATTATATTTCAAAGTCACAGTTTCTTTTAAAATATTTAATAGGTTGATTTTTAAAGCTGAGGAATAGTTATGGGAAATTTTTACTGTTAGCCTTTACTCAAACTACATAGTTCAAGATTTAGTTTCTAAAATAAAAGTAATATCATGTAATTTTACTGTATACAGTTAGTAATATCAATAAAGTGTGTGATAAATCTTCCATATGTATGCTTCACATGCGTGCATATTAGAAGATGTTAATTTTCTCCCCTAGAATAATATTTTATATATTCTACATCATGCTTCATTAAATTATGGGTAATGATAAAGTATATGTACATTTTATAAATTACACTTCAAAGGAAGATTATGCTAAAACTCAAATGTCTGCATGCTTATTATGCAGTTGTCTCCTATCCAAATTTTATTTAAAGGTTAGTTTTCTAATATAGCTCCACAGAAAAGAGTTTAAGGTCATTGTAATGGTAGAGTTGAAAAAAAAGTCTTCCAGTCTTGGCAGATGCAAAGGAAAGAGAAAGGAAAAAGCTAATTTAAATCTTACATAAACACACATTACAATAAAATAAATGGTTTTGGGGATGGTATACAAGCAACAAAATCAGTTTTGATATACCAAGTTATGAGAAAAAAATTTCAAAAAGAATGCAGCTGTCATTTTGAATTATAGCCAAATAATGTTCTCTTCTCACCTTGAAAAAAAATCTACCAAAGAAGAGTGTGATGTGAGTCTGAAATGGTGAGAATTAGAGGTGAGAATTACCAGTTCCATAAAAATGGGGTTATCTAACATTTTAAAGCATGTGCAAAGGACTATCTTAATATCAGAACTTGAAGAAAAATACTGCTACTGTATTCTAATTTTCCTTACATTATGGATTCTAGAATTTAATTTCCAGGGCATTGTACAGCTGCATCCATTACTGAACCTTATCGTAATTATGAGATGAAAAAAACGCAGTGTCAACAATTGTATGTGATGAGGCACTTATATTCTGATGTCTGGTTACCTTCTGCTTGTTAACCTTGTCGTGGAGGGCCTCTGGCAGAGAGCACCAACCAAATGCAATCCACAGTAATTACTGTAATTCCGCGGAGATATGTAGTCACTTGAGGCTGACCGTTTTACCCCCACAATCAACCTTCTGCAACTCAAGGAAAACACAAACATGGCCGGGCTCCGACAAATTAGGCATGAACAAATGTTTCACATTAACTGAGTTAAAGGACCTTGCTGAAAATTACAAGGGCTGCTTAGGAAAGCAATGAGTCCCATTATGGAAGTAATAGGTCTCAAAGCAGGCAGCTTGTTAGAGATTCATCTATAGTTGCAGGATGTAGACACCTTAGTGAAAGCGTCTCTGACCTGGACACTTTCAGACTCTGGGATGGTGATGGCAACACAGTCCTCTCTGGGGGATGTCATCAAAATCAGAAGCTGGAGACACCTCTCCTGAAATGTAATTAGAAAATACAATTCAGCTTTTGCACTATCTCAAGCAATTTTACCATGAAAAATGTGAAAGAAAACAACCCTACACTTCACTCAGTTTAAAATCTCTCCATCTTCCTGGCAATACCTGATGTGAATTCATAGACTGCACATGACAGGCTATGTGTGGACATTTACACCTACAACAGGAATTATTTCCACATAACAATAAATAGGCCTGAGATATGAGCACTTCTAAATAAGTGTCTTTATGGAATGTATTATTTCAATATGCATTTTCCTCTCCTCCCCCTTCATTGGGATTTGGGTTAGAGGTTCCTATTCTTTAAACACAAATGAGGCTGGGCAGCACTCCATTTACCTCTTTTTTTCCCCCTGCTTTAGTGATAATGTAATTCATTGGAAATGCTGCTTCAACTATGCTTTGTAATATTTTCTAACGCCTTGCTTTACTCTGAAAGAATGCACAGATTTATTCAAGTTCATTGTGTGGTGAAAAAAAAATAAAATTGAAGTTGAGAGAGCAGAAGAAAAGATACAGGTAACATTCCCACATAAATATATTGTTGATAAAGGGATTTAACAGAAAATGGAGTCAGCAGGGGCCTGGACCATGCACCATCATTATAAAATATAAGGCAACTCACCACCACCACCCTGTGTTTTGCAGGTATCCATTAAGGGAATCTTTTTGTGTGAATAAACGGCCTGTAAATTCAAGCTTTTTATTTTTTATTTTTTGTAGTTTGACTTTAAAAGGTTCCTGTTTGATATCTTGTATCTTGTACTAACCACATATTTGTAATGGTGACTAAATTTTTTTAAAATGGTAAAATGGAGAAAAAAAAGAATTGATTATATAATTGATCACAAATTTATCAGTTCCTCATTGGATATAGGTTATATAATCTATACTTATGAATCTCTTTTTTTTTTTCTTTTGATCTGTGTACCTTCTTAGGTGAGCAAAATCACCCAGTTTCTCCTCCTTCTCTCACCTGTCTGTAAAAAAAAATCTTCCTATGAAGAGATTCATAAACTGCATTGAGCTTATGTGTCAAAGTTTGAATAATGGGGAAAGTCTTTGTTCATAAATATAGTTGATGTAAATGCACAATGTAGTTATAGGTTTAAATAAACAACCCACAACGAAACTGATAACTATAAAATATACTAATATTTTAAAATTATTTTATTAATAAATTAATAAATTTATAAATTTATTTATAAATAAATCAATAAATTGTAATTTATTAATTAATAAATTATATAATTAATATATTATGTGTAATATAATTATATAATATAATTATATGTTAATAAATTAATAATTTATTAATAAATTATATATTATGTATTATCACACTGCATCCTATAATATAATAAATTAATAAATTATACTATATATTATAATATAAATATATTTATATTACATTATAATATAACTATAATATATTTATATTATAATATAAAATAATAAATTATTTTAATTTATTATTAGAAATCAAAGATAAGAGTAATTAAAAATTGTGGCATACTCAAAGCACACTGATGACACTCAAATACTAAAATTGCCACTATCCTGAGCCTACATTTACGGGAAGAAAAACGCACCTTTGAAAAGTATCTGGTAACATACCAATTTCTACCGTAAAATACTTGTTTAGAGGCTAGCCAGTTAGTAGCCTTTATTGGTACATGAAATTGTAATTCTAGGGAATTGTGCATTGTTAAATGCCAAGAATTAGGGAAGGGATTTGCATTTTAGATGACTTTTGGGTCATCTTTGAAACACGCAATATACTTTGAGAATCAACGTACCTCCAAACCATGGAATCTTTGGATAATTGTTGTAACCAGTTATTTTGACATCAGGTAAAAATAACCATTCTGTTGTTTCTACTTATCACTTCTACAAAAAAAAAAAAAAATGCGAAAACAGTTTTGTTACACTATTAAATCTCCCTAAGATGGGTCATTTCTTTCATTCATGTGTGCTTTCATTCCCCTCTGTGAAATGTTGCCATTTATTTCATAAGTAATACATATTTTCTGTTAAAATTAAGTGTGTATATTTTAGGCTCATTAGTGTTGTTGCCAGGTTCATTATCAAACTGGCTATTGTTTGTTTGTAAAATTATTCAATTGTGCATTTCCTAACTTCATAACCAGCAACCATTCTGAATTTTCCATTGTTTTTCATTTCTGAAAGATTTTTAGAGATGTCTGGAGTTCTACAAAAATAATATACATATTTACAGTTTTAGTTTCCTATTTGCAATATTTGAAGCAATTTTTCACACTTTATATTTGTAATTATATTTTAGATAACATTTCAAGAAAAGTTAAATCAATGGACATTAATGTCTTATTCCTGACTTTATATTCCATTATTTATAATTATCTTCTTTGCTGTTATGTATTTTATAAGTTATTGAGGAAATATTTATTAATTTCTATATTTTATATGAGGTTGCTAAACTTCTTAAAAGGTTGTTTGAGAAATAACATATGCATTTCAGAACTTTCTGTCCTATTTTATTCTGACCTTTTGACAAGGAAAAACACATCAGTGAATTTTAAATTTTGAACTATTCTTATGTGCATGGAATGATGATAACAAGATTATTTTTGAAGAAATGATGAGCTCATTTTCATTTGCAGGTGGGACACTTGGATATGTCAGGCAGAGAACCCAATTTTTGTGCAGGAGGAGAAAGTGTGTAGTTAGGAAAGATGGGCATATGTTAAAATTAGACCTACAGTAAACTTTTAAAGATGTCATTTATGTATATATAGTCATGTAATTTCAACATGCTATTTATATTTAGATCATTTCTATCTTTTAAAGTCTACTATTCCAAGTAAACATTCAGAAATCACACAATTTTTTTCTCTTTTATCGCTAGAGTAAATGTAGGCAATTTAGATTCCACTGCCTCAGAGCCACCTGCATCAGTCTTTGATTCAAAGATGAGGACTTTAAGTAAGAGTGGAGGAGCATTCACTGAAGCAGTAGCAGCTTCAGCTATGTGGTCTCAGAACACTTCTCATTAAATCCATTTGAATCTCTTCCCTGGGGACATTTCTCCTCTTGTACCAGATGTGCCCCTCCTTCCCACAGAGGGAGTACATTAAGGTAAATATGGTTCGTAGAGAAATCCTTGTTTAGTGAATTTTTTCTTGCAGTAAATGATAATGATGACGATTATTATTTTTTTAAAGCTAAACTTGCTCAGTTTCTACCTATCTAAAGTTGTCTGTCTCTTTCTCTTATTCTCTAAGAATTTCTCTAGCCTGCATCCTATAAAGAGTGTGTGACTACTCACCTTTTCAATTTTATTTTGCCTGCCATTCTTTGGCATGTAACAGATTTTAGTTAAACTCCCATTGATGCAGGTAGGCAGGCCAGCCCCATAGTTGGGGCTTAGCCCAGGAGGGTGCTTGGCTTTGTCCAGGAAAGAGTTCAAGCGTGAGCTTATGTTAAACAGCAATCTTTTATTGAACCAGAGCTACTCCTTGCAGAGCAGGGCTAACTTATAGATGGTGCATACAGAGCAGCACTTATGCACTTGTAGGCTGTTGGCAACTGTATTTACACCCACTTATATCCACTGTTATTTACATGCAAATTAAAGGGTGGGTTAATGCAAATTAAAGAGCAGGATATTCAGAATTTTCTAGGAAAGGGACGGTAACTTCTGGGTTTACAAACTATCAAGATGCTGGTGGAAGTATCTTATGCTAATGAACAATGAGTGCAGCTAGGGATCATTTTTGTTGCCATCTGTTTATTTTGACCGTTTTTTTCACTTCATCCTATCAGGATCAGGAAATAAGTTCTGCCAGTCTCCCACCTCATTCCCCCATCAGAGATTAGATATGCCTCCAGCCTCCATGAAGTTTTAAGGGGGCTGCAGAATAGCAGAAGCCTATCTTCTCGAATTTTTTTCCTCTGGGTTTATAAGCATAGGCCCTGCTTACGAATGAAGGAGTAAAAATCTCTGGATACCTGACTTAAGGGACCCAGTGGCAGGTTGTTTTCATTCTCTAGGTCAGAAGAAGGGAAGGATTGGAAGCCTTCTGCTAGCCTTGTCTTTATATGAAATTGTTGGAGTCTAGAAGACCCAAACATTACAAGGAGTTAAGCAAGAGCCAAACTTTAATAGTAAAAATATAGCTCTTGAAGGTCCTAAGAAGGGTAAAAACCAAGTGACATTTGTGAAAGCACTTTTGATAGTGGGCCAGATGTAGTGGGGGTGAATGCCCTGGTTGTATCTATGTAACCAGGTGGCTTGCTTATAGATCTTTTGGATGTTAACCTCAATTTGTCTAGAGTTATTCATATAAATGCAGCAGGTCTTATTAATAACTGCACAGACTCCACCCAGCTCAGCTAGTAAATAATCCAATGCCAGTCTGTTGTCATGGACTACATTTACCAAATAATCTAGGGATCCTTGAAGTTCCTTTCATGCTTGACCTGTGCCGGTGGCCAATAATATTAGCGCTTTTGTCAAATTTCTTAGGGGTGACTCATGGTAGGTAAAGTCACTCCAAGGGGATGCTGGTCGTATTGATGCCCTAATTCCGGCCAGAATTAATCTTATTACTCATTTATTTTTATTTCTGGGTATGATGGGTTTATAGATGGTGACCCCCAGAGAGGCAATGGTGGCCAATGTATATTTACTCCTGTTTCAAGTTTTTAATATGCAAGGGATGACAACTCTTAAAGAAATAGGTGGCTCTTGAGGGAGTCAAGAGTGGGTACAGACTGGAATTTCTTCCCACTCATTGCCACAAACAAAAATGAGCCCAGTTGGCACACAAATTAGGCCCTATTGAATGTGACGTCTCTCTGCTGAGCCAAATTGGCTCTCTATAGATATTTTTCCCTTGTGCAATGGCGGTAGTTGAACAATCTTTGTTTTCTAGAAGAGGGCATTACTCCTACCTTCCCATATCAGGCAGTTGTTCTCTGGTGCATATTTTGATCCAGGAGTCGGCACGATGTACATTTTCCTTGGGTATAAGTAGGATTTTATTTATCTCCTTGTGGTCCTGGGAATTTATCCACTAGGGTTGGATTAGAGCTTTGCAAGGAAGCTTTCTCTTTTGTGTATTCACACAACAATGAATATAAAAGATAGTATTACTGCACTGAAGATATAGATACCCGCCTTCCCAGGTCCAGATAATTGTGGTGTTGGGGATAAGGTGGAATCCTTTCAGTGGGAGAGACTTCCTCTTAACAAATAGGGGTCTGGGTAATTTGGGATCACCATGATTAATGAAAAGGTCTGGAGAGATGGCCATGAGATTTTCCAGATGTGCTGGAAAGTGGAACTCTATTTTGGGAATAGAGATATGCCAAAGGTGGAAGAAGGTTGATAATAGATCCAGCATCCATGAAGATGATTCCTTTTATGAATGCTATAAATTTTGAAATATTTATGAAGACTTTTTCCCCTCCTACACTGTATTAGGTTAATTGGAGAGCAAGAGGATTAGTAGAGGCAGCATGGTGTCTAGCTGGGCCTTAGAGTGGCTTCTATTCTCAAAGAGGACAAAAGAGGTGTTTCCCTGGAGGAGGCAGTTTGCCAGAACAGTAGAAAAGGAGAAGAGAAAAATTAATGTTCCTGTGCCAACACACAACATCATATTACTTATTGTACACTTAAGAAAAAAACAGCTTTAAGTCTTCTAGGGATTCACATGTGTAGGTCCTGATATCATCCTGTCATGCCTGTGGGGACTCATAAAAAACTGTTTTACCCCAGACAGGTGTACCCACCTAGTGATTCCCTAAAATCTAACAGAAGTGAGGGTATCTAACAATACTTTATTAGTCCATTCTCATGCTGCTAATAAAGACATACCTGAGACTGGGTAATTTATAAAGCAATGAGGTTTAATTGACTCACCATTGAGCATGGATGGGGAGGCCTCGGGAAAATTACAATTATGTTAGAAGGGGAAGCATGTATGTCCTTCTTCACATTGCGGCAGCATGGATAGGTGATGAAGTGCTGACCAAAAGGGGGAAAAGCCCCTTATGAAGCCATCAGATCTTGTGAGAACTCACTTACTCTCACAAGAACAGCATGGAGGCAACTTCCCCTGATTCAATTACCTCCCATCAGGCCCCTCCCACTACCCATGGGAATTATGGGAACTATGGATGAGATTTGTGTGGGGGCACAGCCAAATAATAACAAATAGCTTACAGGAGCCTTTCCAATTTGGTTGTAATTGATCCTCAGGAGATTTTTCTTTCCACGTTTTATTAAGGCAAATTCTTGTGGAAGGAGCCAACACTTTATTTCCATAGTATTGAAGGGCCTTTGAAGCCTGGCCTAAATTTTAAAAGTGAGCAGAGAGAGGCATGTCAGAATGACTATTTCTATCAATATCTGAATTAGTTTTTCAGGATTTCATAGCTAATTAATTGTTATAGGTGTATTAGTCCTTTCTCATGCTGCTAATAAAGACATACCCAAGACTGGGAATTTATAAAAGAAAGAGATTTAATTAACTCACAGTTCTGCATGGCTGGGGAGGCCTCAGAAGACTTATGATCATGGTGGAATGCACATTTTCACAGGGTGGCAGGAGAGAGAATGAGTGCCCAGCAAATGAGGAAGCCCCTTATAAAACAATCAGATCTTGTGAGAACTCACTCACTATCACAAGAACAACATGGAGGAAACAGCCCCATGATTCAATTATCTTAACCTGGTCCCTCCAATGACACATGGGGATTATGGGAACTATAATTCAAGATGAGATTTGGGTAAAGATACAGCAAAACCATATCACTAGAGCAGATGAATATGGGGGGAAAACAGGCATTCATTAGCTGTTAAAACCTTTAAAAGCAACATAAGTGTCAAAACCAAAAGTCAAAAATAAGGTTACATATCAAGAAAAACCAAGTGTATAGAATCAAGTAACACTGAAAAAAAATTGCTTTTATATACCTCTAAGATAAAATATTTCAGCATCAGACCATAACAACAGTTATAGCTGAAGGAGAAAAAAAATATAGAAGCTGACAATAATGCTGAAGGACAGAGTTATTATCTCAGACCTTCTACAAAAGGAAAACGTTCTGAAAGCAACAAGACACAACAATTAAACTTTTAGAAATGAATCAGAGAAATGTTAAAAGAAACAGATTATAGAATTGAAAACTGAAACTGAATGATACCTTAAAAAAACCTGTTTTAATATGAAGACTATTCTTTTTTTTTTTTTTTTGAGATGGAGTTTCACTTTTTTCACCCAGGCTGGAGTGCAATGGTGTGATTTCAGCTCACTGAAACCTCTGCTTCCCGGGTTCAAGCAATTCTCCTGCCTCAGCCTCCCAAGTAGCTGGCATTACAGGCACCCATCACCATGCCCAACTAATTTGTTGTATTTTTAGTAGAGATGGGGATTCACCATGTTGGCCAGGCTAGTCTCAAACTCCTGACCTCAGGTGATCCATCTGTCTCAGCCTCCCAAAGTGCTGGGATTACAGGCGTGAGCCACCACGCCTGGCCCAAAAACTATTCTTTAGAAAGAATATTGTAAATAATTTTCTTTTAATTACATTGATTTCCTTCATAAGATCCCCTTCATAGACCTTACTATCATGTACACAGGCTATCTATGACATACTTGGACTTTTTTACTTGCCCTCTACCAGCTCTTTTTAAAGAAACTAGTCATTTTATTCTAGGACAAGAATTTATCATAAAAGATTATTTCTCATATGAAATTGCTCTTCATATCTTTTGTTACTAAAAATATATCTTTATATCTATAATTTTCTTCACATCTCTCTTTTTTACTCACAGGTTCCTTCACATTTCATGAGACTCATTACACAGATTTATGATTTCAAATCAAACAAAATGGTCACCTTTAAGGATCCATTCCATTCACATGCATTCAACTCTTTCTCTTTCAAAAGTTTTATTTAGACCACCTCTGAGAACCCAGATACCATGAAAAGCTAGTTACCATTCAAAGGTGTTTTAAACATTCACACTAACAAGTTCAGACTAGTCCCTTTACCCACATATTACTGAGTCATATACACTCGCTTATTTGTTTAGTTTATCAGTGCCTTTTAGATGTAAGCCAATTTGACAGTATACACAATATATGTATATATACATGTTCACATAATATCTATACACATTACTCAAATAAAGTGAACTATACAAGATAATTGGATTCAAGTTATTCACAAAATTGGTATGTGTCAACTTGGCTAAACTTTGTTTTCCCCAATAGGTGTGGGAGACAGGGAAAAGCAGAGAAGGGGTTCCCATAGTACCAAATAAAGAGGGGAAGGGTAAAACCACATTGCTTAAGGGGAGACCATGATGGCCCTGAGCCATCAAAGAATCTATCCAACAGCAGAGACACTCAGAAAAAGTGTTTGGGCCACTTGTCTGCTGCTTCAGGAAGGTGTCCTTCAGGTCAGGAGTTCAGGACCCCCAGTAATTGCAGTTCATTGAATGGCAAGTGAAAGAAGGTTAGCTGTAGTATTGTTAGGCAGAGTTTATTTTTTCTCTTACTAAGGACGGTTAGGACATTCTCATTGCCAGTGGCCCTCTGACTCACAGTAGGTACACTGATTCTGGTCCAGGGGGCAGTGAGTTTGAGGCTTTCAGCTGAGCAACCTGGACACAGGTCTCAAGACACTTCCTCAGTACAGGTAACCCAGAGATGGGGAAGGGGCTTAAAGCAACTGCTAACAACTGCACTTTTGGCTATTTCTCTGCTTCCTCAACTCTGTCTTTATTGTTCTAAACTCCAAAGGCCATGTTTCAGGGTGGGCTGATAGGTGTTTGAGGACCCACTGCTGTGTTTTGTAGCTTCCTCCTAAAGTCAGGGGCAGATTGAGTAACAAAATGCATGCCCAGGAGGTTGTTTGGGTCTGCATTAGTATATTTCCTAAATGCCCCCACCAAATGGCCTTGAAACAGAGTGGGATTTTTGGCTCTCCCCTCAGTTACTTCTCTACTATTTTTATAATTAGCTTAATCTCGCACTTTAAAAAATATTTTCTATTTAAAAAGTTGCTATGTGGTTTCTGCACTCAAATCTTGGGAAACCCCCTTGGTTATCCCATTGAGCGTCCATACTTAGAACTGCATCTCCCCCCACGTGATAACTGGCATGGCCTTTGTTACGTGCAGCCACTCCATCTGCAGATTCATGGGTGGCACTCAGAATTCTCCTCTTCTCCTCCACAGCACAGCAAGTCATGCCAAGTTAAATCTAAGAACATGTCAACTTAACAAACTCCTCTATAAACTTTCCTGGATTATCTGAAAACCTGCCAAATTTGTCCGTGAAAAACACCAAATCAGATATAGAAAATGGTACATGTACTCTAAGTTTTCATCTCCATCAGCTACCTCCCACAATGTACAAGGTTTGATTTTAGGTGCTGATATGGAGCCCCATTCATGATGGTACAGTCTGGGCTTACTTCCTCGGGCAACAGGGGTATAGTCTGTGGCTATTTGGATAAAAGGGAAGGGTGCCTAATGACCCTGGGGTGGAATCTTGGATTAGATAACTGGGAGTACTCCCCCTTAGAACTGGGTGACTGTGGAGTCTCTGAGGAGGATATGGGCCTTCTAGGAACAGCATCATGGGAGGATCCCTTAGAAACAGCTTCTCAGTGCCTAAAAGTAACATGAGGCAGTAAAGGGCAATACAAGGTTTACATAAGGGACCTCTACTCATTTCCCTTCTTTATTACAGATTAAGTTCAATTGCAAAACACTATTATGATGTAAAGAACCATTTTTAGGCCTAATTTTTGATCTCCCAATTTGTATTACACTGAAAATGTGTTGGTATAGAAAATGAGTTTCTTTTTCTTTGAGCGGATTTGAATTTGCTCCGATTGCCTAAAAGACACTCTAGTGGCAAGTCCTCTGGAATGCTTGCCATTGTCCCCATGTCTAAAAAGAATCTTTACCAGGAATTGAATTTTTTAAGGTCTAACAAGAGGAAAAGCAACTGGGCTCTTGTTATTTTTTTCTGTTTAGATGTTTACCTCCTGTAGAGAAGGTATAAGTACAGGTAACAAAGCGTTAGACAAACGGAGTGTGAGATACAAGCAGGCAGTAGAGTACAGTGCTCGCTGGTGAGCAAAATGCAACAAAAGGAATATTTTTACCTAGCGAAGTATAAAAGGAAAAGTGAAAATAGAGTGACAGGACCCTAGGGCAGCAAACAGAAAAAGGCAAAAGCAAAATTTCCCTGGAGTGGGCCTGGAACCTACAATCCTAGAAGGAATGCTAAGGTTGAAAACCCCAGAGCATCCAGGGGGCTGCCAATGATGCCAAGTGCCAAAAAGCCTGGATTACCCAAGTGCTGGACAACTAGAGTTCCCACACCACATGCCAAAACCCTGGAGTATCTAGGGGCAACCAGTGTTGAACACCCTGTGGGTTTTAGCATTTTCAACCCTGAGGGGCAGGCAATAGCATACCCTAAAGGCCTGGTTGGGGTGACGGAACAATGGGATTCTGACATCCCAGAGTCAACACAACAGCAACCTCACAACCAAATGTCCTGCTTTAAATAATTACCCAAATACAGTTAGCTAGGAGCTAAAGCAAAACAAAGCAACAAAACAAAACATGCTGCAAACAAAACATACGTTTCAGAGCAAAAAAATAAAATAAAATAAAATGACTGATGGATATAAATGAAATGGCATTAAAAAAAGACTGAGAGAAGAGGAAAAAGGATATATTATAGTTGGTCAGGTATGCTAAAGGGGACTTTGAATTGATTACCTAGCCAAAGGCCTTATTTTCTGGCTCACCCAATGTTGATGCAAGGAGGGTCAGTGGGGACACTCACCCATCTGCTGCAGCCAAATGGAGATGACTGGTTTGTAACTGGGCCCCTGGCTTGGGTGAGTTTGGCTGCCACAAGGGAACTCGTGTATACTCTTGCAACTAGCTGGCCAGACTGCTGTGTCTCACATGAGATTGTACTGTGGCTGCTCACCATTCTCCCTGCTCCACTGCATGTCAGCAAGTATGACGGCTCTTAAAAGAGCCTTGGTTACTGTTTCAGCTCTGCAGGGTTAGAAGATCTTTATTGTTAAAGTCACCATCTCTTGACATCTACCTGTCAGATTTCCATCTCCGTCTCTTGCCATCGAGCTGACTGTCATCTCACTGTTCCGATCACTGTCTTGCCGACTCACTGATGGCTGTCTCACCATCTTGTCATCTTGCCCCATCTCTCACTATATTTGTCCCTTCAGGGTTGCCACAATTATGTAGCTGGGCAAGTCATCCTCATAATTGGTAATTAGCCCAGGAGAATTCTTGGCTTTACCCAGGAAATAATTCAAGAGCAAGATGGTGGTGTTAAACAGCAATCATTTATTGAACCAAATCTGCTCCTTGCCCAGCAGAGCCAACTCATAGCCAGTGTGCCCAGAGCCACACTTGTGGGCTGTTGGCTAGCTCTATGCATACCCACTTTTACCCGCTATTACTTACATGCAAATTAAGGGTAGGTTAATGCCAGTTAAGGGGCAGATTTTTCAGAACTTTCTAGGAAAGTGGCAGTAACTTTCCAGTCATTGACATGGAAAGAAGAGGTGACTTCCAGGTCATTGGTGTGACATGCACATTGTCATGGCACTGGCAAAGGGGGTGCCGGGGGGAGTGTCTTATGCTAATGAGCAGTTAGGGTAGCTAGGGATTGCTTTCATCACTGGCTGCTGTTTGGGTGACTTTTTCGCTACATTTTATCGGAATTAGGAAATAAGTCCTGCCAGTTTCCTACCAGCTTAATGGTAAAAAAAAAAAAAAAAAAAAAAAAAAAAAAAAAAAAAAAAAAAAAAAACATTAATTTGTTCAGATAAAACTCTCTACTTAATTTGCATATTTTGACAGATTTGTAGAGGATTGTTTTGTTTTCCAGGAATTTCTTCCAATCAGGCCAGAATTGCATTGTATTTGTCTGTTACTCTTGATATAAATTTGGCTAGGATTGCAATAATCAAGAATTTTCCTTCCCAATAAGTTGAATTTTTTGCTGAAGTTTTGTTTGGCAATTGTAAGAGAACTGCCAATAAATGCTTTTAGAGAAAATAGACCATATTTTTTAAAAAACAGAGTTTTTAGAAATGCTAAATATACTACTAAAATCAATGTTTCTATATTATTTTTTAAAGAATAGTTATTATTTAATCCATGTAACATTAACCAGTTGTTATACATATTATACCTAAACTTATGCTTAAAACTCTAAAAATGTCTGATTTTCTGTATCATATAAGAGAGACACTGAGGTCTTGAGGAATTACGTGTATTACCCAAGTGCAAGTAATAATTCAGTTGTATTAATCTGATAAACAGGTCATATATAGTCTTTACTCAGACTTCCTTTCTTTCATGAGTAGCTGAGTTTACATGACAACTAATGAATACTTAATACCTAGTATTAAATACTCTAATTTAAATAACATAGCCAGAGCTTTTTTCTTTGCAATATCCATGATATAGGCTACATCATTCCGTTCTTGGAGCTATTTACATTACTTTTAATAAGCAGAGTGTTGATGTCACTGAGATAAGTTCCAATTGTTGTTTCTATTTTTTCCAGGCTTACTGTCATTTTGTTGAGCCTTTGAAAGATTTTAGTTAGGCAAGTTGATTTGTTAATTATTGTCATCCTTTAATATTTGTGTGGTTTGTATCATTCTGTTTCTTTTCTTTTCTGTCCCGGAGATTGTGTTTATTATTCCATAACATCTTTTAGCTTATTCTTTTCAAATTTTGTTCTTCTATGACATAACAATTTGAAGTTTTCTGTGAGGTCTTTGTCCTTGACAAGAGGGCAGATGAGATTTGAAACTTGGCCAGTTTTTATTGGTATCTGCCATCTCAACACAGAAATACAAAATCAAGAAGCTTTGTTGTTGTTCTGAGTTAACTTTATTTTGTCTTTTTTCCCATAGCTAATAAAGACACAAGTTGCTTACTGTGGGCTGGGGAAAAAAAAAGAAAAGAGGAGATTGGTGCTATTGGTGTAGTAGTCTTTGTGATGTGGCTGCCTGGAAACTAGAAAACATACATATTCTTCCTACCTCTTCAGCTGGCTAACCGGGATTTTAAAGTAGTCAATTAAACACTCTGGCTTAATATTTCTTTATAGGAAAAAATGATAGAGGTTGCTTAGATTATTTGGAGGTCCCTTCTAGTTTAAAACATACACACACACACACACACACACACACACACACACACCCCAGTTGCATTTCTGGCATGTGGAGCTCTGTGACATTAAGCTGGAAACTATAGAACACAAAATACAATGTATTGGGAACAGGACATTAAACCAGATGGAGTAGGTGGTTGAGTCTGATCCAATGAGGCAAGGACTTCAGTGACAAATCTCATGATTTTACTATAAGGGCCAGATAATAATTAAGGGTTTTGAAATGTATATACACAAAAAAAAAAAAGAAGGAAAAGGATAGTTTACTCTTTCAGCAGTGTGGTATAATTAAATGAGAAGGAACTAGATACAAAAAGAACAGTAAGGTCATTGCATTTTATATGTAAAAGCCTTCATAAACTTGATATCTAATGATTTAGGGCATTTCTTGGGAAGATAATAAACAATTTTGAATAAGTGATAAGGAATATTATCTAATCAAAGAGCACCAGGCCCTTTAGAAAATCATGAGTTGTATAAGAATCTACTTTAAGGAATCTTCTTTAAGAACTGGGCTCTCACACACCCAGTTAAATCGTTTAATAATATTTATGTGAAGAAATCTTTCTACCTCTGTATCCTATTCTCCCACCATTAATAGGCAATTATGGTACGACAAATCAACTGAGAAAAGTGGACCGAACGGTATTCTCTCTTAGGAATGTAGATGACAAAAAAAGGACTTTTGTTGTTTTATTTTGGGCAATTAAACTATGGGAAGATATAGCCTTTCTTTCTTTCTTTTTCTGTTTGTTTGTTTGTTTGTTTGTTTGTTTATTTTGGTTCATTTGCAGCAGGAAATAAATATTACCTGGATAAGACAAGACAAAATTGGGACTTAGCAGAGTGTCACGCTAAAATTAAAAATTACAAATCCAGTCTCCAAAGCATTGAAAAGCAGTGCAACACTTTAATACCAGTTTTAGGCAGAGACATGACAAAAAAAGGTTTTCACTGTATAAAACATTTATAGACTTACTAATAACCTCACTTCCACACTCTCTCCCAAAAGCAACACTCCCCATGTCCATAGCTAAAATCAATCCTCCTTCCTCTCCCTGTATCACTGTCCAAAATGATTTTGTGTCACGAGGCTGTCACTCCATTATTAATTATTTTCTCTCCAGTATCATTCATTTGTAAAATGATCAGTTTCTCAAGATTACTTCAAATTTTTCTATCCCCCTCCCACCCACAAGGGAAGCTCTACAGGTTAACAAGTTGTCAAAGTGTATTTTTATCTCACTAGGTTGCAGCAAGAGAAGAGGCAGTAGGTATTAAAACAGCCAGTACAGAAAACTCTAATAATGTACAGAATTTTTTTTTACCTGACCCTCAGAGAAAATCTTGGTCTAGGTTGAGGTTATAATAAAGCAGACGAGAGGCCATAAGACTTAAGAAAGAGAGAAAGAAATTCATTTTGTTTATAATGCTAGTCTCATACTTTTTTTCAATTATTCTGACGTCTGGGTACACATCTATGCTTCGGAAGAAGGAGACACACTGGATTTCTAATGCAATCTCGACCCTTCCTGCCTCATTGTTCACATTTAATCAACAGATGCTCAGTTACTCATAACTTTTAAAAAGTTGCAGTACACAGAAACAGTATAAAAGTTCATCTCTTCAAAATGAAGAGAGGCAGGTAATTTATGAGCTGTAGCAATTATTCCCCAAATTAAAATAAACTATTATCTTCACTTGAATGAAGGAGAAATACAATTAAAACTTAGAATAATAGGAGACAAAAATAATGGTGTCATATAGATGACTGTGTCTTAAGCATTTCTCATCTGTATTTCAGAGCAAATATGTTTTATATAAATCACATTTATGAGACAGCTTGACTTCAAAAATAAATATAAATATAACATAAATATAAGCGTAACAATAACCACCAATTATTTTTAAATGCTTTCCTAATACTTGAAAACTCAAGAAATTTTGTTAAATGCTTATTTTTTACACTATGAGAATAGAACATGCTATTATATGGTGTGTATAATATTTATATGATATTAATTACATAGTATATATATTGCTTATATACTTAATTAAAAATGTAACTTTCATGGAAACATATTTGTTAAAAAACTATCCCTTCTGATTTTTTTTAAAAAATGTTGTTCACCTGAGGGAATTTATACACATATTTAAGGCTAAATAGTCTAGTAGTTAGGTGACGTTAGTCCCAGATCAAGCCATGTAGCTTATTTCGCATATATAAAATGAAGTAATATCTATGCATACATACTTATATTTGGCAGGGATATTGTGAGAATAATATGAGCTTTCCCTATGAGATTATGAGTGCTGGAAAGAGATGATTAATTTATTTGCCGCAGAAATTAAACAACTAACATCGAGCAGAGGTTGGTGACCAGTCACACGGAAACAGGTGCATTAAGAACCATTTATCTAGTGAATTTAAGAAAGTTAATATCCTTTCACCTGAAAATCGATTTTTAGGGATACTCATATATTCAAATAATTATCAGCTCATTAAACAACTTTGTGGTAACAGAAGAACTTTGGCTAAAACCTGAATAATAATTTACAAGACAGTCAATAAGTCCACTGTTGTTTATTCATATAATGCCACGCTATGCGGTCAGCAAAGAAAGAAAATGTAGACCTGGGTTTACAAATGTGCATAGATTTTCCAAATATACTATTAAGTCATAAAAAGAAGTTCCAAAGTAAAAGTGTGATATTTTGTTTTATATATATATATACACACACACACACACACACATATAGATATAGATATACACACACATATATAGAGATATACACACACATATATATAGATATACACACACATACACACATATAAAGAGAACAAAATTAAATATATAAAGGACATGCCTGGAGAGCATTCCAGATGTGAGGTGTGAGGAGGGGTTTCTTATATGGTAAAATGATAATTTAATCTTACTTATATTGCCTATATTTTTAACCAGAAAATGTATGCATGATTAAGTTAAATTATAAGATACAATTTTTTTTTAAAGAGAAGTGTGTAAACATTTACTGTGCAAAATGCCAAAAGGCAAGTCAAAATAAAAAAAGAAGAAAGGAAACATGTGCTCAAATGAATGAGGACAATTCTTTCACGGGGAGAAAAGCTACAAAGGGGTTTTCTGAAGAGGTGGGGAAAAGTAGTCATATTAGCATTCAAGGTAGAGTGAGAAAAACATGGCAGAAGTATAAATTTTAAAGAAAGGAGTTGGCATGGCACTTGGAAAGGCTTGAAAGATCACTTGAGAAAACACTAGCAAGAGAAATTTTGGTCAAAATCATGGAATGAGCTCAATAAAGAATGTGTATCCCCACTGTATTTGTCTGCTAGAGCTACCCTAATAAAATACCACTGACTGGGTGGCTTAAACAACAGAAATTTATTTTTAACAATTCTAGAGGTGGAGGAGTCAAACTCCTTGTGTATTCTTGTTTTTTAAATAAGGACACCAGTCCTGTTGGATTAAAGCTCCCACCTTATAACCTCGTTTAATCTTAATTTCCTTCTTAAAAGTGCCATCTTCAAAAACAGTCACAATTTCGTAGGCTACAACCCACAAAATTGGAGGGACACAATTCAGTCTATACCATTCACCTCCGGTGTTTGTTTTGTTTTGGGCTTGGAATATTATTAATGTGTAGAAAATATAATATAAAACAATATGGTATACTTTCTTGTAACCAACACAAAAATTAGGCATACGTTAACATCTTCTGTATTTGTTTAGGTATGTCTTTTGGAAAATAAACAATGTGTTACTGATTCAGCAAAATACTTTGCTGTCTAGTGTTTCTCTTCATCTGAATAGAGAACCACTAGTTTGAGTGTTAGTGAATTTTATGATAACATTGTCCCCACAAACAATATATGCAATTATTTTGGATTGTTTTTCAAAAGTCACATTTCAGTTATTTTCAAGAGCTTCACCCAATTTATTTTCATTCATATTTATGCTTTATGAAGTCATCAACCATTAGGACACATGGATTAATTCATTTTAACATTTTAATGTCTTAACCATTGCAAGATATTCCAATATGTGATAAACATTTATTTATCAATTTCTTTGCCAAAATTTTTACTGTTTGCCATTATCAATACTGCTTCTCTGGGTAAAAATTTAACAACTATCCCAGCTATTTACCCCAGAGCCATTATACTTGGGATGCTGACTCTGGATTTATTTTCCTATAATGGTGTTCTCTGGAATGCAGTAGTTCAAGAAAAATGACATGTTGATTTGTGTCATGTTGTACTAAGGCAGATTATACTCTATTAAAATTGTTGTGAGATCCATGATTAATGAGAATCATCCAGAGAGTTGTGATCAATATCTTACTCCCAAAGGGCTATGCAATGACCACAGCAGACAGAGGTTTGAGTAATGGACAGCGATGTTGTCTGGATTTGCTGCAGTGTATAGGTGCTTCAGTTTCATTTCCAGCAACTTAGCCCACAGCCTGGGTAAAGTGGCCTGGAGCCTGTACCTAGTATGTTACAAGACATTCTAGACTCTATGTGGTAAAATAGTTGGGGGTAACAAAGTTTGGTGAGGTAGTGTTAAATTTTTGATGTGTGAAAGCGTGTCAATCCAACTTTAATTTTTTACATAGAACTTAACTTGTCAATGCAGTATAAAAAATATAATTCTGTGGAATTGGCAATGGGTGGAAAAATTAAAAGTGGCAAAACTGAAGAGAAATGGCACACACACACACACACACTCACACACACACACATCTGCTCTCCATGGTTACTTTGAAGATGCTTATTGAAAGTAAAGCCATTATCATGGGAGAAGAAGACAGAGCAGATTGGTTTAAGACTGGTGTTTAAAATCAGAACCCATTAATTTGCTGTCTAATGTTCTTTAGGGTATTTGGTATAACAGCATACATAACTGCTGTGTCATACCACTGAGATTTTTTAATTTGGAAATACAGCCCAAGCTCCAGGTAAGAATAAACAACTCATTAATAAAACTAAAAAAATACAAGTTGTTTCATATAAGTGTAGAGTTACATTGGAGAGAAATACCAGCCCTTACCCATGGAATCTTTATTGTCATAAGTTCTCAAATTGAAATATCAGAGTAATAACTTTATAATTGATATTAGATACCTCAGAATAGCAGGGATTATATGAAATATTACTAGACTCCTATTAGATATGATTTTTGGTGTTCAATTCATTCTCTGAATGTAGCAGCTTTGCCCCTGTTAGAGTGGATAAAAGCCATAGTTAAATGAGTCTACAACAAACAAGAGAATTGTATTCTTTCATCATCTCATTCAAAATGAAACCTACCCCCAAAGAAGTGGAAACACTGTATTTGATTAATTACTATATGATAATTATGTGAATTCCCTATGATTATACCCCCTATCCAAACTTTAGTGAATACAGTTGGTAATGCTAGGTCTTCCTCACCTCCTTTTGGGTAAACAGAGGCCATACAGGATACAGCAAACAAATTTTTTCCCAATTAATTAGCATTGTGAACATAAAAAAGTTACAGCAAGTCAGAAAGGTAATTCAAATAGAGTGGACATATATTAAGTAGCAAAGAAAGTATCAATATGTTCCATAGACCATAAGTAATAAAATTATATTCTTTCATGACAATGCAATGAAATTGCATATTAAAGAAAAAGTCTCCTCTGCCTAGGAATGTTTAAAAATAATAATGACAAGAACTCTCTGATAACAATTTTTGAGGGTAAGGAAAATTTACACTGAAGCAGAAGAATTTATATAACATTGATAATGAAAACTACATATCAGAATTTTGGAATATATTTAACCACTGATTACAAAAAAACTATAAGTATAAAAATAAAATAATAAAAATAAAGTAATTATTTTTTTCACTCAAAGGCCTAGAAGAGGAACAAAAAACTAAATTTAAACAGAAAATAAAACTTAAAAAGGAATAATTAAGATAAGTAGAATCAATGGTGCAGAAAATCCTCTAAATGTAGAATTAGTATGCTAAATGTTTGTTCTTCAAAAAATTAAAAATGGAAAAAGCACTGAGTAAATTAATTAAGGATAAAAGGGGAAAAGCACAAATATTCAGAATTTAAAAAGCAGCAAAAAGGAAATAGTCACCGAAACATAAGTAAACAGAATGATATATTATTTACAAAATCAAATCTTTCACAAATACTGTTCAATTTTGCAGCTGTAACAGCAATATTTGACAAACATCTATATATAAGTAGGTTATTTCTCATATTTACTTATTTCAAAAAACATGCATAAACATACTAATGTGTATGCTTTTGTATCGTTGGAGCTGTGTCACTGGGTACATTCCCAGAAGCTGTATTGCTTAATGGAATGGTAAATATATTTGTTCCATGAGGCATTTTGCAATCTCATTTCATTCTCCAGTTAAAGGAGCAGTAAATTGCTGAGCATATGACTGATTATAGGTCTAGTTCAGGAGAAATACAAGGTGAGCCTTAAACCTCTTGTGTGAGACAGCCAAACATTTAAAAACATTGATGCGACTTTTAAAAGGACAAGGGAGCCAATTTGAAGAGGTGTGCACTGACCAAATTAGGAAAAAAAATTAAACATTGACTTTTAAATGATAGCCCTGAGATAACCCATTGAATAAAATAAATCAGTGGTTCTATATAAATATATTTTAACTTAGGAATGAAGAGAACAGAAAGTTACTCAAGGTATACTTATTAATAAGTTTAAAAGGAATGATAGAATAAAAATTCTCCTTTTTACAGTCCTTCAACAATAGTTGATTTATCAAAAAATCATCAACAATTGCTAAAACCAAGCCAATTAATTAAGCCGACAAATTAATAAAATTTAATTGAGGAACAAATTCACCAAATTTAAAATATTATCACACAGATTACATACCAATAATAAACAGAACAAGTTATGTTTACAATAGATAAATCTGATCACCATGACTCAAAATAAATGGATAACATGTGGCCCCATTTTGCAGTCTAAAAAAAACATGAAAAATATAGTATTTGGGGCAAAACAATTATTTAACATGACTATATTTTAATAAGTGCTTTCAGAAAAATCCAAATTAAGAGTATTGTGAAAAAATCTGTTTTGGGTTTTTTATAAATGCCAATGAAATAAAAAACAAAACTAAACATATTGCTTAAAATTTCAGTCATAAGAGATAAAGGACGGGATGATGTGAACCTTGATTGGATCATGGATTTAAAAAATAGCTATAAAGAATACTTCTAGGATAATTTGGGATATTTGATCATGCATTTTAAGTTAGCATGTGATAACTGACAGTATTAAAGTGCAATTTCTAATGTTTAATTACTGTATGTTGTGGGTTGTAAAGGGGAGTGTACTTTTTATTAGGCAAAAATGTGCACATTGCCCATTAGGGAGAATTATGTCTGCAACTCATCAGATATGTGTGATGTCTGGGGAGAGATAGAGAGAAAAGAGCTAGTGCTCAGATGTGGCAAAATAACAGTCAGCATATGTAGGTTACAGGTATACAGATGTGCAACTTTTCTCTTGGTTTTAAATTTATTTAAACAAATATTGGGGTAGAACGGAAGACATTAGTTTGTAAAATATTATTCTGGGCTTTACTGGGGTTCTGTAGTTAAAATCCATAGAAGAAAACAAATTTGACAGTGACCAAAAAGTAATATTTATAACAAATATTTGAAATCAACATGTCAGATGTTAAGATGGAAAGATAGTTGATGACAAATATATATTAGATTTAAATATTCTTGCAAAAAGATGTACTTCAGTATAATTGTCAGCACTTTTGTATGAAATAATACATCTCTAAAGGGAAAGTACGTCATTTATTAGGACAATATATGTTCTAAGTTTGCTTTTAAACAACGTAACCCTTATAATTTGGCTTATTACATGAGAAAAGTGATTAAATTCAACTTAGAATAGGAAGAAAGCATGTTTTAGCAATACTGTTATTTAGAAAGAAAAAGTTGTGTTCTAGGCTACCAAAATTATTGTTAGGTTAAAACACTTATAATGAATTATTTCACAGTATGAAATAAGTGAAAGACTAAAATATACTTTGCTGCAGATATCAATAAGAATAATGTTGTATGTGTATATATGTGTGTATGGAGACAGAGAGAGAGAGAGAGGGAAGAAAGAGATAGTGAGAGACAGGAGAAATTATAGCAGAAACAGGAAAATTCTAAAATAAGTAAGAATAAATAAGGAGCTTGTTCTCAGGCTCTCAGATTGAGTCCATGATGAAACATAAAAGCAAGAAATCACTACCTGTAGATAACTCTGGTTGTGTGAGAAGGAGAAGAGGGGTTGGTGTGGTTAGAAGAGATAAAAGACTAGCAGAAATTAAAAGTCAGGTAAGATTGTGCCAAAAGAGGATTCATGGATAATGGATATTTTTGCAGATTTCATCAAAAAGCATAGGAAGATTAAGAGAGAAAACAGTCTGTGGATCACTGCCAGGGACTTGATAATGGATGAAGGAACACGATTTTACAGGAGAAATCACAGCTTTCAAGTTGAGCATCTTGATCATTTGGTGAAACAAGTGAGATAAATGACATTTGGCAAAATTCTTTAACATTCTGAATGTTCCTTTGGCTGATGTTTGCAAGGGCAAATGGCAGAGGTGACATGATAAACACAATCAAATAAGTGTAACATAAAAGATTTAAAATTAGGAAAGAATCTTTTAGAAATGACAAGGAAGTGATCTGAAAAACATTGCAAACAGGAATTTCACAGCATGGTTAGCAGAAACGCATAAATCATAATGGCATAAATAGTAATCACAATAACCTAACAAGAACAATCGTAGTAGTAGAAATAATAATTAATTATATAGCATCTACAATTTGTCTGACACTATTCTAATGATTTTGTATATATTCAATGCCCCAAATTTGTATTTTATGAAGATACAAAATTGAGATAATACAAATACTATTTTCATTTCATAAATGAAGAGACTGGACAAAGACAGGATGAGTATCATATACAATATCACAAAGAACCCAAGTAAGCTGGTTACAGAGTTCATGGTTTTTTTTGTTTTTGTTTTTTTTTTTAAATGGAGTCTCATTCTGTCACCCAGGCTGGAGTGCAGTGGGGTGATCTCCGCTCACTGCAGCCTCTGCCTCCCAGGTTCAAGTGATTCTCCTGCCTCAGTCTCCCAAGTAGCTGTCATTACAGGAGTGCACCACCACACCTGGCTAATTTTTGTATTTTTAGTAGAGACAGTGTTCACCATGTTGACCAGGCTGTTCTCGAACTCCTGACCTCAATTGATTCACCCTCCCTGGCCTCCCAAAATGCTGAGATTACAGGCATGAGCCACTGCGCCCAGCCTAGTTCATGTTATTAATTATATAATATTACGATAATCAAAGAAAAATGGAGAATAAGAAAGATATGGAAATATCAAAATAGGTAACTGGGAAGGTAACTTAACTAAATTTTTGTTTTCAAATATCACTAAGGATCTCCATCTAACCTTACATAGTGGAGTTATATTTGTTCTTCTCACCAACATTCTGCATAGTAAAAAACAATTTTAAAGCATATTCTTTTCTTGGCTTTCATGAATATTGTTTTATTTATATACCACTGGCTATTTTCTGGTCTCCTTGGCTGACTATTTCCGTACTAACTATCCTGAAAATGACAAAGTATTCGAAATAACCATCGGAACAGCACTTATCTTCTGCATTTATACTCTCTCTCTGGTTGGGCTTAAACTGTCTCTTTTACATTTTATGTGCATGCTGATAACTCCTAAGCGCGTATATCTGGGCCTGATTGTACCCAAATAAACCCCAGAATTGCAAGTCCAGAGACCTTTCCTAAAAGGCACCAGAAAGGCATTTCACATTTTAAAAGACCAAAATTCATAGCTTAGACAATTACGTACATGCATATATATATGCACACACATATACATGTATATATATATATGCATATATATACACACACACATATAGGTGTATATATATACATACATATATATATATACACACACATATACGTGTATATATATACATACATATATATATATATACACATACATATATATGCATGTACGTAATTGTCTAAGCTATGAATTTTGGTCTTTTAAAAAAAGCATTGAATTTTTGAAAAAGCGTTGAACTTTAATATATGCGTGTATATATGCGTGTATATGTGTGTATATATATGCACATATGTATACGCCTGTATTACATAAAGTTCAATGCTTTTTCTTCCCTAATCCTGATTCTCTTCCAATTTCGTCGACCTGTGGGTACCTGATGCTTATCACAAAAAAATTGGGTTAAATTTTGTTCCACAGAAATGGCTTCCTTAACCACAAAATTTGATATAGCTACCCATTCATGTATCATCACAGTAACCTATTTTAAGTTATTTATGCATATTAGAAGTTATCTTGTTTGTTGTATTTTCTGTTTTCTCTGGTAGATTGAGAGGTTTATGAGGATCCTACCTATCTTATTAGATTCCATTCTTTATACATAGGACAGTTCCTGACTCATTATAGGCTCATTATCTAAATAGTCATAGAAATGTAACAGAAAAACCAGTCACTGTGTTTCTGATGTGATACAACATAAAGACATAATTTATTTTATAAAGTATTATTATAAACTTCCAATTTACAGAAAACAGAGCATATAGACACAAGTTCACCAGTATAATGTAGAAACAATAAAAAAATAAACAGAGAAAGAATTCCTGAGGAAAACTGCCTGGGATGTCTCCAAATTAAATGTTTTGTGTTTAAACAAGGAGTAAACCCTACTTGATTTAAAATGATTAAAGACAAATCTTCATTCATATTAAACGTGATAATGGTACTGTACTTGCATAGAATGTGGATTATATTCTTAGACAATGCATGCTGAATTATTTAAGGATGAAGTGTCTTGATGTATTTAATATACTCCTAAGTGTTTCACCAAATATAACACACACACACACACACACACACACGAGGAAGCAAATTTGGCAAAATACTTTGGTAAATTTATGTAGAAGGAATATGAACATACATTTCCTTATTCTTTCAACTTTTCCATAGTGTTGAGATTTTTCAAAATTAAAAGGCAGTAAGTGTACTTTTGATTAACCTCTTCTAGGATGGTTTTTATAAATTCTCCCCTTCTACTCTAATTCTCTTCTACTCAGAATTTGTAGATACTTAATTTTTTTTGTATTTTATTCATATAATTGCTTAACAAAACCAAATTTAGAATATATTTTACTATAGCTATTCCTTTTCGTATCTATGAATTCATTCTTAACCACATTTAAATATGAATCAATCCCCAAAGGCAATGAATTTTTTCGACTATGTCATGTGTCTTTATTTTTTTGCCATGGTAGAATCAAGGCATCTTTATGGATCCTTTTAACAACACACACACACACACACACACACACACACACACCCCTCCCTAAGGGAAGTTATAACAGAGGAAATATAAAAATTACACTGGCACACAATAACTAGAATGACTAAAATTAAAATTATAGATAATATCAAGTGTTGACACTAATGTGGAACAACTGAAACTCAGCTACATTGCAGCTGTAAGTGTGCGTGCATGCGTAAAGAGATGTGTGTCTCATTCCCTGCAAGCATCTTTATTTTCCCCTTAGATTTGCTCTATTTTATTAATACTTTTTCGAGTTGGAAGTTAGTATCATTTATTTCACAAAGACTATTATACAAGGAGACAGTTGTCTTGATTCCAAATATAGGACTGTGTTGAACATAAAAAGAACCACTTTTATGTATCAAACTACATAACAGATTCCTGAGACCAAACTGAACCAAAAGCTACAAACTTAATTCATATTACTCTTATCTTATTTTGAGGCATACATTTTTGCTTTGTATTACTTAATTTTATATTACTTGCCTCAACTTCCACCATAAAAACTTAAAATCCAATGATTTGTCTCTGATATGAGTAAACTGGTAAAATGGTTATATTGACTATTAATGGACTTATTGAAAATTGTTCCTGTTAACTTAATGAATGTTAACACTTGGCATATATAAATATTTAAAAACATGCTAATTGCCTGTAAACTCTTAGAGTCATGCTGTATTCTAGTGAACAAATCATAATGATAAGCTCATAATTGATTATATTCTATAAAGACGTGGCATTTTATAAGAAAAGAGAAGCACCCAATTTATGAGTGTTTCCTTAAGCATAGGGAAGGTTTGACAATGTTTGCACTTCAGAATAGCTTTCTGTTTGTGTATCTAGTTCAAGACTTACTCTTCTTAACCTTGCAGACCAGTGGAAATGACTCCATAGTGTAGGATGGAAGATTGATGGGATAAGAAGAGCGGCACTAAAGTGACTCAGATTGTTTTATTGTGTTACGTGACTTCAAATTTCTTTTACTTCTACAAAACTTACAATTAATTCCTTGATATCTCCCTGTTGTCATTCCTGCATAAGACCTTATGAGAAGAGGTTAATAAGGAAAATTGTTTTTTCTGAAATGGTTAGGTTAGCAGCATAGACAGAACAGAAATCAGTGCTCCCACTGTTCCAAAAATAGCAGCCTTAACAGCATTTCTGACAATGTTAAAGACAAATAATTTCAGCAAATTTGGAGGACTCAAACAAGAAAATAAACATAAGTAGAGGAAGGTCATTAAGCAATTTCTAACCATCTTAACTTACTTCAATTGCATCTATATTGGAAACTTTAATAAATCATTTACTGAGGGTAGGGATCTGTGAAATGTGTAGTCCATGGACTATCCAAAAAAATAGGTGTCCAATAAATTGTTTTTGTTGTTAATATTGAAGACATACTTTTCAAATTACATTCCATTCATTCTGCTGTAGTTAAATAAATTTTAATTCAAATCCTAACCTAATTAAAATCTTGTCTGTGTATTACATGTGTATTTTGTGTAAGGTGGAATGGTAAACCCTAAAATAAGTCATTTTTGTTGTTTTTTGTTTGGCATTTAGAAGATATTATCCCACAGAAATAACAATATGTTTGTCTCCTAATAGAGTTTCATGTTCTTCCTTGCTTTCTTTCTCCAAGAAAAGGTTGAGTGTTTCATATGGCCGGAGTTCTATAGGGTGGATTTAACTGAGGCATGGAAATATTTTTCATTTTTTCAACTTTTATTTTAGATTCAGGGGTATATGTGCAGGTTTGTGACATGGGTATATTGCCTAATGCTGACGTTGGTGTATAATTGATCTCATCACCCAGGTAGTGAGCATAGTACCCAGTAATTACTTTTCAATCCTTTCTCTCTCTCTACTTCCTCACTCTAGTAGTCACCAGTGTCTACTGTTTCCATTTTCATGTCCATGAGTACACAATTCTTAGCTCTCACTTATAAGTGTGAATATGAGGTATTTAGTTTTCTATTCCTGTACGAATCTGCTTAGGATAATGGCCTCCAAATGCATCCATGTTGCGATAAAGGACATAGTTTCATTCTTTTTTATGGCTGTCTAGTATTCCATGCTGTTAAACAACATTTTTTTTTTTTTTCCAAATCCACCATTCATGGGTACGTAGGCCAATTCCGTGTCTTTGCTATTGTAAACATTGCTGTGATAAACATAAGATTGCATGTGTCTTTTCAGTAGGACAATTTACTTCCTTTGGATATATACCCAATAATGGAATTGTTGGATCAAATGGTAGTTCTAAGTTCTTTGAGAAATCTCCAAACTGCTTTCCACTGTGGCTGAACTAATTTACATTCCTACCAAAAGTGTATAATCGTTCCCTTTTCTCTGCAGCCTCTCCAGCATCTGTTGTTTTTTGACTTTTTAAATGATAGACAGTCTGACATAAGACATGAGCAGACACTTCCCAATAAAAGGACATACGAGTGGCCAACACACATAAGAAAAAAATGTTCGACATCAGTAATCATCAGAGAAGTGCAAATCAAAGCCACAAATAATTTTCTAACGGCTGCCTTCCATCTGCAGTGTGCAGTGTACCCTTTGATTCCATTCCAAGGCTCTTATCCTTATAGGTTTTGAAGTCAGTCAGCCAGAGAAGCAAATCTAGCTTTAGAAATCTGTCCTAGTTGGCAAGAGCATGAAACCTGGGTCTGCAAGGAGCCTTAGGCACTGGGGAAGAATTGTGTGCATAATTCTTCACACAGCTGAGTTCACTTTTCTGGGCCAGATTTTTCTCACCATTTCAAGGTGGTTATGATAAAACAGGCAAGATTCGGTTGTGATTGTGAAGAGTAAGAGACTCTTCAATCTACACTACTTTTATACTGCAACTCTAACTTTAGCCTAAACACAAATTTAATTGTAAGTCTGATTATTAGGTAGAAAAATTATATTGGAAACTGAACATAGTGTCTATTTGAAAACGGATTATAGATCTTCTATATATGGTGGTAGAGGGGAGGAGAAATTAAACCAGTAATTAGATTTAACAAACTGACCCATTAATTAAATTCAAATGGTAGCTTCGAGCACATCCGGCTAGAATCTAATGATGTCATTTGAGAAGTCTTTTTCCTTCTCTCCAGTAACCCTGAAACTAAGTGTACATTTTTCTTACTGACTAGCTTTACTAACAAGGCCAAAAGATAGTGAAAGCCTATTTCTCAATGAGAGAAAATTATCTCTGATCACTAGCTCCTCTCTGATACTCACTCTGTAATGTATAGCAGAGCCTAAGCTGCAAGAAGCAAAGTACCCAGTGATACACTGCCCCTCCTGCCGCCAACATGGCCAAGAGCCAGTAAGGCACTTAGTGAAACTCGCTGTCATCACTGCCAGGCTTTGAAGGCATTTTATGCATCTGAACATTGGGTGTCTTTTTTACTTCCCGTACAGGAAATATAGATTCACTCTGATATTGCTGCAAAAGAAAGTCATCTAAGAAGCTAAGCTTTCTGCTTTTTAATCAATCAATGATACCAAAATGTATATTCAAATGCCTTTTCATGTGAATTATTCTGCTCCTAGAAGGATAGTATTAATAGAAAAAACCTAGAAAGGTAATATTAGAATGCAATACAATCCAAAATTATCATAATATGATACCATTCTATTGTTTTTTTCTTGACAGTATATTACACAAAATCATAAGTAGCATTTGGTCTTGAGTGAATGGCAAAACAAGAGTTTAAATTATGAGATATTTCAAATGACCCTAGCTTCAGACAAGCTGAAGAAGATAAAATGCTTGTAAAATCCCTAGACAATATTTATAAGGGAAAAATACAATATAACTACTGAAATATCCTAAGTTTTTACACAAATAAAACTTTTATGCCCACTTGCCTCTGTTCTACCTATAATAAAGCAAGCGCTCTTGCTGAGCAATACTTAAAACTTGTTTAAATAATCTCTTCTAAGTAAGCAAATATATTTATTGTAATAATATAAATAATTCACTGTTAGTCCTTTTCACACTGCAATAAAGAACTACCCTGAGGTTGGATAATTTATAGAGGAAAGAGGTATAATTGACCCACAGTTCCACGTGGCTGTGGAGACCTCAAGAAACTTACAGTCATAGTGGAAGGGGAAGCAGGCACCTTCATCACTAGGTTGCTGGAGATAGAAGAGCAGGGGAAACCATCACTTATGAAAACATTGGATCTCATGATAACTCACTCACTTTCATGAGGAAAGCATGGGGGAAACTGCCCTCATGATCCAATCTCCTCTCACCAGATTCCTCCCTTGACATGTGGGGATTTGAATTTGAGATGAGATTTGATATGGGACACAGAGCCAAACCGTGTCATTCACCCAACAATGATACTTGCTTGTGAAAAAAGTCAAATAGTTTGCTATTGTTGGTTTTTGTAGAAACATTGAGTTTCCTGATTATTAATATCTAGTATATTGGTTTAATTTCATAAATGTTTTCATAAATTTTACAATTAGAACATTGTTCATGAAGTAAAATGGAAGACTATATTTGACTCTGAATAGAAATAAGCCACTATATTGTACTACTCTTTCTTTGTGACTCAGTGGACATTGAAAACTGTTTTCATTCTTCAGTGTTCTACTTCAAATGTCAACAATTATTCAACCTTAACCTGCAGGTTTCATGGCCAATCAGTGACTTTTACTCTTGATTCAAATAGTAGCTTTAAAATATAATGCTTGCCATGTATACATATATCCAATCACCTCTTATGTTTGTAACTCATGATGAATTTGGTGGAATATTAATTCCTCTCCTAATATTTATACAGTGTAAAATTTAAAATAGTTGTGACCAACAAAACATTTTGTAAATTCAATAGCTATTACATTATTTTATAAATTTTGTTAGTAAATATTTCATTGTATCAATAAACAAAAATATATTAATTCATTCTACTGAAAATGTGTGTATTTGATGAATAACAATACTTCCCAAGAACACTGTTTTACATGTTGTCTGATAAACATACGCATATCCTATAGCATGTGTGTATGCATACTTATATATACATACTTGTGTTTATGTACACATATTTACATGTATACATCCATATGGGATTGTTGGGTTGCAGTACATATGCATATTCAACTTTGCAAGGTAATGCCTAATTGATCTTTAATGTGCTCATATTGTTTTACACATTCATCAAATGTGAATAAAGGATCCGTGGGTACTCATCCTTTAAAACACTTCTTGTTATGAGATGTTAAAGTTTCTGCCCATGTAGTGAACGTAAATTTTTTTTGCATTTTCTTGATTGGTGATGAACTTGACAGTGTACTCACGTTTATTGGTCATTTATAATCCATTTCTATGAAATTACATTTGCACCTTTATCTACTTTTCAATTGGTTTTATCTTTTTTTGGTAGGTGGAACATTTTCATATATTCTGGGTATGAATCATTTGTAGGCAAAATGGTTTGCAAAGTTTTATTTTGTTTATAGATTGTGTTTTTTTATTCTTTATAGTATTAATAAATAGAAATTCTTAAATGTAAGATAATTAAATTTATTAATATGTCCCCTTTTTCACTTTTTGCTCTTAAAACTTCATTTCCAATTCTTCGTTACAAAAATACCCTCCTATATCTAACCCTAGAATATTTACATTTCATCTTTTATATTTAAATTACTGAAAGCACTTTAGTTGTTTGTATGTATATTTAAAATTTCAACTCATTTAAATTGCAAATATAAAAACTCTTATACATTATTTAATTTTTGCCATAATATTGTTTTTTATTTTTCTTATTTTTTTCTCTGTTTGTTTGCCTCATTTTAGGCTTTTGGTTTAATAGTGTTTTCCTTCAACGTTTCCTTATTTTTCTTTAACTATAATGAAAGCTTTATGTAATATTTTTATTATTTTATGATTGCCCTAGGAATTTAAATGTTTATGTCATCTTAAAATACTTAAGCATAAATGTTATTTTCAATATTTTCTTAGACAGTACAAGGATTTGAAAATTATTAAACTCTGATTTCCCTCCCTGATGAACTTACCTTAATCCTGAACTTTAATTTTTTTCTACTAGCTTGAGTTCCTTAACCAAAAAACCTAGATTCTATCTTGATTGTTTATATGTGTTGTTCATACATGTGTTTGCATATGGGCTGTGTTTGCTTTTTACTTTATCATCATCTCTCTCATTTAATACTTTCTTCCTGGTTGATTAAGATCCAATTTCTAGAATCCTAGATACAGACAAATAAACACAGTCAAACACTGACTCCCTTGTAGTTTACCCTTGCAACTTATTCTTTGGTTGGTTATTTTTTATTCCCTACCCCCACTCTTTCTCTCTCTCTCTCTCTCTATATATATATATATACATATATAATATACATGTATATACGTAATACATAATATATATTTATGTATGTAATATATAATAAATAGTATATATTTATATATGTAATATATAAAGTGTATTTATATATGAACATATAGTCATATATGTAATATATATTACTTATATTATATATAATAATATATAATATAATATATAATATATTACATATATAACATAATATAATATATTACATATATAACATATATAATATAATATATAATATATATTACATATATAACATATATAATATAATATGTTACATATATAACATATATAATATATTACATATAATATATAACTATATAAATGTATATATAAATATATAAATGTAATATATAATTTATAATACATAAATATACAAATAAGAGTTTAAAATGCATGCCAAAACATTAAAATATACATATATATTAATTTAGTTTCTCAATGTTTTGACACACATTTTAAACTTTTATTAATATGTTATCCAGGGTGGAGTTTGCTTTAACATCTAGTTTACCACTTTTCAAAAATGAAAATAAATTCAACATTTTAAAAGAAAGGAATGACTGAAAAATCTTTCAGAGAAATGTTTATTGCATAATATGTAAATGTATTATTTGAAAAATTTGAAAAAGAAAACTACTTGAAAATCTTGACAAAATGTGATATATAAATATCTCAAATTATCCATGTGAGCAATTAAGATGAAAAGTGTAAACAGAAGAGGTACTATAATATACAGTGTTCTGTTTCTAAATATCAAATTTATGAAAAGTAGTAAAGGCGGTTAAATGATATAAAGAAATGATAAATCTGCCTGAGAACACAGAAACCTGAGAAATGACTTGTTCTCTAATATAGCTTTATATACTCAGGTCATACTACACCAGATATTTTTTACTTAACGTAGACTTTCATTCCTTCTATCTGTACAGTGTCATATCACACATAAAAATTTATCTTGAAAGATTATTGTTATATATTTATGTGACATGTCCTTGTTACTAGGCTATTAAGAATAAATAGATATCCAAAACTTTTTCTTTCTCACTGTATTTTGCTCCTATCACAGTAATTTATAAGAAGAAATTAATGTGTCTGAATGTGTAATGCTGATTTCATGAATGGATACGTGAATTAACCAGTAAATCCCTGATTTGATACAGGATATAAAATATTTCCCTGAAAATATAATGAACGTTAAAAAGGGAGATTTTTGTAATAATCTATATGTTATTAAGTCAAATCAAAGATAGGAAGTCTGATTTTTTTTCCTAAAATAGATCCCTGAATTGTCACATATGCATCAATTGGATTCAATACAAGATGCCTTTTTATTTCCTGAATGAAAAGCTTTATGTTACAGGTAGTTAAAAAATGAAATAAGAATATACCATCAAAAAACATTAAAAAGTTCAAATTTTAAAAGAAATGAAATATGCTTAGTTTAGATCAGCAAATAACCATTTCCTGTTATTAGTGGCAATCACAGATCTTATTTTCATCCTAAGATATTTTGGCAAAATATATTACAGTGATAGGATTCTCCACAGTGGGGCATGGATTTGTAGAGGGTATTGTGAACTACAAATGACTGATTATTTCTTTAAAATCTTGGAGGTCATGTACGATAACATGTTTTAGGTCTAAGAGAATGTGTTGCACTGTCTTTACAAAGGATTAACCTTATTTTGGTTTCAGTAAATGCTGAACAAAACTGCTGGTAATATTTCTAAAATACCTTCAAAAGTCTCTAATGTGCTCTTGCTTGATATTGCACTCTTTTAATTACTGATAACAAAACATTCAGCATTTGTTTAAAAATCAAATGGTGACTTTACTGTCTGCTTTAAAAATGTCATGTATCTCGTGTATCTTACGTGTGTCTCCAGTGTACCTTTAGTGGGGGTAATATGGAAGTTGACAAAATCTCTGGAGGCTCTGGAGAGAAGGAATAAAAATGTAGAATTATTCTGGACTTGAGATCCCCAGGGATGTAACATTTAGGTATCATTAACCGACAGAGGAATGTTTATAAGTCATGGCGTCTTAGGAAATGTAGAAAGACCTGAGTTTGTGACAATTAAAATAACTCTTAGTAGAGTTGAAGGCCTTTCATGATAAAGTAAATGCAACCAGTTAAACAGTTTAACATATTATTTTCCCTGATTTGATTGCTATTTTGTTTTACTGAACTGTCATAACTATTATTGATTTCTTTACCTGACAATCGCTATTGATATTAAGGCTAAAGTATGAGGTTTTAAAAATGTCACTCACATGGCTTCAAAAGAAATAGAGTTGAAAATTAAATATTTCTCATGAAATAAGGAAACATTCTTTTAATTTTCTGCCCACTAAAGTGTTGCTGTCCCATGTCATTTTAATATGCAGTTAACCAGAGGATGGAAATGTTATGATTTATCATGACAGTGTAAATAAAGCAATAAGAGCAAATCTAATTTAAGCATGAGTCACTGAGCATGCCTTTCCACCCCTGCTTGATAGCTACCCAAAATCATCCACTGAAAAATGAAAGACAAGATGCATTAAATGTGGGAGACTGGCTTTAGAGCACACTAAAAGCCTGTTGGCTACTTAGGAGTTCTGCAGCCTTCTCCTAAATCACTGACTTCTGGCTGAGATCTGGGAAAGGCTTATGCTGATCTTCTTAAACGCTTACACTTCCTGCTGCTCTTTGAATCTTTTAGTATAGCTGATTCATCTAACAGGCACCCTGGATTTGAAATTTATCTCTTCCATTTACTAGCTGGGGTTTACTGGACAAGTTTCTTAATAAGCCATGCTGCCATTTCTTCTTCTATAAAATGGAAAGTAAAATCATATTAAGCTAAGAGAGTTTTTTGATTGTTGATGAGATGACATACGTAAAGCACTAGGGCAGTATTTAGTAGTAATAAAAGCTCAGTAGATATTAACTATCACTAGTGTTAACATTAGGCATAATAATTTTATGAAGCTTAAATATAAATAAAAACTGCCTTAAATAAGTGGAGTCAGTAACTTTCACATCTTGCTGTCATACAGGAATGATATGCAAACATGTAGCTTGCCCTCCAGGGTGTCAGTTAACTAGACTTCAGGGGTAAATATTTAAAATTTGGCATCGTTGGCCTGGCGCGGTGGCTCACGCTTGTAATCCCAGCACTTTGGGAGGCCAAGGCGGGCGGATCAAGAGGTCAGGAGATCGAGACCACGGTGAAACCCCGTCTCTACTAAAAATACAAAAAATTAGCCCGGTGTGGTGGCGGGCGCCTGTAGTCTCAGCTACCAGAGAGGCTGAGGCAGGAGAATGGAGTGACCCTGGGAGGCGGAGCTTGCAGTGAGCCGAGATTGCGCCAGTGCACTCCAGCCTGGGCGACAGAGCAAGACTCCGTCTCAAAAAAATAAATAAATAAAAAATAAATAAATAAATAAATAAATAATAAAAAATAAAATTTGGCATCCTTAAATATGTATAACTCTGATGGCCCCACATGCTCAATAAGTCTGAGGTCACTCTTTGTTTTGATAGCCCCAGAAAGTAGCTCAAGTTTCCATATGACTTGTTTTATCCCTTCCCTACTGCTCTTTGTATAATAGTTTTCTTTTCAACATTTTTCTGATTATCTTCATTTCTGATACCAAATAGTTCTCATAAAGCCTTATCACAAACAAAAATAAAACAGAGAAGATAAATTCTAAAAAGGAAAGAAAGACAATAGGCTTTTCTGTAAGAGTAATTCATTCTTTCTGAGCAAACACATTTAAACTCCATAGGCATTTTAAAAAATGATGGTATGTTTCTTTCCATTACAAAAGACTGTTTGTACATGCAAAAATGAATAGTAAAAACACACTTTCAACATAGGCCAATTTGCGGTGCTGGTTTTTTTCTTGTTCTTAATGAGATCCTAGGGCATAATTTTGAACTTTTCATATTTTATGAAAGATTTTATAATGTGATGTGTTGGCGTTATCAAAGACACTCATGACATTAGTGTTGCTGTGTGAATAGAAAAAACAGGACAAGGAAAGATTATTCACAGCTGACACAATGTTCTCACTGAGTTATAGGCACTAGACTATGCAATCTAGACATCCACTTAATATGACAACTTTTTGAGCAAAGGTACTAAGTGCAGTTTACACAAGAGAAATTACAGGTTAAGAAACTTGACCAAACACAGCCAGGAGTGGAACGTAGAGTTTGGGCATATGACAACCACGGTTCATTCTCAGTATGCTTATGATAGTCTATAGAATAGCTTTCAATGTTACTGAACAAAACACCAGAGAACTGTATAACTAACTTTTTCATGTTTGCCATCTTATTAAAATATGTACCTTTTTTAAATGCCTAGATTTGATTCCACAAACATGCACATGCAAACCTTGTTACCACAGATCTGCTTCTGTTGCAGTTGTGGTTGATCAAATATTTTAGTTACTAACATAACTTAATTTGTATTTTCCTAATAATATAAATGCACTAAAAATCCTGGTTTCACTGACTGTATTACCAGTCTTTCAGTATGTTTATCTTCAAATTTTATGTATAATGTGGGATATGGGTTAGATTTCAAAACAAAATTTGAGATCTAGTTAAGTTTTTCAGAAAATGAATGAAAAAACAAACTAGTTGATATCATCGGTAGTTGTGACACATATATTAATGAAGTAAGAGCTGGGACTTATGTGGGCCAGATTGAAGATGCTGAAACAGGGAAGACTTGTATGCATATCTCCATAAGACATGCCTACCAGTGCCATGTCGGTTTACCGTTGCCATGGCAACACCTGGACGTTACTGCCACTTTCAGTGGAAACATCCAGGAAGTTACTACACCTTTTCCAGAACTTTCTGAATAACCCTTCCCTTAATTTGCATGTAATTAAAAGTGGATATAGCTATAACTGCAGAACTAAATGTCCCTAAGTTGCTACTCTCCACACACTGCCTAGCGGGTAGCCAGCTCTGCTGGAGCAGTCACAAAGCCATAACACTGTCTGCTCAATAAAGCCGTTTTCTTCTACTCACTGGCTAGCTCTTGAATTACTTCCTGAGCAAAGCCAAGAAACTTCTTAAGCTAAGCCCCGATTTGGGGGCTCGCCTGCCCTGTGTCATTAACGCTCATCAGGCTTTCTATAACAATCAACTCAGAAAAGAAACTGGGAAAAATTTCCATTCATTGTTGTGTATTTGATTACACGTCACAGTCTAAAATACATAGGATGCACTTAGCTATTTAAGAGATGAATTTCACTTTATCTACATACATTTATATTTATATTGCAATCAAGTCTACATCCTGGTATCCTAGGAGACCACGCTGGTCATTCTGTAGCACAGAACTTACCAGCATAAGGAGTATTCTTGTATATTTGCTAAAGTAATGAATGTGTAGCTCAAGAATGAATGATTATGTTCTGCATTGAATGAATATGAGTAGATAGATTTGGCTTTCTATTTGGCTTTTTTTTCTGTTTTTCACATGTTTATCTCAGAGCTTGTACTATTTTTATAGAGAGATAATAAACTTTCTTTTAAAGTTACTTTTCCTAGAGAAGTGATGACTTAGGGTGGCAGTCACTGAAGGGATTATGCACATTTCCCCAGTAGAATTTCAAACCCAACCCAAACTATTAAACTAGCCATGTTTAGAGCTGAAATCTCCTCATTACCATTCCATACTGGAAGTATAGAATGGAGGAGACTTTACCACTTTCTAATAGACATATCAAAAAAAAAGGAGATGAAGAGGAGTAGGAAGGAAACTACCTCATTATGGGGAGAAACACACTCAGTCATAGTTCTTAATCTTTACAAAAAGAGTTTAGTGTAATAATGAAAATGTTGGCAAATGTGTCTATATACACACACAAATATATATATATATTGAGATGGAGTCTTGCTCTGTCACCATGCTGGAGTGCAGTGGCACAATCTTTGCTCACTGCAACCACTGCCTCCTGGGTTCAAGTGATTCTCCTGACTCAGCCTCCCAAGTAGCTGGGACTACAGGTGTATGCCACCATGCCTGGCTAATTTTTTGTATTTTAGTAGAGATGGGGTTTCACCATGTTGGCCAGGATGGTTTCAATCCCCTGACCTTGTGATCTGCCGCCTCGGCCTCCCAAAGGTCTGGGATTACAGGCGCGAGCCACCGCGCATGGCAAATGTATATTTTAAGAAGGTTTTTGCTCTGTAGGTCATTTAATTATGAGTGTAAGATTTATCATGAAATAATTTAAAATGTTACTCCTCAAAACACAAGGTTATATATCATGAAATACCATCTGCAGTTGTAAACTTCTGTGGGTGCATTGTAGTATCATTTTTCATTCTTTTCCATAGGCTTATTACTCTCTCTTGTTATTAAAAATATCAAGGTCAAATATCCTGCCACTGCCTTTGCTGAATCACTCTTATACTCTGGAAATTCAACAGAGCCCAGATTTCCTTGTGTGCGTATGTAGAAAATTGTGTGTGGTATATTCCTTAAAGTGAGAAAAAAAATTAATATTCATTAGGATATGCAATTATTTAATTTTCTATTTTTATTGTTAGTGTTAACAACTAAAGACTTAAGTATTTGTGATTAGTGAGTGAAAGAAAATGCCTGCCTAGCTTGGTTAAAATATGTATACTAGAATTAGATTCTGGGAAACCGTATGGTGGTTAAATGTATCCCTGAGTGTAAATGCCTTCTAAATCTATATAGAATGAAAGATTAAGTAATTTATCCAAGGTCACATTGCTAGGAAGTGGTAGAGCTCAGTTCCCAACTGAGGCAGCATAGCTTCGATGTTTATTCTGTTTGCAATTATATAATGCCTAATGTGGAGAGTTTTTGTGAAGATTAAATGGAATAATGTGTATAAAATAGTGGTATTTAGTTTTTGAAATAAGTAAACAACAACAAATTTTACTTCCTTACAGTTGTGTTAAAAAGTAACACTTGGCATGATAAAATGAAGGATTTAAGAAATACAGCAAATAGATTGGCCTGACCAGTGAGTAGAGAATACATAAGGGGACATTAAAGGTAGTAAGTTAAATTAAAGTCGAAAATGCTGTTGAGCCAGATAATGGAGGCTCTTAAATGCCAACCTTAAAAGCTTTCACTTTATTTTATATGCAACCTGGAGAAATATTTAACTATTTTTTGAGAGGTGAAGCATGATGAGTTATGTGCTTCAGGACAGTTACAGAAGCAATATGTAACATGATTGGGTAGGATGGGCAGGGGGTGGTGGCACAGTAATCAATTCATTTACCATGGCATTACCTGAAGTAAGAGGTATTTACATCTATAAGTGGTAGTGAATATTACAAAAAGCGAATGAATGAAAATATATACACATGGAAAGTAGGATAATGAATGAAGAATATAGAAACGGTTAAAATTCATTGAATGCTTTTACTATTTCAATACAACATAGCTAGCATTTTCAAACAGAAAAGGCATTCAATAAATTTTAGACTTACACATTTACGTCTCACCAGATGGTTATGTTATATTTATAAGGTTCATTTTATTCCCATTTTACAGTTGAGAAAGCAGAATCTCAAAAAAAATGTAATGAGCTTAGATCACACAACATTTAAGAGGCACAAATAGGCATCTAATGTTGATCTTCAAAATTTTGCTTCAAAATTTGAGATGTTTATTCCACCGCATGTACCCCATGCCACACATTGTTGGGAAATGTGAAGTAGGTAAAAAATTTCAGAATTCTTTGAAAGAATGGTGGGTGGCAAATCTAAACAAAGTAGAAGATGTAATAATAGGAAACACATATTTTGATAAGACAAATGGTAAATCTTGCCTTGAAGTTTTAAGATGGATTCACAGTTAGAAAATTGCAATGCATGCAGATAAAAACTATAGCTTTTCAAGATATGCTATGCAATATGGCACCATTAATAATTATTATCATAATTCTAAATCCAAATTATTGATTAGATCTTACATATCACTATGAGTAGGAGACACTTCACAAAGAATATTGTAATGTGCTTCACTGTGATCCTATAACATTTTCCTCCTCACCCCATACCCCAAGAAAGTACTACTGTCTACTTTGAAGAATCATTATTTTATTGCCTTCTCCATCTGTGAGGGTATATATCTAAATCCCACCAGTGTTTCTGAAACCGAATTACTAGTTGCTGTGACCTGAGGAAACAATGGGTAGTTTTTCATAAATAGACTGGTATAGAAAACAACATGGAGGATATGAGATTTAACGTTATTTCTTGATATCAAAGGAACATTGAGTTGCTATAATCCTTAGATTCCTTTTTTTCTGCCTTGTATTTTGGCTTCTGGTATCCCTTGATATTTGTATAAACCCAGGAAGACAGTCCAGAGCCGGATACATAATTAGCATCTTGAGTTCTCCAAGGCACAAATTTTTTCTCTCGTAATATTGAAATCTGATAAAAGTAAGGCAAGTGTAAAGCTAGAAACAATTTCTCATTAGATTTTCTGACAGTATGCTCAGGAAATCTGAAAGCTTCATAATGCAAATATATATTTCTCTGTAGAGCCTGACAACACATTTCTGAGAAGGGTAGACCATCCTGGCTAACTTGCAGGAAGCGCAGCTGCTAATCTCCCAGTGGTGTCCCTACAAAACATGTTCTTTAGATACTGTATGATAACCGAAGCCATGAGGAATTGCTCATGGATTTAGACAATCTGTTCCCTAAACTACTAAATCAGACTCAGGCGTTTGAATGAGCACAACTATGAGAATCAATGTAACCTAGATTTGCAGCTTACCTTTCTAAGCAATGCAAGAATATTGTAAGGTGAGTTGTCATAAACCTATTTTTAATCATTTAGAGATCCCTGGATGACTTCAGCAAATGCAGGGTGCCAGTTAGATATTATATATGGGCTAAATTTCAACATTTCTTCCCTTCATCTCTGAATGTCTTCTATCTTTGGTGTGTCATTTATAGTTCCCCGAAGTTCTTATGAGTTCTATAATTCTGATGTTTACACCTTGGTATGAGCTCACAAACACACATGTGCGCACGCACACACACACACTCACACAATTCATTTAAAATGTGAATAATTCACTACCCATCAAACTTGAAGCTAGTCCTGAGTCCATACTTGACAAAATAAAAATATGTAAATTTAGACATTAATTACATGGAAAACCTATTCATTGAAATAATACTGTAGCCCCAAAGGCCTAGATCCTATTCCAATTTTGCCATTTTGGGTAGACCATTTTATTTATTTGAGTTTTACTTTTCTTTTCAAGGTGATATGGAAAAAAAAAGTAATCACATTTTCTTTGGCAGGTTATTATGAGGGTTATGTGAGACTATCTAAACAAATATTCTAAAAATTTTATACTTATTTTAGGCTTTCCTTATTATTAATATTGGCTTTCTTTATATTTTGCCTTTCTCTAGCTACGTTTGAAGTAGCTTAGGAAAATATACTAATAAAACATTGAAATGTAAATGTTATTTACATTGTAAACAAAAAATAATAAAAGTCATATGGTTAAGGCCAAGATGGATGTATTACTACTATTAATATACCCATGAACAAAATAAATGGATATAATTTGAGTTTTTCAATTTATAAAGCATTTTATTTGCTTTACTTTACTACTGCCATATTTTATATATTCCTAGAACTGTGCAATAACCAGTCCTTCATGGATTATGTAGTAGCTTTATTTGTTTCAGTTTTTTTCCCTTCTGTTGGTGAAGGGCATTTGCTTTGTAGGTTTTATTTTATTATTTTATTATTTTTAGTTGAGGATAAAATCAAAATCATTCTAATTTCTAATAATCAGGATTTAATGCCATAAAATAACTCATCAAACTATAAACATTTCAACGGTTAAGCCACATACTATTTTATTAGTATGTTGTGACAATTGAGTTCCCATTTCCAGAAAAGTAAGAATTGCAAGGGATGTAAATGAGAATTAAAAAGAAACCAACCCATAACAGATGTTAGCAAGATTTTTTCCTCCTACTTGGAACGTAATAAACATATGGAATGGCCTATCAGGCACAATTGCTGAAGCAAAACACAAGGATCATTCAAGAAACAATTAGATTCTGTTCTAAAGAAATGGAATACTTAAAAAGGATGGGTCCTGATGGGCCTATAGTCCTGATGAGCAAATAGCTCCAGCTAAACCCTTTATGATCCTAACTTCATTTGAATGTAAATATCAATACAATGTACTCATATCAAATTGGGAGCGCTGTGAAGATTTTTCTCCCCTGCAAGAGAGGGAACTGTGTTGATAATATTCCATGTCTGTGTTGTAAAATGCCTACATGTGGTAACTTTGTTTTCATTTTCTTTAATATTAAGAAAAGTGAAGATTTCTCATTATCTTAATTTCTTTATTTTTTGGATAATGTTTAGTGGAGCAAAGAAAATTGTTTTTTTTTTCAGATCAAAATCAAATTTAGGAAAATTTCAAAGCACACAATATAAAATGTATTAGGAAATAAATTGGGAAAATTTATTTGAAGAGTAAATAAAAATTATGAGCATATAAGCTAGGGTACAACATAACAGCATAAGAAAAAATCTAAAACCAGAAACCTTTAGAACTCAATGCCACCATTATGATGGTTTGTCCTTCATCAGCTAACTGGGGTAGCATAATTGAACATGGCCTCAAGATAATTTTATTTTATTTTTTACTTTTAAAGTGGTAGTCTATTTTTATATTACATACAATTTCTTTTTTACAAAGCACTATTTTTAGAAACATATACTTTACCATCACACTGGAGTATAAAAGTTACTCGGTTTGTCTTCTATATCTCTCTATCAGTCATGAATGCTTGCTTATGTAGTATATATAATAAAAATAAAGAGCTTCTAATTTCTGAAAATGAAAATAATATTTTGAGTGTATGTTTTAGACTACATATGCCACAACCATTGTAAGACCAGCTATGCCCTCCATGAAATGTTAAGTATTTCTTCTCTTTCCTGTCCAAAATTAACTTAAAACTTTTAAATCAATATGTATCATTTATGCATTTTTGTAGACAATGATGACAGTGACATTTTGAAAATAATATTTACAGGTAAGAGATATGCTGTTCAGTAAATAATGATAATCAAAGTTACAATTTAATAAATATCATTTTACATATGATTCATATGCTAAGTAGTGAGCTTCAACATAATATTACATTTTACATATTCTGAATTCTGCCTCAGTTTGCTACTTAATGAAGTGGAACCAGGGACCAACATAGAGACATTGGAAAAGCCTGAATTGTATTTTCTTAGTAATCTTAAATTGACCTACTAGGTGCTTACATACACTATTTTGGAATAAATGGAAGAAAGTCTAGTTATAGTGTATTCAATCAAAATTATTTGTTTATGTGTATATCCCTCTACTAGAAGTTAACCTTTTGAGGGAAGCAGCTATGACCTAATTAATTCTATATCTCTGGCATATAGCAGGTTATCATGAAATCTTTGTGGACTAGAAATTAATTGTTAATGCAAATTTGTTTAACCTATTGATATATACTGCTGAAGCATGCACCATTATCTTATTAAGCTTCTACAAATTAGATGCTAACTCTAGAATGGCAAATTTTAACATTGTCCTTGAACATTTGCTTCTTACAATTTAAATCTAGTTTGAGGCTATGAAATATAACCTTTTAGGGCCTCCTTGTTTTCACCCATACAGACTCAGCAACTTGATGCCTTCAACTACTAACTGCAATGCATCAACCGTATTTATCTGTATGAATTTTGGGCTCAAAGTCAACAATTAAAACTCTCTCTGTCTCTTTCTCTCTTTCTCTTTTACACACACACACACACACACACACACACAGAATAAATCGTGGAGTACTTTTTTCCAAGATTATATCTTCAAAGTCTCCTAGACAACATAGCCATACAATATTGTAGTGACATAATACACAATATCCTATCTGACCTGAAACATTTCTATTTAATATATCAAAAATGGTTGAGCACGGTGGCTCATACTGGGTTTACTAGCACTTTGGGAGGCCAAGGCAGGAGGATATCTTAAGTTCAGGATTCCAAGAACAGCTTGGGCAACATATTGAGAACCTATCTTATTTACAAATAAATAAAAGATTAGCCAGGGCGTGTGTTCCTAGCTACTCAGGAGGCTGAAGTGGGAGGATTACTTAAGCCTGGGGATGTTGAGACTGCAGTGAACTGTGATCACACCATTGCACATCTAACAGAGTGAGAACCTGTTCCAAAGAAAAAAGATGCAAAATTTATGCAATGTGATTGCTTACTTAAGTATATTAAATAAATACATATTGTGTACTTAGCAGGTACACAAATTTGGGGTCAACCATTAGTTTTAGACAATTAGGTAAAAAAGATTGTCTTTTAATAAATTTGGGTCTTTAATATTTTTCAAAAATTACAATTTTTGTCTTGAATTATAAAATTAAGATTGGTTTCTATCATTAAAATTTTGTAACAGTAACAAATGCAATAAGTAGTTTTGACATTTTATATTCACAGAAACAAAGGAAGGATTATTTATTAAAAGATAAAACAGGACTTTTAAGTTCCAAACATGAGATATTGGCATGAAAATAAACCAGCACAATCAGCTGCGTAGATCACTGGAGTGTATTACAGCATAAGGAAGAACTGGCCAATGTATGTTAACATAGTGTCAGTGAATAAGACAGCTTTCACTCAGGCCTCAGCTGGAATAAACTTTAGACAGGCTTCTTCCTGACTTCAGACCTTTCATCTCCCTTCTCTTAGAGCATTCACTGTAGAAAACCTACACATGTAAATTCTTTCTCTGTGTTTTTGAGACACAAATCTTGTCAAAGCTTCTCACAACATTTACAACCCAGAAACATCATTCTCAAAAATCTGGAAGCAGTCCATTTAAAGTGTAACCATTATCCAGGAAGATAGGGCTCTATCTCCCAGAGTCCGCTCCGAGGCCAGCAGCCTAACTCCAGCAGGCACCTGGCTGTAAGCTGTAAAACTACTTATTAGGAAAATGTGAGCAAGTTTGTTTCCTTTGGTTAAGGCCAATTGGCAAACATAGGTAGCCTAAGATTCCTCAACTCTTGGTTTTACAAGCTCCCCAGGCTTTGTTCCATTTAATTGAGCTCAGACTGAGTTCTGACCTCTCTGTTCTGTTGAGATAGCATTGAATAAAATCTTTCTTAGCTGTTTAACTTTATACAGAGATTTTTTTTTGCTTTAATATGGAACATAAAATGCAAACACACAATTTAGGAAAAGAATGTTTAGTATTCTAACTTCACTAAAATATGGTTATCCATTAAAAGGTTTAAGGAAGATTTTGCTTTAAATAAAGTGAAGTTTAAAGTAAAATTCTAAATATGTTCATCCATAAAACTATTATGAAGTTTCTATGCTTATAGTGTATATGAAACCTTAAAATCCAAACAATATGTATATTAGATATAAGAAAAATAGAAATACAAACACAATCAAATTAAAGTTTGCAATATCAATATGATGTTGATGGGAGCTGCTGCTCCAGAAGGATTGCTGCTGCCATCGAGCTGGCTGCAGCAGGGAGGCACAGCTGGAGCTGCACCCTCCATGAAGCTGGTGGGAGTCCTACCTCTTCCAAGTTGGGGCAGGAACTCCCAAGGTGCTACTGCAGCCGCCCAAACCTCGGCTGCAGATCCCAGACTCTGCTCCTGATCCACAGAGCAGGCAGGAGCCCCACTCAGGCAGCCACCCCAACTGTAGCTGTGGATCCAAGCTTCCCTGTGCTCTTGGGGAGCTAGGAGCAGGCAGGAGTCTTGCCCTCCTGGGCGCAGCTGCAGCTGCCCAAACTGTGGCTGCAGACTCAGGCATCCCTGCGAGGGGAGGGCCCAGGAAGACCCCATTCCCTAGGAGGCTCGGAAGTGCCTGCCCCACTGTCTTACTTCTCCCTGCTGTCAGCGGGGCCTCTGATCTGGGAGCAAGTCTGGTAATCTCAGGGACGATGTATGGCTGCTGGAGGCAGACAGGCTTCTGGGCTAAGGAGATAGGTCCCGATAAGTCCCCACCTTCAGCTCAGGGAGGGCCTGAAGGTTGCGGACCAAACTGCCAGTCCCCTGGACCAGAGTGACGACTTGTGGTGCCTTTTCTAGCCCACCCATGGCTGCCCATGGACCAGTCTCCAGACACTTCTTCCTCTCTGAGGTCCATAAAAAGGTCCTGGACTCATCTAGAGCAGGGCAGCAGATGGATAAGTGATAGGACAACTAGCTGCAGAGAGGAGCTACCCACCCTAGCACATCTTCTCTGCTGAGCGTTTCAGATGTAGAAATGACCTGCCTGCAGGGAGGAGCCACCCACTCCATGGCCTCCTTGCTGCTGAGAGCTGAATACTCAATGGGACAACCTGCTGACAAACAGGAGCTAACCACCGGGGGTCTCCTCTGAGCTGTTCTAGCACTCAGTAAAGCTCCTCTGTGTCTTACTCACCCTTCACTTGTCTGCATACCTCACTCTTCCTGGACACAGGACAAGAACTCCGGCAAAGGTGCCACCAGCCACAGAGGTTTTCCATCCAGAAAAAGCAACACTCCAAAGATCCTGTAACAATCTGACAGATTTTTTTAAACATTGCAATCCAACTGTCATTTACAATATGATTCTGGGAGTGAAGAGCATGGCAAGACAATGATTTTTCTAAATCTGGCTGCCTCTGCTAACTGTATACCACCCTTCTGCCACTGCCTTTCTTTTTTGGTGCCTCTACGTAATATGCTGTGAGATCATTTGATCTTAATTTGACCCAAAGGCATGACATTACCAAATTTGTTTCTATTCTTTTCCTGTAAGTACTAGAGAATCTGTATGATAACAAGCACAGTTTTACTGATATGATATTAAACCCAATATAGAAGTCTATTGCTGAAATCCTATCGTGGTTCTCAGAAAAAGGAGAGCCAGCCTAACAGTGAGTTTCACTGATGCAGTGGGAGGACCCCCACTCTTTCTATTGTGAACACTTCATGTCTGACCTTACTATTAAATTATATCACTGTCACCCATTTTGGGAGAAGCCTTAGCTATTTATTGGTTTGTCCACCATTTATTTATTTATTTATTTACATTAATTATTGAGAGAATTGTGTCTCTTTGAGTCCTAGCATAATCCCAATTATGAATTCATGTTTGGGGTACCAATGACCTGAAAAACTGCACTTATCCACCAACCCCACACACAGACACACAGATTCTGGGTGAATAAACACCCAGAAATGAGAAAAGAAAGACATTGATCTCTTAGAAGACAAAACTGGTGGCCAGGTGCAGTGGCTCATGCCTGTAATCCCAGCATTTTGGGAGGTGAAGGGGGGTGGATCACGAGGTCAGGAGATCAAGACCATCCTGGCTAACATGGTGAAACCCTGTCTCTACTAAAAATACAAAAAATAAAATAAAATAAAATAAAATAAAGTAAAATAAAAAATTAGCTGGGCGTGGTGGCGGGCGCCTGCAGTCCCAGTTACTTGGGAGGCTGAGTTAGGAGAATGGCGTGAACCTGGGAGGCGGAGCTTGCAGTGAGCCGAGATTGCGCCACTGCACTCCAGCCTGGGCGACAGAGGGAGACTCTGTATCAAAAAAAAAAAAAAAAAAAAAAAAAGACAAAATGGTTAATCTCTCAAATACAGTATGAAATCTTAGGAAATATCTCTGTGTACTTTTGTTCCAGAAGAAAATGTTCAATATTTAAGAATTCTGAAGTTACTTACACTGATGTGTTTTTACGTATCTAATCTACCTAAAGGATATGTGTCTTCCCAAGACTTTTTGTTGTTATTGAATTCTAACATTTTCTTTAAGTTTAGCATGCATATAGAAACATACACAATCATAAATGTGCATATCAAATAATTTTTACATCCTGAGCACATTCATGCAATGAGTACCCAGATCAAAGCATAAAACATACCAGTCCCCACGGAAACTCTTTCTCCCTTCCAACTAAAGCTGCCGCCTATTAACTAACTCAGGAAAATCAAAGGCTATCTGCTTCTAATAACATTAATGGATTTTTACTGTTTTTATACTTGATATAAATGAATCATACAGTATGTGTGTTTATGTCTGGTTTCATTAATTGCACATTTATTTCTGTGAAATTCATTTTTTTCCTTGGTGAAGTTGCAGTTAGTTTATTTGCATTTCTGTCTGCTATTTGCTTATTTATCTATTTTGTTTATTTGTTAGCTTATTGCCTTATTCCACTGGGACATCCACTATAGGAATCAAGTTATTCTAGTTATTGATATTTATGTTTTCTTCCATCAGTGATTAGTCTTGCTAAAAACTTATCAATTTTATTAATTCTTTCGAACATTCTATTTTTGTCTACAACAATGCTCTCTACTGTATGCATGTTTTCTATTTTACCTACATCTGCTCTTATTTTTATTTATTAATCCCTTCTAGTTTCTGTGAATTTCATATGCTTAAAAGCTCCAGCTTTGAGATAAAAGTCTTAATCATAAATGATGATACAAGCCTCAAAAATAGCCTGGCATTTTCAGTCTTTCATACATTTGTGTGTGTGTGTGTGTTATATGTTTTTAATTTTTTTCTAAACACCAATTTTGAATTTCAAAAACTTTTATATGTCACAGTCACATACATGTTCACAATTCTAATTTCTGTGATGATTTCTTCTTTTATGCAATAGTATTTGATGTGCTTTCTGAACAATTGGGGATTTCTTTCTTATGTTTTTAAATCGATACACAAAAAAATACCCTGAATTATATCAGTGTTTTGAGATTTGTTGACTGTTGCTCCATTGGCTTAGCAAGAGGTCAGTTTTTTAAAAATGTTACAGGTACACTTAAAAATAAACTATATGCTGTCTTTGTTTGGTGCAATCTCCTACCCATGCCATAGTGCATATGTGCTGATTGTGTTGTTTTCAGCTTCTATGCCCTTATTCTCTGCATGTACCTGCTATTTCTCTCAGTTTTTTTGAGCTAAGTTGGCTGATTCTAATATTAATAATATAGCTACAACAGAGTCTTCTCATAGTAGAACTTCTTTCATGCTTTTTTTTTTTGTTAAAGGTTTTTGTTTGTTTTGTGTCTCGGTCACCCAAGCTGGAATGCAATGGCTCGATCATGGCTCACAGCAGCCTTGAACACGTGGGATCAGGTGATCCTCCAGCAGCAGCCTTCCCAGTACCTGGAACTACAGATGTGTGCCACCATGCCCAGCTAATTTTTTACGTTTTGTGGAGACAAGGTCTTGCCATGTTGCTCAGGCCAGTCATGAATGATCTTCCGGCCTAGGCCTCCCAAAGCACTGGGATTACAGGCCTGACCATACCCAGCCCATCATGCTGTTTATTTTTAACTTTCCTGTGCTGTTTATTTTTAACTTTACTATGCTTCTTCTAAGCATTATATGGATTTTGTTTTTGCTGCTATTTAAATTAATTTGACAATTTTAGTCTTAAAACAAGTGTTTTTAGCCTATTATATGAAATACCGTATTAATTATTTAATATAATTATTGATGCATTCAGATATATATTATTCATTTTATCATTCTTATTTGTCTTCTCTTTGACCACCTACGTTATTTTACTTTTTCTGTTTTTTCTTGTTTCTTCTGTATAAGTTATTTTATATTCTATATTTTCTCTCTCTATTATTAATTACATATTATTTCACTAATTTTTAAGTGGCAGATTAAAAGCTTCTTTATCAATACTTGATTTGTTACCCTTGAACAATGTTACTTTTATCATTTCCTTAATAAAAAAACATAGAACATTTGAAAAACATTTACTTTATTCTCTCATTTGTGCTGTTTTAGGCATTTTTTATCTACATGCATTTTAGTTCCCATTAGGTAGCATTATTATTGCTTTATACAAACAATATTATTTCTATTGTAATGTAGGTCTGCTGGCAACAAATTCTCTGAATTTGTCTAAAATCTGTTTTTTTTAAATCTTTATTTTTGAAGGATATATTTACTGAGTATATAATTTTTGTTTGGGAATGACCTTCTTCAGCTCCTTAAAAATGCCATTCCATTATCTTCTGACATTCATTCAGGTTTTGTTTTGTTATTTGTTTCGACAAATACTATTGTTGCAACTTTGAACATAATTTGTACTTCCACTGCCCGCCTCCTGCCCCCTGCCCCCTGCCCCCTATTACTGCAACCCAGGATGATTCAAATTCTTTTTCTCTGTTTCTAAGCATTTTATTAAGACATCCCTAAGTGTGGATTTCTCTTACTTAAACTGCTTTGGGTTCAATGAGTTTTTTAATCATTAGGTTGATACTTGTTCTGTCTGTTCCTGCATTATAAGCACTGTAACATTCATTGGTTTAAAATAACCATTTTATGAGCTCATGTTTCAATGGGTTGACTGAGTGTAGCTCAAGATTTATTTAGCCAACCTCACCTGGGGTTCTCCATTTATTTCATGGTTGGATATGCAGTCATTTGGATGCTAGAATATTTTATTCCAGATGGAAACTTTGATAGCTCATCCACTCACATATAAGATGCTCGTTTCTTCTTCCTCTTCTTCTTTTTCCTTTTTTTTTTTTTTTCACAGAGTCTCTTTCTGTCACCTTGGCTGAAGTTCAGTGGGGCCATCTCGGCTCACTGCAACCTCTGCCTCCAGGACTCAAGCGATTCTCCCACTTCTGACACCCAAGTAGCTGGGATTACAGGTGCGCTCCACCATGCCCAGCTAATTTTTGTATTTTTCGTAGAGCCAGGGTTTCGCCATGTTGGCCAGGCTGGTCGCAAACTTCTGACCTCAAGAGATCTTCCTGCCTCAGCCTCTCAAAGTGCTGGGAGTACAGGCGTGAGCCACCGTGCCTGGCTGCTTGTTTCTTCTTTATGAAATCATTCTTTCCTATTGTATCTTTTCTTCCGGGGCCTCTCTCCAGAAGGGCAGCTGGAATTTTACATAGTGACTCCAGGCTCCAGAAAACTCAGAAGAAGATGTCAGTCAATTTTAAGGCTTAGGCCTAATATGGTACAGTGTCCCCCATCACAGCCTGTTGCATAAAGCAAGGCACAGTGCTGGCCCACATTCAGTAACAGAGGACATTACACCATGGCAGGAATATTAACCCATAGTTTTTCAGAGGGCAAATTTGCAACCAGCTGCCATAAACCCTTCCTTTGGTTTTAATACTTTTTCTGACATTATGTATTAAAATTCAATGTCTTCCCTTTTCTCTTACTTCCTCTGGAACAGAAATTACAGGTAGGCTACACCAATTTTTCTGTGTTCAATTTCTCTGAAACTCTTTTCTGTATTTTCTTTCTCTCTCTCTCTCTTTTTTGGTTTATATTTATTGGCATGTATTTCAGATGAATAATCCTGCGTGTTTCTGTTACTAATCCATCGTTAAATTCAACAATTAAGCTCTTAATTTCAAAAGTTGCATTTCTTCAATTCTAGGTGTTCATTATATTCTTTTAAGTTTTTCAATTTTTTGGTATAATCACTATTGCTTTACCTTTTTAAATATTTTCCTTTATGTTCTTCTACAGTTGAATAATCATAGTGATCTTAATGTCCTGATCTGCTAACTTAATATCTGCACTCTCTGAGAGCTTGGTGTGTTTTTCTTGACTCTGACCCTGGACAGTTGAGTGAATGTTAGCCAGTGTCTCCTCAGGAAGGCTATACTTGCTCTGTTTTGCTTCTTAGAGGCCTCCTATTTAGCCTTTTTTTTAAATCTCCTTATCCTTCATGTAACCACAGAGGGGAAAACAGTCATGTATTTAGAGGCCATCACATCTCTGTTTTCTAATTCTAGCCCAAGGAGACCGACAATAGGTCTGCTAATTTTTCTCTGCCTAACAGCAGGCTTCTTCTGGGCCATCGCCTACTTTCTCAGCCTCCTCCACAAAGGCAGAGACAGCAGATTTTCTCAGGTAAATAGCTTCTACAAATATCAGAGGTTCTCCTGTCTCTGGAATCTTGCTGTCTTTAATTATCCTGGTTTAAGTACTTCTTTGACATCTTGGACATGACTTCTATTTTTGTTCAAATTTTCTAGTTGTCTTTTATGAAAGTATTGGTATACCCTTATTAACTTTTTATTTATTTTTTAACCACAGCATTTGGTGTCACCTACTCTTGACTGCCTGCCTGCTTGTTTCCTCAAGGAGTCCTATAGTTTCCTCTACACTTTGACATGCACTCTTAGAGAATAAGAGTGTTTAAAAGTCTGAGCCTCCCTTTAGAATAAATATTTTTTAAATTTCTTTAATTTTTGTATTTTTAAATTACCACAATTATTATACATATTTGTGGAGTATGGAATGGTGCTTTGATACATGTACATACTCTGTGAAAATTAAATCAGGATTCTGTCATACATCAAATAACAACATTTTAGTCAATGTTGGACCACATATATGATGATGGTCCCATAAGATTCTAATGGGGCTGAAAAATTGCTGTAGCCTAATGATGTCATAGCTTTCCTAATGTCATAGTGCAATGCATTACTCACATGTTTGTGGTGATACTGGTGTAAACAAACCTACTGTGCTGCCAGTCACATAAAAATATAGCACGTAAAATTATGCACAGTACATACTACTTTAAAATGATAATGGAATGACTGTGCTACTGGTTAATGTATTTACTGTACTAAACTTTTTATCATTATTTTGGAGTGAACTCCTTCTACTTATTTTTTTTTTTAAAGTAACTGTAAAGCAGCCTCGAGGAGGTCCTTCAGGAGGCATTCTGGAAGAAAGCATTATTGTCATAGGTGATGACAGCTCCATTCATGTTATTGCCCCTGAAGACCTTCCAGTGGGACAAGACATAGTGGCAGAAGACAATAATTTTAATGAAGCTAATCTTGTGAAGGCCTAGGCTAATGGGTGTGTTTGTGTCTTAGTTCTAAATGAAAAGTTTAAAAGTTAAAAAAGCTAATATCCAAAGTTTAAAAATATGAAATGAGCTTATAAAATAAGGTTATAAAGAAAAATAATATTTTTGTATAGCTGTACAATGTGTTTTTAAAAGTTTTTTGGAGACAGTGTCTCTGTCACCCAAGCTGGAGTACAGATGAGTGATCACAGCACACTGACTGTAACCTGTACAATGTGTTTTTATTTTCAGTTAAATGTTATTACATGAGTCAAAAGATTAAAAACTTAAATGTTTATAAAGTAAAAATGTTATAGTAAGATAAGTTTAACTTATTATAGAAGACAGAAAAAATATTTTATAATTTTAGTGTAACCTAGTGCACAGTTTTAAAGTCTACATTAGTGCACAGCAATACCCTAGGCTTCACATTCATGCACCACTCACTCAGCAACTCAGGCAAAGCAACAGTCCTGCAAGCTCCATTCGTTATAAGTTCCGTATACAGGTGCACCATTATTTTTTGCTAATGCCATATTTTTATTGTACCTTTGTATTAGCATGTTCTCATACTACTATGAAGAAATAACTGAGACTGGGTAACTTATTAAAGAAAGAGGTTGAATTGACTCACAGTTCCTCATTGTTGGGGAGGCCTCAGGAAACTTAGAATCATGGTGGGAGGCAAAGGAGAAGCAGGCACCTTCTTCACAGGGTGGCAGGAGGGAGTGAGTGCAAGCAGGGAAAATGCATGACCCTTATAAAACCATCAGATCTCATGAGAACTCACTCACTATCAGGAGAACAGCATGGGGGAAACTGCCCCCATGATTCAGTTATCTCCACTTGGTCTCTCCATTGACACATGAGGATTATGGGAATTACAATTCAAGATGAGATTTTGATTGGGGACACAACCAAACCGTATCAACCTTTTTATGCTTAGATATGTTTAAACAAATACCATTGTGTTGTAATTGCCTACAGTATTAAGTACAGTAACATGCTGTATGGGTTTGCAGCCTGAGAGCAATAGGTTAACCATATAGCCTAAATGTGAGGCCGGCATGCCACATAGGTTTGTATAAATTGTGTATATTGTTCACACCATTGAAATTGCTTAACCACACATTTTTCAGAACTTATCCCTGTTGTTAAGAGATGCATGACTCGATAGTCATTTTGGTTTGAGTTGACTGGTAATTGAGGTTATAAAAGCATAAAGGAGACACTGGAGCAATATCCATTGACATAAAAAGAGAATAAAAATATAGCAAAATAATTCAGAATCTCTCTTCCTCCAAGGTTCTGCTCAATGTTATAGTTTTCCATTTTGAGGCTGATAAAATGAGTGTTGATATCACACTTTCCCAGAGAGGACATTGGACTGAAAGCATCTTACTCTGCATTAGATGTTTACAAAGGGAATTTCTATGGGGAACTAATATAGTATAGGTATAACAAAGAATGCCAAAAGAAGGTTTATTCAGTTTGAATATCTAGATTCATTGATAATTAATTTTAATTAAGTTGATTTTGTATGTGGTTATTTTTATGATAAAAAATCATCATTTTTGGTAGATACTATGAGTCTGCTCATAATTTTGGTGTACTTTTTATGTTCCAACATGTATAAAGTTCTATAAATTATACAGCTTGTATAACAACTTGTATAAGTAAACATATCTATAAGTTATACAACTTAAGTTTACTTATCTATAAGTTTACTTATACACTTATATTAGGTATGTGATATAATTATAAACACAATTCTCTTACCTTTAACTTCAGATGTTTGCATAAAATCTATCTTATCTCTCCTCAGTCAAAAGAAGACCATTTTATCTCTTGACCTAAATTCTTCTAAACAAATTTTTATTTCCCACAAATATCTACTGGAAAAAAAGATTCTTCTCTTCAGTGCTTCCTGCCCAAGTAAAATGTTCCACTCCCTTTTCCAGTCCTGCCTGTGGATAGTCACCAATCAACATTGGCATCCCAAGGACAGGTTTGCCAAGATCAGAAGTGTTTATATTTTGGGAACACGCTGGCCACTTGCACATCAGAGATCTCTGCTATTATAGAAATTATTTGGGAATCCCTAGAATGTTTGTATGCTAGGCTATTTCTTTTTGTGTTTAAAATATATGGAATTTCAATGGAAGAGTTTAAAAATTACTCTTGTTTTGCCTATGGCATAGTACACAGATATAGTAATTTTTAAAACCTTTTGGTAAATAAAGTAAAAATTTTAAGGAAAACTTGCTCATCACCTCAATTATTGTTTGGTGATGTTCTCTTATTTTAAATACTTCTCTATTATAACTCTTTACTACAGATACAGGGTCCTTATCACCTTTGTGTACCATGTGCCTACATCAATACCTGACATATCATGGGCATTTAATAGGTGTGTTAATGAATAATATATAAACTGAAGAAGTATTAAAGACAGTTTTTGAACCAAAAATATGTTCAAAAGGCCTGAAAATGCGAGGATCACCCGAGCCCAGGAGTTCAAGGCTTCAGTGAGCTACAGTCACACCACTTCACTCCAATCTGGGCCACTAATTTGCTTTAATTATGACTCAAGACATTCATTTTTGAAATATGTAAAACCTTCAACCTTACTATTTTATTTCAGTGATACAACTGTTGAGCATTGAAGGTCAAATTCTTAATCATTTCTGAACAGAGTGAGCACAGTGGTTTGCAAAGGGTTGATTTTCATTTTCAGTTTGGTCTGCACATTTTCTTGTCTCAGTACAAAAAGTTTCTCTTATATGCAAACTCAAATTGAAATTATATAACCTGTTAATGCTTCATTTAGTTTATGGGTTCAGTGTCTGTGCAGTTGCTTGAATGTCAGCTTGCCCTTAGATTTTTTTTTTTTTTTTCCCCTGGCATCGGTGTTGTCTCTCTTGCTTGTCACTGAGGATTGCATCTGTTTAACTTTCTTTCTGTTCAGCAAAGATCCCTTCTGTTCTGAGCTGTAGCCTAAAGTCAGAGTCTGACTCTTGGAACAAGTAGTTAGCTTTGCTATGTTTCAATCAGCTCAAAGGTGTGTGGCCTTGTGCTTGGCAATGAGGGTGTAGAGTGGAAAGAAAAAGCACTTGCCCTTGTGAGGGTTCTCTGGTGTTTTGAAGAACAGGACAAAGCTTCCGTTTCTTTGAAATCAGATAGCTCCTCTTGAGTGCCCAAGTTGTTAGGGTAAAATATCATGCAGGTGACAGCAAAGGAAGGACATTTTGCAAATTTTCATGGTTTTGAAAGTTATGTTAACATTCTCAAAAGTGGGATGAATTTCCATTTTCATTCTTACTGATCAATTACTGTTATTTTCATAAAACTCCCATCCCTGCCTGTGATTAGATGGAAGCCAAAGCATTCAAGGGAAACTCATGTTTTCTTAAGGATTAAAAGATGAAATGAAACTGAAACAAAACCAACACATACGTCGCATTCAGATTTTAAGCCTTCTAGTCTATTTTTCAGAATAAAAATACCCCAAAACACAAAAAAGACCAAAACACAATGCAAATATACTTCTAATATTTTCTATGCAGATGCACAGAATATTGAAGAAATATCTAGTTTTGATGTAACATCGTATTTGACAATATGCCTGGATAAATGTTATGCCATGGAGTAGCACATTTGAGATACTGGGTGTGCTTGCACTTCTCCCATGAGACTTGAATTGTTCTACAGAGAGGCTGTACAGCCTCACATTAGACTGTGATCTACATGTGCATCACATTATCTCTTTCATCTTGACATCCTCCGAATGTTCAGATTTTTACATTATTCACCTTGTCTGTTTCACCAAATGCCTTCATGTACATACAGGTGCTTAATCAATGCTTCAGTATGAGAATGATTTATGGTGTTGTGGTCATTTTTTTTAAGGCCTTAATGACCACTAGCAGGTAAAGCTAAATCAATAAGTACTTAGCATCTGTGGAAACAGAAGGTATTTGTCTGCTAATCAGTGTGGTATTGAGGTGTTTTATATTTTGGTAAACTGTGTGATAACAAAGGTTACTGCTACTTTGGGTTGATTTATGTTATGTCAAAGAAATGTTAATTCTAGAATGTTTCTCTGATGTCTTGAAGGCCATTGCCTATAAAGTATAAAAAATTTAAATAACATTCTGTATTTCCCTTTTCCTTTGTTGGTTAGAGTTCATTTAGGTTTGCTCTGTGATGGCTCTAGGTCACATACTGACCAGTACTAGTGGTAGCTCTTCTCACTGTGTCAGTGTTTTCTGTTAACATCCCATGATAGCAAAACAGTCAAGAGTTCAACTAGGTAGAACATCTATCAGACAAGAAACTGACATGATGTCAAAGGTAACAGCCACTTTTCAGTTACATTGGTTTTCATATGACAAGATATTTAGAAACATAAACTTTTTTATTGCAATCGCTTCTTATTCTTTCCATGGTATGATATAGAAAGTATTTTCTCAGGTGATTAAATTTCTTCAAAATGTGCAAAATACTTTGTGCCTGCCAATTAGAATTTCATATATCCACATGCCATTGGAAGACATAAGATGTAAAGGGTTTTATATGTAAAAAATTATTAAGCCTTTAGCGTATACATCATTTTTGTCTATGATTATTTGTGAAAACAAAGTAGCAACTGCATATAACTATATTCATAACTGGTCAATTATGGGTCAATTAGCCAACCTTAAAAGAAATTGGGTATTTAAATTTATAAGGCAAAGTATTATATTTTTTAAACTTTTACTTCTTAACTTTCATTAGATAACTTAGATGATTATTTTAAAAACTACAGTGAAAATACAACAAAAAAATCTATCAGTTTGTGAAAGTTATTTATCAAGAACATTTTGGAAGAAATAGTATTGCATAGCTTCAGAAGTTTTAAACAAAATGTTTGGTGGGTTTGGAATAGAAATTGGTTATTTACTGGAATAAATCAAATGTAGTAAACATGAGAAAATGAAAATACAGATGTGTCTTTATCTTATTTATGTTTGCATGTGTATGAATACAGACACACACACACACACACACACACACACACACACACACACACACAAACCAATCAGAGCTAAATACTTAATGAAACATTTTTAGAGAATTGGCAACATGTATATGTATTTCTATTCCTTCCCTCTCTAACCAAATGAAGACCACATAGTGTATCAGAATGCTTTTCTGGTATACAGTTTTTCCTTAAAGTCACTCAATAAAAGGAACAGGATAGATTTATTTTGTAGAACCGCTTGCCTCTTTTGGAAGCATGAATTAAGTGGTTCCCTGAACTTCACATTTAACATGGAAGCCATTTATTCTCCTTAACTTATGTGTGTTTCATATGTTACAATACAGATTTCATTGTAATTATTGCTAATTTTATCAGCGGTATAAAGTTGTCTTTTATTGCCTAGAAATATATATAGATATGGTAATGTAATATGAATTTGTTTTGTGAGTTATCAATCTCATGAAAGACACAGTGACTGTGCCATCTGCATTTTTAAGAGTTAATGATTTGGAAGGCCCACTTTTCCTATAAACTTTATCATCTAACAATATTTTAGTTATCAGCCATTATCAGTAAGATTAACCAGAATCTTTCATTTTGTTAGAAATTCTATCAGTAACCATTCATTTGGAATAAAGTATTTTCATATTAGAAAGCTAAGTATATTCTCAGTTTCCTAACCTGGGGAAGCATGAAGAGAGAAAGCTAATAGAATCAAAAATAATGAACAAACACACTTTGCATTTTGCTTGCCTGTATGTTTTTATTGTCTACATTATAAGTACAGGTGAATAGGTTATTAAATACTCTGAACAATATATGCAAAACTCAGCCCACATATGAACAGAAACTTGACTTCTAAAGCAGATAAAGTTTTCATCTTTAAATAACTTTAAAAATTGAATCATGGAAGTAAAAGGGACGATAATACAACAAAACTGAACTCTCAATGACTTCACATTAATAAAATGTTCAAAGTGAGGGTTGGACATTAATTCCTGTTAGAATTTATTTATGAAAATAATTTCTGTCACAGTTTTAAAAATTGTATTGTCTACTACTAAAGTAAATATTTTGTTATTCAATTTGTATTTACATTTAGCTTTCTTCGTCATATAAATGATTGGCAAAAACTTGAAAGAAAGATAATTTTAAATAAAGTAGAGCATTCAAATATTAAGTTTTGAGTATGGCAATATAAATAAATTTGTTATTTATTTTCTTTAATTTTTCAAGATCTATGTATGTAAATAAGTTTTTGATTCTTACTGTCTCGCACTTATTTTTGGTAGAATTATAATGTGGCACTTAATCTATTTCGAGGTGTTATTACAAATGAAAGTGCATATATATCATAATGGAATTACATTTCAACTTGGAATGCTTACTAAAAACAAGTCATTAGACAGCTTGTTCTTAGAATTTCAGCCATGGAAGCAGCTTTCAGTCAAAAGAGAATGCAAGGAAAACTGGTTTAAAAATTCCCTTGTGAAATTTGTAGGAGAGTGATTTACTTTACATGTGTTGGATGCTTCATATACCAAATGGAAGTAATAACTACTTGACTGGTTCCACAAAGGTGCTAGTAGAATTGGAATAATGCAGATGAGCTTTTCTTATACAAGAAAAACGTGTGTGTGTGTGTGCGCACGTGTGCGCATGCAATCAGGAATGTGTAACTGAATTTTATAAAATTACCATTTGGTATCCAAAGTAGTGTTGCTAGAGAACCAAGATTAACTGATTGAACAAATAAAAATAATCAACATGATAATTCACAGTTATATTCATAACAGTGTCAAACCTAAGACTTATTTTTTAATATATGTATTTTAGGTGATCTTTTTGCACTTTATTAAAAACATAAAATTGTATGTGTGCTCATAATTTCATTGAGTCTTGGAAAATTATTTTGCCTTTAATATAGTTGATAATAATTTATATCCATGTTGCTTGAAAATATTAGATAACTTCCTATCATAAGTTTCATTAATAGAAAAGGCTGAGGTTCAGAAGTAATGTCACTAGAAGCTTCAAAGTGCTGTCTTTAGTTTAACCTAAGATTCTCTTGAAGGATTGGTTTATTCACCTAAAGCTGAGGATGCTTTCAAGGCTAAACATTTGCTATGGGTGATAGATCCACGGCTGTAATTTAGTGGGGTAGCTCTCATTCAACATGCTGAGAATCTGACTCCTTATTGATTGGATGACCTTTATCAAAATGACTTGGGGACTACAACTCTTTAGTTGTGAGACGTTGTCCTAGTTATGCCACTGTGTAGACAAATGAGCAGATCTCTGGCTAAGTATCCTATCCAGTTGGATTCTTCAAGAGAGAGATGAACAGCAAACTCGGTAAAGCAGAAAGGTGGGTGACACAATGAGACAGGCAACTAAGACATAAGATCACGCTTTTTATTAATGCAGCTGGGAGAAATCCCTTCATATTTTTAGGCCTCTGTTTCTCTTTTGCAAAATCTAGACTTAGACTAACATGTTGCAAATGTGTCTTTTAGCTCTAAGATTTTAGATGAGGTTTAAAAAGTCTTCTGAGAGTACAAAATAGTCCATTTTTTTAAATGACCTATGTTCGATGTTTCAAAGTTATAAGAAGATATTCTTAGCACAATAGTCAACTGCCCCTATTTGATACATAGTGGGCTATTTTAAACTGCTCTCTACCCCTTAGCTCATCATTATTCATATCCGCTCTATAGTTTGAGGGTCAAACATAATGTCTAAATCTATTATTTTCCACTAACCTGAGAAGAAAATATGCCATATTTTCATTAAACATGAAGTAAACGGTTATAAAGTAAAAGGCTGTAATGTCAGTGTTCAAGGACAAAGTCTCTACTTTTGTTTTTCTTTGAAAGTGAGAGCTGTCATATTTGTCACAAACAGCCTTTGTTTTATATTCCTGTGTTGTTTCCATTAAACTGCATTATCTGTCACTTTATTTTCTTCAAATGTATTGTTATAGCATTTATGAACAGATGAATTAAAATGCTTTGGATAAATTCTGTGTATGTTTATATAATAGTCAATGCAAAATTATCCAAGAAGTAAATAAAGATGAAAAAGCAATGGAATGGGATTTTTCTTTTTACAATGTTTTAACATGAAAAGTATATGATGCTCTATAAAATATGTACCCAATATTAGCTCTGTAGTTCTATGCAAAACAAAATAGCTAGCAAAAGATCTAGATAAAAGCTTACCATAATACATAATTAAATCAATATGTGAAGGGTTTTTAATAATGAAAGCAATAAACCACAAACTCACAATATACATTATGTTGGATTAATATTATAAGTGTAGATTATGCATAGATGGACCTCACAAACTGTGGCCATAGTTAATGAAACCCTAGCTTCCATGAGCAGCAAAATTCATCTTTATTTTACTTCAATAAAGTGGAAAACTTCATCCTGGCACCAAGAGTAAATAGAAGAACTCTTTAATATTCATTTAATTTTATCCATTTTGCTGTTTTCTAATACAGATACATAAACATATTTGAACATATGAAAATGTATGGGTTTTTTTTTAAGATCTCAAGAAAGCACATTCTAAAACTACACTCAATAACACGTATATCATTTTATCATATTAATAGTTACCATTGAAAAATATTTTAAAACTATTATTTTTTCTTCAAGTCAGGAGTAAAAACAAGTGCAATGTTTTAACTTTACCATTGTATTGTGATTTTGTTTGTATTTCTGTAAATGTTCTGATTATTTTCATTCATTAGGGTTCCACATACAAAAAGAATACAACTATTGATGACACATATGTCATCAATAATGTGCTATAAAAATGAAATCATGAGATTGTTTATCTCTTTGGTAAATTATTATACCATTTATATAAAATGAAGCAAACAAAGGAAAGTATGTTTTCAGTGAGAGTGGAATACTTTTGCAAAGAATTTTCAGTAAAGAGATGCCAAGCTACAACATGAGTAATTGTGGATCCAAAAAAAATATGTTTCCTCAATTTTAAGGAAGGAATAGTTAAAAGTTTTTAAAAGTTACTGATAGTAACTGTGAAGAGGGTATGTTGACAATGCTACTATTATCTGATTACTGCAGGATGAATATATTCCAAGGTGATTAAAATGGGAATGTCATTATATATGTATTGGAACTTTGGCCTCCTAAGATACCTAGGTCATAACATCAAATATACTGACAAGAATCCATTTTGACCTAGCAATATATATATTTAAACACTCTCATTCATTCTTAGATGCAAAGTGCTAGATGATAGGAATGCAATGATAAATAATACAATGCTTCCCACCACAAAGAAATGATAAATATATGAGGTGATGAATATGCTAAATACAGGTAGTTATCTGGCATGTAATGGCAGGGCTACATTGCGACAACTGCATCCTTAGGTGATTTCATTAGTACTATTAGGTTTTATTAGGTACTATTAGGCTTTACAAATTTTAAAATATTATCTAATCCACATATGTTCACACGAAAATGTGCCCATGAATGTTCATATTAGCATTATTCATAATAACTAAACAGTATGAAAAAGACAAATGTCCATCTATGGACAAATGAACAAAACACATTATCCATACAATGAGATATTATTCATCTACAAAAAGGAACAAAGTTTGTATATATACAAAAACATGGAGGACCTTTGACCAAAGGCCACATATTGTGTGATTTTATTCATTTAAAATATCAAAAATAGGCAAATCTATAGATACATAGATTGTCTAGTGATGGGAGGATGGGAGAATTTGAAAGTATGTTTGCTGTTTGTTTGTTGTTTATTTTTTGGAGTAATAGAAATGTTCTGGAATTAAAAAGTAGTGATGATTACACAAAATTGTGAGTATACTAAAACACACTGAATTGTATAATTTAAAAATGGTTAAGCTGGTAACTTTTAGGTTTTGTGAATTTTATCTCAAAAAAATAGTACCAGAGGTCAGGGGCAGTGGCTCATGCCTGTAATTCCAGCATTTTGGGAGTCTGAAGCGGGCAGACCACCTGAGGTCAGGAGTTCAAGACCAGCCTGGCCAACATGGCAAAACCTCATCTCTACTAAAAATAGAAAAATTAGCTAGGCATGGTGGAGCTTGCCTGTAATCCCAGCTACTCGGGAGGCTGAGGCAGGAAAATTGCTTGAACCTGGGAGGCAGATGTTGCAATGAGCTGAGATCGAGCCACTGCATGCTAGCCTGGGCAACAGAGGAAGACTCTGTTTTGAAAAAAAAAAAAATGATATAATTCAATATCTATTATAATGCATTTTAACCATAAGTACTTTAAAACAAACAACAACAAAAAATCTAACATCAGATAAATTCAGTAGTTTGTTCTTGAACACTTTGCCAAGAAATGAAAAAGCTGGTTCCAAACCATTTTGCTCTGTTTTTACCACAGTACTTTATGAAATGAATATTAAGCAATTTCCTGGTAAATTGGGTTAGGACCAATATTACATGAGAAGAGTACTTTTCAATATTTTATTACTATACTTTTTATCAATATTTTTATAATCCAAATTGATTTGAGATCATCAAAGATTTTCTCCATGTTGTGTTTCAGCATATTTTGTATCATTCTATTTCAGGTTCCTATTGAGAGGCATCTGATGTATGCCCTTTAAATTTTGCAAAATGCATACTCAAGTCACACTACATATTTCTTGTATGAAATAATGTAACTTTTTATTGATATATTATTTTAAGGATTTAATAGTCTTTTAAATAATTTGCCTGTATAGGTTTTATATTATTAATTAATTAATATATTATATTAATATATATTATAATATACATTAATATATATTATAATTATATATAATGTTATAATAATACTAACAATATTAATTAATATTATTTTAAAACATTTTGGTTTTTTTACAGTAATCAAATATATTATGAAATTTTACGCATTAGCATTTTAATTTTCAAAACATTTTGTAAATAGTATTAACTTGTATTATCAAAACTTAGACGTACATATATTTTTTTCATTGTAGTATACACACTTTCAGCCGAATACATTGATGTTTTTTGCTTAGAGCCTCTCACTTTCGGGTTCGGAACGTTCACTTGACCTTGGAAATGTATTCTTTGTCCTGTGTAGCTCTTTGTAGAATAGTATAACATTGAGTTCCCAGGAAGCAATGGTAATGTCAAAAATTACAGCCTCATAAAAGCTTTAATTTCCACCATAAAAATAATATATAAAGTAGAGAACTATGAGGGTGCCTCACATATTGCAATGTCAGGTTTAGGAGCACTACTATAAAATTTATAATACCTATCTATTTGATAGTGGGTGAGAACGCAAGAAAGTGTTGCTTAAATATAGCTAGGTTATAAACAAGTGCGTGCTTTGGGGGAGGGAAGATTAGGGCATGTTTTGTGGAACAAATGAATGTTAAAGACCTGATGTTTAAAAATCCTGTTTCCTTAAGATGGAGCTCTAAAAATTACTTTTTATCATCAAAACACAACGAGTTGAAATTACAAAATATAGTATGCTCTATGGATATTTAGGAGAGTGAGAGCTGTGATTGAATGAAAACACAAAAACAAAAGAATGGAAAAAATGAGTTTACCAAATATTCAACTGGATTGGCATAAACAGAAATGGAATGACTAAAGAGCATCTGCAAACTCAGGGCGCCCTATGACAGATTAGGCAGAATTAGCTCTGCTTGGCCAATGTTATGTCTCAAATCCCAGGTTTTCAGCTGGATTATGATCTACCAGGAACCCTTCCTAGCATCCTGATTCTGGCTAGAATTTACATGGCCCCGAGATACTGTCTCTGTATTATTGGAGCACAAGACAAAATGAAGGTAGGATTGTCTTGGTGAATTAATGAGGTTTTATCTCCTCTATGTGGCTAGGATAACTGCAGCTTCATAGGTCATTCAGTAACAGCTTTTTTCCTCTAGGGCTTTACATTTAGAAATATGTTTTTATTGATTTTTAAAACACTTTTGTCATTTTTAAAGAATCTCTTCTGGCCAAGATAATTATAATACTTTAGTTTTGCCTTGGCTTTGTCCTCTACCACTTGTGAGATTTTTATCTTTCAAACCCAGATCGTTTTTTCATTCTTTAATCAAATACTGCATTGGAAGAAATTATCTTTTCACTCTGCATTTTCTTTATTTTTCTCTACTATTTTGAATACTCTTTTCCCAAAATCATGCTTGTATTCACGTATCCACTGACCTACCCTTCCTCCTCACCTCAGCAGCATTTTGCTTGCCTGTATGTTTTTATTGTCTACATTATAAGTACAGGTGAATAGGTTATTAAATACTCTGAACAATATATGCAAAACTCAGCCCACATATGAACAGAAACTTGACTTCTAAAGCAGATAAAGTTTTCATCTTTAAATAATTTTTAAAATTGAATCATGGAAATAAAAGGGACGATAATACAACAAGACTGAACTCTCAATGACTTCGCATTAATAAAATGTTCAAAGTGAGGTTTGGACATTAATTCCTGTTAGAATTTATTTATGAAAATAATTTTTGTCACAGTTTTAAAAATTGTATTGTCTACTACTAAAGTAACTATTTGTTATTCAATTTGTATTTACATTTAGCTTTCTTCATCATATAAATGATTGGCAAAAACTTGAAAGAAAGATAATTTTAAATAAAGTAGAGCATTCGAATATTAAGTCTTGAGTATGGCAATATAAATACATTTGTTATTTATTTTCATGTACTTCAAGGAAATGACTATAATCTCTGTAATTTATTCCAGTAGTGGGTGTCACTGGGGAAAAACCCAAACCCAGAACAAAAAAAACAAAAAAAGCCTAATTTCCCTTATTTAGATTTTGTTAAGGCAAGACCTATGACCCAGTTTGGTCATCTGGAAATGTCCTGAATAGTTTGGAAAAGGTTTTCTTCATTTGTGAAAGAGGACCTCTTTTTCTCTCCTTGTGTTCGTAAACAAGAGTGCTTGCCTTCCTGGCAGCTTCTGTTTGCCATTCAACAGGAATTATGGGGAACAGGTAAAGATGCAAGCAACAATGTGGATGCAACGCAAAATGACACAACCAATCTGAATCTTGGATAGCTTCATTAAGCCACCTAATCAATGAAACCTAAAGTCCTAATTCATGCTATATATTCTGTTATTCAAATTAATTAATTTTCTTATTTTTAAAGCTGGGTTGAATCGAGTCTTTTACTTACTCCAAGAGCATATTATCTGATTCATACATGCTCATATTTATCTTATATTGCAGTATACATTAAATATTTGACATTTAAATAGGTATAATATCATACTTATTATTTCAATTACAAGACTTTGTATTTTAAATAATCCAGTTTGCCCTTTTCCCTCCACCCTCCATGATGAAGTTTATCTCAGCGTGTGTTTTCCTTTTACTGATCATGCCGAGGAACCAACAGCTTTTTGGCCATGTTATTTTTCTCTGCAGCAGAGCATCCTAGAATTCATCATCTCTAGATTTATCATATTCCATTGATTAAATATTTAATGTCACAATATTTTTCTCAGCACAGTATATTGTATTGATGGGTTTAGTGCAACAGACTAAATGTGTAGACAATCTCAATGAGTTACAAGTCTTGCCTTCCCAGAGCTTGCAGTCTAGCAGAAGATGTTGCTATAATTTTTGCATGTCTTTATGGCATTGTTGGATGATATGCCATTTACTTTTCCCCAGGACACCACAGAAACAAAACTCTTTCATAACCAAAATGAAAAAAAAACTTAAAATATACAAAGTATATTTATTGTAAATTTTATGCTCTGCAAAGGAACAAGAGAAACTATAGCCTTTCCCGTCTATCAAAATCACAGAATTAGAGCCTCTCCTGGCAGAGCTAAGAATTCACAGGCTGGGCATTTGGAGACGCTCTTCTCCACGTGCACCTGGGTGTAGGTTTAATATGCTGCTGAGTTCTTGTTTTGCACAGGAAGGCAGTCATGAAGCACATGCCATAGCAAACACCTGCTCTCTAGCCATACGAGTATTTTTGAACATGGCAAAAATAGGCAGAGAGTAGGTGCAGATACAATTATTGCTGCAGATTTGTAATTTTCAAAGGAAAATTGCAGCTTTCATTACTGCTGTCTAAATTTAGATGAATGAGAGCAGAATCAGCAAAATACGTTTTTGATGTTATATATGTGTAAATTAAGAGTTTGCATCAGAATCTGTTTGCCAGTTTTCTGCCTTTTTTCTTAATATGAATATTCTAGAAGATGGCGTTTAAAGAATAAGTTATAAAAATATATAAATTATGTTTTGTTCCCCTCATATAGTTTATATAGCCATTTTATGTGTGAGATGTGAAGGTGATATTGGGAAATAGAAGTGACACTAAAGTAATAATCTCTTCTTTTAGAATAGTGGAATGTAAGGATAGTAGAGCTATTCTTACATGACTATGGGAAACGAATGAACACTGTAGAAACTCTCCCCAGAAAAATTAACATGCACAGAAAATGTCGCACAGAATTTTAAGGCTTTATGAATTCCCTAGATCTATTTAATATTTGTTTTCGGTTAAATATCTTTCCAAACCTAAAAACATAAAGTAAACAAAAAGAAAGATTTACTTAAAAAAATCTAAGGGTAAATATGATTGAAATGCTATCTTGTCAGCTTATTCTAGTCAATAAAACATTCTTAGAGAATAGGACTTTTCCTTGTGCCTCATTAACCGCTTGTCGTATATTCAAATTTTCATTCCATTAGGTATAAGTACGAAAAATTTAGCAAACAATTTATATCAACTTTAAAGTGTTTAAGACATTGCCTATGTATAGGTATACAAATTTGATAATATATGTATGTTATCATGTAAATGTTATCCTTAATATAACCTTATTATTTGCTATAGAGTAGCTTAAGTAATTGAAATATACTCTGAAGAGTCCATTAATTAATCCTACTTTGTTACCATGTTTTTGAGTGCATGTAACAAGATCCAAAATATGTTAGTTTAATGAAAATTTTTTTTCTTCCTCTTCTTCCAGTAAGTCCACATGTTGGCAGTGCAGAAGTGGTCAAGTGGCTCTACAATGTCAACAGTGTCTCAAATCTTTCTTTCTGCTTAAGAATCTTGGACAGGAGACTCACATCTTCATTCCTGTCTTATAGTAATGACATGGGGCATCTTTGGTCTGCAGGGAAGGCAGGAAGAAGGGTGTGAGGAAAATAAAGGTGATCTGCTTCTGTGAAAAGCAAATTCAGTGGTCAGAACACTGTCATTAGGATGAGCCCAAGGCTAGGGAATATATTATTATCAGGCAGTGCATTGCTGTCCCAAACAACAGTATGATTCTGCTAATGAAGATGAAAATAAGAATGGATATCCAAGGCAATTAGCAGTTTCCATAATAATTAATACTTTGTTCTACCATTTTATGAAGTCACTTTTTAGGTACCTGCTTTAGAATGCGCTTTATCCCCCATAGATTACTTACTCCTCTTACTGACTTGAAAAACTTAATGGGGTAATTTCATAAATTGATAATAACAGGAGAATAATTTAGGTATGAAAGTATGGCAGGTGTGTGGAGGAATTATACTTAAGGCAGATGTGGGAGAGTGTTAATTGGAGGATATTTCACTCAAGTAGGTTTTGGTCACCAGGAATAAAGAGACGAGGTCTCCTGGAGGCCATTGTAATGTTGCCCGTGTTTGTGGTGTGCTTACATGTGCCAGTCATTGCAACTGAATGCCTTCTTTATACTTCCTTATTTAGCCCTCATAACGTTACAAATTACTACAATAATTTTTATTTTAAGATGAAGAAAGAGCTTTTCAGAGGAGTCAAGTAATTTTTTTAAGAAGCCTCAGCTATTAATATGTTTTGCTGAACTTTTAACTCAGTTCTTTTTATTATTTATTTATTTATTTTTTAGACGGAGTCTCGCTCTGTCACCAGGCTGGAGTGCAGTGGTGCAATCTCGGCTCACTGCAACCTCCATCTCCCAGGTTCAAGTCATTCTCCTGCCTCAGCCTCCTGAGTAGCTGGGACTACAGGAGCGTGCCACAGCATCCAGCTAATTTTTTTATTTCTGGTAGAGACGGGGTTTCACCATGTTGGCCAGGCTGGTCTCGATCTCTTGACCTTGTTATCCACCCACCTCAGCCTCCCAAAGTGCTGGGATTACAGGCTTGAGCCACTGCACAGGGCCAACTCAGTTCTTTTTAATGCCAACACCTACACTCTTAACCATTATATAGCTCTAAGTTGTCTATAAGCAACAATGTGAAAACATAGAACTGCTTTTAAGGGGTGGGGAACTACAAACGGTTCACTGATGGTAGAGAAGTTGGCTAAGGAAATCTAAAGAAGTTTAAGGAGAAAAAATGAGCTAGCTCATCTAATATTTTAATTCAGGAGGAGCCAGTGGTGGAGCTGTGCATGGGAGTGTCATAGAGCAGTACTTCTCAAACTTCAGTGCACACACAAATCATTGGAGGAGTTTATTAAAATCTACATTATGATTCAGGAGCTCTAGAGATGGATCTGGGACTCTGCGTTTTTAAACCTCCCCCCTCCTGTGCTGTCCAAGTTAACAGAATGCTGCTGATGCCATTGATCTTAAGTAAGAAGGTCACTGATCACTCTGGAGGTTTGGAGGGTAGATTCTGAGGAAGCTATTGGAAGCTCAGTCATATATGTTGAAGAACAAGACAAATTTCAAGTTAAAAATACCCGTCAATAAAGTGTTGTGGGTGCATTGCCAGGTTAGTGAGATCAGAAGGAAAGAAATCAATTGCAGAAATTGTAATGCATGTAAATATAAGCTGTGGAATACAGCAATGAAAGACACTTTGACTATGTGGAGGAAATTGAGGATAACAGCAAGTTTATGAATAGCACTTTCTTTTCCAGCAACTGTATAAAATGTACTGATGTCAAAGCTTTACAAAAATCAAACGTTGAACGAGAAGAGTCAATTCCCCGTTATCCTATGTAGTCTATTTTCTTCTTTGGGAGAAGATAAGAATTGTTTATGCCCATTCAAAACAAACCCTTGTTATTTATAAGAAGTACTTTCTGCACATCGACTGTAAAGTGATAACATTTTTATCACTACTGCTTAGAGTAGACCAATGCAGTAGTTCTAATAAATATATACACATAAAAATTTCAGCTAGGAAATGATGAATATTACAGCTAATGTGTATGGGCTGAGTACGTTTCTGAGAGGACAAATACAAAAACATTAATTTTAAACTAGCTTATTGAATTACATAATTGGATAATGGCAGAATAAATGAGGATATATGAAACAGTTCCACTAGTAAAATAACTTTTATTCTGTGTAATGTGATACAGGTAAAATAAGGCAGAAAATCAAGAACAAAAACTATCTCCTGGCCAATTTGGGCTATTCTGCTCTTTTTGCTTATGCCAAATTTTAGAGTTTAATGAAGATAAAAAGAACATAAATGTCTCAAGAAGTGCAATTTGGCTTCAGTATTCTCATAACTTCTCTTAATTAAAATATAGCCAGGTTAAAAGCAGAATTTGCTGTTTCAACAGCATTCATCCATTTATTCATTCAGAAAATATTTATTTGAATATCTGCTGTTAAAAGATACTGCTAACGGAACTGTAGTTTATATGGTAAACTAGATTGAACAAGGCCTTTGCTTTCATGATGCTTATATCATAGTCCGGGGAGACAGGAATTTTTTGAAGGCAAGATAAACAGAAAGATAATTTCAAATAATGTTTTTAAAAGTCTGAAAACGTGATTGAAAATAATTATGGTAAGGATCTACCAAAGTTGGTGATAAGAAGAGTCTTTTTTGAAGAGCTGCTACTTTAGGTGTTATTTTAATGATTTAATAAAGAAGCCACTTTCAAAAAATCTGGAGGAAGTATGTGTTATGCAGAAGACGTAGTTAGTGTATGGGCACTGAGGTCTAAATAATCTTGGTATGATCAAGAAAGAAAAAAGGGGGACTGGATCAGGCATACTGGGAAGATACAAGGGATCTCCAAAAGACAGGAATGAAGATACAGGGACTAAATCACAAAGTGCTGTGTAGAGTAGGTCAATGAGTTTAGAGTTGATTTTGATGTGATGGGAAGCAAGTGACCGATTCAAGTGGGTAACAAGTAGGTGGAAAAATATATGAATTACCTTTTGAAATGTTCACTCTAGCTGGTGAGCAGAGAAAGGTTTGGAGGAAAGTAAGCAAGAATAGAAGAATTAAAGTTTTGGAGTAAAGTGAGCAAGAATACAATAATTAAAATTTTCAAAGAGTTCAGGGTAAACTCAAGCATTCTGATGTGCACATTGGAGATGTTAAAAGACTAATAGACTCTGAAAAGGTGATGTCAACTGGGCAGTTGTTTAGGGAAGTCATGCTTAGGTAGGTATCTGAGAAACAAATGTCACAAAAATCATATTAAAACCATTGGTTGTCAAATAAAAAACAAGAAGTCATCAAAAGAGACTGAAAGGTAGAGGCAATGAAGAAGAGAAAACTCTCCCAGATAATAGCATCATGGAATGAAACAGGACATTGTTTTGAAGAGGCAGTAAGGGGGCACTAACTATGCAGATTGCTGCTGAGGGTTCAGCTATGGCAAAGACAAACCGGTGACCCCTGAGTTTTGCCAAGAGAAGCAAATGGGAAACCACATTAGAATAGCTTCACTAGGGCCCCAGGGATGGAGGTCCAAGGGGAGTAAGTTGTAGGGAGAAGGTGAGTTGAGTAAATTAGGTCGTATTTTTCTAGGAAAGTACCACTATAAAGGAAAAGACAGCATGATGGTAGCTGGAGCAGAGTGGAAGCTGGAGGGGATTTTGTTCCCCAGACAGGTGATAATAAAAGTTGTCCACAGATATTTCAGTTAACCCTTGGGTCATACACATGAAACAAAATTTCAGGGTTTTAGAGTTTCTAGATCTTTCACAAATATTCCTAATATCTCTTCTCAACATACTGAGCAATATAAATCTGATCTATGAGTAAGAAATGATAATTACTTGTTGAAAATATTTAATGCCATTCTGTTTTTGGAAGCCTTGAAAAATAGTAAACCAAAAATAAACATTAAGCAATTTGTAAATATCAATTGAAAGTGTCACCATATTCCATTTTTCCCAGAGTCTACTGCGTTTTAGTGTTTCTTAGGTCTACACATGCTATTTTATTTTTATTTATATAGTTACATGTGCTAATTTATTATCTACTTATACGTCAAAGCTACATTTCTGAATCTACAATTTTCTTAAATGAACAAATAATTTTCTCACTGGAAGGAACCTAGGAATATAATTCTGGATAAAACATAATTAAAACATTCTGGATGTAAAGCTTTTCTGTTTTTAAAAACATTCAAAAGGAAATCCCAAATTCATAAAAACCTATTTGCCCACAAACCGAAGGCTTACTAGTATGCTTGCTTTGACTATTGTAGTTTCTCCCTCATTGTCACATAATGCAATTATTTTAACATTGTGTGATGCAGCAGTGTGGTCTTAAGTTTAAGTAGTTCACATGTATCTACAATGATTTATTTTTCTGTAACCATGCTTGCTCAAATCAAATCACTATGTAGACTTTTGGCGACTTAACCAATAGAAGTCACTTTTGATTCACTTTATATTGTTCAGCATATACCTTAGTAAAATTATGTATTGAAATAAATATATGAGCATCCTCCTTGTTCTGTCATTGAGCTTATCTAGAATCCTTGTGTTCTATGCTAAGCATCCTTCCCTACTGGCTAAGCACTGTCCTCCCAGGGCTGTTGACATATACACACAAACAACTAAGGGAATAATGCTCTAATAAAGAACACTTAGGCATCAGCTGTGAAACAAGAGAGTTATGCAGAAAGCATAGTAGAGCCGTCTCTGATTTTGAAACACAGCTGTCTATAGACCTCCTTTGTTTGGAAAGTGAGTTCTATAATTAGACCCTTAATAGGACTGTCTAATTTGTAGAAGCATCACAAGTTCCAGTGATGTATGCAAACCATGGTCATGCTGTTTTACTGTCACTTGCAGAAAGTTTTCAAAATGACACCATTCTTTGTAAGTTCAGGGGTACAATTGCAGGTTTGCTACATAGGTAAACTTGTGTCTTACACAGTTTGTTCTGCAGATTATTTCCTCACTCGAGTATTAAGCCTAGCATCCATTAGTTATTTTTCCTGATCCTCTCCCTTCTCCCTCCCCCAACCGTCTGAAAGACTACAGTTTGTTGTTCCCCTCTATGTGTCCACATGTTCTCATCATTTAGTTCCCACTTATAAGTGAGAACATGCCGCATTTGGTTTTCCGTTCCTGTGTTAGTTGTTTTTTTAATCCATTTACAAATGCTATAGAAAGCTGTTCATCCAAAGGAACAATATTAACAAGAAACAGAGTAAATCTTGGTCAAAACTAATATAGACATTTATGAAAGACCTAAATATTTCTCATTAATAAGTTCAAAAAAGAAAAAGAAAATGATGCTTGATGTCTCTGTGTAAGCACACTAAAAAGACCACTTTCTATAGAGTACACACAAAGCCTTTTTAAAAAAAATTATTTTTATTTTTTTTAGATAATGTTTGTAGAGTAGGTTGTTGGTTGTCTGGCACCTGCACAAAATTACCAAACCAAAGCTCTTATTTCTTTGAAGGTTACATTCCATGATTCGGTATGCCAAAGGGTCAGTTAAAAATTTAAATACAGCACCCAGATTACTCATGTTTTGCCAGCAGTCGACTTGTTATTACCTCCATATTTGAGATATTTCACTAGCTTCCAATTACCCAGTTTCAGGGAACTGCATTCTGCTTTCAATTTTTAATGCCCTACTCCTGTGGATTTCAGCACGATATCTGTGGGTAGCAAAGTGTCAGAATATACTGACTTTAAGAGGGTACTTACAGTTTTATAAGGCAGTAAATGACATAAAGTTCCCGTATGTGGATATTTCACTGCATGCTACATTATTAAAGGTGTACCTGCTTTGTGTTCCATCTCAGAGCTCTGGGGCAATAAGGGAACATTTTTGTTTGTTTCTTTGTTTGTGTTTGTCCTTCCTTGTGACACAGTTTGAACTGCTAACCGTTGGATAAAGTAAATTTTAATGTTTCATTTTATTATTAAGAACTGATATTCTGAAACAGATGTTAGAATGGCAGGTGACCAAAATACTGTCTTACAAAATAGCTCGTAATCTCAGTTTACATTCGTATGCCAACTTGACCTCCACTGTTCTTTCGGATCTGAGAAGAGTAATTTTTCTTGTATTCTGAAAGCTATTCCAATGAAAACCGAAAAGGAAACCCTGAAGACAATGCTGTGATCAAAGCTTTGACTGTTTGTGGTTTGTTAGTACATTCAGAATATGTGCATATGAATGAATAAAGACACATAATAAATATGATGCATTATTTAGAGTTGTTTTTCATATATTGTTGAATGTAACAAATATTTAATACATTTGTAACAAGTGCATTCCTGGCCTTATAACGAGAAACTCATTAATTTAATTAACATATTATTAATTCAATAAATAGATATACAGAGGATATGATGTGCCAGGCATTGAACGAGAAGTTATGGGTGATTCCAAACGTACCATATGAACATCACTTCTTCTCACAAAAGAGAATTAAAAAAATACACAAAATATAATCAAAGGAAAGTAGTTCTGTGTAAGAGCAGTACAAATAAAATCAAATTTCAGAAACCAGAAAGGTTCCTTCTGGCTGAGGATATTAGAATGTTGCAGGAGCAATGGCCTGAAAATGGAAGAATATGTGATACCTTTGCAGAATAAAAAGTAATCCATTATGTAACTTTACTCTGAGTGTGTGAAAGAAATAGCAAGAGATAAACCTGAAAAGGCAGGATGGGAACTGATTATAAAAGGCGTATTTTGTGAGACTAAAGATATGAACAATACACTGCAGGCAATAGGAATCTATTAACTAGTGTTGAGCGGCATAATACAACTTTATCAGCGCTTTAGGAATATTAAGCCAGACTGCTGTGTAAAATGAATTTAAAGAAGGTAATAATAAAGAAGAGGTAAGAAGATCTAGTACAAATACTTCCATTTGGCTTTAGACAGAATGAAGGTGTGACCCAGCAAAGAAGTTGAAAGTATAAAGAGGGGAAAAGAGAGAAATTGTGGTAGAAGAATATGCAGAACCTAAAATCTAAGTGTCATCATACAGTAAGAAAGAAGGAATAATTATCCTAGATCATTAAGCATGATGGCAGAATCGACGGAGTGGAAATTTCAAGAGAAGCAGAAGCAGATATAGAAGAATAGTCAAAAGTAATTTGGCATGTTACAGTTAAGGCCCTGGTAAAACATCCAAATTGTGATGAATAGCAGGCAACGTTAAAAGCTAGCCTGAATTTTAGGAGAGATTTGGGGTTAGAATATACTAAATAATTTGAAGAAAGCAGTAGTTGAATTTACACAAGGGGATGAAATTAATAAAAGTGAGTGTATGGGCCCAGCACAGTGGTACAAACCTGTAATCTCAGCACTTTGGGAGGCTGAAGCATAAGGATCACCTAGGCCCAAGAGTTCAAGACCAGCCTGGACAACATGGCAAAACCTCATCTCGAAAAAAAAAAAAAAAAAAAAAAAATTAGCCGAGCTTGGTGGCATGCACCTGTATTCCCAGCTACTCGGAAGGCTGAAGTGGGAGAATCACCTGCGCCCAGGAAGTCAAGGCCACAGTGAGCCATGATCATGCCACTGCACTCTAGCCTGGGTGACAGAGTAAGACTCTGTCTTAAAAAATAACAATAAATAAGAAGAGAGCAACTCGATGGAAGTATAAAAGTAAATTATATATTCAGAGTTGTCTCACGACCTCCACTGTGCCCTCCCTGATGTGAAATTTGGCGGTGAAAGACATTCTCATGGTGGATCCATGACACTCACTCATCTCCATGCCCTTGTGTGATGTCACCTCTTAGTGTGGGCAGGACTTGTGACTTCCTTTTGATCAACAGCATACAGCAAAGGCGTCAGGATGCATGTGATGACATCTACGTGATTATCCTAAGATAGCAGTGTGACTTTGCTGGTATTGCAGACATAGTGGCCATGTTTGAGAATCCCAGGTGGCAAGGGAATGAAGGCTGCTTCTAGAATCCAAGGACAACCTCCAGACAACAACCATCGAAGAAACGGGGTCGTGAGCCTTGCGATGTAACAAACTGAGTTCTGCCAGCAACTACGTGAGCTTGGAAGACTGAGCTTGAATGTAGAATATTCTACAGATAATTGACTTGGTTTTTTTTTTTTTTTTTTTGGTTTTTAAAAAATGTTAATTGCATAGAAAGAGAGGGAGAGAGACAGAGAATGAGCTTTATCTAAGTTAATATGGAGTTAAGATACAAAGAAATATAATAACTAGGCCGGGCGTGGTGGCTCACGCCTGTAATCCCAGCACTTTGGGAGGCCGAGGCGGGCGGATCATGAGGTCAGGAGATCGAGACCACGGTGAAACCCCGTCTCTACTAAAAATGCAAAAAATTAACTGGACGCAGTGGCGGGCACCTGTAGTCCCAGCTACTCGGGAGGCTGAGGCAGGAGAATGGCATGAACCCGGGAGGCGGAGCTTGCCGTGAGCCGAGATCGCGCCACTGTACTCCGGCCTGGGAGCGAGACTCTGTCTCAAACAAAATAAAAGAAAAAAAAAAAAGAAATATAATAACTAAATTCAAAGTGTGGATCTTGTTTGAATCCTCACTGTCATGTTACAGTTTTTGAGACTTTTCAGCATGTTTGATTATGGGTTGGATATTAGGTGATATCTAGGGAGGAGTATTGGTTTTTTGATGCAATAACGGCAATGATTATGTAGAAATACTCTTCGTTTTTAGTGATGCCCTTTGAAATATGTATGGTCATAATAACATGATCTTTGGAGTTTGCTTTTGAATTGTTTATGAAAAAAAACAGAATAAATGTTGTCTGTGTACCTGGGAAGGTATCCATGATAAATAAAGAGTAAAACGAATAAATAAATAGTTAAGAGTAAATGTAGACTGTAGACCAAAATATATAGTATAATTGTTTTTCATTAGTATGTATTGATAGTTAGATATGTGTATATGTATATATGGATACATTTAGATAGATACAGGTACATATGTAGGTAATATATAGACAGAGAAGAATAATGATATAAATAAATTTTAGATAAACTACTGCAAAAATATATAAATAATGGCTGGCCAAGAGGATATTTTTTTGAAGGGATGATACTTTAAATTATGTTGCTGTTAAATTGTTTAAAGTCATAATATCACGAATATAGTTTAAAAATAATTTTAAAATATTAGTCTTACACAATAAAAATGTAGAAACTAATAAGGAGAAGGACTATGTCTTGCAGACAGAAAAAGAGAAAATATGTACAGAGAAAAAATGAGTACAAGCCACTGAGTGGTACAAAAGAAAAAATGGGTGTGCTTTATATTTTAGACATATATAGTAATGAAGGGTAGGAGATAAAGTCACCAAAGTTGGGATAAAAAATTAAAGATTCTTTAAAAAATTGGAATGCTGATCTCACATTAATTTTTGTAGTCTGAGGGAACATATTTCTGAGGAAAATGAGACATTGAGAATGAAAAGGAAAGCAATATTTCAGAGTAGGCAAAAAATTAAAAGATCAAAGACCACAAAGAAAAAGAACAGTTAAAACTTCTAAAGAAGAGAAGACAAGACTTTTTTTTTTAACCCTCTGAGACAAAGAGCAGAAAGAAGAGTTTGATAAATAAGTAAAAGAGGAGACTCAAATTGAAACCTGCCCGATACTCCCATAGATAATTTTGTTTGTTTGTTTGTTTTGATACACAGAGAAATTGACCTTCTGGTCTTAAACCTTGAAACTTACATTTGTTTTATCTCAATTCCATTCTCATTAAAGGAACCACAGACCTCTCAAAAGATTATCAAAGAACTGAAACTCACCAGATTACCACATCCAAACAATGAGATACCAGACCTCTCATTCATCATAATTGCTTCCTGACCCCTTTCTAATTTCTGTTTTCCTAACCAACCACCTCCTTCTCTGTGATCAGCTCCTATTCCTTATGCCTACCTAGTTCCTTTTCTTCCCACACAGTTACATTTCTTCCCTGCTAGATAAACTCCTAATTTTAGTCAGTATGAGAGATGGAGTTGAGACTGATCTCCCATCTCTTCAGCTGCAGCATCTGATTAAAGCCTTCTTCCCTGGCAGTACTCATCATCTCAGTGATTGGCTTTCTGTGCAGCAAGCAGCAGGGTCTAGACCAAACCCCCGATGTTTTGGTAACAAAATCAAAGAACCTTTAAATTTTTAAAAAGACAATGCATTTTGTATATACTTTCACCTCCCCTTTCTCTACTCATTGACCCTAGTCACATTTGGTAATTTCAGAACCCTCATGAGGCTCCTTAGATGTCCCCTTAAGTCAGTGAGTCTATAAATTTCTTATGGTTACTCCAATTACAAAAGTGCTAACTAAGGCTCTCACAACTTTAGCAGAATTCCCAGGTTTGCAAATTAAATGAATGCTGAATCAGGATTAGAATCCCAGTTTAACCCAGTAGAAGGGGCTACCCTATTCTTGAAGTATGGTTTTTTGTAGCTGTTGAAACAAATGTATCATATGTTGTAGATTAATGTATCGACATCTATGTGGAGAAATATTTCTAGTAAATTGTCAAGATATTTTGTGTCTCTATTCATCCAGTTCAATATATTTTGTAAATCAAATTAGAAATATAAAAGGAATACAGATAAGCCCATATTTAGACTCAGATCTAACTTAAAGATATTTCACTCTCTCATAGCCTCAAGTCCTTCAGTCACCAATCCTGCAAAGTCTAATTTCACGTCACCTTTCTTCATACCCACTAACAACGCTTAAATTCAGGCCTGTGTTTATTCTTTGAACAATTTCAATAGCTTCAAATGAACATCTCTGCCTCTAGTCCTCTCTCTTACCTTATCTTTTCCACATTATTTTCAAAGCCACCTTAGTAAAACACTGACCAGAAATAATCTCCATGAGTGTAGGGTTTTATCTGTTTTTTGTCTTTACTGATTCCATACCACTTGGTATAAAGCATGTACTCAATAAATTGGGCAAAAAATTTGAATGCATGAAATTGAATGAATCATTTTGGTTTTATTGTTGTTGTTGTTGTTGTTGCTGCTCAAACCTTTCAAATTATTCCTAGCTAATCTCTAAGCCCTGGCCCTAGGAGAGAAGACACTTTGTGATGTGTTCCTACCTCTTGCCTTATTCCTGAGTGTAGTACAGCTTCCTTGCTTCCTCTACATTGGTTTAAGTAAAAAGATACATAGAAGTATTTGTATTTTCACCATCATATCCTGTTTCACATTTCCTCTGTTTTGTGCAGAAAATGCCACACTGCCTTCTAAATTGCTTGCCTATGAGGATAATACTAACCTATTCTTCAAAGCCAGGGACTCAAATTTTTGTAAAGCTTTGTCTCATCTTCTATAAAGCCCATAAGCCTCACATCCCTAAGATTTGCATTAGTTTATTACAGCCCTTGCAAAATCTTAAATATCTTGATTACAGAAGCCATGTCTTTTTTTTATTTTTATACCTATAGCATCTAATATAGTACTTGACATAGATAAAGGGGAGCACTTGTGAGATGCTTTATGAAAATCGCACAACTTTTATTTAGGTGACTGTCACTCTACTGATTACTAAGTCTGTGATATTGGAGAAGTTTCTTAACCACTCTGTGACTCACTCTGTCAGACTATAGCATGAGGGCATTAATAGTACTAAATCTTTAAAGTTCTTGAAGATTTTAAAAGGCAGTGCTTAGTAACTGACACGTGTCACAGGATCCTTGGGGTGTTGCTTTTCTGCCCCAACACCTCTGTGGTCAGTGGTGCCTTTGCCGGAGTTTTGCTCAGGCCCACTGAACTCATTCCACTCACTCGGCCCAGCAGGCTCCACTCAAGGTTCGTGCTACTGGCCTAGATCACATGCCTGCCAAGGGCAAGCCAGGTGCAGAGAGACAAGGGGTGTGTGAGCAAGTGAATGTGGGGTCTTGCCATTGCGCACAGCCAAACACACTGGCTGGGGCAGAGAAGGCAACTCCAGGTGCCAGCATGGGCGCCAGCTCCCTGTGAGGCTGTGACTGGAGCAGGTTTACCACAAGCAACTTCCACAGCTGGCACCAGGGAACATGGTGGAGCCTGGAATATTGGAGACACCAGGAACTTCAGAGCCCCAAAGAGGATGTCACAGCCCTGGCTCGGGGGGCTCCTGGGACTGGGCTCCCCAAACAGCAGTAATGCTTCTCTCCTGTCTTTTGTCCTCATTGTCTGCAACGTGGCAAGTAAAAGGTGTGTTTCAGCCCTGTTTGTGTTACATCTGTTTCAGCCCCACCATTTGGTGGGTCTCAAGTTCTCGTCCTGCATCCAGGAAGCATGAGATATGCAGACAAGTGGAAGGTAAACAAGGCGAAGAGGTGCTTTGTTCAGGGACAGTACAGCTCAGAGGAGACCCGCAATGGGTAGCTCCTCTCCACAGGCAGGTAGTCCAGTGACCTACCTGAGTCTGGCTGAGTCCAGGGGTTTTTATGGGCTTCAGAGGGGAGGAAGTGTGTGCCGATTGGTCCATGGGTGGTCATGCTCACTGGAAAAAGCACAAGTTCTCACACTGGTCTGCAGAACTGACAGCCCAGCACCAGGGCTTCAGACCTCCCTGGCTTGAAGGTGGGGCTTCACTGGGGACCCTCATCTTTCCCACCAGGAGCCTGTCTGCCTCCAGCCTCCATTAACCTGCTTTCCATGGTGCCCATGGCACTCAAGCTGTTTGTGCTGAGGGGCACAGGCAAGCCCATCCCAAACCACCCTTAGTATCCTGCTTGGCATCCCTCTAATGCTCGTTGGTGCCCAAAGTCTGAATGGGTCTGAGGCTGTAGGGTGATGGTGTGTCAGTGCTGCCCTGAGCGTGCACACACCCGGCCAGGTCATGAAAGTGCCAGGTCTCAGCTACAACTTTGCTTTGAAATTGGAGTGGGTGCTGGAGTGAAGAGAAGTCAAGCAGTGGGAGCAAAATGCTACAAATTATTGTTTTTGAGAAAATCACCCACCTAGTCTGAGGGTTTATTTTCTTATTTGTAAATTAAGTGTAACAATGCTAACTTCAGAAAATTTTTGTAAGAATTAAATGAGAAAAGTATTTTGAAATAATCATCTAGACAAATGTTATTTCTAAATGAAATAAATGAGATGAAATATGTAAATGAAAATGTTATTAATAAGATGATAGTCATAAATTTAATGACGTCACAAAGTTCAGAAGGCTATTGAGTTGGAATATCCAGGGTAGTTGACTTACTTTAAAGAGTCAGAATAAAGGACTGGAAAAGAAGTCAGCGACAAAATTAGAGATATAAGTGCTTGTTTAAGAGGATTTAGGTATAAGACACTTAGTGTCTTCTAGTGTACATGATAGCTTTCCCCACATATTGAAATGAGATATAAGTAGAAGAGACATTGAATTTGTTGATGACTCTCCAAATGAAAGTTTAGAACTACAGAATGGAATTGTAGGAAAGCCCATTTTAGTTCATCATAAGGAAGTATTTTCCAAAAATTAGATTTATGCAAAAAAGAAATCCATTTCTTCACATGGAGCTGAGAGTTCAAAAACACCTGCTCAATTCACAGAATGGGAGAAAATATTTGCAAACTACCCCTCTGACAAAGGATTAACAACCAGTATATATAAGGAGCTCAATCAACTCAATAGAAAAAAAATCTAATAATCTGATGAAAAAATGGGCAAAAGATTTGAACGACATTGCTCAAAAGAAGACATACAAATGGTAAACGAGCATATGAAAAGGTGCTAAACATCATTGATTATCAGAGAAATTCAAATCAAAACTACAAGGAGATATTGTCTCACCATACTTAAAATGGCTTTTATCCAAACGACAGGCAATAACAAATGCTGGACTGTATGTGGAGAAAAGGGAAGCCTCTTACACTGTTGATGGGAATGTACCATCACACAACCACTATGGAGAAGAAGTGTGGAGGTTCCTCAAAAAACGAAAAATAGAGCTACCATATGATCCAGCAATCCCACTGCTGGGCATATTCCCAAAAGAAAGGAAATCAGAATATTGAAGAGATATCTGCGCTTCCATGTTACTTGCAGCACTGTTCACAAAAGTCAAGATTTGGAAGCAACCTGAGTGCTCATCGATAGACGAATGAATAAAGAAAATGTACTTATACACAATGGAGTACTATGTGGCCATAAAAAAGAATGAGATCCTGTCATTTGCAACAACATGGATGGAACCGAAGGGCATTACATCAAGTGTAATAAGCCAGGCAAAGAAAGAAAAACATTGCATTTTCTCACTTATTTATGAGATTTAAAAATCAAAATAATTAAACACATGGAGATAGAGAATATAAGGATGGTTACCAGAGCCTGAGAAGGATAGTGGGGGGTGGCAGGGAGGTTGGGATTGTTAATGGGTACAAAACACAGTTTGAAAGAATAAGTAATACATAGTATTTGATAGCACAATGGGATGACTACAGTCAAAATAATTTAATGTATATTTAAAAATAACTAAAAGTATAATTGGATTGTGTGTAACACAAAGGTTAAATGCTTGAGGGGATGGGTGCCCCATTTTCCATGAGATGATGATTTCACATTGCATGCCTATATCAAAACATCTCATGTACTCCATAAATGTAACGCCCACTATGTACACACAAAATTCCACAAATTAAAAAAATACATCCATATAAAAACTTGTTGGTAACTACTAGATAGCTACTTAGAGTTTCCCATCTTCACTTCCCATTGTATACGTGATAAGCAGCATGACTAATTTTATTGGAGAAAAGAAAATGAGGCCATACCAATTTTAAAACACCTAACTTTTAAGTTTTTTGAAGCATGAGTTTTTTTTTTTTTTTCTCCTCTTTCAGGAGTTATGCCCATCAAAAGAAGATTTCTTTTTTCCAAGCTTTTAAATGAGTATTGTAATTATTATTTTCATGAATGATTAATCCCTAGCAAAAAAAATTTAAGAGGATGCAAATAAGCCTATGGAATTAAATAAAGCAAAATGTTGCTTGGTGAAGCAGCAGATGTTGAATATTTCACAGTATTACTGATTCCAGTTGTGGGGTTGTGCCAGGTCTGTGATAACTGAAGCATATTTTTTCAAGCCCCAATGGGACATTTATCAATGTTCAAGAGGCAGACAAGCATCATTATTACGGTGTCTGGCAGGTATAGGTATTCAGAAGGGGCCTGGCATTAAAGTATTTTGTATGCATCTGTTAATTATATTTCTCAGTTCCAAGCAGCAGTATTGTCATTATTGTAGCATTTGTCATCCTTGCAGCAGGTAGCATGGGTACAATGAAGAATAAAATATTGTCTTCATGATCACATGGAGTTGTGCTGGAATTCTGGGAAAAGAATGATAAGAAAATCTATCATTTTCTTTCAAAGTGTCATTAGGAAGAAGCAAAATGACTCAGACAAAAAGATCTAACAAGTGAAGCAGTCTCCAAATGTGTGTGTGTGTGTGTTTGTGTATGTTTGTATATGTGTGCACTATAATCTGTGCTTTTTATTGGTCCTTGATATTTTATACATTTTATTCATTATTTAAATTAATAAAAATGACTTCCTTTAAATAAATTATATGCTTTACAAAGTATTTGCACCTATGTCATTTTATTTAATCTTAAAAAGTCTATAAGTTTAATTCTATGAGATTGAAACTCACAAAGTTTAAAAGACATGTCTAGAGACTGAGAGCTACGAAGAGTAGACCCAGGAATTCGCTAACATCTTCAGGTTCTGAAGTCCAAGACACTCTTTGTCTAACCACATTGCATCTGTGGGCCTGTTACTCAAACTTTAAATTAAAATAAATAAATAGAAAACATTAAAGGAGAAATACAGCAATATAAAGCTTTGTGAGATGTAATTGGATTTGCCCTATGCACATCATCAATAGTCACTTTGTTTTATTAGTTCTGAAATGTGCTCCGCAATCAGTTTTAGGGACCACCCTATTGGCTTTTAGATACAACAACAAAGCCAAATATCCAAACAGCTATCAGCAACATAACTTCAGATTTTTGTTCATTTTCCTTCAAACACTTTCTTCTTTCTTGCCTCAGCTAGTTAGAAAGGAGGATTTAAAAATTACAAAGTTGCATAGTAGTCCATGGTGTATATGTGCCACATTTTCATGTCCTTTGTAGGGACATGGATGAAACTGGAAACCATCATTCTCAGTAAACTATTGCAAGGACGAAAAACCAAACACCGCATGTTCTCACTCATAGGTGGGAATTGAACAATGAGAACACACGGACACATGAAGGGGAACATCACACTCCGGGGACTGTTGTGGGGTGGGGGGAGGGGGGAGGGACAGCATTAGGAGATATACCTAATGCTAAATGACCAGTTAATGGGTGCAGCACACCAACATGGCACATGGATACATATGTAACAAACATGCACATTGTGCACATGTACCCTAAAACTTAAAGTATAATAATAATAAAAAAATTACAAAGTTGGATTTATTTTGAATTCTTAAACTATAAAGCATTTAAATTGCATACTACTCAAAATTTTGTCTACCGAAAAATCAGTTACTTTGCACAATACGATTTGGATCATATTTACAAAAATCATGTGTTTAAAGAATAAGTGCAATTTAAAAACACCATAATTTGATTTTTAAAAAGAATGTATTTGATATATTTACAGTTTGGGGATATTTTTGTAAACTTAATTGTATAAAATATGAAATCTTTTTCTCTATCAATTATTTGTATTTATCATTGTTAGAATATAAATTTGACAGCAACTCTATACCCACGGGGACCCCACTTTATTTACTTTCTCTGTGTTAAGCTTGCTTAAAGGTAAAATAATGCCTTTTGAAGTTCGGTTAAAGAAAACTAAGCGTCCTAGAATTATTGCATCTTTCATATTTTTATTACTTTGTTATTTATACACATATGCTAAATACAATGGGTTTGCAAAATTATCCCATTATCCCACAAGAAAATAATCAAGCTTATCTTTTTTCCCCCATAATGTAACTCTGTTCATTCAGTCACCAGCTCAAAATTGTTCAATAGCTACTTATTGCAGAGACATAAATTCCAATATTCTTTACCTATCATATAAGGTCACCGTTGGACCTAGGTCTGTTGTTTCTAATGCACCTCTTTCCATTTATCCTGATGTAATTTTTGGCCCTTCTGCGATAAAATATGATCGCCTGAATGTTTCATATATTTTTAATGTTTTGTACCATGGCAAATGTTTTTTCCTTTTTCTGTTAAACCTTCCCCATTTTGTATACAACTAGCAAAATATTGCTTAGTGTTAGAGAAGCTGAGTGATTCTCAATGCCCGTATGCCTTTTTTCCCATAGTACTAAAATTAGTCGCTGGCACATGGCGCCCTACAAAATACTGCATTTCTCCACATCCCCTGAAGATAAGTGTAGTCTTCTGGTTAAATTCTAGCCAGCAGATATATGAAGTTGTCTTGTAGCATCCTTCTGAACCTCTCCTTAAGTGGGAGTGGCATGTAGTTTCTCTCCCTTTATTTCATGATTGTCTCCATCCTGCTTTCCAAGATGGGGAAACTAAGTGTCACACCAGCATCGGACTTCAGACTATGGATTCGGAAATGACCAAGGTCATCAGATATTTGTAGTATGGAGCCACAGACCAGCCCTGATCACTTACTTTCAAAAATAATTTAACAACAACAACAAAAATGTTCTGGTAGCATTCAGGTCCATGGATGCAGAACTTAATCCTAATAATATATCATTTTTTAAGATCAAGCTCAATTTCAACACAATGAGAATAATATTGGATTGAGCTACATACAATTGCTTATTCCATAAGTCAAAAAATCATCAAATATTTGCAATTTCCTGTGTTTTAATTTAATATTGCTAGTGGAAAGACTATTTAGTGTATTTTGTAAAATTCCATAACACCTTATAGTGCTCTCATACATGATATAATTATTTCCTTACACTACTGTCTTTGAAATAATCCTGGATGTCTTCAAAGAAAACATAAGACATTAATCTCAAATTCTCAAATTAGAACCTAATTCCTAATTATTAATAGACATATATACATTTTATGGAAAGAATGGATGAATAAAATTTATAATTTTTTGTTGTACTTACATCAGTTTTAAAATTATTATGCTTTGAGATAGATTTCTATATATTTTCACAGCTTATTAATTCCCGAAATATATCATTAATGATTACTTGCTTACACTCTAGTGGCTATGGTTTGAGAAAAAGATGAGTGGCACTGTCTCTTTGTGGTTCATTTTCTGAGTTACTTAAGGACATACAAATTAAATCTATATGAATCCATTCCTTCTCAACCAGTGGATCAAGGATTTATTTCTATAAACATCAAGTTTTTGGTAAAAGAATGTATTTGCCAGTAAGGTCTGGAGTAAGGGAGGTTCCAGGTTCTCCACAGCTGCAACATTTCATTCATTTCACATAATTAATGGTACCTAGAACATTGAAGCTTAATTCTTTCCTGAAACAACCCTTGAGAAATGCTGTCTTAGATTATTGAGGAGTTAGCTAAATATGGCGTAATTTAAATTATTTCCGTAGCTATTAGTAAAGCTTTAATTTTCTATAAACTACATTTTATTCCTCTGTAAACAACAATAATCCATGCTCTGCCATCTACCTATAGCCAGACAAAGGAAATTAATCCTAGAAAGGGATGTGGACAGCATTACAAATGTTGAAACAATAATTTAATAGTATCAACCTTAGCATATTAAGCTGCAGAGAAATAACAGACTTCAGTTTGATGATGAAAACAAAGTCATTTTATGACGCCCATTGGATAATTTGAAATTAAGCTGCAAGTGACATTCTGCTCTTGGATAACTTCCTTTGAAATCATAGGTTATATTTTCAAGAAGATAAATGTGAGACTTTTCTGCTGACTCTTTCCACTATATATCAGGTAACTGCCTTAGTTTATATAAAGATAGATGCATATATTGATTTGGACAAAGTGTAGAAAGAGCCTCTGAGGTGTTGTTTTTATTAACTATCTTATCCTCTTTGTAACTCCTTTGCTCTTTCTGCTGGTTGGCAACATGTGGGAATACTTCAGTGTTTAACATTAGCTGATAAGAAAGTCTCTCACTGGATCATTACAATCCAACCTACCAGGAGACAGAGAGATTTTTCTACAAGCTAATTGTCACCTGGTGTTTTTGAAACTCTTTTAATAGTCATCACATTTAACCTATCTTAAAAATGGTAGAAACTCAGTATTTTCTTCATCCTTTCTCATATAAAACACATAGTGCCAATCTATTTGATGAAACAAACAAATAAACAAACAAACAAAAAAACACTTTTTGGAAGTTTCAAAAAAGAATAGTGCCTTCGTATATGTGTCTCCAAAACTCACAACTGGTTTGCTTTAACTTGTCTCTTAGTTCTTTATGATACAGTCATCCTTCTTTTCTCTCTTCCATTCATTTCTTCTTGTTTTCGTTTGGTAAATCAAATTGTGCCTGATTCATAGACTGATAGAAAAGTCAATCAAATCTGTTTGGTTCAGTTAAGATGAGTGGTTGACTTTGCTAGTATTTGAGACCAGCGCATTGAATGATTCTTATTGTTTCCTTATGAAAAACAAACAGGCAAATAAAAACAAAAAGTCTCCCCAAAATAAAAAATAAGAAATCCAGAAATCATAGTACCCATTGGCCAATATAACCTAACCTAGCAATGTGTGTGTGTGTGTTTTGCTCCAGTGCTCTGAAACATTTTTGATGTCAACACCTTAGATAGATCTCGTGAATTATCTTGAGTCTCTGCCATACCCGTCTATCTGTGCTGTAGGATTTGTATCATTGATTTGTTTATATTGCTTGTGTGCCTGTCATAGTCATTTCATTTTGGGATATATGTTGCAGAAAACCAAGTTGTTTAATTTTGGCTACAACTCTTAAAGTATAAACATAAAAAATAAAAGAAAACAAAACACAAAACTAAAAAGCAATGACAACAAAACCATTTTCCAAAAGCTAGAGTCAATATATTTTTTAATATCTTGCTAAAAGACAATGAATAATTTCTAGGCCAGGATTTAAGAAAGTATTTTTCCAGAATGTGGGACTTCTTTGTTTGGGAAACCTTGCTTTACCTGGGGAGAAGGGGAGGACAGGTACACAAAAGGTGGTTTACAGAGCCATGAAGTGTAGGGGACCGAATCAAATCCCTGAATTTTTGTTTGAGACCTCGAAGATTTCCATCAGAATTGAGGAGGTAAATATTAGCCAGCTCTATCACAGCCCACAGTTTGGTTTCAGTCCCTCTGGATGGCCCACAAATTCTGAAATTGGATTTAGATGATCTGGGATTTCCATGGAACATAAATATTCAGGGTAAAAAGTGAAAATTCCTCTTGGAAGACAAATAAAAATTATTATGCGGCTTAAATCATTTCTGTAAATACTTTTTGAATATGATACCCTGCAAAATGAGAATGAGCATAGTAATCAGTAATGGGAAAGAAATTTACAAGAATTTCATACATTGGAATGAGACAATTTTCCAAGGAGTCTTTGTTCTCTACTGTGGTAAGTAGTATTTGGAGACATAACCTGAAATAACCGAAGCGCTGGGGACAGTTCATTGCTTTTGGGAAGTTCATTGCTTCTGACTCATTTCAGAGATCAGAGCTAGAATATTTACCTGTGTGGGTATAAACATATAAATAAACATATGCACATAATATGTAAAATACATTATTTTACATTTTAAAATATAAAATTTATTCTTATTTGTCTAAAATATATTATGCATAGTAATATATTTACGTATTTATCAACACCTTTTGATATATTCATGTACTTCTTCATACAGATATATTTTTATGTGGTTAGGTAGATTTTTACCTTTAGACGTTTTCTCTTCAGGTATCATTAGAACTTCCATTTTAAATTTGGACAACCGATAAATTTTTGTTTCTCGCTTGTATCTAGATTCCATTCTCCCGCACATGCCGACAATCCATGTTCACAGGAACACTAAACTAACTTATTTTATTTTTAAGTGCATAGAATTACTTTTAAACCTTTATATTTGCTTTATTTTTTATAAAACATTTAACACATTTAAATGATTTCAAATGAAACTGCAAAACGGTGTTTCAAAGTTTAGTTTCCATCTCTATCCAATTTCTCACTATTCCTCTCTTTCTTTATAGGTAATAATTTTGGATTTATGTTTTATTGTTCCATTTATAATATAAACAAATACCATATGTATGCATTTGTGTGTGTATATTTATACTGATATATCTACACACACATTTGTAGCTATGAATATATATGCCTTTCCTAGATAATTGCTATTATATTATAGAACTTTTTTTTTACTTTATTTCACTTTAAAGATTATCCTGGAGAGCAATCCATAGTATGATAAAGAGACTGTCTTCATTCATTTTTATAGTTATGTTACACTCCATAGTGTGAATATACATAGTTTTATCCAGCAGTGCTTTTTAATGGGCAGTTTTATGTTTTTGAGTTTTTTGTTATTAAAAATAACCCTGCAGTGAATAGTCATCTTTTGCCTATTTTGTTATGCATTTCTTCTGGTATATCTCTGGAATATAGTCCTAAATGTGAGATATCTGAGTCAGAAGGAAATGCATATGTAATTTCATTCAACGCTGACAGATTATCTTCCATGTGAGCTGTACCATATCTTTGTATTGTTTTTTTACTTGACAAGTAAAAATTGTGTATATTTATGGTGCACAACATGATATTTCATACATGTGTACATTGTGGAATGGCTAAATTGAGTTGTTTAAAATATCCATTACCTTAAATACTTATTTTTTATGTGGGGAGAAATCTTAAAATCTATTTTCAGCCATATTCAATATATAATATATTTTTATTAACTGTAGTCATCATAATAACGGATCACTTGAGCTTATTCTTCCTATATAACTGAAATTTAGTGCCCTTTTGCCTACATTTCCCCAATCCTCCCAACCCCCAGCCTCTGGCAACTATCATTTTACTTTCTGTTTCTATGAAATTCAACTTATTTTTCACACCACACGTAAGTGAGATAATGTGGTATTGGTCTTTCTGTGTCTGGGTTATTTCACTTAATACAATGTTCTCCGGATTCATTCACATTTTCACAAATGGCAGAATTTCCTTTTTTTCTTTAAGGTGAAGTAGTGTTTCCTTGTGTGCATATGACACATGTTCTTTATCTATTTATCTCTTGATGGACACTTAGGTTGATTCCATATTTTGGCTATTGTGAATAGTACTGCAATAAATAGGGAAGTGCAAATGTCTATTTCACATACTAATTTCATATCATTACGGTTATTAATATATACCCAGTAGTGAGATTGCTGGATTATATGATAGGGGGGAATCTCCATACTATTTTTTATAATGGCTGTACTGATTACATGCCCACCAAGTGTGCCAGGGTTTGCTTTTCTCCACATCCTCACCAACACTTATTTTTTTTTCAATAACATTCAAAATTCATTCTAACAGATGTGAGGTGACATCTCATTTTGGTTTTGATTTGCATTTTCCTGATGTTTGATATTAAGCATATTTTTTTCTATACCTGTTGCCATTTTTGTGTGTTCTTTTAAGAAAGTCTATTCAGATTCTTTGTCCATTTTTAAATTAGTTTTTTTCCTTACTATTGAATTCGTTGAATTCCTCATATATTTTGGATATTAACCCCTCATCAGATGTATGGTGTGTAAATATATTCTCTCATTCTTGTTTCTTCACTCTTGATTATTCCTTTGCTGGGCAGAAGGTTCTTAGTTTGATGAATTTCATTTGTCTATTTTAATTTTTGTTGCCTGTGCTTTGGATTCATATTCAAAAAATCTTTGCCCAGAGTAACATCATGGTGATTTTTCTCTATGTTTTCTTATGGTAGAATTACTATTTCAAATAATGTATTTGTCTTTAATCCTGTTGAGTTGATTTTTGTATATGGTGTGAGGTGAGGATCTAATTTCATTCCTCTGCATATGAATATCCAGTTTTCCAGCACCATTATTTTATACACTGTTCTCTCCCCATTGTATGTTCTTGGCCCTTATATCAAAGATTAACTGAATATAAATACATGGATTTATTTTTGGGTTCTCTATTTCATTCCATTGTCTATGTGTCTTTTTTATGCCAGTGACATGTTCTTTTGAATACTATAGCTTTTTAGTAGATTTTGAAATCAGGTAGCATAATGCCTCTGACTTCGTTCTTTTTGGTCAAGACTGCTTTGGATATTGGAGTCTTATCTGTGAAAAATGTCGTTGGAATTTTGATACAGATTGCATTGACTCCATAGATATCTTTGAGTAGTATGCACATTTTAAAAATATCAATTATTCTAATCCATGAACAATGGAAATCTTTCCTTTTGTGTCTTTGGCAATTCCTTTCATCAATGTTCTATAGTTTCAATGGGGCTGTATTGTTTTTTATTCCTAACACTATCTTATGAGAGTCCTGTTTCATCAGTTTTGTCAACAGTGTTTGCCATCAAACTGTTGATTTTTACCCTGTAAAAGAAACTGAACCAAGATGTAGTTTTCATTTTTAGTTTTATGAGTAGATGAAAGATTGAAAATATTTTTCACACATTTAAGAGCCATTTCACTGTTGGTGGGAATGTAAATTAGTTCAGCCACCGTGGAAAACAGTTTGGAGGCTTTTCAAAGAGCTTAAAATGGAACTATCTTTCTATCCAGGAATCTACTGGGTATGTAGCCAAAAGAAAATAAATTGTTCCGTCAAAAAGACACACACACTTGTATGTTCATCTCAGCAAAATTCACAATAGCAAAAACATTTAATCAACCTAGGTGCCTATAAACTAAGAATTGGATAAAGAAAATGTGGCGCATATACACCATGTCTTTTGCAGCAACGTGGATGCAGCTGGAGGCTTCTATCCTAAACAAATTAATATAGAACAGAAAACCAAAAGCTGCATATTGTCACTTGTAAGTGGGAGCTGAACTTTAGTACTCATGGACAGAAAGATGGCAATAATGGACACGGGACTATCAGAGGGGGGAGAGTGGGGCAAAGTTTGAAAACCTACCTACTGGGTACTAGCTCACTACTGGGATGAGGGGATAATTTGTACCCCAAACATCTAGGTTGTTATTAGATTTACTATTTTGTGTGCGTGTATTCAAGTTTGTCTACACTTTCCCTGTTTCTTTTGGATTTGAAACATATTTAAGGTTTCCACAATCCTACACTTAAGAGAAATTCACCTGAATTTTCCTCTAGAAATTTATCTTTGTGTAATTCATTTCAGTTTGCAGCATAAAAGATAGCTTAATATTATATTCCCCATTATAGATATTTTTAATAGGTCCCAACACCACTTATTAAAAAGGGCATCGTTTCCTAATTAATTTTAGAATCTGCCTTATTGTAATAAATGAACCTATGTCATGATACATTTATGACTGCCCTACTCAATTTCATTGTTCAGACATTTTATCCATAAGCCAATATGAAGCAGTTTTAAAATATTTATACTATGTTTTAATAACTGATTAAGCTAGTTCACTTTTTTTCTCCTTAAATTTCCTGGCCAATTTTGTTCTTCTACAAAATAAACTTTAAAATCAACTTGACCAGCTCAAGTAGATAACTTAATGTTGGCTTATTTGGGATTGTGTTAAATTAAAATTAAAATATTACTTAAGAAGAATAAGCAGCTGGGCGTGGTGGCTCACGCCTATAACCCCAGCACTTTGGGAGGTCAAGGCGGGCGGATCATGAGGTCAGGAGATTGAGACAATCCTGGATAACATGGTGAGACCCCGTCTGTACTAAAAATACAAAAAAATTATCTGGGCATGGTGGCGGGTGCCTGTAGTCCCAGCTACTCGGGAGGCTGAGGCAGGGGAATCGCTTGAATTTGGGAGGCGGAGGTTACAGAGCCAAGATCGCGCCATTGCACTCCAGCCTGGCGACAGAGCAAGACTCCGTCTCAAAAAACAAAAAACAAACAAAAAATCAAGAATAAGCAGCTTGACTATGTTAAGCTTTCCTATCCTAGAATATAAAATTGTCTCTATTCCTTCAAGGTGACTTTTTAATTTTTAGGCTGATTTTATTATTTTTCCCATATCAATAAGGTAGCCAGTCTCCAAGATACTTACCAATTATACATATGTATGTATCTCCCACCTATACATACATATTTTTGAGAGTTGAATCTCGCTTATTCTTTTTATTACATTTTTGGTAGATATTTCCGAAAATATGATTTGTATATAAAAATTATTTGTATCATTTTTTCTGTTTTATGTTATTAATTTCTACTTTTATTTATCTTAACTCCTTCCATATACTTCCTTTTCATTTCCTTAATTTTTCTTTTCACAGATTCTCAAGTTGGATGTCCAATGAAGATATTTAATGGTATAAACTTTATACTAAAATATTTTATACTAAAATACTTTATATTAAAAATTTATTATATTATTTAGTATATATTTAGTATATATTATGTTATTTAGTATATACTTCATACTAAAAATATATGATTGTGATGACATACAACTATCTTTCCTTTTTCTGTAGTCCATGTCTGCTTCTTGAGTGTATGCTCTATTTTTCTATTTTCTGAAATAATTTTTATGTGACTGAAATTAACATTCCCGCTTTAATTTCTTTTCTGTTAATTTTCACTTTATTATTTATCTCTTTTATTCTAAGTGCTGTATTGCATTTTTTTGTTTATACATTCTCTTCATCTGTAAATATTTTAGGTTTTACAGCTTTTATTTCTAGAAACCTGATTTAGCTTTTCCAGGGATCAGTTGATCCAACTTATCCATTTTTTTTCATAATTTCAATGCCTTCTTTTATTGCTTTTCACTGATTAAATTCACAGTTATATTATGACCTTTGATAATTCAATTTTAAGTCTTTTAGATGTAACTATACTATTTATTATTTCATCCATGAGATTTTACTCCTAGGAGCAGAATTATGAACTTATTTAGAAAAAGAGTTTGCTGATAGAAATTCAACCTTTTAAAATTGCGGGGACTGGTGAATTACACATAGATCAACTGTTTCTTCTGCATCTGATACTGAGCCTGATGTTGTGGAACAGACAGTAGGGGAAAAACATATGAACAGGAAGTGAGGGAGAACGGGGAAAATTGAAATAGTCACTGGCTCTCCACATCTCCTAGTTTCTAACCTTGATGTCACAGATGACCTGTGCCAGGAGGAACTGTCACTCTGCCATAGAGCCACACTGACACCTTGCCAGAATTTGGTGGGGTAGAGCGGGGGTGTGGGAGGCAGGACCTTTCAAATAGTTGCTGCCTATGCAACAAAGTGAGTCCAAACATCCTCCAAAATATGAATATGACAATTTACATTAACCTCTTAAGTGGATGGATCTCCTGCTCTACTTCCAAATGTCATGGAAATAAAAATCTGTGTCCAAAAGTAATGGAAAGTTTAGAGAAGGAAATTATGGGACCCTATTTTGTTTCAATCGAGCTGGCACGTTTAAAGCCACCAGAGTTATATATGCTGTCACCTACTCATGGAGGCTTCTTTACTTGTGCTCACTGATTTCTGTTTATTGTGAACCATTGCTTCTTGATATTATTTTATAGGACAGCACTTCTCTGAGGTTGATTTTTTTTTCATCTTGGCATTTGTTTGGGCCACAAATGTAATGTGAATTCAAGATTTGAATGTTTAGAGTTTAAGAGCAGATTTTTTTTTCTGTTTTCTTCATGTTACCAAGATTCAAGGGTAAGAGAAACATACTCTCTTTATTTCTTTTTTTGTTATTCCTAATTTACTCACTGAGGGTGCTGTTCTTTGGGGATCCTAGCTTAATGCAGACCATCGTTTTTGACCTATGGGCCTGCTCAGGCCACTGGCTTTGCTTCTGAACCCAGTTTAATAAGTGCATTAAAATGCATGCTCTGGTGGCTCACACCTGTAATCCCAGCACTTTGGGAGGCCAAGGCATGCAGATCACAAGACCATCCTGGCCAACATGGTGAAACCCCATCTCTACTAAAAATACAAAAATTAGCTGGTCGTGGTGGCACACACCTGTAGTCCCAGCTACACGGGAGGCTGAGGCAGGAGAATGAATTGAAACCAGAAGGCAGAGGTTTCAGTGAGCCGAGATCATGCAGTTGCACTCCAGCCTGGCAACAGAGGAAGTCTTTGCCTCAAAAAAAAAAAAATAAAATAAAATAATGCAGGCTCGAACATACCAGGTATTAGCAGATATGCCAATAAGAAATCAAATAGTGCTTTATTATTTCTTTGCATTGAAACAATTCTTCTGGCTTCAACAAAATCTGTAATGATCCCAACAGCTCATCTATGTATCTATTTATCTGTCTATCTATCATTGTATATAGCTTTTCATAACCAAAATTTAGCTATATCCAAAAGCCACTTCTACCCAAATTCTGGGAGAAGAAAGGGAGAGAATGGTATTACTGATGCCAAGGAGCCAAAATCAACTAATGGACGTGAAAATCAGTGGTCCTATATAGCAGATGTTAGAGAGATTGAGATGCCAGCTGTTGCCAGCAACACTGCACAAAGCAGAAAGGGACAGAAAATAAAGTCTAAATTCTTCCCTTCTCCCTTCTCCTAACTATGCCACCTGTTGCCCTAACCCACCCAGCAGCTAGCAGGCACAGCAATTTGTCTCTAGTGTTTCAACTGATCTGCATTACTGCCTTTGAGAGCAGAGCAGAGTAAGGTCAAGGAATGAATCTCAGGACAAAACAAGCCTAAAAACTTACATAGAGCCTTATATTATTCTAACTTGATTCCAAAAAGTAAAAGAAACTTGATTTATATTTAAAAACACAATATGTGAAGGCAGTAAAATTTCAAATTATGACTTTGAAAGTTGGTATGATTATTTCCATTTTACAAATAATAATTAAAAAAATAACAGTTGAGGTTCAAAGAAGTAAAGTATCTTTCCAAAATTGGCATAGCTAGTTAATAATAGTGCCTGGAATAGAGTTTTCTCCTTTCAATGACACCGTCCTTATTTCTTCCTTTGTCTTCTGATTAACATCACCAAGTAACTCAATGTCCATAAAACTGATATTTAGCCACATTGCCACAGAATCACATTCAAGATAAACTGGGAGACAAGATCCCAGCTGTAAATAGTAATTGCATGTACTTTTCCTAACTTCATACTTGGGATACTCTCTGGGAAATTATGAGACCTCAAGACAAATAATATTTGTTGTATACATATTTACATCTCCAAATGCTTTTGATCCTGACTACAAATGCAAATACCCAAAAGAAGTGAGCAGTGGCTCCTCCTAGTAATTGGGATCCCCCAAGGATTTAATTAGTGCAGCATCCAAGTTCATCTGCTTGCCACATTCCCCAGGGGTTGGTATCTATGCTGAATTGCATAGCAAATGGGCCAGCTATTCCCAGGAAACGCTTGGCTGTGGAGAATCAGATTCTATTCCCCAGCGATGTATATGTAAGGTAAGAAGAACAGGAGACTATATTTCCATTTATATCACGGTTTTCTTGTCCAGATAAAAGAACTGGATAGACAGCCTCTGCATCATTCACAGGGATTGTGTACTCGGCTTCATGCCTGATCTCCTGAAGACAATATCACTTGTAACATTTTATCTGTGTTAATTTAATCATTCACTTATCTTCCTGATCTGGTTTTATTTGTAAGAAGTGTGATTAGATCAAATCAGGGATTTCTTTCAGCTTTGAAAGCCTGTGTTGCTAGACAGAAATGTGTTTTTAATTGGACCTCAATCTATAAATAATAATGAATAAATGCTACTGCTGTTATTGCCACTACAACTAGAAATAATAGTAATGTAATCTTGTCTGTACACATTAGTTTCGTCAATATAATCTATTTTATTTTTTCAACAGTGCTGCATTTCAGCAAAGCTAATAGGTTGGTAAGTCTAAGGCCAAATGGGATGAACTGATGAAATGCGTTTGAACTTTACTTGCATAAAACAATATAGAGATGTTTCCTTTTTAAAAAAAATTTTACTTTAAGTTCTGGGATAGATGTGCAGAACGTGCAGGTTAGTTACATAGATATGCATGTGCCATGGTGGTTTGCTGCACCCATCATCAACCCATCATCTCAGTTTTTAGCCCCTTATGCATTAGATATTCGTCTTAATGCTCTCCCTCCCCTTGCCGCCACCTCCCAGCAGGCCCCAGTGTGTGATGTTCCCCTCCCTGTGTCCATGTATTCTCACTGTTCAGCTCCCACTTATGAGTGGGAACATATGGTGCTTGGTTTTCTGTTCCTGTGATAGTTTGCTGAGGATGATGCCTTCCAGCTTCATCCATGTCCCTGCAGAGGACATGAACTCATTCTTTCTTATGGCTGCATAGTATTTCATGGTATGTATATACCACATTTTCTTTATGCAGTCTATCATTGATGGGCATTTGGAAGACATTTCTGTAATAACAGTACAAGGGAAAATTATTAACCATGAGAATGAAGAAAAGAACAGTTGGTCTCTATAGAAAGATATTTTTCAATGAAGTTTTAAAATAAAAATAAAATCCTAAGCTTCCTACTGAGTGAACAGATCCCTCTCTTGGTCAAGGGGACCCCAGATAAACCTTAAAATCTGAGTTTCCAGCCATGACAGGATGGATGGTCAGCCATGCCTCATTATACCTCACCCTTTTGCAGTTTGGAGACAACAATTGACCAGCATTAATGTTAAAATGGAGATTGTGCACTAACAGAATGGACTCTTTGTGGCAATAAGATACCAAATTATAAACAAGACCCAAGGCCATTCCACGCAATGGTCTAGTCATGCACCCCTAACATTTAAAGAATACACTGTGTTCTGACAGCCACAAGATTTTTCTTTTTCTTTAAACAAGCACTGGCCTTGAGATAAGACCCAATGAGGCAATTGCAGCTCCACCAGACACTGAGTAACTGATCCCCAGCACCAATTCCATATTCCATAACTACAGCTTTGATGGGACAAGACTAATTTCAGTAACTTTCTCCTGGTTAGAAAACCAGCAACCGTGGACTGGTTCTGGCTGAGTGACTTAAGTGCCTTCATTTACATGTATTACATTTTAAAGTCAGAAGATCTATAAGTTTAGAAAATAGACTTTATGTCTTATAATGGGTTACAGCCGGCAAGGTGGCCATTCTTCTCCCAATGGCCACCTTGCCGGCTGTAACCCATTGTAAGAATGGTCAAAGGTGTTTTAAAGGGCCTAATTGTGATACACTTAAATGTTAAGACTCCACTCCAAAGTGAACATGGGCCATGTTACATGTATGTTTGTTCAATACACATGTGTCTGGCCCTTCTTCATTAACATTCATAGCTCTTTCAGCAACCTCCTGAATATGTATATTGATGAACGTGAATATGTATATGTACAGTCAACCCATTCAGCATAAAGCTCCTACCACAATCCCCTCCTTCAAAGTGCCTGTCTCTGGTCTTTGCTGGAGGCTCTGCTTCCCAGCCTGTCAGGCTGACCGTCTTGCAGGCTATAACACTTTATAAGAAATAAAGTCTGTTTTCTAAACTTACAGGTCTTATGACTTTTTTTTTTTTTTTTTTTAGAAGGCGTCTCACTGTGTCGCCCAGGCTGGAGTGCAGTGGCGGGATCTCAGCTCACTGCAAGCTCCGCCTCCCGGGTTCAGGCCATTCTCCTGCCTCAGCCTCCCAAGTAGCTGGGACTACAGGCGCCCGCCACCACGCCCGGCTAATTTTTTGTACTTTTAGTAGAGACAAGATTTCACTGTGTTAGCCAGGATGGTCTCAATCTCCTGACTTCGTGATCCACCCGCCTCGGCCCCCCACAGTGCTGGGATTACAGGCGTGAGCCACCGCGCCTGGCATCTTGTGACTTTTAAAGTTGACATGAATATATTATTACTGGTGTTCTCAGATAAATTCATGTTTGGTATTCCTGGGCCACAGAGGTTGTATGTTAGTGCTTCACTCTCCCAGGAAAATTGAAGCTCCTCCCTTTCTTTTTCTGGGATAGCCCCTGCATTTAATGTATATCTCAAATTTACCACCGTATCGTCATAGTACTTCATACCACCTATTATTGCCTGAATATTTTTTTATCTGCCAACTCTCTATTGTCTTATTATCTCACTCCTCTGTAATTCAAACTCAATAAAAACAAATATTTATTTCTAAAGTTCAGTGCTGTATGCCCAGAGCATAGAGCAGTGCCTTTAATATAGCAGGAACTCATTAAATATTTGTTGAATTAATTGTTAAGCTATTAAATCTATGAGAAAAATATCATTGAAATATTTCATATTACCTTTATTTTTAAAGCTTGTTACTCAAAAAGTTATATTTATTTAGACTATTCTGGGTAAACACATCATTATCAAATATTGAGGGTAAATCTTTTTTTAATCTGGGGTCAAACCAATCTCTTGTTGGAATGCCTAAAATCAAGTAGAACAAGCTTCCTGATATTACTAAAAATTAGTAGAACAAATTAGTAGAATATTAAAAATTATTTAGAGAAATAAGCCAGTCACAAAAAGATAAACACTATGTGATTCCACTTATAGGAGTTACCTAAAGTACTCAAATTCATAGAAACGCAAAGTAGAATGGTTATTACCAGGGGATATAGGAAGGAGGAACATGGGAGCTGTTTAGGGGATATAGACTCAGTTTTATAAGATGGTAAAGTTCTGGAAATCTGTTTCATAAATATGGGAATATACAAAACACTACTAAACTGCACACTTCCTCACAGATTCACACAATACTTTTGTGGACACTATTTGGAATCGTGTCATTACTTACATTGCCTGTGTCTTTTCAGCATGTGTTAAAACACAGTGCACTTATACTACTGGCAAGGCTGGAGATGAACATGAATTATCAGGTTAGAAATGCACTTTGTGGCCCAAGAGAACAGCAGTTGCAAATGAATTTGAACACTGCTATGGCTATTTCACATCTAAAATCAGAATTTAGCACTAGCACTGTGAAATGATTTTACTTTGAAAAACTGAAGTGGCCAAATCACCTACCAACCTAAAATATCTTAAATGGCCTCTGTTCTTTTCAGGGAAAGACTCAATAACCTGGGTTTTCCTATAAATCTGGGCCCTCCGTGATCTGCTTCAAAATTTTCATCCTCATCTCCCATTACCACCCAGGTTCTTTTCAGACACATTCAATATTCCACCAACATTCACAGGCCATGAGAGTTCACATTTCAAGAGCTTTTAACTATGCTCTTTACTGCAGAAATGCCTTCCAATCCTTTCTCTTGCCTGTTTAAATTATACTAGTTAATCATTTCTTTGGAAGCCCTCCCTGATGTATTTGTCCCAACTCAGACATTCCCTAAAGCAAATTTAACTAATTTTTCTGAGATCCCACAAAGACATAGCATGCTATCAATGTGAATAAATGTAAGACAATATTTGGCCTGGTTAGAACCCAAAACATTAATGTTTTTTCGCTAGTAGTCCCTCTCCAAGAGACTCCAAGATATATTATTTTCTTTGTTTTTTTTTTAGACAATTTCACTCTTGTCACCCTGCAATGGCGCAATCTCGGCTCACTGCAAACTCCGCCTCCTGGTTTCAAGTGATTCTCCAGCCTCAGCCTCCTGAGTAGCTGGGGTTACAGGTGCCCACCACCATGCCCTGCTAATTTTTGTATTTTTAGTAGAGATGGAGTTTCACCACGTTAGCCAGGCTGGTTACAAACACCTGACCTCAGGTGATCCACCCTTCTCGGCCTCCCAAAGTGCTGGGATTACAAGTGTGAGATACTGCACCTGGCCCAAGATATATTATTTCAGTCACAGACACCAAACTTCTCTTGGGGAATAAGTGAACTTTGAGGGTGAACGTATCTCAGTACCGCTAAAGAGGAAGAAGCTGAGTTTAGGAGGGCCACAACAGGGATACCAAATTTGAAGTTTGAAGTTTCATATGTTGCTAAAACGGAAATATCTCCTCCTCCATTTCTACATCCTTTCCAATCTACCGTGGGAATATGACACTCACTAGTGCTTCGTGTATGTTTTGGGGTTTTGTTTATTTGTTTTCCACAGCAGAGCATTTATGTATTTATTCCTTTGGTTATAGAGTTATATGTCACTTGTATTTCTTCCTTTATTGTTATTTTATTTTATCGCGGTAAGAATAATTAACGTGAGAACTATCTTCTTAAGAATATACTGCAGTATTTTTATCTATATGTACAGTATTATACAGCTGATGTCTAGACTTATATATCTTGAATAACTGAAATTTTATACCCAATGATTGGCAACCCCTCCTTTGTCCCTTCCCTAGCCTCTAGAAACCACCATCTTATTCTTTTCTTCTATGAGTTTGACTATTTTAAAAACCTCATATATGTGGAATAATGCACCGTTAGAACTCCTGTGACTGGTTTATTTTACTTAGCATAATGTTTTCCAGGTTCATCCATGTTGCTACATATTCTAGAACTTCCTTCTATTTTAAGTCTGAACAATATCACATTGCATGCATATATGTGTATATATGTGTGTGTATCACATTTTCTTTATCCATTCATCTGTCCATGAAAATTTACAAAATTTTCACACCTTAGCTATTGTGAAGGATGCTGTGATGAATATAAGAATGCTACTATATCTTTTAAAGTCCAGATTTAAATTATTTTTAGATAAGTATCCAGATTTGCATTGCTAGATCATATGGTAGTTCTGTTTTTATTTTAAGAAAACAGCAATAATGTTTTGCAGAGTAGCTGCACCTATTGCATTCCCACCAACAAAAGGCAAGGATTCCAATTTCTCTACACCCTTGCAAATACTTGTTAACTTTTGTTTTGTTTCGTTTTTGATAATAGCCATTTTGGCAGGTGCGAGGTGATGATATTTCATTGTGGTTTAATTTGCATTTCCCTAATGATTAGTGTCATTGAGCATTTTTCAATATACCTGTTGACTATTTATTTATATGACTTATTTGGAAAAGTATCTATTCAAGTCTTTAGCCCGCTTTTAAGTTGAGTTACTGGGGTGTTTTTTTGCTCTTTGGTTGTAGGTATTCCTAATATAGTTTGGAAGTTAACCCCTTATCAGCATATGTTTTGCAAAATATTTTTTTCTATTCTTTAAGGTACTTCTTACTGTGTTGATTATATCCTTCTCTGTGTAGAACCCTTTTGATATACTTTTAAGGAGACTAGTAGCATTTTTCTGTTTTTGCTTTTGTTACTTATACTTTTGGTATCATTTTCATGACATTGCCCAGACCAATATCATGATATTTCCCTGTGTTTTCTTCTGGAAGTTTTACAGTTGCAGGTCTTACACTTAGGCCATTAATCAATTTTGAGTTGATTTTTCTGAAGAGTACAGGGTTCAGTTTCATTCCTTTGCATGTAGATATCTGATTTTCTAGATAGCATTTGTTAAAAAAAATCCTTTGCCCATTGTGTATTTTTGTCTTGCCCGACAAAGATAATTTGACTATGTATGTGAGGATTTATTTCTAGGCTTTCTATTGTTCCATTGGGCTATCAGTCTACCTTTATTCAGTACCATATTGTTTAATTAATGTAGCTTTTAAATTTATTTTAAGATCAGAGAATATGATGCCTCCAGCTTTGTTCTTCATTTTGAAGATTGTTTTAGGTATTTGAAGTCTGTTGTGGTTCTAAATATATTTTAGAATTTGTTTTCCATTTTTGTAAAAAAATCCATTTTGTAAAAAAAGTACAAAAATATTTTAAAAGGCATTGTATTGAATCTGTAGATTGTTTTGGTTGTCATGAGCATTTTAACAAAATTAAGTCTTCCAATTTTGAATACAAAATTTCTTTGCCTTTGTTTGTGTCTTCCTTAACTTATTTCATTAATGTTTTGTAGTTTTCAGCGTATAAGTCTTTCACATCTTTAGTTAAGTTTATCCCGAAGTATTTTACTGTTTTTGATGATAGTGTAAATAAGATTTATTTTTCTTTTCTCTTCAGATGGTTTGTTACTAAGGTACAGAAATGCAATTGATTTTGTATGTTGATCTTATATTCTGGCACTTTCCTAAATATGTTTACTAATTTTAACAAGTGTGTGGTGTGTCTGTGTGTGTGTGTGTGTGTAGTCATTAGGGTTTTCAATATAAAATATCAGGTCATTTGTAAACAGGAACAATTTTACTACCTCTTTTTTGATTTGGATGTCTTTTATTCCTTTTATCTGGCTTATCTGCGTACTTGCTCTGACTAGAACATCCACACTATGCTGACCCTGATCATGGTGAAAATGCTTCACTTTTTCACCATTCAGTGTAATGTTAATCGTGTGATGTTCGTATATGGTCTTTATTATATAGAGTTAATATTTCCTCTATTGTTTTTTTAATTTACTTTTATTTTATTTTAAGTTCCAGGATACATGTGCAGGACATGCAGGTTTGTTACACAGGTAAACATGTGCCATGGTGGCTTGCTGCATCTATCAATCCGTCACTTAGGGATTTAAGCCCCACATGCATTAGCTATTTATCCTGATGCTCTACCTCCCTCCAACTTCCTGAAAAGCCCCAATGCCAGGACCCTTTATTCTTAGTTGCTGAGAATTATCATAAAAGTGTGTTGAATTTTTTCAGGTGCTTTTTCTGCATGTGTTGAGAAGATAATGGAGTTTTTTATTTTTTCGTTTATTGATATGAAAAATTACATTGATTAATTTTACATTTCAAACCTACCTTATATTTCCCTGATAAACTACTGTTGTTCATGAAGTCACGCACACACACATACACACACACACACAAATTCACTCTACAAATATATTTTTAAAATATCTGTATTTAGTTTCATGGGTAAATCGTGTGTGTTTTCTTTTTTGTAAGATCTTTGTCATATTATGTAATCAGGGTAACTCTGCAAAGTAAGTTAGGAAGCATTTTATCCTCAATTTTGTGCATGATTTTTATAGAATTATCATTATTTTATCTTTAAATATTTCGTTTCATTTCTTTCCTCCATTGTTATGATGTTTTCTAATAAATGTAGCAGCAGAAAACAACGTATGTTTATTATTTTGTCACTGTTTCTATGTTTCAGGACAATCAGTGCAGCCCAGCTGAGTCCTGGGTCTTAATTATATCTGCCAAATATTTCACTGTTGCTATATAAGGTTATATAACCACAAGAGTTGTATTCCATCACCTTTGCTATAATCTATGAGTTACAAACAAGTTACATGTCCAGTTTACACACAAGGGGAAGTGGGTTATATAATGACATATACCACCAGGCTTAGTTTTAATATTGTATCTACCACACTTGTGATCACTTTAGATTTAATTTGATTTTTATTAACTTCTTGATGTTTAAGTTAACATCATTGATTGAGAATTTATTTCCCTTCGAATAGAGGCCTTTAAAGCTGTAGACATCTAAGCATCACTTGAGCTACAGTTAACGTATTTAAATGCACGATGATTTCATTTATATTCAGTGCAAACTATTTTCTCAATTTTTGTTCATTTTTCATGAATCATGGATTCAGAAATGTCTTTTTTAATATTTGGGAAGCTTCAAAATATTATTCTACCATTAATTTATAGTTTCATGTATTGTGGTCAAATAATACCCTTTGTAATATTTTGACTATTTAAAATGTATTTGAGATTTGTTTTCTGCCCCCAAATTTCATTAATCATGGTGAAATCTTCATGTGCAATTGAAAATCACATGTATTCTGCATTGGTCGTGTGGAGTGCTCTAAAAATCTTAATCAGGTCTAGTTGCTCAAGAATGTCATCCAGTTGCTCAAGTTATATATTATTATTCATTTTTGTCTCTTGGATATCTGACCTTGACCTTACGCCATCTTTCGGATGGTCCCCTGGTAGAAGCCCACAGACAGCGGTGCTAAGCAGAGTGCAGCCTCTCCTCTAGTCACAAGCTCCCAGGGATCATAATATTTTATGCCCACCTGCACTTGGCCTTTAAGAATTAATTAAAACTTCATTTATTTTTTTCTAAGCTGGTTTTATGGTTGCCAGCTCTCCCACCAACAAACTGCCAAAAGTGAAACAATTTTACACAACATGTCTTTCTTTGGAGTGGCTTATCACCATTAATAATTGCTCAACATGTGAATTTAACTCTCCTCTGTTTTATACAAAACAATTTTTCCCCGTTTTAGAGTGGCAGTGATCTTCTCTTGTAGTTTCTACTTCCTAAGTATAAGCAGAACTAAAAAACCTTGGGGCTTGAAAATGGGCAGAAATATTTCTGATACCCCATCCTCAATTCAGAGCCAGCTTGCCCCGATTGGCACCCCCACAGGACGGTCCTCTTTCCGAAATGGTCACTGCTCCAAAACGTATGGTACATATAGTTTGATAGATTTTAAATCCTGAAAACAACAAAGGGAATCAATCCAGCAGAGGTTAATAAAAATGCTTCTTTATTGACTACAGTTGAGAATGATAAATAGTGAAATGTTGGAAAGTAAAGACATAAAAGGCAAACTGGAGATTTATCCTACAAAATTTAACTCTTCCTTTTTGTGAAAGGTGATACACAGAGCATTTGTGAGGAATGGGGCCACGTTCCACAAGTTATTCTCTGCCTCAAGGGGCTACCTTTGGATTTTTTACTCTTGTTGATGTTAGTGGTTTTCATTAGAATAAGAGAAGGAGGTACAAAAGTTTCCAGAGAAACACCTCCTCAGTACTAAGTCAGCAACATGAGAATCAGGATTGCCATTTGATGATTATTCATGCGTATGCATATGTGAACATGTGTGAACACACCTTGTGTATAGGACAAAATGTCTTTAGATAACACTCACTATCTAGATACAAAACAAGCAAATACCAGGTAGCTTTAAAAATGAGATACATTCCAGATTACATATTCATTTAAAATAGCATATTTCTTCTATTGGTCTTTAGAGTACAGTGGAAATTACCATAAGTAACATATTTTCTAAAATAGGCATGCATTTTAAATGAAAAATCTTAATATATTATGAAATCTTATGAGCATATTAGGAAACAGAAAGAATTCACTGGCACAGGGGACTGAAAGAAACACAGAGAGTGAACTTCTGTTTTCTTCAGATCTCTAAGGACAAAACATAACAGAAAAGACTTTCTTGTTCTGTGAGCCAATCCAATCCTGATTATACTTTCTATGTGCAATTTGTTTAAAAAATCTAATCATCTTCTCCTGCTCCAGATATAACCTCTCCACCCCATGTGGTTCATATTATGTAAATGGAGTCAGAAATGTAATAGCTCAAATTTGATTATAGCGGCTTGTTGCCCGTGGTGTCATTAAAAGTGCAAGTTGACACATGAGCTTCTAGTTTATGGTACTGCATGTCATAAGCACATTAGTTAAGGCAGTAACAGCCCTGTTTGCTTTTATACTGCAACTGGCAAAAGACATATTTGTAGAATAGGCTAACTGCCGTAACAAACAACTCTCAAATCTCATTGGATTACACAGCAGAGTTTCTCACATGCATCCCAGTGGGACGTAGGTGGGCAGCAACCAGGGAAGGCCCTCCACTCCCTAGGCTCTGCTTCCTCCCTGGGGCTCCCAGTCCTTCGCTGCATCCTTTGGCTTCTGGTGACAAATGTACCAGGGAAGACTGCACAGAAGAGTTAAGTAAGAGGTGAAGGACAGGCTTGCAAGTGCACCACCCCTTCTGCCCTTTCATTGCACAGATCTCAGTCACATGGGCAGTCTTTGCAAAGGAATCATGAATGCTGACAGCAAGGTGCTATCTAAAACAAATACAGATATTTTGGACAACTCATGGGGATCTATTACAGACAATACTCAGCAAGATACAAAATAGATAACCTACGATGTGACTTGGTCCCAAAGGTGTGAGGTTAACGAAGAGAACAATTATTTTTTAAAGTAATTTTTTAAACTGCAAAAAGGTAGTTTTATTCTATAAATAAGCTTATTATAATTTTATAAAAATTACTAGAGAGTGGTGAAGGTGGCAGGTAAATGAAAGATAGGAAAACACTTCTCTACCTTCCTTGGTCCCAGGAATGGACTTTCCAGTAATTCTAGAGGGATGTCAGGAGTCACCACAGAGCCACTGCAGGGATTTGGGGTATTTATATTGCTGTACCCACAGGAATAGAGAGCAACTCCTTAAGCTAGTACTTTGGTGACATTAGTTAAGTCACTGACAAATAGTATGTGGACTTTTTTTCTGTTTTTCCTCCAGCTTTTAATTTGTGTGTAAGTTATTTCTGGGGTTAAATTATTAGTTTAACATTCTGCACAGTATGAAACAATAAAGAAGAATTAAAACAGATCATTTTCTTATGACTGTAGTACTTTTTTTTTTTTTTTTTTTTTTTTTTTGGAGGCAGAGTCTTGCTCTATTGCCCAGGCTGGAGTGCAGTGGGCTAATCTCCGCTCACTGCAAACTCCGCCTCTCAGGTTCACGCCATTCTCCCACCTCAGCCTCCAGAGTAGCTGGCACTACAGGCGCCCTCCACCACGCCCGGCTAATTTTTTGTATTTTTAGTAGAGACGGGGTTTCTCCATGTTAGCTAGGATGGTCTCGATCTCCTGACCTCATGATCCGTCTGCCTCGGGCTCCCAAAGTGCTGGGATTAGAGGCGTGAGCCACCTCACCCGGCCCGGTACTTGTTAAAAGTTGTATAATGCACCAAAGCATAGTTTATTTGATCAGGGCAAATACAGACCTAGATTCCAGCTTGCAAAGAACACCAAGACACTGGATTGGAGAATCCTAGAGAATGCACATTTTGTAACTCAGACAGGATTTTGTAAGGCTAAAGTTACGGAAACTAATAGTATCATAACACTAAATTGCAAGCCTTGAGGGAACTCGAAGTAGAATTAGCCTCAAGGAGGAGAAAAGAAACTGATTATATTACAGACCTGTACTTAATGCTGAACTGCAGTAGCTTTTCCACGTAGATTGCTTAAGTGATTGTTAAAACACCTTAAAAGTGTCATTGTCATAGATGTCATATATTCCCAAAGTTACAGAGTTTTGTGAAGGATAAATCTACGTATCTCATTGTACAATAAAAGTAAGAAAACACAGATAATCAAAAATAAGAAAAAGATAAAATATCACGAATAATTCTACTTCATGGAGACAACTGCTCTCATCTAAGAATGTATCTTTTCAAAATCCTTTTCTGTATTTCAATGTGATCACATGATCTGCTATTGAGAATGATCTGGTGAACAGCGGCATTTATAATGTCACTCATTGGTTATCTACCATTTCTGGCAATTTTAATTTAAACATTATTTAAATCAGTTTGATTTATTTCATGCATTGTGTTATATAATTTTAAGTTATTTTCTTATCTTTATATAGAATAGACGATCAGAAAGGAAGGAATTGAGATCTTGATTACAAACTCACAATTTCAAAGGTGAAAACATGAGTCAGATAGATTCTTGACTACAATTTCCCTCTTATTCCAAAATGGCATTTCCCTCTCATTTCCCTAGGCTGTAAAAGAGCACACATTTCTCAAAACCTTCGCAAGTTCCCATTACAGTAAAATGTCTACTTGGCCTCTGTTTTAATTCCGTATTTAGTCATTTTGCCAGCAATCACATTGTAAGTGTCATTTGCAAATGAAGTCTCATAAATATTCCAGTTTGCACATTTTTGTGTACAGAGCATTCACACTTGATGGTGCAATTTCATTTTAGTTAAGGAAAACTTTATGCATTTGGGACTGTTTGGTTCCCAACATGATTAAACCCAATGCTGTAACTAAAAAGCTCTTATGGCAATTTATCATTTGTTGGCTTTAAAAAAAGTTCATTACTTCATCCCATGACATTGCTTTCTTTGCAAGTTGCGGAACAGATTTTTCACTAAAAGACACTTGTCATCTCACATTTTAGTATCCATACTACCCAGAGATTTTTTTTTTTTTTTAATTCTAAATGTTGGTTTTGTTTTGTTTTGTGTTTTGTTTTCTGTTTTCCCTTGAGGCAGACACAAGAGGGAACTTATAAAAAGATAGGGAGATAGAATCTTTATTCCTTCTTCTAAACCTTAAAATTATTGTAACTTTTTAGTTTTGCCATATGCTGTTTTTGTATTTTACTAACATATATTAGTAGCTACAAAAGGAAACAAGGCAGTCTGCTCACCTGCTTACTAATACAAACAATGAAAATAGTTTTCACTTCCCAAAGGCCTGTCATGTACTGTGGTTTATTCTTGGTGCTTAAAATTGTGTAACTTAATGTTTACAGCTTCTTTCCTAGAAGATTGTTCATATTAATTTATAGAAGGGAAGATGAGGATCTTAAATTTACTGTAAATTATCTAGCGTTAAAGTCCTAATCAGTAGAACAGCAAGTTTCACTTCCAGGTTTGACTTACCACAAATCTGCAATTTATAACGACTCTGCAACCCGGTTTGGCTCCAAAATACTTGACACGGAGCTGTTTAGTAGAAAGAAAATAAAAGAAATTATAATTTTGAATAAGAACATTGTATTATTTAACATATCAATAATTATACCTTTCTCACACCATCACAGAAAACCAAGAGCTGCCTGTCCTCAATCTGTACTCCATTATTTGTACCTCATTATTTGTACCCCAGAGAAATTGTTTGGGGTACAAATAATGTAATCTGCTGATTACCCCGTTATGACATTTCTACTTCCTTTTTAATTTTTGAGAGAAATGATGACAATTAACTTAAAAATACTATTTAAAACATTTGCAAGTACTCCATTATTTTACACTTCTTTTTGGAACTCACTTCAGATTTACAGAATGTTGCATATTTGTTTATAGTTTATTTCATCTTTTGCCTGAGGGTGTACAGTCGACACACTGTTTTCAGAAAGCAGCTGCCTTATTTCTTCCTCTCAGTGTATTTATGTTATTCATTATTCATTTTGAATACAGTAGGATTTATCTGTTTGTGTTTGTTTGCCACCCTTTTTTTCCCTCATCTTCACTGTTGATTTTATTTGTGTGTGTGTTTGTGTGTGTGTGTGTGTGTGTGTGTGTGCAATAAGTATTGCCACTTTAAACAGAGTGGAAATTTATAAAAAGGTCTACTCAAATAGGTGTCCCTCCTCCATCCCTTTTCACACATTTCCATAAACTTCTTATAGGAAACTTAATCTCATTGAATTCTGACTCACCCTTCCTCTGTGTCCTTTTGTACAAATGAGCATCTACCTGTGTATTTCTTATATCAGCTTTTTCTTACCAAAAAAGACAGCATGCTTAGTCTCCTCGTGCTTACAACAAAAAATACTGTAAATTAGGTGGCTTATATGCGTCAGAAACATATAGCTTTGAGTTCCTCACATGGTGGAAAGGGTAAAGAACCTTTCTTGGGCCGCTTTTATAAGGGCACTAATTCCATTTATGATTAGCTCGTAAAGGCCCCACTTCTTAATACTATCGCATTGGGGATTCAATTTCAACATAAAACTTTTGGAAGGACACAAACATTCAGATGATAGCATACACTATAAATATTCCTTTGAACTTTGTGTATTTTTAAAATCTGACTTCTTTCACTTAGCACAAGGAGTAATAGACTACAGGCTGTGGGCCAAATATAGCCCATGGCTCATAAGCTAAGAATAATTTTCACATTTTTAAATATTGTAGAAAAGAAGAGAAGAAATATGGATAAAGATTGTATATGCCTTGCAAAGCCTAAACTGTTTACTAGCTGGTCTTTGACAGTCAAAGTTTTTCTATCCTTGATTAGCATAATGTTTTTGAGGTCCATTTATATTCTAGCATATATCAATAATTCATTTTTGTTGCTGAATGTGATTCCATTGCATGGATATATTATATTTGGTTTATCCACTTGCCAGTTGATGGGCATGTGTGTTATTTCCATTTCAGATAGGCTATCTGGTTCTATGAATAATGATCTTATGGCTACTCATGCATACAACTCTTTGTCTAATCATATGTTTTCATTTCTCTCAGGGACATACCTAGTAGCAGAATTGCTGAGTTGTATGGCAAATATATGTTCAACTTTTAAAGAAAGTTTCAAACTGATTTCCAAAGGGACTACACCATTTTCTACTTCTACCAGTGACATATGAGGGTTCTCATTTATCTACATTGTTGTCAACATTTTTTCTTTTTCTTTTTATTATTGCCACTCTAATGAGTGGGAATTGGTATCTCACTGTGACTTTAATTAGCATTTCTCTAATGCCTAATGATGACAAGATTTTTTTTTTTTTGAGATGGAGTCTGGCTCTGTTGCCCAGGCTGGAGTGCAGTGGCATGATCTCCGCTCACTGCAAGCTCCACCTCCCGGGTTCACTCCATTCTCTTGCCTCAGCCTCCTGAGTAGCTGGGACTACAGGCGCCCACCACCATGCCCGGCTAATTTTTGTATTTTCAGTAGAGACAGGGTTTCACTGTGTTAGCCTGGATGGTCTCGATCTCCTGACCTCATGATCACCCACCTCGGCCTCCCAAAGTGCTGGGATTACAGGTGTGAGCCACCGTGCCCGGCCGATGACAAGCATTTTTAAGAGCACTTTTAAAGTTTAGGTTGGATGTCCTCTAATCATGGAACAGAAACAGTTATTTACATATTTTAGATACGAGTCTTTCCTTAGATAAATATTTGCAAATACCTTTTTCTTCATGTGTGCCTTATCCTTTTGCTTTCACAACAGTTTCATTTGTAAAGGAAACTATTTTATGATGCTTAATTGGCTTTTATGAGGAGTTGCACTTATATTCATGATGAATATTTGTGGTTTTATTTTCTTGTAATGTCTTTGTCTTGTTTTGGTAATATTGGTCTAATAAAATGAGTTTGAAAGAATTTATTCCTTTTAATTTTTCTGGAAGAGATTGTGTATAATTGGTATTACTACTTTCTAGTAAGTTACTACTTTCTAGTAAGTTTGAGGTAAAATTAATAATTAAGGAGTTGTGTTGAGGGATCATTTGTAACTACATATGTAATTCCATTAAACGTGGGGCTATTTGAGTTATCTATTTATTCTTAATTCAAACTTGGTAGCGGGTATATTTTTCAAGAGATTTGTCTATTTCATGTAACTTATAAAGTCATTAATAAATTCCTTTATTCTTTTAATATTTGTAGCATCTACAGAAACATTATTTATGTGAATTCCTTATAAGGTAAATTGTATCTTACTTTTTTTCCTAAAAGAAGAAAATTTCGGTTTATTAATTTTGTTGATTGCTCTCAAACAACCAGCTTTTGATTTCACTGATTTTTATCTATTTCTTTTTACTTCAATTCACTTACTTTAATCTTTATTATTTTCTTTCTTTTATTTATTTTGGGTTTATTTAACTATTTCTATCCTACTTACATTAGCCAGAAGTTGAGGTCAATGATCTGAGGCTTTTCTTCTTTTCTAATGTAGCTGTTTAATGCTATAGCTTCCTCCACAAAACTCTTGTTTCGTCAGCATCCCACAACATTTAAGAGATTTTGATTTCAATTCCTCTCATTTTAAAATACTTTCCTTTTTGATGTTGTTTTCTTCTTAAAACTATGTTATTTAGAAGTGTGTTAATCTGTTACCAAATATTTGGTGATTCCCCACAATTCTTTTTGTTACTGATTTTCTAATTTAATTATCTTATCAGCAGTGAACATACTTCATCTGGAGTAAATACTTTCAAATGGATTGAGCCTGCTTTATGGCCCTGAATTTGTCTATCATTGTGTAAGGTCTGTATGCACAAAAAAGAATGTGTATTTTCATATTGCTGGGTGTAGTTCCTATAATGTCAATAAGATCACATTGCTTGGCAATGACATTCAAATCTTCTATAATTTTACTTATTTTCTGTTCTCTTATTCTACCAATTATTGAGAGATAGGTATTGAAATCATCAACTATAAACTGTGAAATTGTACATTTCTCCATTTAACCGTATCTGTTTTGCTTCATATATTTTTGAAGCTTTACCATTTGATGGCTTTTAATATTGACGGGTCTCTGATGAATTGATATTTTATCATTATGAAATGACTTTCTTTAATACTAATATTCTTTGCTCTGATATCTCTGTTAATTGATGCTACTATAGCCCCTCTAGGTTTTTGAATTAGTGGTAGCATCTCATATTGTTTTTCGTCATTTTCTTCTGTGTTATGTGCATCTTAATGTTTGAATGCATATCTCATAGCATACAGTTGAGCCTTGAACTTCTCTCATGTTACAAGCTTTTTGTTGTTGTTGTTTAGGTTTTTTAGTGTTTGTTTTGGAGACACGGTCTCACTCTTTCACCCAGGCTGGAGTGCACCATGTCTAGCTAATTTTTTGGGGGGAGGGGGTAAATTTTTGTTGTTGTTTTTGTTTTTTGTTTTGTTTGAGATGGAGTTTCGCTCTTGTTACCAGGCTGGAGTGCAGTGGCGCGATCTTGGCTCACTGTAACCTCCGCCTCATGAGTTCAAGTGATTCTCCTTCCTCAGCCTCCTGAGTAGCTGGGATTACAGATGCCCACTACCACACCCGACTAATTTTTATATTTTTAGTAGAGACAGGGTTTCACTATGTTGGCCAGGCTGGTCTCGAACTCCTGACCTCAGGTGATCCACCTGCCTCAGCCTCTCAAAGTGCAGGGATTACAGGTGCAAGCCACTGCGCCCAGCCAGCTTTGCATTTTACTAGGTTGGTGCAAAAGTAATTGCGGTTTTGCCATTACAATTAATAATACTTTAATGATACATTTAGAAATTTATATTTAATGTGATCCTTGAAATAGATGTTTTTAATCATTTTGTGCTTGTTTGCTATTTTTTCTAGTTGTGTTGTTATTTTATTTTTTTTTTTTGGTACTCATTCCAGATTTATTACTTCCATTCCAGGTTGTATCAACAATAACAGACACAATTCTTTTTTATTTTATTTTATTTTTTAAGGAGCTTGCTCAAGGTTTTATTATTAGTAACTGACATAGTCAATGTTTTCCAAAATGTTCTCATACTATAGGCCCTCTTTAAGTCCTGCACCTGCAACATTTTTGATCATGGATTTCTTTCTTTTTTTTTTTAAGAAAAATATTTTATTTTTAATTTTTTTATTATACTTTAAGCTCTAGGGTACATGTGCACAATTTTTTTCTGTACAACGCAGAAGCCATTGGCATAGACAACAAGCAACTCTGGTGCTTTTCAAACACCACTTTCTCTTTTAACTTCAAGGACTCAATGTTAGATTTTTAAGGCTGCATTAACAAAGTATGACAGGATGGGTGGCTTAAACACATGAAATTTGTTGTCTCAGTTCTGGAGGCTTGAATTGTAAGATGAAGGTCTTGAGAAGGTTTTGTCTTCTGAGGGTTGGGAGGGAAGGATCTGTTCCTGACCTCTCTCCTTGGCTTACAGATGGCTGTTTCCTCCTCCCAGTGTTTTCGTATGGTCTTCCCTCTGTGTGAATCTATTTCCTCATCTCCTCTTCTTATAGAGACACCAGTAATATTGATTTAGGAACCAATCTAATGACCTTGTTTTAACTAAATTATATGTTAAAGACCCTATGTTCAAATATAGTCAAATTTATATGTTGAAGTACTAACCCTCAATATTCAACATGTTAATTTTTGGCAGACACAATTTAAGCTACAACAAATTCTTTGATTTCTATTATATTTTTTATTTTTCATAATCCTATGGTGCATCCAATGATACCCAGGAGCCAGGTGTGTGAATATGATTGAAAAGATCCATAAAACGTCAGTTGGATGTTTGTGTTCAAAGCTAATTGCACAGAAGCCATTTTCATAAAACAAGGGTGGATCATATGTCCTATTAATACTTATTGTCTTTCTTTTTCTGTAACAACTTTACAGAGTGAGATGCAATTCACATACCATATAATTCATCCATTTAAACTGTACAATTCAATGTGCACCTTTTCTTGGTTCATCTTTCTTTGCTTTCTAACTTCTTTGGCTTAAGCAATTTTTAATTATTCTATTTTATCTTTTAAGCTAACTAGGTGTAACTTTATTTTTTTTTTTAGGGTTTGCTTTAGGATTTACAGTGTACATATTTAACTCGTTACAGTCTACTATCAATTTGTATGATACCATTTCACAAATCATATAAGATAAAGAAGCTTTCAAATGGTATACCTCCATTTTTTCCTTTCAGAAATTTATACAATTGTTATCACGTACTTTATTATTGTATATGTTATAAATCCTATATTACATTGTTTTCATCTTTATTTTAGCAACCAATTACTTTTTAAATATATTTGGATGCTAACAAAATTTCTTGTACATTGACCTTACAAATGATTTCTCATCATTCCTGGTTCTCATTCTTTTATGTAGATCTATATATTTATATAATATCATTTTTTTTCTTCTGTAAGGACGTTTGTCACATTCCTTGAAATCAGTTCTGCTGGTGATGTCCAGGCACACCTTGTTTTTTGCAGCTTTGCTTTACCATGATTTGCAGATATTGCCTCTTTTATAAACTGGAGGTTCATGGCAACCCTGCAGTGAGCAAGTCTATCAGCACAATTTTTCCAATAGCAGGAGCTCATGTTGTGTCTTTGTCACATTTTGGTAATTCTTGCAATATTTTTAACTTTTTCATTCTTATTATACATAGTCTTAGAGTTGTTTTGGGGCTCCCCGATCCGTGATCACATAAAAAAAAATCAAACAATCTCTAAAGATTGGTTGTGTTCTGATTGCTCCACCCATTGGTCATTCCTCCATCTCTCTCCCTCTCCTGGGGCCTCCCTTTTATATGAGACAAAACAATATTGAAAATAGGCCAATTAATAATCCTGCAATAGCCTCTGTGTGTTCAACTATTTGTTTTTTTCAACTAGTGTTTAAGTGAAAGAAAGACTCGTACATCTCTCACTTTAAATAAAACATTAAAAACGATTAAGCTTATTGAGGAAGGCATGTTGAAAGCCAATATAGGCTGAAAGCTATGCCTATCACACCAAACAGTTTGCCAGGTTTTCAATGCAAAGAAAACATTTTTGAAGAAAATTAAAAGTGCTACTTTAGTCAACACACAAATAATAAGAAAGTGAATAGCCTTATTGCTGACATGAAGAAAGTTTTCATGGTTTGGATGGAAGATCAAGCCAGTCAAAATGGTCCCTTAAACCAAAGCCTAATCCAGAGTAAGGCCCCAACTTTCTTCAATTCTATGAAGCTTGAGAGAGGCGAGGAAGCTGTAGAAGAAAAGTCGAAGGCTAGCAGAGGTCGGTTCATAAGGTTGAAGGAAAGAAGCCATCACCATAACATAAAAGTAAAAGGTGAATCAAGCAGCAAGAGCTAATGTAGAGGCCGCAGAAGTTAGCCAGATCTACCTAAGACAATTTATGAAACGTAGCTACACTAGACAATAGATTTTCAATAGAGACAAAACCAGCCTTCCATTTAATGAAGACATCATCTAGGACTTTCACAGCTAGAGAGGAGAAGTCAATGCCTGGATTGTAAGGTTCAAAGGACAGGGCGACTCTCTTGTTAGGGGCTAATGCAGTTGGTGACTTTCAGTTGAAGCCAATGCTCATTTTCCATTCTGAAAACCCGAGGGCCTTTGAGAACCATGCCAAATGTGCTCCACCTGTGCTATATAAATGGAACAACAAAACCTGATGACAGCACATCTTTTACAGCATGATTTACTAAATATTTTAAGTTTGCTGTTGAGACCTACTCACAAAAAAAGATTCCTTTCAAAATATTACTTCTCATTGTCAATGTACTCAGTCACCCAAGACATCTGAGGGAAATGTACAGGAACCTTAATGTTGTTTTCATTCCTGCTAACAGAGCATCCATTCAGCAGCCCAAGGATCAAACAGTTATTTCTGTTTTCAAGTCTTATTATTTAAAAAGTACAATTTGTAAGGTTTTGAGAGGTCCAGGGCTTAATGGAAGAAATAACTGCACATGTGGCAGCAAAAGCAAGAGAGCTAGAATGGAAACTGGAGCCTGTAGATGTGACTGAAGTGCTGCAATCTCATGATCAAACTTTAAAGAATGAGGAGTTGCTTCTTTTGGATGAGAAAAAAGTGGTTTATTGAGATACAGTCTACTCCTGGTTAACATGCTGTGAAATTGTTGATAGCAAAAGATGGTTTGACATTACGTTTTCTACTTTATGATGAGTTTATGGAGATATTAAATGCATTGTTGACATGATATTTTTGACTTATTATGCATTTATTGGGATACAACCACATTGCAAATTGAGATTATTTGTTGAAAAAAGAAATAATGAAATTTTAACTTTTTATTTTTATTAGTAGGATTTTTGAAGTATTGAGGGGGTACAGTTGAAAATCCCCCTTTTAATCTTCCCCTCCAAAAAATTATAAAGCCCTTGGAGTTTACATAAAATCCACCTTATAAAAATTGATTAAAATCTGACAAATTACAAGCAGATGAAATAAACTTAATTTTCTCAACAAACTAGGAATAAAGATGAAAGAAAAATCAACAGAATTATATTTTTATTACATTGCTGTGTAGAGTCATTTTAAATCTATGACTGGATATAAATTACTTTGCGACCTATAAAAATAATATGCCATTACTTTTAGAGTCAAAGTCTTCACATTTCTTCTGACAGTAGCCTCAAACGTAGAAAAAGTAGAGAAAGTACACAGAAGAGATGTTGATAGGCACCTTGCCATGTACAAATTAAATTTATACAAATTAACTCTTGATGAAAGAGAGAGAGAGACAAGAAGGGGGAGAGAGACAGAAAGAGAAAGAAAAGGAGAGAGATCCAATTATCTCTTTCATCGTATGAATTTAATTCATACATGGCAAGGTGCCGATCAAATTCTCTCTATTATGTATTTTCTCTGCTTTTTCTAGGTTTCAGGCTACTACCAGAAGAAATGCAAAGACTTTGACTCTAAAAGTAAGTAGCATATTATTTTTATGGGCCACAATATGTTCATTTCATATCTAGTGATAGGCTTGAAATGACTCTATACAGCAATATCATAAAAAATATAATTTTGTTGATTTTTCTTTCATCTTTATTCCTAGTTTGTTGAGTGAATTAAGTTTATTTCTTCTGTTTGTAATTTGTCAGCTTTGATCAATTTTCATAAGATTGGTTTTATGTAAACTCCAAGGGCTTTATAACTCCAAGTTTATACTTCATATATCCAATTACCTAAATTTTAGGTGGTGTTTAGTTAATTAGAATTATAATGAAATAATTTTTTAAAAATTATGTATTTGGAAGTAAAATGTTCCTCTAAATGGAATTTTAGGCTATATTTGTTATGCCATAAAATGTCTTGACATCACTGTAAATAATAGTGACTTAGTAATTAACTCCTCTGTGTGGTCCTCAGAGGAAAATAGAAATAAAGAGAAATGAGCGATCTCTTTAGTGATTTGTAACCCAATAATTTACTTGAGTTTGGTAAGATTACAAATTAATATTGTGTTTCTATTTATTTGCAGATGGAGATTCTTGTTGAAACCAAGCAATTATGGGGATGTTTAAATATCATGTCCAAGCTTGCTGATATAGGCCAAGTTGGATATTAAATGGAGGAGGCTGGCACTGTAGAGTCTATCTGGTAAAATCAGGTCACCTCGGCAATGTACTTCTGCGATTAGAAATTCTTTCTTCTGATTGATAAGTCCTATTTGTTGACTCTCTTCTGCTGGACGTATTTCTGCATGCATGACTGATAAGAAAAGGATTAGAATTTCAAATATAGGCTTCACCTGATTGCTTTTGTAAACAGTAGAAATATAAGACTTACTATCTCTAGAGTTTTTCAAATGTTTAAATGTTTATTTTGTCCTGTAAATGTGAGAGCAAGATTTAGTTTTAAAAAAAACCTGGAATATAATTGTTTTAGATACACATATGAGTGAATTTTACATTGTTTTAGTCCCAGTAAGACAATAGTAATTTATCATTAACTAATATGCACAAAGTATATGTAATTCTTCTTATCATTTATTATAATTGTCAGCTAAACTTTCATTATTCATTATGAGATACACATGAATCTAACCAATGGTAAAAATCAGAATATCTCAATTCAGCTCCACTTCTGATCTTTTTTGCTCACCGAATTGCTGAGCAGTAAACTATCTTTCACTTTCAATTTAAAAATTATGGCAACTTTGAACATTTGATAAACATTTTCAGATGCTGATTCACCAAAATTTAAAACAACAACAACAACATGGTTTAGAAAAAAACTCCCATTGACTTTTAATAGACTAGAAAGCTTTCTTGATTTTTCTGACAAAGTTTTATTAAAAAAAAATCAGTAACCTTCAGCAGACATTCACCAGGACTTGACAAAGTTTTGATTGAGGAAAGATTGATTCTCTAAAGTTTGAGTGGTCAGACATGCACTGAATTTGCTGCAGTTCATTGCTATATCCCAGAAAGGATTTCTAGCCATTCTCGCCTAATGAGCTTATTAGTAAAAGGCTGAAAGGATCACAGATTGTCTATCAAGGAAGATTGTCAGTCACAAGCTGTTAGCGACTCTGCTGTGATTTATCCACCATGAGTAAAGAACAGAATGGTGCTGAAATGCCACTTATTATGTCCCACAGCTTGTGCAGTAACACAAATAAAATATGTGGAGCAAAGGTTTAAAGGAAAAAATAAGTTCTGAAGAAGAAAATCAAAGGAAATTAGACAGAATAGTGCTTTACTACCTCCCATTTCCTTTAGTGGTAATTATAATGCAGAGGAAAAAAAATCAAAGCACCTGCAGCAGTAATAGCAAAAGCCAAAATGAGGCTATTAAACTCCAGTTGGAAAAAAAATACTTTTTTAAAAAATTTTAAACATGTCTGCTTGACTGCTGTTAGCAACAGGTAGAATGAACTTTTCTTCTTGGAGACAATTTTTTTTTTTTTTCAAATAAAACAGCTATTTACAATTTTTCCCTATTTCCCAATCCCTTATTAATATCTTAACTCAGCTTTCAACCCAACATTTAGAAAGAAGGAAGCTGTATATCTTGTCACAGTCAAATAAATATATCTGAGCCAAATTAATTTGTTGATGAGTACCTCAGGATTGGTGAAAAATTGTCAATGCCAACTTTTAGGTACTTGATAATTATTTTATATCATGATTTTATTGACATTTTGTATAAACTAATGGTTGTATAAACTAACATAAATTCATGTGCATACTTATTTTTCTTGAAAATTTATTAGGGAAAATATATAAAGCTATATAAAGAGGATGGTGATTGAATTTAATTGCCAATGCTTATTTATTACATGGAAGTGCAGTTTTAGAAAGTTTTCAGTTTGTTTTGTTGTTTTTAAAAGGATTATAAAACACCTTTTAAATGAAATAACACACTTATTTGCCTCTGCTCTCTACAGCTACCCCCATCAAATTGGTTGATCTCCCATCCTGACACAATTTGGTGGGTATGAACTCTTCTATATCTAAGTCATGTTCATCATTCTTGGGGCAGAAGGAGTTGAAGTGACTGTCTTGTGATCCATTCACATCTTTTACCAGACGATGTCTCTGGGGGAGGAGAAGAATCAGGAAACAAGTCTGACTTCCTGACCAACACGATAAATGAACCTTCATGAAAATAAACTCATCATGTTTCTTAGTGTCCTTATCTGTGCAATGTTCTTAATAAGATGTCTCTAGCCAAAAATTGCTTGTATTACTGTAAATCCAGACTCTATCAATTTAAGAGACATGGTTCCCTGGAAAACATCGTATAAGCTGGTGTATGAAATGGAAATATTTCCTAGACTAAAATGTTCTCTGGTATGTGGTGATAACGCACTTACCTCATTCTGAGACCTCATCTACTCTAGGTCAAGGAATAGATGTTTCATGCTGGAAGGAAGGACATAGGAAGCTCTCCTCAATCCTCTGGACTTGCACTTGCTTTTCCTGAAGTGTTGACAATTTATACTCTTAGAAATAATAAAGCTTGATCTTATTTCTGTGAGTCATATAAATCTGATTTACTTGACTTTGGACAGATTTTTCTATGTTAAATTATTTCTAAAATGTTGCCTCTATTATGTTAATCATTGGTAAAAAACAAAAAAACACAAACAAACAACACAATTCCATAGTTCCAAACACCTACTGTAATGTTCCTGGAAGACAGTCTTTGCTCCATTATTCTCCTTCATCAATCCTCAAGTCAGGTAAAATTCATTAAGTCACAGTCAAGAAAAGCATCTCAAATAGTCTCATGTCTATACTTTTAATGATATTCTACCACCAACCTCCAAGGTATGGCTGTAACCTACTTCTTTTTTGACAATTACAGTTTAAAAGTGCTCCCTGAACTACTACAGATTCTTATCCAACTCCCTAACCACCATCATACTTTGCCCACACATTCTCAAATCCTAAATATATCGATTTGCTTCATATTTAAAATGCAAAACAAGAAATATTAAAAGAATGAAGCTAAGTTTAGGAAGTTTGGGTAAAAACTCTTATTTATAGATAGAAAGTACTCAAGCTTGATTGTATAAAAATTAAAAACTTCCGTTGAAAGAACAAATAAGATCCCAAGAACAAAAAATAAAAAAAAAATCGTGAGGTTTATAATACATAAAAAGTTAACGTTGCCGTTCTGTGAAAATCTTTTTCAAATCCATAAGGCAAATAAGAAAGGGATGTGAGTGGCCAAAGCACAGGGGGAAATTATCTACATGGTAAATAAATGTGAAAAAAGAATTAATCTTGCCCAGACATTACTACCATTAATTATCAGCTTTCTTCAAAGGATTTGGGTAGCCATAGTTTGAATATGCAACTCAACTGTATTCTATATTACAAAATGCATATTTCTCAATTCATCATATATGACTCAATCCATATTAGGAAATGGACATTTTCACACACCGTTCCTGGATATGTAAGTAATAAAATATTTTAAAATTTAACTGGTCAAAATTGTAAACGTACATCTCTTCCATCAGTTGATTTTTAGAACTCTACTCCTAGGACACATAAACTTCCCAAACATAATACACATTGCAATGTTTCTTGAAATATTTTTTACAATAATACAAAATTAGAAATGTCTTAAATATAAAGGAAGTAGGCACAATTAAGTGCAAGTATAACTACATCTTTCAGTCACTCCAAAAGCTGGACACTAATGAAGCTCTTAAATGTATAATACATCTGTAAGTATTCATGCGAAAACATACCAGAATGCTCTGTTCGTATAGAAACCACATATCAGTATGTATAGTATAAACATTTGTATATTTGTGACATAATTCCAGAAATTGCACACGTACGCACACACAGACACAAGACAGGCTTGAATATACACAATCTTGAAAACACAAACTTGAAAATACAAGTCAATATTTCCAGTAGCTTTCTGAGACATGTGTATTTACTGGGACTTTTACTAACTATAAATTCTTTTAGTTTCTAATATTTTTAGACAGACAGTATGTTCTGTTTTTGTAACAGAAATAAAATGAATGTCATTGTTACATTTTTTTTTGTCCTTGTTAGTTTAGCAAACTTCTCGTTTCCTCCTCCTGTTATGCTGTGAGATGCATATGATGTCTGTGGAAGAGCGGGAATAAAATGATTAAATTACCCCAACCCCACTCACCTCTGCTTTTTCCACTGACAGTGAAAGAAACCATAGTAACCCTATAAGAAGGCATCTGTGAAGAAAGCTTTCCTGTAAATAAACATAGTAAGTTAAGAATCTGTGTTACAAATGCAGAGACACGGAATTCTCTGAAATCACTAAAAAGAAACCTGACCAAAAAATGAATAAATGAATGAATGAGTGAAAGAGCAAACAACAAAGTGAAGGGAGCTGACAGTCCTAGTACTGTGCAGTTTGTGACAACTTTATCATGGATCAGAGTAATAAAGATTGGATAAACCAAGAAAATGAAAAAAAAAAAAAGAAGAAGAAAGGAGAGAAAAGGAGGGGAAAGAAGAAAGGATAAAAGAAAATGAAAGAGGATAAACTGAGCTTAGATTGAAGCCATTATAATTAATTCCATTAGTCTCACTTCACCAAAGGCAGAATGAAAATATCATTGTGTTTTTGTAGGTAGTTATACCTGCATTGATTGTGAAAAAATAGTCTCATTTGTGTATGTTTTAGTTACATTTGGTTGAACTATTTTCTCTATTACTATTCCTGGCCTCCACAGGGAATAAAATGTGCTGAAAGAGGGAACCACGTTTAGCTAACGGACTTCACTTTTAATACCAGAGACTGACAGTGACCCGCGGCTCTGCAGAAATGATGTTCTTGAAGTTTCTAAAATAGAGAGAGTAGGTTGCATCTTTGTCATCCACCAGAGTCTTGACAGCTAATATAATGTCAAGAGTTTCCTCCTAGCTCTCCAAAGAGATGCTATGACCCTTCTCAAAGTTGTTAAGCTACAACTAGTTCCAATGGAAACAAAAAAGCAAGAAGTAATTGCAAAGCAAATAAACAAAAATGAGTGTTCGATGATAAAAATCAAAGTTCATCAATGCAATTAACAAGATTATTTCACTTGCTGTGGAAATAAATAATAACTAAATCATTCTTTTGAAAAAAATAAATAAGCCATACCCTTATGAATTCTGAAGTGCTGATAATTTCTGGCAATAAAACAAATACTTGGAATGTGGACTACAGTAGATACGTCAAACTCTTTGAAGAAATATTTATCTTTTCCCACTTCAAACTATAGACTTTTCTGGAACATGTGTCATTAGTTGCATTTGGTTTTCTATTAGCTGTAAATATAGTTCATAATTCATTTGACTTATTGCTGTTGATTTTAAACAACTCTAACATGTTTTACCTTCTTTATAATTAAAATGCTTAAGTTCAGTAACTTATTAAATTAGATTTCTTGGTTCCCAGCTTCCTTCTTGCATTTACTTCTGAGATTTTTTTTCTTTGTATACTGCATTGGTTTTCTCATCTATTTTTGTCCTTAGAAATTAGTGCCAGTAGCTATTCTTCTAAAATATACAGATGTTTTCTTTATGGTTTTTTAAAATACTGCAAACTGAAAATTATAGTTGATTATTTACAATCTTCCCACTAACAGAAATTGTATCACACACACACACACACACACCCCCACACACACACACGTGTCTAGGCACATATTCTTTTCAAATTTCACTGGAAATAAAATTATCAAGATATTTTACCTACTAGTAAAATCACCCGGCATTGATTACTAATTGCTATGGACTGAATTGTGCCCTAACATACTCCACTCTGCCTGATTCATATGTTGACATCCTAACCCAAAATGTGTGACTGTATTTGAAGATTAGGGGCTTCAGGAAGATAACAAAGATTAAATGAGGTCATAAGAGTGAGTCCCTGATCTTGTAGGGCTGGGGTCCTTGTAGGAAGAGGAACTGACTCGAGAGATATCCCTCTGTCCAGGAGAGTGGAGGGGTAAGACTATGTGATGGCACTGTGAGAAAGTGGCCATCCACAACCCTAAGAGAGAGGCCTCACCAGACAACAAACCTTGAGAAAATAAATGTATGTTTTTGTTTGTTTGTTTGTTTTTTAATACTTTAAGTTCAAGGGTACCTGTGCACAACGTGCAGGTTTGTTACATATGTATATATGTGCCATGTTGGTGTGCTGCACCCATCAACTCGTCATTTTCCATTAGGCATATCTTCTAATGCTATCCCTCCCTCCTCCTGCCACCCCACGACAGGCCCCGGTGTGTGATGTTCCCCATTCTGTGTCCAAGTGTTCTCATTGTTCAGTTCCCATGTATGAATGAGAAGATGTGGTGTTTGGTTTTCTGTCCTTGCGATAGTTTGCTGAGAATGATGGTTTCCAGTTTCATCCATGTCCCTACAAAGGACATGAACTCATCCCTTTTTATGGCTGCATAGTATTCCACAGTGTATATGTGTCACATTTTCTTAATCCAGTCTATCACTGATGGACATTTGGGTTGGTTCCAAGTCTTTGCTATTGTGAGTAGTGCCGCAATAAACATACGTGTGCACGTGTCTTTATAGCAGCATGATTTATAATCCTTTGGGTATATACCCAGTAATGGGATGGCTGGTTTAAATGGTATTTCTAGTTCTAGATCCTTGAGGGACCACCACACTGTCTTCCACAATGGTTGAACTAGCGAGCTTCTGCACAGCAAAAGAAACTACCGTCAGAGTGAATAGGCAACCTACAGAATGGGAGAAAATTTTTACAATCTACCCATCTGACAAAGGGCTAATATCAAGAATCTACAAAGAACTTAAACAAATTTATAAGAAAAAAAGTCAAACAACCCCATCAAAAAGTGGGCAAAGGATATGAACAGACACTTCTCAAAAGAAGACATTTATGCAGCCAACAGACACTGAAAAAATGCTCATCATCACTGGCCATCAGAGAAATGCAAATCAAAATCACAATGAGATACCATCTCACACCAGTTAGAATGGTGATCATTAAAAAGTCAGGTACAACAGGTGCTGGAGAGGATATGGAGAAATAGGAACACTTTTACACTGTTGGTGGGACTATAAATGTATGTTTTTTAAGGCATTTTTGTCTGTGGTATTTCCTGATGGCAGCCCTAGTAGACTATAATGTTTTAAAATTCCCTTCAGTGACTTAACATATTTTCTATTATATACTGGAGTTTTGGTATCTGGAAACTAAAGAAAAAGCAGAGGTAGTCTTAAACCATGTGTTTCAAAAATTTAAAGGAAAAAAAAATGTGATGCTGTAGTATTTACAGGTTCTCTGTGTTTCAATCGATTCCCTTTATGCAATAAGAGGGAAAAGAGATGTAGATGGAAGAACTGCATTGAACTTAGTTCAAATGCAGAACTAAGACTGAGTTAGCACTTTGTTTGTGTAAGTATCATATATGTCATGTGTCACAAAATACAAGATGTATTTTTAATGCTCACAATTGGAAATTGTATGCAATATTCAAAAGATAAATTTGAGGGCAATTTTTTAAATGTTCAGGTCTTAGGTGAAACAGTCACAGGCCTAATACAACATTTACTATAGTAATTAATTTTAGATCTCTAAAATGAAAGCACAAGAGAGTTATCTTTGTGGTTTGCCAATCTTTCCACAGCTTCTAGAATAGTGCCTACCACACAAATAGTGTTCAATAAATATGTATCACATTAATTAATCTGGAAATTTACTGACTTATGTGAACACACTGATATAAAATAAAAATCAATTTGAAATATTGCATTTTCCCATTTATGTTTTAAAAAATTACATATAAGCATCTTCAACATAATTGTTTTTTAAAAATTACTAAGCCTACTTTTTAAGTCATCTTACAAAGTTTTCCATATTGGCTTTACTTGCATTTAAACTGTTTGAGATACATTTTTGAAGATGGCTATTTTCCTGTTCCTGGAAATGTTTTCTCAAATCACTAGTATCCAATTGCACAAAGTCAAGATGAATTAGTTTCTCTCTCCTAAGCATTTTGTAGATGGGCATGTGTGATCACAACAGTGATAACTGCATAATGCATTGCATTTTAAGTGATTGTTAACAAGGTTTCTTCACAGTGACATTCAACAGTCGCTATTGTGCAGCCACATCCCAAGAATAAATATTTAAACTCTTCAAAATGTGTTTGCTGCCTGTTTAATACATTTTACAGTTGACTCTATAAAAACAGGCATCAAATAACATTGCTTCATACCGATGTAGATTTTCCAATATGCTTATCTTTCAAAATAAAGACTTTGAGAGAAATTAATGATAATATGTACTTTGTTAGAATTTGAATATGTATTTCCCACTAGGAATAATTTTGTGGGAAAATCAACTGACAAGCATTTATAGTATCTGTGTATTGTAAAATATCAACACTTAATTCACATTAAATAATAACTTTTATTGATACCTTATATTAATACATATATATCAATCTAGTTCTACTAATTTTTATTTTCCTTTTCACTGAACTTTTTTCTCTTTTCTCTCTATAGACTTTTCATTTCTTTTTTACCTGTCTCATATTTTTATCTTCACTCTGCTCAACTTTGCTTTCTATGTCTAAGTGTATAGTATGTATTTATGTTTCTATTTATAAATGGAAACATATGGGATTTACTGTGCTGATCTTCCGATGTCATAGAACATCAATATCTGATTAATTTTAATAAATAATGAGAATTTTTCTTTAACTGGAAGTTAATCAGGGTGTGGCAAAGACAACTAATTACTCCTGGTACCCATTCTCCTCTTTACCTTTAACAATCAACGGGTTTCCAGTCATAGATGGTGATATGGCTTCCCAGTGACAAACCACATTCCCTTCTCTCTTATCTAGATGAGTGCAGTTCATATAATTAAGTTTAGACTACTATGTGTGTGGAAGTGATAATTGCAACTTCTGGAACTTCTTTGTGATGTACCCATTAATCACAGATTTCCTGTTTCTCCTTTCCACAGTCTAGAATGTGGGTGGAGTGGTGAGGCCGCTGGAATATATGACATTACATTTAATGACAGAGGCAAACCCTAGAGAATGATGAAGCAGAGACGTAGAATAGAGACTTGGTCTCTAAATAACCACAGACAGCAAAGTTGCTCTGCCACCCTAGAGTACTCCGACTGCATGTCTTTTGTCTGTGAAGTTAGCAAGAAGTATAATTATATCTCCTTCAGGCACTTATTTCTGCAGCTTGGTTGGTATCATATACTACATATTGAAACCAAAAAAGAAATGTATATTTTATTTGAAAAATTCCAGGAAACTGATAGGAGTCATTATGAGCATAGATTTTGAAGTTAGACAGTTACTGCTTTCTAGTCTACTTTTGCTTTCACTGTGCATTTGTTCTTGAGTCAATTATTTAACTATTAATAACTGTGTGTTATCTTCTCTAAAGTGTAGATTAAAAAATACCAGTTGAAGAACTCATGTTTATCTTAATATAGATATAGGTGGCTACATATAGAAATATTTATAGATATGTGTGTATATGTATATGGATTATTATAGACACATCTACTTATTTACTCTGTCAGCTGATAAGACCTAAAAGAAATGGCATCTCAGCAGCAATGAAAAAACCTAATACCTAGATTTTGATTTTTAATCTCATTCTTCAGTAGAAGGAATCAGGGTTCTGTGGAGTAACGTCTGATTCTAGGGCTTGGGGATAAAGTGTGCAAGATGGACCTGCAGCATACTGTAGTGCCAGAAAGTAAGGAAATGCTACCAAAAAAAAAAAATAAATAAACAAAAAAGGTTTCACTTATGGAGGTATGTCAAAGGGGCACAGGCGTTAACTAAAAGATGTCCTGATGTTCAACCTTAGAATAATTTGAACATAACAGATAAAGTGGTATGAGATTATAACACAAATTATGAATTATCCATGAGTGCATACAGATATATGGATACACTTTAATAAAAGAAGAAAAAGGACAAATCTCTTAGGCAAAAAAATTTCAAATACATTTCATAGATACACTCACCTAAAGAAGGGTTACTGTAACTCCCTTTCCTTAAGTGTGGGCTATGTATAGTGACTTCTCTCCAACGGGTAAAGTATGAAAAAGGAGTAAAAAGATGTAACTTTACAGTAGAAAAATGTGACAGCACTACTTTAGCCAATGGACCAAGCTCAATATCAAAAGTCATAAATCATGTTGATAATATGTATCCTTGATATGATGTATTGAAAAGGCAATTTGATCATCTTTCAAAAGCCTATAATCTTTGTCTAATCATGAGGAAAACACCAAAAAAATTCCACAGAATGGCATCCTACAATATATGTGACTAGTACTCATCAAAACTGTCAAGTCCCTAAAATTATCAGTCAAGAAGAGCTTAAGAAGACATGATAAATAATGTGGTATCATGAATTCGATACTGTGACAGAAAAAGAAGACATAGGTACAAACTATAGATATCCAAATAAACTATAAATTTTAGTTCATAATAATGTATCAATATTGGCAAATCAATTATTACTGCTGTGCCAGACTAATGAAAGATGTCAATAATAGAGAAACTATGTGCAAAGGAGAGGGGATAGGGTATTGGAAACCCATGTACAAACATCTGCTCAATTTTTCTCTAAAATCAAAAATTTTTCTAAAAATATATTAATAAAAAATACATAACAATATAGATAACATGTTTATAAAAATGAATGAACCATAGCTATAAGTAGCAAAGTATGTGAATTCAAGTAGCATATTATTAGGTTTTGGTTTTTATTTTACTTTATGTATTTATTTTTTGAGACAATGTCTCACTCTTGTCACCCAGGCTGGTGTGCAATGGCACGATCTCAGCTCACTACAACTTCCGCCTCCTGGGTTCAAGTGATTCTCCTGCCTCAGCCTTCCGAGTACTTGGGATTACAGCTGCCTGCCACCACACCCAGCTAATTTTTATATTTTTAGTAGAGACGGGGTTTCACCATGTTGGCCAAGCTGTTCTTGAACTCCTGACCTCAGGCAATCGCCCACCTCAGCCTCCCAAAGTGTTGAGATTACAGTCGTGAGCCACCATGCTCAGCTTTCTTTTTTTTTTTTTTTTGCATGTTACAACAGGCAACATAAATGTGATTTCTTTCTTATGAAGCCCTTTTCTTTCAGTTATTACATTGACTGTGGGCATATCACCAAATACATTAGAAAGGGTTCAAATATTGCTCAAATTTCTCAGATTCTTTACGTATTTTTGACAATGAAATATTTAATATCCTAATGTTCTTGTTGAGAATCATGTTAGACCTGTATATATACTTAGTGTGACATATCTAATCACAGTAAGGTGACAATAGATTGGGAGTAGATATGATCCTTAAGTAGATTTTATGTAGAAAAAAATAAAAGTGTCAACTTTTAGAGGCTAGGAGAATGAAATGAAGACTTATTTGCCCTGAGTGACATAACTATGTGATAAGTCTGTAATTAATCCCTTGTCCAAAATTCCTAGAGCCAGACGTGTTTTGGAATTAACTTTTAGGTTGTAGAAGCTTCTGGATTGTGGAAAGGTGCACATATCAAAAAGTAACCCCAGAGGGGTCTGGAGAAGCTCCTTGTAACCAAATATGAAATGTATACATATTGTCATTAATTAGAAATAACTACATGCCAGTTTGGATTTGCCACCAAATTATTTCAGGTAAGTCGATGTTTTTCCACACAATTAGTAATTTTTTTTTTTTTTAAAGACTTGGTCGTCTGAGCTTTTGGAGTTTGGAATTGTGGGCACAATTTGTGCTCCTGAAGGAGATTACCAATCGGGGTACATTAGCATGAACGTCTTTGAAGTTAACATAGTGGGAGGCATAGGCAATTCTAACATAAGTCATGTGAGAAGTGATTTTTTTCATTTAATTTTTGAGAATAAAATGTCACAAAAAGAAGAAAAACTCAGAAGGGCACAGTGGCTCACGCCTGTAATCCCAGCACTTTGGGAGGTCGGGTGGATCACGAGGTCAGGAGATCGAGAGCATCCTGGCTAACACGGTGAAACCCCGTCTCTACTAAAAATACAACAAATTAGCCGGTCGCGGTGGTGGGCGCCTGTAGTCCCAGCTACTCGGGAGGCTGAGGCAGGAGAATGGCGTGAACCCGGGAGGCGGGGCTTGCAGTGACCCGAGATAGCGCCACCGCAGTCCCGCCTGGGCGAAAGAGCGAGACTCCGTCTCAAAAAAAAAAAAAGAAAAACTCAAAATAGATTCATCATAGAAGTTAGCAGAGAAGATTATTTCAGACATGATGGAATGTTGGTTGGTGTCAGGGTCTACAAATTAAATCAGAAAAGGCTAGTAAGAACACATAGGATGCATTTGTTAGATTGTAGCTTGCTCTTCCCAATGATGTTCAGCCTTTATGCTTTAACTCATTGGTAAAATGTCAACTCCTCTGAACTCCTTTGGTGGCAAACCCAAAAAAGGTAGATCCAAAATTTTATTGATTTTAGAAATAAATGACAGATGATTAGATAAGGAACCCTTTGCGCAAACTTTGCTAAGCTATTGATAAATACCAAATGGAGCATCAACAAATATTGTACAGTTTGTCTTGCAAATTCAGGCATTAAAATGAAAACCTATTAATTTATATATTTTAAAAATCCAATATTATAGGTAGTTTTTTCCATCATGCCTGAGATTTCCATCACTACTTCTTCTTCCCTGCCTCCCCGCCAGGATTTCAAAAACCTTTTTCCTCTCTTATGCCATTTGTCTCCCATATCCTTAAACTCCTCTTCTCTCCTGAATGTGCTAATGTGGGAAGTATAACATGCTTAATTATGTATTGCTTTAAAGTAAAGCAAAAGAGTAATTCTCCTATCTTTCTATTTTTTCTCCCCCTTCACAGTACATTTCTTAAACTGATGGTTCACGTTTTTTGATAGCAGATCCTCCCTACTTATTTACTCCTTTTTCTGCCCTTGCAACCCCCTGAGAAAATTCCTCTTGATCACATACTCTAAAAGGCCTGCGTTGCTATTTCAGTCATGTTGCTGGGAATCCTGACAAAGCTGACTACACATTCTTTCTTGAAACACAGTCTCTTACTGTGGCATGGGTGACAAGTACCTTGATGGTTTTGATCTAACCAGTTGCCTGTCAATAGAGCATTTTGGCTGTTCTTTTCTTTTTCTTTTTCTTTATTGCTTGCTTTCTTTCTTTCTTTCTTTCTGTCTTTCTTTCTTTCTTTCTTTCTTTCCTTTCTTTTCTTTCTTTCTTTCTTTCTTTCTTTCTTTCTTTCTTTCTTTTTTTGAGTCTTGCTCTGTTGCCAGGCTGGAGTGCAGTGGCGCCATCTCCGTTCACTACAACCTCCACCTCCCAGGTTCAAGTGATTCTCCTTCCTCAGCCTCCCGAGTGGAGTAGCTGGGATTACAGGCACATGCCACCATGCCCAGCTAATTTTTGTATTTTTAGTGAAGACGGGGCTTCACCATTTGGCCAGGGTGCTCTCGATCTCTTGACCTCATGATCTGCCCGCCTAGGCCTCCCAAAGTGCTGGGATTACAAGCATGAGCCACCATGCTCGGCCTTTGGCTGTTCTTTCTCCTCTGACAACCAGGTCTTTGCCAATTGTCTCTCTACACTCTCTGCTTTCAGCTGTACCTAAAGAAACAAAGACCATCTATACATTGATTACTCCAAGTCATTACCTTGAAGAAAAACATCTCTTCTGAGCAGCAGAATACTGTAGCTAATGGTCTCGTTCACATCTTTCTTTGATATCTCACTGACCACTCAATTCATAATTTATAAATCATAATTCCCTCTTAATTATATGCATACACTTGTGTATCTTATGTCTGTGTTATTGCCATGCACCCAATTTCTGAAAGTTGAAACTTCACTTAACCTCATATATTCAATAGATCAATTAATTTAACTTGCAATTGTCTCAAATTATCTACTTCACATTATTTCTCTACCCAAATCCTGTTCTACATATATCTAATTGAGAGTAAAAATTTCAGAGACAGACTACTTATTGTCCTCTCCCAGTTCATCCATTTATCTGCTTTCCAATTGTAAGCAATTGTTAGTCTCTCTGAGCTTCTTCTTTTTTATTTTTATGTTTGTGCATGAAAATAATACCTAAAAATACCTTTCACACACTGCTTGGCACATAAAAATTTAGTGTTCGGTGAGATGGGGCAATTATTATTAACTCACCCAAGCCATTTAGAGATCATTGCTGTATCTCTTTTACCAATCTACGCTAGTCAATTCTTTAAAATAAAATATTGGCTTTTCACACCCCGTCTTAAAATATTTCAATAGTTTGCAATCTCTCTTAGCATAACCACAGAGTCCAGAATAACCACATAGCATAACCACAAAGTCCAGAATGTGGCCTGCACTGTGGGCTTCTGTTCACCACTCCAGCGCATTGCTCCACCCTCCTTCTTTCACTGGCCTCAGGTAATGCCAGATTTCTGAAGTTTCATCAACGTACAAAATTGTGTCCCATCTCAGGCTGCCCCAAATGTGATTTCCTTTGTTGGAAACAACTTCCCATTTTATTCTCTTAATTTAACTTATAATGTATGTGAAACATTTAGGCCTCTGTCCCCAAAAAGAATTTAGATACCTCTTAACTATGAGTTCACATAGTTTTTGTACTTTTTCCTTATTGTTGTCCAGAAGAGTTATCTGCGTAAGCATTAATTTAATGTTGATCACTCTTTCCCAGCTAAATGTCTTTGAAGTTAGAGAACACATCTGCCTGTTTTACTGCTATAGTCCGCAGTGTAGGTTCTGAAGCATCCTAGTGATTAAACAATTAATATATATCATTTAAACATATAAATAAATGAATAAGTAAGAGTGAGAAATAAATGAATAAAGAAATGCCTCACATTAAGAATAAATACATGAATGAAGAAATGTCTGAATGCTAAGCTAGTATCTGCAAAAATGTCAGTTCTCTGAAACTTTATTTAATCATGTTTATAAGTAGTTACTTTTGCTGTCTTCCAATAATATATAAGTAGGAACATTTTTATTTGGAATGTCTTATTTAAATATAATGAGTCAGAAAGATGCTGTAATTAGCTTAGGGTTATAAAACAAGCTCCTTGGTATATATGCTTAATACATATCGGCTTCTAATTAAAACTCTGAACTTCTTGTTTTTATGACTCAATATAATTATTTCAAATATATTTTCTATAGAAACTGGTTACCAACTATTTTAAGAAAAAAATGAGTAACAGTTGAAGGTTTGCATTTTTATGTCTCATATTACGTATATCATATTCTAATAATTCTGAAAAGAACTATTTGAATTAGTGCTTTAGATAGCAGGAATGTAGAAGGGAAAAAAGACCAGCATAAAAGAGGTGGAGAGTACAACATTTGTCATTTATATGGCATATATTTTACTTCCTAAGGTAAATGTTAACACTTTACCTCTGTTAACTTGTTGAAAGTGTGCAAAAAATCCCTAGTTTTAATATAATTTTTACTCTGAATTTCTTTAGAGAAAATATAATCAGTGCTTAATATAAAAATTCTTTGAGAATTCTTCACAGCAACATCATAGAGTTGCTTATCTATCCCTTATAATTAGTACAAAATATTATATTCTAATTTGGAAAATATGAATACGCATAACTTACTCATTTTTCAACTATTCTATTATAAACCAGATTTTAAAATAGGGAAGGTAAATGTGCATTCTTTATGACATGAAGAGATAAAGCACGTTATGTAAGTATTGATATAGTTGATAAAATAGACATATTTCTGTAATGTTTCTATTTAAAAACATCATTAAAATTCCCTGAATTTCACTATATTTATGAAAATAAGTTATATGAGTGTAAAAAAGAATGACACATTTTTGTTTCCAGTTTTTTCTCATTAAAATTAGAAAAGAATCATTGCCTTCTATAATTATGAAATACGTATTCTTAAGCAATTAAGCTTTATTTGTATTTTATTATAATAATCAACTATTAATAGCTATGTTTTACCTTCTCTAAAGTGTAGATTATTTACAGCAAGAACATGTAACATGAGACCTACCCTTTTAATAAATTTTGAGTGTAAAATACAGTGTTGTTAACTGTAGGCTCAATGTTATACAGTAGATCTCTAGCTTTTATTCATCTTGCTTAACAGAAATCTTATGCCCATTGACTAGCAGCTTGTCATTTTATCCTCTCTTCAGCTCCTGGCAACACCATTCTATTAACTCTATGAATTTGATTATTTCATACATCTCATAAAAGAAAAATAATGCAGTATTTGATTTTCTGGTACTAGTCTATTTCAGTCAGCACAATGTCCTTAAGATTCAATCATGTTGTCACATATCCCAGAATTTTCTTCTTCTTAAAGGCTGAGTAATATTTTCTTGTATGTATATACTGTATTTTATCCATCCATTCATCCTTCCTTGAATGTTTAAATTGTTTCCACATCTTGGCTATAATGAATATTGCTGCAACGAATATGAGAATGCTAATATCTCTGAAACCCCAATTTAAATTATTTTTGATAAATACCCAGAAGGGGGATTGCTGAATCATATGGTAGTTCTGGTCTTAATTTTTTGAGAAACCATCATACTATTTTTCATGCTGGCTGCACCATATTGCATTTCCACAAACAGTGGACAAGGGTTCCAATTTTTTCACATTCTTTCCTGGACTTGAAGTCTTTTTTTTTTTTCTTTTTTTCATAGTAGCCATATTGACAGGTGTGAGGTGGTATCTCATTGCGGTTTTGATTTGCATTTCTCTGATTAGTGACATTGAGAAGATTCAAATTTTTTGGCCATTTGTGTGTCTTTTTTAGAGACACGTCTATTCATGTCCTTAGCCCATTAATTTAATCTGGTTATTAGCTTAGTTTTGTTTTGTTTTTGCTATTGTGTTACAGAATTTTCTAATACATTGCAGAAATTAACCTCTTATCATCTGGGTGGCTTATACATAGTTTCTCCCATTCTACAGGTGGCTTTTATTCTGTTAATTATTTCTTTCCCTTGCAGAATTTTTAGTTTGATAGGTTCTCATATCCTCTTATTTTTCTTACTTGCTTTTGTTGCCTGTGCTTTTAATGTCATATTTATAAAATTATTTCCAAGATCGATGTCATCAAGCTTTTCTTTTACGTTTTCTTCCTGAAATTTTACAGTTTCAGGTCTTAAGTTTAAGGTTTTTTACTCCATTTTGAGTTAAGTTTTGTATATCGTGTAACATAAAAGTCCAGTTTCATGTATTTACATGTTGATAAACAGTTTTTCCAACAATATTTGTTAAATAGATCATCTTCTTCCTATTGTGTATTTGTGTCACACTGTGGAAGGTCAGTTGACAAAAAAGCAAAATATACCAAAACTTACTGAAGGCAGCAAAAGTAGCACCAAGATGGAATTTATAGTGACAAATTTCTACATTAAAAAAATAGAAAGATCTCAAATAAATATGCTAACTTTATACCTTAAGAAGCAGGAAAAATAACAAACTGAGAATTGGCAAAAGGAAGGAAATAATAAATAATACAGGCCAGCTAAATTAAATAGAAGGTAGAAAAGAATTTTAAAAATCTATAAAACTGAGTTGATTTAAAAAAAGATGCAAAGTTGGCAAACCTTCAGCTAGACTAAGAAAAAAGAGAAAAGAGAAAAGATTAAATTATGTAAAATCAGACATGAAACAGGAGACTGATATCATGGAAATAAAAAAGGAACATAGGCCGGGTGCGGTGGCTCACGCTTGTAATCCCAGCACTTTGGGAGGCCGAGGCGGGCGGATCACGAGGTCAGGAGATCGAGACCACGGTGAAACCCCATCTCTACTAAAAAATACAAAAAAATTAGCCGGGCGTGGTGGCGGGCGCCTGTAGTCCCAGCTACTCGGAGAGGCTGAGGCAGGAGAATGGCGTGAACCCAGGAGGCGGAGATTGCAGTGAGCCGAAATTGCACCACTGCACTCCAGCCTGGGTGACAGAGCAAGACTCCGTCTCAAAAAAAAAGGAACATAAGAGCTGATTATGAACCAATTATGACTAATAACCTGGATAGGCTGGGTGCAATGGCTCATGCCTGTAATTCCAGCACTCTGGGAGGCAAAGATTGGCAGATCACCTGATGTCAGGAGTTCGAGACCAGCCTGGCCAACATGGTGAAACCCCATCTCTACTAAACAATACAAAAATTTGCTTGGCGTGGCGGCATGCGCCTGTAATCTCAGCTACTTGGGAGGCTGAGGCTGGAGAATCGCTTGAACCTGGGAGGCGGAGGTTGCAGTGAGCCGAGATCATGCCACTGCACTCCAGCTTGGGCAACAGAGCGGACTCTGTCTCAAAAAAAAAAAAAAAAAATCAACCAAACAAATAAATAAGTAAATAAATAAATTAATTAAACGATCTAGAAGAAAGAGATAAATTGCTAGAAACTTATGGCCTATCTAGTCTCATCATGAAGAAATTTTGAAGAAACCTATAACTAGTAAAGAGATAGAATCTCTAGTCATAAATCTCCCAATAAAAAGAAACCCAAACCAGATGGCTTTACTTCTGAATTCTACCAAACACTCGAGAAAGAATTAAAGCCAAACATTCTCAAACTTTTCCAAAGAAGAAAGAGGAGACACTATTTCTGAACTTATTTTATAAGGTCAGCATTACCCTGATATCAAAGCCAGTTAAAGACACTACAAGAAAATAAAACTGCAGGCCAATACTTATAAATACACATGCAAAATACTTCAACAAAGTGCTAGCAAAGCAAACATATTAAAAGGATTATATACTATGAACAAGTGAAATGTATCTCTGATTTGAAAGGATGAATGAACATATACAAATCAACTACTGTGATATACTACATCAAAATGGTAAAAGAAAGAATTTACATGATTTTCTCAATAGATGCAGAAAAAGCATTCAAAACCTTTTCATGATAAAAACTCTCAACAAACTAGGAAACATAATACCCCAACACAGTACCCCAACATAGTACCCCAACATAGTACTGCCCATTTATGAAAAGCCCAGAGATAACATCATACTCTGTGGTGAAAAACTGTATACATTTCCTCTAAGATTACAAACAATCCAAGGATGTTAATTCACAACATTTTTGTTTAACACAGTAATCGAAGTCATAGCCAAGGCAATTATGAAAGAAAAATAATTAAAAGTGATCCAAATCAGAAAAAAAAAGATGTAAAAAAAGCTCCTGTTTGCTTTCAAGGTAGGAGTTTTACCAGAGTAAGGAGACAATTCCTAAAAATAAAATAGGCAATTCATCAAGAAGATATAGCAGTCATATATATGACTATACTTAATAAAATGTTTTAAAATATATAATGCCAAACAACTAGTAAATCCAAAGGGAGAAACATATATAAACACTCATGTTTGGAAATTTTGAAAGTTTTCCTTCTATAAATGGTAAAACAACTAGACAAAATTCATTATAAATATATACGACTTTACGTTTATAAAACAGCAACTATAGATTTATAATATTTATAAATGCATATGGACCATTCACTTGGATAGATAATATATTATGAAGTACATTTCTGACTACAATACAATTAATTAGAAATTGATAACATTGTATAGAAAATCACAACATATTTGGAAATTGAACCAGAGACTTCAAAATCATTTCTAAGTAAAAGATGAAATCACAAAGTGAATTTGAAAATATATCAAATTTATGGTATAGAAAATTAAATATATAAAATCATATAGAATGTAAATAATTACACAAAGATGAATTTATGGGTGTAAATACAAGTATGAAAACATAAGAATATTTGGAAATAGATTATCTAGTAATATTTATCAGGGTATTTGGCTGAAAATAAAGAGCAAAACAAACTCTAAGCAAGTGAAAGAAAGGTTATAATGCAAATAACAGCAGAAGTTAAGAAAAAAAAAATAGAACAAAAGTACCAAGAGAAAATCTCATTTGGTGTAAATTTTACTTCAATAAAAAAAAAGTCCTGAAACAAACAAAACCAACAAACAAACAGTTTAAAAACACAAGCAGATCTAGGAAAAAGATTGCTGGCCATTTCTATACTAGTATTCTCCCAGTGTTGGCTACATTACAGTGTTATGAAATATGTACTTCTTTCATCAGATTTGAAAATAATTTGGCTGGGTGTGATAGCTCACGCCTGTAATCCCAGCAATTTCGGGAGGCTGAGACGGTCGGATCACCAGGTCAGGAGATCGAGACCATCCTGGCTAACACGGTGAAACCCCATCTCTACTAAAAATACAAAAAATTAGCCAGGCGTGGTGGCGGGTGCCTGTAATCCCAGCTACTCAGGAGGCTGAGGCAGGAGAATGGCGTGAACCCAGGAGGCGGAGCTTGCAGTGAGCCGAGATTGTGCCACTGCACTCCAGCCTGGGCGACAGAGCGAGACTCCGTCTTAAAAAAAAAACAAAAAAAAAAAACTAATAATAATAATTTGCCAAAAAACCTGAGATAGTTATTTGCCTATGAATTTACATCTACTATTACTTAAATTTTATAAGGATGGCTTGTGATTTTACCTAATTATAACATGACATCACAAGCAGACTGTGAGTGTGAAACAAACTCAACATTTTTAGTGACATTCGATTATGAAATATTCAATCCAAGACTTTACAATTTTATCTTATTATATATTGAGGCGCCTTAAGTTATTTTTACTAAATGCCTTATAACAGAAAGATCCACAACGTTCAGAACAATTGTTCTTCCTGCTTTAGTCAAACTTAAATAACATGCTGAAATAAGTTTGAAATATTAAAACACTTTTGTTGTCAGCAGAAAATATTCACAGACAAATAGAAAACACTCCTGAAAGTTTGAAGAATATTAGGAAAAAATAAGATATAAGCAATTAGAATGCAGTTGTTTAAAATTTTTAACTCGTCTTTTCTTGTAGAATTTGTTAGTGTTTGGGGTTTTGTTGCTGTTCTTAGGGGTTTTGTTTGGTTGTGTTTTGTTTTTTTGCTGTGACCTATAGCAAGAATGACTCCTTGAGAACCACTGTAAGAAATGTGAATCGGAAAAAAAAGTATTAACACAAAATAACTTCTTGCATAAAAATGTGACATATAGAAAAATTGTGAAAATAGAATCTCCTAATGGAAAGGTTACTTTGGGTAGAATAGGCATTCTAGTTCTGGGTAAACTTACAAAGATAATGTCACTCCTAAAATTCAACTGTGAAGTATTATTTGTAAACTTGGTATTGTGGCAAATAAATCAAAGCTGAAATCTATTGTGAACAAATCTCTGCAAGATATAATCAAAGTGATTATATTATTGCATTAGGCTGTTCATGTGTTACTATAAAGGAATATCTAGGTTGGGTAATTTATAAAGGAAAGAGAGTTTGATCGGCTTACCATTCTGCATGCTGTACAGAATGCATGGCATCGGCATCTGCTTCTGGTGAGGGCCTCCGGTAGCTTCTAATCATGGCACAGGGCAAAGTCAGAGCAGGTGCATCACATGGCAAGAGTGGGAGCAAGAGAGACAGGGGAAGGTCTCAGACTTTCACAAAACCAGATCTCATGTGAACTAACTGAGTAAGAACTTAAACCATTTATGGGGGATCCACTCCCATGATCCAACCACCTCCCAGCAGGCCCTGCCTCTGACACTGGGAATCACATTTCGACATGAGAATTGGAGGGGACACGACATAAAACCATGTCAATTATGAAAGCAAGACTATAAAATTATTTGGAATATTTTAATATTTTGCATTAAGTGGAAAATGACTGAAAAAAATTTTAATTGTGTTTATTTTTTATTTTTTATTTATTTTATTTTATTATTTTTATACTTTAAGTTTTAGGGCACATGTGCACAATGTGAAAGTTTGTTACATATGTATATATGTGCCATGTTGGTGTGCTGCACCCATTAACTCGTCATTTAGCATTAGGTATATCTCCTAATGCTATCCCTCCCCCCCTCCCCCAACCCCACAACAGGCCCTGCAGTGTGATGTTCCCCTCCCTGTGTCCCTGTGTTCTCATTTTTCAATTCCCACCTAGTGAGAACATGTGGTGTTTGGTTTTTTGTCCTTGGGATAGTTTGCTGAGAATGATGGTTTCCAGTTTCATCCATGTCCCTACAAAGGACATGAACTCATCATTTTTTATGGCTGCATAGTATTCCATGGTGTGTATGTGCCACATTTTCTTAATCCAGTCTATCGTTGTTGGACATTTGGGTTGGTTCCAAGTCTTTGCTATTGTGAATAGTGCCACAATAAACATACATGTGCATGTGTCTTTATAGCAGCATGATTTATAATCCTTTGGGTGTATACCCAGTAATGGGATGGCTGGGTCAAATGGTATTTCTAGTTCTAGATGCTTGAGGAATCACCACACTGACTTCCATAATGATTGAACTAGTTTACTGTCCCACCAACAGTGTAAAAGTGTTCCTATTTCTCCACATCCTCTCCAGCACCTGTTGTTTCCTGACTTTTTAATGATGGCCATTCTAACTGGTGTGAGATGGTATCTCATCGTGGTTTTGATTTGCATTTCTCTGATGGCCAGTGATGATGAGCATTTTTTCATGTGTCTTTTGGCTGCATAAATGTCTTCTTTTGAGAAGTGTCTGTTCACATCCTTCGCCCACTTTTTAATGGGGTTGTTTGTTTTTTTCCTGCAAATTTGTTTGAGTTCATTGTAGATTCTGGATATTAGCCCTTTGTCAGATGAGTAGGTTGCGAAAATTTTCTCCTATTTTGTAGGTTGCCTATTCACTCTGATGGTAGTTTCTTTTGCTCTGAAAATATTTTATGAATAGCCAGAGATGCACTGAGGATTATATTGCAAAGTGTGTCTCTTTTGACTTAGAACACATCAAAACTATGAAGACACCCTTATCTAAACTTCTGAATATCTGCTAAATGGACATTTTCATAGGTTTGCAAACCATGAGTTGAAATTATACTTAGTTTAAGATAATGTTATAGATATAATTTTAATCATTATTGCATGCAATAAAATGATTTAATATTTTTAATATCCTCATTTTTCTTAAATGTTTGCTTATATATACATTTAATGTGCATATATATTGATACAACATTACATATAGGAAAGATATTTTATAATTATCAAGGAATGAGAACTGATACTTCATTATCATGATCATTATTATTATTAGCTTTATTATTATTGTTGTTGCTATTGATTAATTGAAAAATTCTCCCTATCTTTGTGATGTTAACAAATTTAACTCTTCTTTCTTTTAATTACACTTATCAAAGGATTCAGTAACATAATGAACAAAACACTTATGAATGCAATGAATGCATACAGTTCCATAATTTTATGAAATTATTAATTTCTCATCTTTCTTCTGTTTGTGATTCTATCCAGTCTAAGGTGATGTGATAAATCTCTGACTTGCATAAATAAGTTTATTTCAAAATCCCTACTTTCTTCTCTGTAAACATAGTGGAAATTAACTAATACCTTTTACACTTGCTTGATGCATCCTTTTTATTTCATTTAGAACAAATTAATTGGTTTAAAATACATTGGGAGTTCTTAGCATGCTGGAACTTGAATACCGTTGAGATAGTTCTAAATATTGTGTGGTACATACTTGAACTTTGGAAATATGCTATCAAATTGGAAAATGTTTGGTCAAATAATAGAACTCCATTTATCATGAGAAGATTTGCTTTGTTTTGTGTTTTGCTTTTGCTTTTAGAGATACGGTAATAATGAATAATTTAATAGCTCTTGAAATGGTATTGAATCCTTGACTTGGCTTAAATAATTCTCATTTCTTAGAGTTGTTTTTGCAGCTCTACTCTTGGCTACATTTCTATCTAAACCTAAGCTCCAGATATTAAAAAAGTTTTTTGATAAGCCCCATGGTATAAACTAAGTATAATTTCCCCTTTGTTCTTGCATGTGTACTATCTCTGACTCCTGAAAGCAATCCTTAAACTAACTGGGCAGTAAAATCTTCCATGTTCAACCTCTCTGAGGTGGCAACTACTACTGTTGCCAATTCATGGACCATATTATGACAAGACTGATGGATCAAAATGTTTAAACAAAAATAATATGGTAATAATGCCTTATTAGTTTAGTGCATTCTCCAGACTATTTCAGGCTTTTTGTAGAAAGTTTGTTCTTGTGAGCTGGTGCCAGGGCAGCCTCTTTGCTAGCTGCATAGGCATCTCAGACAGCCACCAGTTTCCTTTCACTAAACCGTATGTCCATCTCTACCCAGAGAGTTTTCCCTCCTGAGAGAAATAAAATTAACTAAGGATACACATGCCCTCAGCCTGATGACTGTAAGAATCAAACTGTCTTCCTCCAGAGAGCACTGATTCTGTGGGAAAGCTTTCTGACTCTATGTATGCTGTCATCTAATTCAATTCAATCCACAGCTTTTCACCTTTTTGCTTTAATGAAGTGTTACCCTTCACCTTCCTCCATTTCCCACACCATAAAAGCTACAGCCCAGATAATTCAAGACCTCTTGACACAAGTGCCTAACTCCAAGAGCTCCTTGATTCAGGCAGAGGACTTCTGCCCTTGGGATATTCCCTTTTTTATGCTCCAATTGGCTTGAGTGTAACCCTCAGACTGCATTAAAAATTAAGAATAATAGAAAAAATTTATATTGCAATAGAGCTAAAATTAAAATATTGATTGCTGTGTAATGTATGTGTGAACACACATCCATCCTTTTTACTTCATTACAAATAGAAAAGATTTCATTGACTCTATTCCTCAAATACTCTTCATGCTGTATTTCTTTTAAATGCAAGAATTAAGTGCTCTGTACTTCTCATCAACATCCTTGGAGGACACTCCTGAGAATAAATAGGAGCGCTTTAGTTTGTTTATTAATTCTCTTTTTCTTAAGGGAGCTGAACCACATGATATCCATATTGCATAGGCAGTACTTTATTTGTGAACCTTTATGAGATTTTCACTTAATAAACCTTGACATATTTTGCAGTTGGTGATATTAATAGCCACATGGGAGCTACTTCAGTGGGTCATGTTTGATAGAACAGTGACTCCCACTACAGGTTTGGTGACACTCTTGGGTGTCTCTAATTATCACACAGGCTCTTGTAAAATTCTACAATGACTCTCGGAAGAAAATTAATTTTAATTAGCCTCAATTTTGAAAAATACATCTCATACAACATTTTTCATGGCCAAAGTGCCACCTAATCAAACATAGAATGCTACAATGCTAAAACCTTATCTCTGAGATGCAATTCGACTTTGTTAATGTGGTTTGGGCACCTAACTCTGTGCAAGGTCCTGAACCAGGCCCAGTAAGTATTCAAGGATGCGTTAGAAATAGTCACTGCTACTGACAACTTAAGCTCTTATGGGACACATAAGCATATAAATAACTAAATAAACCATAAGAAAACTAATTTGCAAAATACGAGTTTTGCCATGGCAGTGCTGAGGAAGGAACAATTAATTCTGATCAACGGAATCAAATAAGGCCTTAAGGGGGAAGTCAAATAGCATCAAGATTTGAAAAGTAAATGAGATGTCAGTGCTGCTAGGGACTGTGGGAAGGGTGTCTCTTACCAACACATGAGAAAATACAGTGGTCTACCCAGAGAGGTAAACAAAGCTGAGGTGAAAATTTGTGTGAATATAATTATTTTGAACTATTTTTTAAAATGTTTGTGTCCTTTACAGCTAATATGAACCGTGCTTAAGATAACTTGCAGTCAAATACATTTCTTCCTTCCATCAAATAGTTTTAGCCAATATTCATCTTGATGAGCGATGTTCTGGCATGTATACATGACTTCTTTGGAGCATGTTAATTAGTTGAGAGTTCTATTATGTTAATGTCAATACATTTACTAGTATTAGTTAATTCTTTTTTATTTCAATAGTTTTTGGGAAACACGTGGGTTTTGGTTACGTGGATAAGTTCTTTAGTGGTGATTTCTGAGATTTTGGTGCATCCATCACCTGAGCAGTGCACACTGTACCCAGTGTGTCGTCTTTTATCCTTCACCCCACTCCCACCCTTCTCCCTGAGTCCCCAAAGTCTATTATATCGTCTCATGCCTTTGCGTCCTCATAGTTTAGCTCTCACTTATAAGTAAGAACATGCAATATTTGGTTTTCCATTCCTGAGTTACTTCACTTAGAATAATGCTATCCAACTCCATCCAGGTTGCTGCAAATGCCATTATTTGATTCCTCTTTATGGCTGAGTAGTATTCTATGGTGTATATATACAACATTTTCTTTATTCACTAGTTAGTTGATGGGCATTTAGGTTGGTTCTGTATTTTTGCAATTGCAAATTTTGCTGTTATAAACATGGGTGTGCAAGTGTCTTTTTCATATAATGACTTCTTTTCTTTTGGGTTGATACCCAGTAGTGGGATTGCTGGATCAAATGGTACTTCTACTTTTAGTTATTTAAGGAATCTTCATACTGTTTTCCATAGTGTAGTTAATTCCTAGAATTGTGTCCTGAGTATCTGCCATATACAACACATCATACCAGCAGCTATTTATTTTAAATGAAAATATATATTCATCTGACATCTCTATCAGTCATCTTTTCTCTTTTTCTTCTATACTCTCACACACACCTCTAAATACAGACTGCTTTGTCTGCCAAATACTATGCTTGCCTATCCATTCCCTTTTTCACACAAAGTATCTTATTTGGCTGAGAAACAGGCCAAGATACTTTGCAGAAGGAATGAATATTAGTAATTTATATAGAGAATTTATTGATTCGTATCATGCATTGTTTTATATTAACTATTATAAAAAATAGACATATTTCTGCCCACAGGGGTTTGTATTCTTGCAGGACTGTTTATGTATACAATGTTGTAGATGCCTTGAAACCATGGATATGTACTCCAATCCATTCTATTGTTTGCCCAAGGTCATTAAGTCAGAGACAATGTGCATGACAATGACCTTTAAACAGCTGAAGGACTGTTATATACAGTCAGTTATATGTTGATTAGATGGAGATAAGTTTTAGCTCAACTGATAAATTACCAATAGTTGGAGTTTTAAATGGATAGAAAGTGGTATCTTATGAAATAATATCTGCGAGCATAATTCACAAAGAGCATAAATAGTCACCATCAGAGGTGTTGGAGGAACAATTTCTCCAGTTTTCTCATTGGGGAATTAGCCTTAATTACCCGAATACAAAATTCAACTATAATAGCTCATAGCTGTATGCTATATATAGTTATATAAGCAGACTCGCACTTGCTTTCATTACTTGCCTGTATCATCGAAATTGCCATCCCATTTGGCTGGTTTATACATTGTTTAGACTATTCCTCTCAGTCAGCTTGTGGTGTGGCTAACACACAACCCAGTTTCTAACTTAATCCCAGAATGGGATCTGTCCCTGAAACTCCCTCTTTCATTGACTTCCCTGTGGCTTCATCCTTGGTCTCATCAAGCCAGTCTTCATGCTCTAAACCACCACTGGTTAGTATTCTATGTCCTGAGGGCCAAGTGCAGCCTGCTCCCTGTTTATGTAAATAATGCTGTGTTGGAGCACAGCCATTTCCATTCATTTATGTATTGTCTATGCCACAGCTGACTAGTTACCACCATATGCCCCAGAACGTAAATATTTACTGTGTAGCAATTTACAGAAAATGTTTGCTATCTCCTGCTTTAAACCACATTTCAGTGCTCCCTCCAGAAGTTCTTTTGAAATTCTCACTTCAGAATGACATCCATTGCTAATGCTTCAATATACTCAAGAGACATTTGTAGCTGCTGTTGTTGTTATATATGAAATGTAGATAAATATGACTTCTTTCCATAACTTATCACTATATGTGTTAACAAAACACCAGCGGTTTGGTCTAGATCCTGCTGCTCACCACACAGAAAGCCAATCAAGGAAAAAGGCTTTAATAGGGTGCTGCAGTAAGGAGACGAGAGTTCAGTTTCAAATCCATCTCCCTGACTAAAACTAGGGGTTTATATAGCAGGGAGCAGTGTAACGGTGTGTAAGAAAACAGGAACTAGGATGGGCAATGAAGCAATCATGATGAGTGGGGTGTCTGGCATCTCATTGTTGGGATGTGGTGATCTGGTGAGTTTCAGTTATTTGATACTTTTTTAAGAGGCCTCAAAGTCCTTTCCTGAGGAAGGAACTCACATAAAACACATTGAAGTTTCATGCTTGAAGACTAGAAGGGACAATTTCTATGTTTATCAAAACACTATTTACGGGACTATTGGGTCACTTTCGTATGTATTCTTCCTGTATTTGCTTCCAATCCACATCACAGAACAAACAATAACATGACAAAGCAAATGAACATGAATATATCTGGATTCCATTTTTACATGGAGATGTGCTTCTCTTAGCCCAAGAAGTAGCGCCCAGTGCATTTCTAAGAGAATTATACTCACCGTGGTCAGCCAAGTGCTGTAGTGTTATTTGAATAGTATAATAAAAGAGGCAAAATTTCCCATATTATACTCTTAAGTATAAAGTGGTATGTTTCTGTAATAAATCTAATTTTAGAACCTAAGAAAATCCTCAGAAATATATAATGAGTATGTAACTTAGATCCGATGTCTTTTAAAATACAAGTGCTTCAATGTCCTAATGTAAGTAATTTATCTCATAAGTACATTGTGAGTACTTACTGAGACAAAAATATAAATTATATTTCAAAATATGGCAAAATATCTGTGTCAGGCATTGTTCTTGAAGTTTACACATTTTGTATGTAGAACATTCTGTTCTGTCATAACCACCCAACTCTGCCACAGAGCAGACATTAATGAATTAGCATGATAGTGTTCCAATAAAACATTATTTACAAAGACAGTCATAAGATTTGGTCCTAAGTACATAAGAATTTACATATTCTGTCTCATTACATCCTCATGATGATCTTATGAAATAGGCTCTTTAGATGAGAAAACGGAAACACACATTTGTGAGGGTAAAAAAACTTACCTAATGTCACGCAGCTTATAAATAGTGTAGTTAGTATGCAAAATGAGTCATAAGTGGATTTCCCAAGAATCCAGGTCTGTATAAAGCCTGTAGTTCTGTAGAATCAGATTTCCTGAAATGCTACCAACTGGGTAGTAGCAATTTTCTCCTTGAAAGATCTTCCTTAGAAGTCTATCTAGGGAAGAATTTCCTCCTGTTCAGTATTTATTTTTGTACTTCTATGTGGCTGGTGGAACTGTGATATTCCATTCTGAGCACCTGCTGCTAATCTAATTTTTTTAATTCCCAAGGTTATCCAATGTAATATTTTGTTTTTCTGTGATACGTCATTTTGTCTCACATACAGAAAACTCTGCGGTAGTCTTGGAATATGACAACATTTTCTAATCTTAAAAATTTTCTTACAAAATCTAATTAGATACTGAAAGCAAGAGTAGATTACTTCTAAGTCTCATGGGTTGTAAATTGGAGATCACACATTTTGACTAAAACAATTAAATCAGGTTAACATGCTTATATATGTCTTCATAGCAATTCATGTTAGAATTGAATGTTGTCTCAATGTTACCCTTTGTTTGTGAAAAAAATATATATATATTCACTTTTACTTTGTACATACTTTTCATGGGTCTATCTTGTCTGCATGTCTCTATATATTGTATGAATTCTAGGCTTTCTTTTTATTCATCTTGTTGTTTAGCCTTTAGGTATGATGCAAACCTTGCTTTAACAACTGTTTCCTATGTAGACACCCTAAAACTCCCCTTTCATGCTTCTGGATTGTGTTGTCAAACACCTGTTACTTTTGTTTTTATCTAGTACTCTCTGTTCAAATTGTATTTTGTGGTTAAATAGTCTTTTAATGGATACGTCCTGGGACCTCAAACACCGTGTATATTAGTGGTCATAATAAAAAATATGATGTTGTGCTTCAAATTATTGATTTCAGTATAGCTGCTATGATAATATCCACTCACAAGATGAAAAATGTTTTAGGTAAACACACAAAAACATTTCTTCAGAGATCTACACAATCTTAAAGTGTTATAGTTTGAAGCAAAATGTTGGACTTTCTTTTCTTTCTATTTCCTACTATCTCCCTTAGTGATTTTGTGTCTTCTACATATAGATCAAATATAATTTATATCCCAATGCCCTTCAAATTTATATTTGTTGTCCAGCACACACTTCTTGATGTTCCTCAAAGGCACTTAAAAACCAACAGGTTCAAGCATAATTCAGTATCTTATCCCACTTCCCATTCAACTTATGTCAATCTTCACAACTGGTATTTCTCTCTCTCTCTCTCTCTTTTTTTTTTTTATCTAGGCAAAAGGAATTATCACCCCTCAGCCATAGATGTCAGAGTCATGTCCGCGATTGCTGACTAACTCTCAGCCTCAAACTCAATCAATCACTTAAAAAAATATTGATTTATACCTGCTGAATATCAGTCGAATAAAATACTTCTCTCGGTTCTCTGTCATTACTCATTACTTTAGTTCAACCTATCTTCATATCTGGTTTAGGTTATGGCAAAGCTATAACTATATATTCAGTCTCCCACAATTCCCCTCTTGCCTTCTTTAAAACAGTTTCCATACTCTTGTCCATTAAAAACATTAAACTTGATAATAACCCTTTCCAGTTTATATTATTGAAGTCTTTCTGTTATTCTTATAATAAAGATTAGTTTCTTAGCACAGCCTTTAAGACATGGCAAAAATATTTTTAATAGCTTCCATTTACTTGATGAAAATGTTTTTATAATAGAAAATTATAATAGAAATATGCCCACAAAATTATTCTGAAATATTTCAAATGCTTCTATTTTATCAAAGTAGCTTTGGCATCTATAATTTTTTTTAAAAGAAAGAATTTAAAAAGGTAGCATTGGGTGGGCAGGAGTTATTAAGTTTATAAAAACTGCATTTTAAGTATAATGATAACTCACATATGTAGTTTAATCACATGTATCTATTTTGAAGGGTAGACTTTTCTAAGTGGAATCCCTCGATAAGAATATTAATATCTGTTTACACTTTGAGATATTACCATACTACTCTCTGGTATTGTTTTAACAATTATATCATACACTAGAAATCTGTGAAAGTAGTATTTTCCCTGAATCTTTGCAAACATTGACAGTCAGTATTTTATTTTAAGGAAAATATTAGGCATTAAATAAATTCACATTGCTGTTTAATTTACAAATGAATATTTAATGGCCATTACAATTTTTATTCTTTGTTATATGCAGGTAAGTTTTTCTGTTTTCCTATTTTTATTTTGATGTGTTAATCTGTTTCTAAATTATTTGTAAGAGCACTTAATAGAATAGGATTATCAACGCATTATTTTAAAATTCAGTGTTTCAGTATACTGATTTGTTATAAGTATTTCCCTCTAGTTAAGCATGTGCTACTGGATTTGCTTATGGCATTTTTGATAAAAATTAATGATAATATTTTTATCATTTTATTTTATACTTAATTCCTCTAGAGTTTCCTGTGATGGAAATAAATTAATGTATCTAATATTTACTGAAAAATGTGATGAACTATCATAGCATATTGAGAAGTGTTTGCAATTTTTTCATACACATACACAGTGATGACTAGAAAGAACCTGTTTTAATCACATGGACTATATAATTTACATTGGAGATTTTAATGTCACTCCAAGGAGGTGACATTCAATCTCAGACCTAATGGAAAAATGAGAATTCGAAAAGGCTTAATGGAAGGGTAGGGAGAAAAACATTTAAGACAGAAGATATTGAATCTGTGACAATTATATAGGAGGAAATTTTGGCAATATAGTAAAAACTGAAATAAAATTAATGTGTCTTCAGTGGAGAAAGCAATGTGTGGGGGATGAGGGTATCGTACAAAATGTCATCAAAGATTATGGACAAGATTATGGGAGCCATCATAAGCCATGAGGAGGAATTTATATCTTATTAAGTCCAAGAGAAACCATTACAAAGTTGTAGGCAGCAAAGTATATTTTGTGATTTATATTTGGAAAAGATCACTCAGTTGCTATATGATAATGATACAGGAGAAAGGCAGGCAGGGAGATTAGGTAGAAGCTTACAGCAGAACAAGAGAGATATTTACCATGTGTCTTGCACGTAAATAGAGAGATAGAAATGCAGGAGAAAGGATCATTAAGTCCTCATGATGAATTTGCTTGAAGTATTAAGGAAGTGGTAAAGGTATTGACAGTTTTTAAAACCTAGACTAACAAACCAGTGAAAAAATTTTCACCAAAGTTAATGAGACCATTAAAAAAAGTTTAGAATTCAACTTTGAATTTGGAACATGAGATATATAAGAATACATATTAAGTAGAGATTTGCATATAGGAGTCATAAGTTTAGAATAAAATGAGATATAACACACAGATATGCAAAGACACTTAGGAAATAATTTTTAAATTTTTTTTGTTTTTATTAGTTTACAGCTGGTACATAAGAAAGCTGTTTGTGTGTGTGTGTGTGTGTGTGTGTGTGTGTGTGTGTGTAATAATGTTGAACCTGACATTGTAATGAACTTTCATACTAGTTAACATAGGTTGTTACATAAACATCATCACAAATTATTTTTATTAGTTTCTTCATCTATTACATTTATTTATTTAAGTCTCTTTTATTAGAATAAAATCTTTTCAGAAAAAAAAGCTACAAAATACTGGTATTACAGAATATCCATTTTTGCTCCCGACTTCTACAGGAATATCTTTTATTTTTGATATCTAGTACAGATTGGCCTCACTGACATAATCAAAATTACCTGTTATTTTCACTTTTTTAAAGCTCTAGAAATAATACAGAATACTGCTAGTGAGATTTCTGATGCTGCTATTGTGGAATGTTAACTATAAAGCCAGCATCCTTCTGAAAAGTTGAGAAATATATTTTTATACTAACCTAGTCTTTTTCTTCTCCCTTCAGCATCCCAATCCTCTTCCACCCTTTACCAGAGATTGTCAGCTTAATCTAACAGAGTGTGATGGCTCTGGGTGAGCAATTAAAGGTAAAATCAAGAAATGCTGCCTTGAGATCATTCTGCTTTCCCTCTGCCCAACGTAAACTTACTTGATACTTCGGACTCTCTCTGGAGTTTTATGTTGACCTTGGATCACCACATGCAATTAGGTCAGTGTATTAAAAATAAGATCTGCCTTTTCAGATTTAAAAACAGGCCAGGACTTTGGTGCCTATGCTTCTATTTCTTGTTGCAGAGGATAATGATATTGAAGAATTTGATATCCTTTGCAATGAAACCCAGCTCTCTTCTACCCATATTCATTGTTCTGCAAAAGGAGAAGCCTCTGTTTCATGAGTGAAAGTGTAGGGGAGTCACTCATAGCCTCTAGCACCAGACCAAATGGTCAAAATGAGGTTTGACCTTGGACAAGTTACTTCGTCTCTGTGTGCCTCAGTTTATTTTTGCTAAATGGGATGACAGGACACATGTCATAGGGTTGTTATAAAGATGAAATGAGCCAACCCACTTAAGCATTTTTACAGTGTCTAGCATTGTTTAACCCAAACTGTTATTATTCTTGTCGTAGTTGTTATCCCTGCCTTGACACTTAAAGAGTTGTGTGACTTTGGATCCCCTGAGCATTGATTGCTTTATTTCTATAATAAGAACGAACCCCTACTTTTCAATAATTACTTGGGATAATAAAATCTATATTGAATGTGAACTTCTCTGGCTGAACTAAAGAACAAATAATAATGTGTGAATAAACAGGACAAAAACACTTTAATTTGGCCTCTTCAAAAGTGAGTGGAGAGACTTGGATACTCCGAGGTAAAAGAGCAATCCCCATTAGGATTATTCTACCACTAGAAAGAATAGATACTTCTCTCATTGTATAAAAAATGTGTTTCATTTGTGTTTATAACAATCTCAACATTGGTTCAGCAGATCAAAGATTGAACAGGTTTTGTTTGAACATTTTTCTATGTGACTAAGCTGGGAGATAGAAATGTGTCCGTTTCATCTGGCATTTAAAAATGGGAACAAAGGGAACTTGAAATAAAATGACTGTTAACTTGAAAACTAAAACTGTCACTATTGTTTTAAAATTATTTCAAAGATTTCTATGAAAAATGTCCAGTTATTATTTTCTAAATTTTTTTGTTTATAATAAAAAGACAAATGCATTTTTATAATTACTTGGAGAAAATTATGAACTCTGTCAATTATTGCCTCTGTGATTCTCTATCATGATAAAATTTAACATTTACTGCGAGCTTTTTGGTAAAGTGATATCTTTCAATTCAGAATCATACTAGTTAAATTTCAAGATTCACACACATATATATGTGTATGTATATATGTACATTTATACAAACATTTATTTCTACCAGATTTCTTTTTTCTTTTAATTTTTTTGCGACAAAAGAAATGAGCACTTATAGTAATGCATTTACCTTTACCTTTTAAAACTAAAAGTTAAAAAATAACAATAATTAAGCAATCTAGTTATTTATTAAGAGTACGTTGTCTCACTCTCTGTTCCAAGCGTATTGGCTTTTTCTTAATCAGTCTCAGCAATCTCCTTTGTGTCTTTGAGATGGTATTTTTTTCAAATATTTTTTGTCATCAGTCCACACTATTTTGAGCCCTATTTGTCTCTTCCCTGTACAACTCTTATTCATCCTTCATTAGCAAAGATTTCATGGCCCTCTTTTGGGAGAAGTTCCTCTGTGGCCTAACACGTAGGACAGTTTTCTTCTCAGACCTTGCCACATGAATAGTTAAACTACTATTATTTGGGCTGTTTCGTTGTTGTTTAAAGCAGATAATACATATTTTTAACTGACTATATTATTCATTAAGAAAGTCCTTAACTTTCTTGGCTGAAACCAAGTACTCACTTCTGCTCACATTGCATGTATAGGATCTATGTACACAGACCCACTCAAATGCAAGGGAGCTATGCTAGGTGGTATAACCACTCTTTGGGCAACTACATCCCACCCACTATTCTTTTATTTTTATTTTATTTTATTTTTTTAAGATGGAGTTTTACTCTTATTGCCAGGCTGGAGTGCAATGGCGCGATCTCAGCTCATGGCAACCTCCACCTCCCAGGTTCAAGCGATTCTCCTGCCTCAGCCTCCCAAGTAGCTGGGATTACAGGCATGCGCCACCATGCCTGGCTAATTTTGTGTTTTTAGTACAGACTGGGTTTCTTTCTCCATGTTGGTCAGGCTGGTCTTGAACTCCCGACCTCAGGTGATCCACCCGCCTCAGCCTCCCAAACTGTTGGGATTACAGCGGTGAGCCACTGCGCCTGGCTCTGCTCACTATTCTCTAATGGAAATAGCAGCGAATTTTTGAAAGACAAGAATATTAGACAACATTTTACTAATGACCAAGATTAATAAAACCTACAATAATTTGTATGTGATAGATCAACTGCAAATAGTAATAATAATAATAATAATATAATAACGTCAACACCTAAAATTAATGTCTTTAATTTATATTAGGCCTTTGCTATTCAAAGAGATTTACATTCATCACCACATTTTGTCTCCTTTAAACTAAAGAAGATGAATTCCAGAAAGATTAATAACTAAGCCTAGAACATTCAGCTTCTAAGGAACCAATCAGATACTTGAGCAATGAGATTCCAGATTCAATTGTTATTACTTTAATAGTGACTTCTTCTACAGTAATTCAATTAATATTTTTCTAAAATTATTACATCATACTTTTATACCTTCATCATTGCAAGGCAAGTGCTCTTCTCTTCAACAGCATGGATAACACCAGAGGAATAGGGATCCGAGCATATTTCCCCATTGAGGCAACAGCTGAGGGAATGAGTCTTGTCTTCAAAGTTTGAAGCAAATTCAGCTCAGTAATTTTTATTTAAAAAATGCATAAATTATTAGTAGTCACGTTTGTGCACTGGGAAACTAAGATTCAGAAAATTTAAGAACTTATTACAAGATCACACAGTTAAATGAGCAAGTAGGAATTCAAACTCAGGATTTTCTGATTATAAATTCTACAAACTTCCCATTATACCAGAAAGTGAGAAATTTATTATCCTTGGGTACAAAAAAAAAAAAAAAAAGAGATTCTTTTAAAAATGTCTACCACTTTAATTTTCATTTAAGAGGGGCGTTTGACCATGAAAATCCTTTAGATTACCTGTTCAGCTCAGACTGAATGACCCGGAAAAGCAAAAACAGCTAAACTCCGCAAAAATTCACATCTTCTTCATGACTCCATTCTTCATAAGTATTGGAAAAGTGGAATGCCTGTGGTTTCATGAAACATTTTAGAGGAATAAGACATCGAAGCGTTTTTCACTTTCATTTAAAGATTGCAATGGCTAATTATTCATGTTCAGGAGACAGTATGCAGAAACCTGCTGGTATAATAAACTTGGTGAATATAAAATTAAATTAGTTTACAGTTCATGTGAAAATATTTATACTGCATAACGAGTAAGCACGGGAGATAATGCTGCCAGAAGTTAGAAGAGTAATATTAACTCTTCTTTTAAGAACTATCAGGAAAAAGAAATTATGTAGGCATTGAGTATGTAGATTCCCTAGATAAGTAAATCTGCACAGGTTTCTAATGTTAATTTGTACTAACTACTTAATTAGCCCCTGTAGGCTTGTTCTGTGAGAGAGAGGGACATTTCTAGTGAGTGTTGTTGCACATCCTCAATGATTAAAGAGATTTTTGACCCTGAATGCTCATATCTGGCAAACATACATCAAAGGTTAGAAACTCATAATCTACTTTATTTCATAGTAGAGAACTGAAATTTATCAGTATGAATTGAGAATGACAGAAATTCAGCTGGACAAAACAATTTCCATGACTAAGTAGGACCCAAGGAAGAAAAGGCCCTTCTCCAATATTTTTTATTGTTGAATTACAATTTTATCTTAAACCATGCTAATATTTGCCTAGAAATCAAAAGAAGAGAATTCCAATTTACCCAACTTCAGTTCCTTCTTTTGAAATGAAAACACTCGTCATGAATTAGGTAGGTAGCTAGAAATTGCGGCAAAGGCAACATGGAAGGCATAAACTCTAACTCATTTAAAAGACTGAGAGAGTCCTGTACCAGCCGCTGCAGCTACTGGCACCTGCCCAAAATATGCAGCAAATTATATTTTTCACCGTCTAAAGTGTAGTTTTATTTCCATCCCTACTGACCTATTTTAATGACCTCCAAATCATACATTACCGGGACTGAGAGAGATGACTGCGATGGTACCTTATTTTATGTGTTTTAAATGAGTAGGATTAGATTTTAAAGTATTCATTTCACAATAGTAGTATGGTTTATGGAAGCTCACAATAGTAGTATGGTTTATCTGGTGCAAGCAACAGAAAACAACATAATTTAATAGAGAAAAATTCATTGAAATTATATGAAGAAGTCGAAAGTCAAAGGGAATTTGTAACTAATGTGATAGATTGTAAGAAGGCCAACTTTGTGACGACTCAGTTCCAAATGTGTTTATCCCTTGCTTAGAGACAAAGTCTGGGCAGAAAATGAGATGGGACTTGTATGTGTGTCACAAGGCAACTCTTAGAGTAGGAAAACAAAGAGCATCTTACCAATTTTCAAGTATGACATTAACGATTCTTATATTTCCTGAAATAATACTGCATGTGTTAATAAAAATGAAGAAATTATGATTTCTAGGTAATATTGCATGTGTCTGTTACACTCAGGATGACACAGTGATTTGTGTATTCGTTTTCTATTGCTCTGTAACACATGGACACAAACCTAGCAGCTGGAAACAGCATCTGTTTATTATCTCAAAATTCTGAGGTCAGATATCTGTGCTCAGTTGGGTTTTCCACTTAGGGTCTCTTAAGGCCAATAGCATTTTGGATACTCTTCCCTCTCTCTTTTACCTTTTCAAATTTTATTAATATCTCAGGATCCTTTTAAGTACTGTCATGAAGTTTTTGGGGCTTCTTGAGTTCTCTCTGGTCTCCTCTAAGCAAATGCAGTACTCATAGTTTGTATTATGTAAAATTAGATATTGATGGTAGTATCATTTTTGTGTTCTAAATTTTTGGCACTTTTTTTTTTTTAACAAAGACTGCAAGCTATTACAGAGTGTCTATTTCACACACATGTTATATCACCCAGGGTATCAACCAAAGTTTTACATATATGGCAGATGGTGGTTATTGATACTTTTTTCCTATTTATGGGAATTCTCCAAAAAGATATAATGTCAAAATAAAATTATTTCAAACCTGAATACTTTCTTTTAAACCTGAAATACCACCCTTATTTTATATTCAAGGAAACACTTCCTTTTGGAAACTCTTTTTCATTTAAGTGATTGCAAAACCATTTACTGTCCTCTCTCATTTATGTCCACCTCTGTTATTTGTCCATACAAATATTTCCATTTGGTAACAAAGCAAAATCTGTAATTGGAAGATAAACAATTGTAGGCACATGAAATAGAATTGATTATCCAAGACAAAACAGAACTGTAGAAAATTTAGTGTCATATAGAAAAACGTCATGTGGACTCCCCATAACGAGCTTTCTGTGCCCTGGGTAGATATGTTTTGGAACCAGGTGGTTGGCTTAATAAGAGCCTTGGCACTAAACAAAAGGTTTTCAACCTTCAGGGCTCATCATTTGAACATATTCTTCAGGTGCCAGATTGGGCTGCCCTAGAGTTGATGGGAATTTGATGAAACTATATAAATGTGCAGCTTAGAGGGATAGAGGGTCAGGATCCGGGAAGCAGGCAGAGACACTAAGAGAGGCAACTGATGAGAAATAGCCTCAGAATGTACTGCAGTCTGACAAAATGCTGTGGAACTAGAGCCAGCCTATTAAGAAGCAAGGATTGGCCCCTCAAGCTGAGACAACTGGCCATTTCACCTTGGCCACTGATGGTGAAATAAAGGCAGTTCATCCTGGATTCAGGGAAAATTGGGATGGCTTTTCAATTGTCTCTGACATTTCCATTTTAAGACAATTTCAATGTGTTCTTATATTTCATATCAATTTTAGAAATCAATCATGCTTTCTTTTTATTATAGGCATTTTTTTATTGAGGTTATATGTTATAGGGGCATTTCTTCTCAGATATAAAGGTCATCTATATAGAGAAAATAACATTAAGTGTCCTTCACATGAGATTTGGAATTGTGGCTAAAATGGTCATATCTAAAAGCGTTTTCTAGTAAAATAATTGGAACTTCCCCCACCTAAGAACCATTTTCATTCAGATAGAAAGTGCAAAGAATAAGTCTTGGGAGAGTCTTATTCTTGTACTTATCATGAGGATTTCAAGCCTGGTTAGTTTGTGTTCCCTGAGGGACAACTTAGGCTTGTAACATCTTGTATTTTAAAGTGCTGAGAAGCATGCTTCCATGTTACTCCCTCAATGAGGACCTCAACCTTGGACGGTGAGCAAAATATAGCTTGTGTTTAGGGATTCATATAATTGTGAATTTAATTATCATATTTATGAAGGGAAAAAAGTATGAATAATTTTGAATGTTTGGGTTTAACATATATTATTTTCAGTATATTAATTAGATTCAGCCTTGCACCAGTCAATTAAAAAAAGCAAAAACAAACAACAACAACTTTTTTTTTCCTAATTTGGGTCGAATTATGATTTTATAATCAATATGAATTTGTTAATTTAATAATGATAAAACACACTTTAAGCAAATATAAAAAAAGAAAAAGCCAGTGGAATATAATTTTTAGCTTCTGGTATGACAGCTGTGAAGGTGGATCAACTAGTCTGAGGAAAGCCACACTCTCATGGAAAGGAGAATTAGGAGCAGGCATTCTAAATGGTTTGAGTCCAGGTGATCAGTAAGGAGAGTTTCACTGGTGTAATTTTCATCCTTTCTAGAAGATACTATGAGGCCCAACCTCATTTTCTCTTTTTGTTTCCAGGCATAGGAGTCAGTGACTAGTCAGAGATATGAACTGTTATTTGTGTCTTGAGACACATTATTTCTGGGAGGTAAATGTTAACCTGTAAGTAGAGGCAGGAGAATACGGGAAGGAATAATTGGTAATCTTTACTTCATACAATACACTAATCAATAGGTCCACTTTCTTAGGAAAGAGTGTAAGCTTTTTGTATGTGCTTGTGGAGTGAGGCATGTTTTTGATCAATGATTCTAGTCTCTCCTAATCCCTATGGAATCATTTTGATCAACTATTCTAGTCTCTTTTAATCCCTATAGCTAAGAAGTCATTTTGCAGTCACATCCTTGCTTCTTCTAGCCCAATAGATGGCATGGGTTTTCCTCAGCCAAGCAGATGATATATTAATAAATCATCGTTCACCAGCAGGGGCATCCCGATTTTGCCTCATTGCCCTCACATTTCTGTCTGGTTGCCCATGAAGGCTCTGACCTGGGTTCCAGTTAGACTGTCTCTCCTCAACCCTGCTGTGCAGAGCCAGTCCTTATGAGGCTCCTGCCTTGTTTATTCAGAGTTCTCCAATTTCTCTGTTGGAGCTGAAATCGTTCTGTGCTCTACTTCATTTGACTATAGAACACTGACTCCTTAGGGGAAAAACAGTGGTTTTATTTTTATTTGAATGCTTCCAGGAATTGTGCCAACAGTTTTGTTTTTGTGTTTATTAGCTCATCCAATCTTGAAAACAATCCTAAGATGCTGTTATTACTGCTACTTTATAAACAAATAAACAGAGGTTTATAAGAATTAATAATTTACCCCGAATCATCTATTACTACAATTTTAGTTGAGAGAAAGCCTGATAATCATCTAAGTTCCTAAAGGGTGCCCATCTCCCAGTTTGCTTGCATTTTAGATCCTACTAGGTCTTCCAGTTGGCAAGATTTATGAATTCTGATAATAAGGTGTTTTGTAGGTTGATGATTCTATCCCTTCACAATCTCAGTTCTTGAACTTGAACTTGAACTTATCTTTTTAGCACTTGAACTTATCTATCTCTGGATGTGAGAATTTTCTCACATGTTGTTCATCTTATTTTATTATCATTATTTTGTAATTTCAGGTTATTTTAATAATGTATCTTCTTTTGACTTTGCTGGGTTCCAACTAAAAGTAGCTTACACAAATTTAAAACAATAACAACAATCATAAATATAAAAGGGAAATTATTTATTAGACAAATCCAAGATGTAGTTTGGGCAAAGGTGAAATAAGTTGTTCATTCAATCGTAGAGCCTTTTCTTTTTTCCATTTCTAGGCTTTAATAACCTCTATTTAGCTTTATGCTCAGGCATCCTCTATCCATACAGGGCATAATGTTATCTTGAAGACTCAGTCACATAATTTACTACTTGAATCGAGCCATTTTGAAATAAAGTCTTAATTTATAATTCATGTAGAAAAATCTCAAGTAATTCTTGAATTGGACGAACTTGAATAATGAGGCCTTTACTGAAGCAGTCAGGTTGGTTTAATAATGGATGATCTGATGACAATGTCTGGATAAAGTCACTGGGGAAGGGTCAATCCATTGAGACCATCTGAAATCGGTTTTTATGGAGAAAACCATAGAATATATTTGTTCTGTTACCAGAAGAAAGAAGAAATTGATTTTGGACAGGCAAACATAATCACTGTACACAACATGCTTTTATATGTAAATGGAGAACAAGAATATGAATGATAAAAAATTAGGAAAGATTTTGTTTTCAACAAGGAAAATTGGAAGCAATTTACCTTATTAAATTATTAAGTATCTTTTTGGCCTTTTTTTCCAGTAATCTTTTTTTTCTTTAGACAGAGTCTCACTGTCACCGAGGCTGTAGTGCAATAGTATGATCTCGGCTAACTGCAACCCTTGCCTCCAATGTTCAAGTGATTCTCCTGCCTCAGCCTCCTGAGTAGCTGGGATTACAGGCACCACCACCACACCCGGCTAATTTTTGTATTTTCAGTAGAGACAGGGTTTTGCCATGTTGGCCAGGCTGGTTTTGAACTCCCAACCTCAGGTGATCTGCCCGCCTTGGCTTACCCAAGTGCTGGGCTTACATGTGTGAGCCTGCGCCTGGCCTCCAGTAACATTTTTTTAAATAAAAACAGTAAAATATGACATAAAAGTATATTTCTTTCTTAATTATGAGGAATTTACATGAAATTTTTACAATCATATGAAGTTGCATTAACTTGTATTATAATATTTTTATGAACAATTCATGGGACCAACACGGAAAATGCAGTTTATACTTACTCACTCCCCAGTGGTAGAAACATCAGTTTCTTCCTATTGCAATTCTGTGTCCTAAAAATAAAATAATAATAATAATAATTTTTAAAAATACAGGAAAAATATTGACTGTGCTACTTCAGGAGAACCTGGAACAAACAGAAAAACATTAAAACTAAATCAGAGAAACATGAATTTAAGGTGTTTAAATCAAGTTAAAACACTAAAGTTTGAGCTATCCCATTGTTCTCTACGTGGATGAATCCAGTTTCATTTTGGAAAGAAAGGTAGTATATATTTTTTTGATGGGGTTGTTTGTTTTTTTCTTGTAAATTTGTTTGAGTTCTTTGTAGATTCTGGATATTAGCCCTTTGTCAGATGAGTAGATTGCAATAATTTTCTCCCATTCTGTAGGTTGCCTGTTCACTCTGATGGTAGTTTCTTTTGCTGTGCAGAAGCTCTTTAGTTTAATTAGATCCCATTTGTCAACTTTGGCTTTTGTTGCCATTGCTTTTGGTGTTTTAGGTACGAAGTCCTTGCCCATGCCTATGTCCTGAATGGTATTGCCTAGGTTTTCTTCTAGGGTTTTTATGGTTTTAGGTCTAAATTTAACAGACACTTCTCAAAAGAAGACATTTATGCAGCCAAAAAACACAGAAAAAATGCTCATCATCACTGGCCATCAGAGAAATGCAAATCAAAACCACAATGAGATATCATCTCACACCAGTTAGAATGGCAATCATTAAAAAGTCAGGAAACAACAGGTGCTGGAGAGGATGTGGAGAAATAGGAACACTTTTACACTGTTGGTGGGACTGTAAACTAGTTCAACCACTGTGGAAGTCAGTATGGTGATTCCTCAAGCATCTAGAACTAGAAATACCATTTGACCCAGCAATCCCATTACTGGGTATATACCCAAAGGAATATAAATCATGCTGCTATAAAGACACATGCACACGTATGTTTACACATGCACACTACTCACAATAGCAAGGACTTGGAACCAAGCCAAATGTCCAACAATGATAGACTGGATTAAGAAAATGTGGCACATATACACCATGGAATTCTATGCAGCCATAAAAAATGATGAGTTCATGTCCTCTGTAGGGACATGGATGAAGCTGGAAACCATCATTCTCAGCAAACTATCGCAAGGACAAAAAACCAAACACCGCATGTTCTCACTCATAGTTGGGAATTGAACAATGAGAACACATGGACACAGAAAGGGGAACATAACACACTGGGGCCTGTTGTGGGGGTGGGGGGGACAGATAGCATTAGGAGATATACCTAATGTAAATGACGAGTTAATGGGTGCAGCACACCAACATGGCACATGTATACATATGTAACTAACCTGCACATTGTGCACATGTACCCTAGAACTTAAAGTATAATAAAAATATATGTATATATAAAAAAAGAAAAATAAAATGAAACTCAAAAAAAAGAAAATTAATAAGGATCTGTTGATTACCTAGTAGATTTTAAGCAGTGCTTAGCCTTATGTAAGAACTTTTAATAAAATTTTATTGAAAATATTTTTATTTCTAAATCTACAAATTTAAGAAATAATGAAAATATTCATAACCGGGCTATTATATATAATTTTTGCATCAATTTGTCACTAGTATAAGTTTTATCAAGTTAATTTACTGCCTGTATAAGACACTTGGACAAAGATGATCTTGATTTGTGGGATTTCCTACATGACTATGAGAACGAGAGCGAAGGGGAATTGGAGGGCTGCTCTTTCATGAGCTTTGAAGTTGATTTTGCTTGTATATTTTGAGAGTAGGAGTAGCTTTGCTCTTAAAAATCATACCTAAATCCTGCAGAGAAACCACTAATAATCAGGATGCAACTCATTTCAAGATCCTTATACTTTGATTTTATTCCATATATTAACTTTTATTTTTCTATATTTAACAAAATGCCATTGCAGGGGTTTATAATTCATTTTTTCAATAAATGCTCCCAATTATACAAATGTTTCCAACTCCTAACCAACAACCTAGAAATTGCTAGACTCTTTTCTATCCCATGCTTAGAAGAGAGAGATTTGTCACACATTTGGGCTTAAATGGTGCATTCCTAATATCACAGAATGAGTCGAGTCATTACTGTCCACAACAATTTCAGTGTCCATTCATCCCTTCATGGTATTCATTATGTGATCTATTTTTTTTCACAATTCATTCATAACAGTATAAATAACCAGCTTAATTTTAGGAAGCTACATTTTACATCTTAGTGTTTATTTTCAACGTGTTATGTGCAAGATTGATTTTAGCATATGCAGCAGTGCATTCTTGAAGTTAATCTCACAACTTCCTGATCAGTTGTCCTTATCTAACATTTTAGGATCTTCTTACAAAATGATGCATTATTTCCTGAAAACAACAAAAAAGTATATATTATTTAATATTTAAACAGCTAGTTCTTGTTTTTTGATTATTTATCGAATGCATTTGATTCGAAGGTCAATATAACAGACGTTGAATAGACGTGCTTATGAGAAGAATGAAAATCAACCCAAATAAAAAGGGGCAGATAGGCCAAGGTATTCCAACCCTGTATGCAGGAAAATAAGTATTTGATTTGCTTATCAAATTTTACATTTCTCTTTCTAGGCTTAATATTTCGAAAGCCTCACGCTGTGCTTCAGTATTAAAAAGTTGAGCTAATAATGTTGTCATTAGGGAGGACAGTGAATACGAATTTGGTAAGTTATTCGTAAATGTTCAACATTATTATGCAAATTGTATATTGCAATATAGTAGTGTATAATACAAGATAACACAAAATTGCTTGAAATATTACGAACTGTCTTCTGTTGACATTGTTGAGAATTTCTAAATTCCTATATTCTTTACGCTTTCAAATAAATTTAATTTTTGCAACTTTTAAAAAATTGCAAAGTAATATAAACATTTTTCATAGGATTGAAAAGTCAAGTAAGTTAGTAAAATAAATACTAGTTTTAGTTCGAACTCTATATAGATACCTCAGAGATGAATAAAGGGATACTCAAATGAGTTTTGGAGGGAGAATGGTGTTTTATAGAGTCACCTCACAAAATCACAGCATATGGCTTCCCTGCCTTTCCCTCCCTTCTCCTTCCCCACTCCTCCTCCTCTTCTCTCCTTTCCCTTCTCTTCCCCTCCCCACCTCGTCTCTCTCTTCTCTTTTTCTAGCTCATCTTGCTTGACCCTGAAAAGTACCTCCCATTCTTAATAACAGTATCACCAACACAGTACCATCCATATGTTAAATATTCAAATGAGGAGGCCTCTAAACCTGTTAGTCCATGTAAAATTAGTCCCTCGGTTCTAGGATTTCTAGCCCAGTTATGCAAGTTAAGTGTTTATCTAGTAAACAGAGTTGGTGTCAGATGTCCAGGTATTAATACAAAGTGTCTTTGTTTTTCTTAGTATTATTTCTCCTCTCTCGGGATCACCAGAAAAGACTGAGGCAGGACCAGCTGTCCTATGAAAGTTTTAATAGATCCCTATTATTAAGATGTGATTCACAAGAGCACTGAAAATCGAGGTACTCTTGAATAATTTGGACAAGTCAAGTTATACTTCCTGTTTCCAATTAACTCATCAATAAATGGCAGTTTAAACTCACAGGTGTCTAAACTAATTGATAGCCTTAAATTCTTCAAACCTATTATCTTTCTTTTCGGTTACTGTATTTTGAAGTTTTTATCATTTATGTGTATGTCCAAATGTATATTAGAATTAAATTCCATATGTTATTTTGGCACTAAAATGCCAAACTATATCAGTTTATACAAGCAAAATAACAGACACCACAAATTTGCTGAGAATTGTCTGTATACAAAATGCTATCCACATTTTGTTGGCAATTTGAGCCCTCCATTGTGGAATATAAGTAGTGGAAAGAGTAGTTGATAGTCCATTGTGGTCGGCAGAAAAAATATGTATTCATGTTTCCTCTCTTTAAGCCGCTATTTTAAATGAAAAAAAGTAAAATAAAAATGAAAAAACAAATCAAATAAAAGACATTTGTTCTTATTTTATTCCCAAATAATGTCACACATTTCAATGACATTTAAAATCTGATGAAGTTTGTTTCCATTCAAGTGTAGCATGGAAATAATTTCAAACCAACTTTGGGACAGCAGTAGCAAATTGCTTCTTTGAAGTCATTGAGCATGATGAATCACATCTTACGCCATCTGTTGACAACACGGAATTCTGCAGGCTGAAAAGCTTTTGAGTAAACCCTAAGAAGTGTATTAGGCTGGAAGCTAATTTAGTTAGGAGAAAAACAGCAACAACAACGAAGCAACAACAAAAAGCCATGGGGTGTCCTCATAAAAAAGCAAACAAAAGAAAGATCAAGAAGTGCAAACCCGAAGCTTAGATTCTTCTTTATTTGCACACATCTGCTTACTGAACACATTCCAATTTAATTATATAGCCAAATTACCATCCCCTTACAGAACTATTGTCAGGGTTTTCAGATTCTTCCAAGTGTCAATTTCAGTGTAACTCCTTGTATATTTTAAAACAATGCCTAAAAATTTTCCATTCTGAGCAATTATGTTGCATCTGAGAATATGTGAAATTTTTTCTCATCTAATCAAATTTTTCACGAGTTCCCTAAAAATGCACGCTTTGTTGCGTATACATCTGCCCAGGTCATTTCCCTCTGAGTCTTACATAAATATATTAAAAAATAAGTCCTTGATTTTCTTAGAAATGTTAAAAATATGGAATATGTATTTCCTTTATTTTAAACTTAAGTAAACTAAACTTTCTGCTTATATAATAAGTGACAATTTTCATTTTAACAAAGAAACTAACCCATTCCACTGATGACAGCTGCCATCAACCTCTGGAAATATTTTTTAAAATACATTTTTTAACAATAGTCTCAATTTTATAGACGTTGTGTTCTAAACATAAATTTATCCTAAAAATCTGTGCCAGAAGGGAAGGAAATTATTTAATGACAGGATATCTCATCCTGTGTTTTTCAACCAAAGGTACTTGTTGTTTAGTGTGACATGGACCTATTTATAAAAAACTACTGAGGTATTAAATACATGCCTATAAATAGGACTCACTTTAGAAAAACTAAAAGATGTTTTCTATTAAATATGGTTTATATTATTTATCAATTGGTGAAACATAAGATAAAAAAACTGAAAAATAGTCCAGAGTCTATATATATATAGTCTACCAGCAAGACAAATTTAGTAAACTACCCACGAATTTATTAAATGTATACTTTGTGTTAAGCATAGTGAAAGACTACTTTTATATCCATAATTATATTAAATTTACACAGCAATCCATTGAGAAAAATGTTTCTTTCCCGTGTTGAGATAACTCATTCAATATTGTATGTTTAAAATCTGAATTATTTAGTTGTATTATATGAGTATTATTCTGACTTTCACAATTCAGAGTCTCTCAAGTATCAAATCAACAGACAAAAAAAATCAAGCTTCAGTAGTAAATGATTACAAAGATGTTATATTCTACTGAAATGATAAGAATTTGAATTTGCATTTGCAAGTATAGATCCAGATTTTGTGTTGATGTAGTTTATATAATTTTTGGTCTTTGTAACCTTCATCAGCTGCAGAGTAAACCCATGACTGTGCATCAGAGCTGAACAAGACTTTGGTTATACTGAACTGACTACGTGGTACCCTGAGATGCTGGGAAAAACAGTCAGTGAATCCAGGCGGAAGCCCATCCATTTGGCAAATAATTGGTTTCTCCAGTGGCGACAGCTGCTCTCCTGCCTTCTGGCTGAAATGTACTGGAAAAAAATCCCTACGGATGAAGAGGAGGACAGAAATGTTGGTAATACAGGGGAAATCCAAGAAAATAGGAATCTAAAGCCAAGAGAAAAGCAATTTGTAACAACCCGCTTAGGAAATTGAAACCTAGATCTTTTTAGGGAAATGCCTGTTGCCTTGTCTTTCTTCAAATGTGTTTTCTACTCTTCCCAAGACAGTTTTTAAAAGTATGTAACCATGAACTATCTTTGAATGGTGCAGTGTAAGAAGGCAAGTTTTCCTGCATTGATTCAATCATGGATAATTGTTCAGAATGTAGAAAGTTCTTTGCAAGAATAAAAGCATCTTCACTGATCAGCCTCGCAGTTTGCTTTATCAGCGTTTCTATAAAACTGTCATCTATTAAATTTCTCAGAAGCGTTTCTTGCAGAACCAATTAGTAATTTGAATGAATGAGTGAATGAATGCTTTAATGCTATAATATTCATTTTGTTGCCTTGTGTCTATGACAAGGTTATTCTGCAAGCAATAAAATTTACTTACCTAGAACTAAGATTTACACCAGAAATTTGTTTTGAAAGTATCTGATTATAAACATTGTTTTCAGATTTTTAAAGGGAAGGTAGAGTCTCTTTACCAGGGAGGCCACAGTGATTACCTAGAATCAGTGTTCTCTGAATAGGTAAACTAAGACAAAAAGAAACAATCAACAAAAACAGAAGAAACAGGGAATCCCAGTGAAGGAATGAACACAGGAGACATCCCTTAGGGATTTCTAAAAATATTCAGGTGATATTTAAATGGAGCTAGATGTACCTCCATTTCAGCAAGTAGGAGCTCTAGAGAAAGACAATTTATTACTAATACAATCTTAGTATTTAATCTATCTCTCTAGGGGACAAAGTTGCCTGAAAAAGTGTGGTTAATAGGCCCTAATTTCAATTGATACCTCAAAGATTTCCATTCTAACGTGTATGCTTAAGTTCCTTTTCTTCTTTTGGTAGCTATGATTATGCCAGAAACCATAACATTATATATAGAACTGTGAATCTTTACTGATAAAGACAGAGTGTGTTTGATATACTTTGATCTTCTTCATAATCTGTAATATAACAAGCTTAAGAACTTAATTATAAAACAAAAAAGTCATGAACTGACAGTGAAAAAAAGGTAAAACCAATTCCAAGGGAATTTGCCCAAATTTTGAACATCTCAAAATCGTAATTCAGTACCATCAACCCTAACTCTTAGGTATTGCCCCCAGTCTTTGAAAACCTGACTATACTGCATATTTCAGGAGTAATGAGAGGCAAAATAAAGGAATTACAAATTAACACAGGCACAAGTTAACAGAGCTTTCCATAAACCATGAGAAATATATAATGAAAACATTTTAGTTCATCCTATAATTCTGCTTATAAAAACAAATCTAATAATCTAATTGAATGCAATGTACTTTAATAATATTTGTTTACATTTTATTGATACTTTAAGCAAAATGCCTTTTCAACCAAATTGTTCAACATCCTTTTTTCTTATCTCCTACTACATTAATTTTATTCTCTTAGGAGCTATAGAGATTTTGGATCCACCTTCATAATAATGTTAACAAAAATCATATTGGAATAAAACACCCTTGGACTCTGACTAAAATCTAGAGTTGTTCTCATTATATTTTTCCTAAATTATTGTTTTCCTGTCTGCATTAATGCAAACTCCCTCTTAATAATTTGAAATGGCTTTAGTAATAAGAATTGCACACACTGGTATGGAAATAGTGTACACTGAAACTTCCTCTAAGTAAACTCCTTGAAAGTCTTTTAATTTCTGTTCCAATGCAAGACCAAGATCAGTAATGCCATTCATCTTCCCAAAGAGATTTGTGCCTATAAGGAGTATCTTGGAAACTTCACCTTCGTATGATAAGTACGAAAGATGAATTTCATGAACTTATTCAAGTCTTAAAAGAATAAAATGTAATAACATAATAGAAAACGAATTTTTTTATTATATAATCTGGAGAACACAACGCAAGCTAGCCCAAAAAGAAGCAGAAATAAACAGCAATGAAATTAGAGACACACAGCAAAAACCCTGTGATATGGTTTGATTGTGTCCCCACCCAAATCTCCTCTTGAATTGTAACTCCCATAATACGCATGTGTTGTGCGAGGGACTAGGTGGGAGGTAACTGAATCATGGGGGCAGGGTTTTCCCTTGCTGTTCTTGTGACAGTGAATAAGCCTCACAAGATCTGATGGTTTTATAAAGGGGAGTTCTCCTCAACATGCCCTCTGGCCTGTGCCACGTAAGAAGTGGCTTTGCTCCTCCTCGTTTTCTGCCATGATTGTGAGGCTTCCTCAGTCATGTGGAAATGTGAGTCAATTAAACCTCTTTCCTTTATAAATTACCCAGTCTCGGATATGTCTTTATTAGCAGCATGAGAACAGACTAATACATCCTGATGAAACTGTACCTGAAGCCTGATATACCTCTCAATATTTCAGTTTCAAGAGACAATAAAGCCCGTTTTTCTGAGTTGGGTGTTCTGTTACTTGCTGTGGCAAGCATTATAAGCCATGCATTCAAACTAACTCTTTAATATTTTCCATTTATTTATAAATTTGATTACCTTTGAGTAACTGGTTGATTAAATGGCATTTAATTGATATCAACACAAATTCTGTGTGTATGTGCAGTGACCATTTATCAATCAGAAATTGTACTAATTACACAATAGTGCAATAAGCAGTCATTTGACATTTTTGCTTGAAAAAATTCTTTAATGTATTTATTTGATTTGATAAGAAATATACAACTAAAACTTTTTGGTAGGGGTTAATTTAATTTGTTGGGGGTTAATTTACCTGGCCACAAATGAACAGAAGAGGTTAAAGGCATAGAAGGTGATTGCTATAGAAATGCTAATTAAAATAATGATAGTTTGGGGAGCATATTAAATTGCTCCTGCCTGTAGTTCCAGCACTTTGGGAGGCCGAAGCAGGCAGATCACCTGAGGTCAGGAGTTCGAGACCAGAATGGCCAACATGGCGAAACCCTGTCTCTACTAAAAACACAAAAATTAGTTGGGTATGTTGGACGCCTGTAATCCCAGAGACTCGGGAGGCTGGAGCAGGAGAATTGCTTGAACTTGGGAGGCAGATGTTGCAATGAGACAATATTACACCACTGCTCTCCAGCCTGGGAGACGGAGCGAGACTCCATCTCAATAAATAAATAAATAAATAAATAACTGAATAAACATGTATATGTGACTATAATATAGGAATTGAGTATCACCTTACACCTGGGAGATGAGACCCAAAGTGGAGAGGACTTGTAAGCCTGTCATGGAGTTGAAATTTATCCCGAAGGCGATGCTGACCTGTTTTAGGAAGTAAATCAGAGGACCAAAATAATCAGATGCACATTTACTTTTTCAACTCATTCTAGCCACAGTCAAGAGAATGAAATTTAAGGCTATTTGTTCATCAATGGACAAAGCTGTCAGAAGAAAAGAAAAAAAAAATCATTCCCTTTAAAAGCATTATTTCAAAATCCATCCAAAATTTAACAACAATCACTTATTCACAGCATAATATACATCAGTCACAGTGAAATATTAAGATAAACAATAAGATATCCTATGTCAAAATGTGCATTTGATTGAAAATTATCATTTATTTCAATTGTTCTTATAAGTCTCAAGGCAAGGCATGATGAAAGTGTAGTTATATTTTGGGAACCAGCTTCCATTTCTTGCAACTATTCCTGGACAAATTTGTGCTGATATATTTTAATATTACAAGCCATGTCCTAAGTTATATGACACATAAACAATAAAGTTTTGAAGTAGCTGAAAATAAATTTTTATTGTAATCATCTAAACCATTCAACAAAGGTGACTTGGCATGTCATAGATGTTTGACTTTGTTCCATTACTCATAAATAGTAAGATAGTATTGTTAGCAGATGCACTTAGATGCATTCTAAAATGTATCTTCTTGGTTACAGAAGAAAGAAGTTGTGTAGACAGCAAAACAAAACATTTTTTTAAAAAGGAATAATCAAATACAGACAAAATCCATATTGATCTCCTTACCTGATAGCATTACCATGTGGAAGTCTGATTCTTACCACCCATGACCTTGACACGTTTCCATTCCATTGAAGAGTAATCTTGGGCTTTCCTAGGTGGTGCAGTCATCCTCAACATACTTTTCAGTTGTAAGAAAGAAGCACCAGAGATGCAAGTGATGAGTGCAAATGACTAGTTTTGGTGGATATAGCGCTAGTTATTACAAGTCTTCTTTACCTTTGAAGGCAAACTGTTCAGTGAACGGGTGATACATATGTTTAGGACATTAGGCATTTCTGTCCTGTTGCTTTTGCTATTCAAAACATTTAATCATTTCTATAGGAGGATTTACTCTGTAGGTATTGTCTGAATGAGATATTTCAAAGAAAGTCCTGCAATCATTATGACTTTTTACACATGGCATTACATAACAACTTGACTTTCATAGAAGCATGTAGTTTTCACATTAAACAAATGAAAAGTGACAATTAGCTGTATCTACCCTTGATCAGTTTTCTAAAAGGCTAAATAATTTCAAAATTCATAAATTTGTTGGTTATGTTTTGAAATTGAGCATTTAGACCTTAAAAATGGACTTCCCTTGTTCTCCTTTTCTGTTTTCCAAGGGCTAAAATTGTTAAGCAGTAGATCTCTTTTTGTGACCTGGAGTGGCCATCATCCCATCTAGGATACCAGTCCCAGTGTAGTAGATATACATGACATTGAAATCACCTTCTGAGGTATGCTAAGACTGAGATGGATGTAAATCTGATCATTAAAAAGATGTGCAAACACTTTAAACTTCACAAGTAAGTTGTGCAATATTAACCACAGTAGTTAACTTGGAAACTTAAAAGCTCATTATGATGGTTCTAAGTCAGTACATCTTTTGCTGATATTTAAATATACACTTTGGGATATATGAAGTATTCCAGGAGTTCAAACTCAGGTCACAAGACCATTAATTTCCCTGTGTTTTTATAGAGGTCATATGGTCAGGAAATGGCCAGGATGTTTCAGAACAGAAAATATGTGAATATATCTCCTAGATTCAAAGCCACACCATAATACTACAGTTCTAGAAGACCGTAATGGAGTATTTCTGAAGCTGAAGTGCCTAACCCCATAGCTGAACACTTGAATTTTATCTGATAGCATTTAACTTAAGCACTTTCAGGTATAAAACAAATTGGATAATAGTTAGAGCTAACTAATAAACTTCAACTTGTTTGAAGTTTGCTGAGCCTAGATTATTTTTTGAGAAACTCAGCATTTAAAGAGAGCCAGGTTCTGAATGTAGAAATGAAAAATAAAACACAACTTATATAAGACTTTGGGAGTGTCTATTTAGATGTAGACAGTACCTGTATCAGTATTTGTCTTCCTCTATGTATCAGCTTACAGAAATCTTGATGTCCAATTCTTCTGTCCTTTCGAGACTTCTTCTCTCCTCTCATGACCCGGTTTTATCGCCTGACTCCTTTTGTCCTTACTGAAACTCATCTCCCAAGTACACTTCACTCACAAATATTTATTAGTTATCTCAGCACTGTTCTAATTGTTGAGGATATAGCCATAAATAAATAGGACTGTGACATCATGTTGTTTTACATTATATGGAGAAACAGAAAACAAATAGCCAAGTAAGCACATAAATGAAATAAATTTGATTAGTGATATTCAGCTACTGACAATTATTAAAACAATAAAACAGAGAAATTGGCCAAAGAATAACTGCAATATGGGAGAGAATGAATGATTTTATAATGTAGGGGTAACATGATATGTTTTTTCTTCTGTTCTTTTTCATATTATCTTTTGTGTTTGGTTGCTTTTCGTTGTGCTTGGAAGAGGGCTTCTCACATCTTATGCACTAAAGAAAGCTTTATCAATGTATATGTGTAATCAGTATACTAAATTTAAGTTAGATTTTCTATGCTAATTTCCTAACCTAAGCAGTACCATGGCATAGAATGCAGCTGTACTTACATATATATTAGAGTTTTTTTTTTAAATTTTCACGTCTGCTCATAGTTATTTAACCATATATGTATGTATATATATATATATATATAGTTATTTTACCATATATATAGTTACCATATATAGTTATTTACTATATAGTTACATATACTATCACTATAGTTATATATACCATATATATAAATTCAGCTCTACTATATATATATATATATATATACACACACATACATATATATGTTTATGTTCACTTGTTGAAATAAAATACTACTAAACATTTCGGTTTTTATTTTTTTTCTACATAGTTCAAATGAAGGAGTAAATGGTGGAAAAAGCAATTTTACAAACAGGAGATATTACGAACTGTACTAAGACAGAGAAAATGTTTCTCGAATAAGCTTAGCAGTTGGGAACAGTATTGCATTGATGCTTTTACCATCTAAAGCTGAACATCAATATCTGCTGGAGGGTGTAGATGTTCTATTCAAGAAGAAATTAGCACAGACATCTGAAAACTTGTGACCATAGCAGAGAAATGTAGAAACATAAAAGAACATTTAGGTTTCTACAAAAACAATTTCTGAATTTTAAACAGCCATAACATTTCTAATCTTCCCAAACCTAAGTGTTATTTTATTTGTTTGTTCATTGTATTTATTACATAGTACCATACGTGTTTGGGGTTCAGAATAGTCAGCTACCTATATGAAACAATAGCAAAGCCTCCACTTTGAAATATTGTCCCAAGTACCTAAGCCTCTCCAAACCATTATTTCTCCCCTTTCCTCCAAAGAATAGTCACAATGCCCCGCCCTGGGTCATAGGTCTGGTCTATAATAAAGTCCATTTGTTGAAAAGGTCATATTCTGGTGGTCAATGGCCTGTTTTAAATCTTGGCTCTAACAGTTTTTCTTGGGTGGCTTTCAGTAAGGTACTTAAACATGCGTCTGTAAGTATTCTCATCCATGTGACCTAAAGAATAACAGTCCCTAATATCAGTGTGTTGTGAAAATTAAATTAGTCAATGCATATAATGGGCTTGGAGGAGTGCTTGACCCAGAAAACTTTTCCTTATGAATATAAGATACTGTTATCATCATTGTCATTATCATTATTACTTATTTGGCTTTTATAATCCTGATTGCATTTTATTTTTTAATTTGGTCAGAGCTCAAGTGGAGAAAAGTGTGTCGTTTTCCAGCACTGATATTTAGAGAACGGCCCAGGAAAATTGGAAAATAAGACAGGAAGTAAAAATTAGAGCTTAAACCACAATTAGGAGATTTTAATAAGGCCAGGGAACATTGGTATTTTGACATTTGCAGTGTAGAGCAGTACTACAGCACAGAATGCAGCTGTACATAATTTGGGTGGAAAATGTCCTACAGCCTTCTTTTCTAGCCTTGATATTGACTGAAAGCGGACTTGATGTATGCATTGTTATAGATTCTTTCAGAGCCCATCAGTGAGTGAACTAGCTACCAGAAGTGCCAAGGACGTAGGCACAGAATTACCCTGATTTCCATTCCTGGGGGAACTCATTCTTCTTTTTTTTCTGGACAAATGAATAAAATGAGTGGGTTAGGAGAAGAAGAGCCAAAAGATTCCAAAAAGAAAATGTTTCTTTTCAATCCTGATACTTCCTCAGAGGAAGAGGATTTTCCTGCCTCCCAGCTGGCCAGAGTGCTTCTTGAGCACTCTTGCTTGCTCTGTGGGGTAGAGAGAGGAGGAAGAGCAGGTGCAGTCACTTCTTTGCAGGCCTTGGCTCAGATTTTGATAAACCTGAAGCCTGTTCAATTCTACAGGTCCTCTTACCAAATTCAAGTGTACAAATACAAAAGGCTGTACAGAAATGAATATATTCACCTTGAGAAAACGGATTACAACAAACTTCACATCTTAAAAGGCTGATAGTTACCTTAAATATAAAAAAAATGAAAAAAGGCATAATATTTTTGTCAAATAATGGCCCCATACCTCTATAATAACCCCACTCCATTTTTTTGGCTTCACACTCTTTGATCATCCCCTTTTATAACCAACAGTGTGTGATATCATTCTAATAGATATAATAGAAAGAAAATTTTGTCATTCTTCTAGCATATTTATTTATGAAACAGATACAATTTACTTTATGTTGATAGCTGAGAATTATGTGTTTCAACTTTACAACTTATAGTATGATGCCATATAAACTTTTAAAATCATTGTTAAATAGGAGAAAGTCTCTGTTTATGTTTCCTTCATAACAGCAGTGTAAGTTTTTTTGTTTGTTTGACAGAGTCTCGCTCCATTGCCCACCATGGAGTGCAGTAGCATGATCTCAGCTCACTGCAACCTCCACCTCCCAGGTTCAAGCGATTCTCTTGCCTAAACCTCCTGAGTAGCTGAGATTACAGGTGCACACCACCAGGCTCGGCTAATTTTTGTATTTTTAGTAGAGATAAGTTCTACTCATTTTGGCCAGGCTGGTCTCGAACTCTTGACCTCAAGTTATCCACCCACCTCAGCCTCCCAAAGTGTTGGGATTACAGGTGTGAGCCATGGCACCTGGCCCAATAGTGTAAGATTTAACATAACTTTCTCTGAGCTAACTTCTGGCTCTACACTTCAAACTCTTTCTCCTCCAGCTACCCTCATCGGTCCAACTTTGGATGTCATGGCATGTGATATGACCTCTGATTTTTGCAATATATCAAGATGCCAGGGTATTCAGCACAGTTACATTCCTCTTTCTGAATGCCTACCACTAACCTAACTATACATGAAGGTGAACCACATACTTAAATTCCAATAAACTCAAAGTAAATGTATCCTCAACTCAATTTCCCATTGATGAATCCAAAACCAAATCTATACCTATGGCAACCTTACCCAGCACAAGGGTAAATGTAATTGAGGGAAGTCAGTGTGAAAAGAGACCTTTGTTTTGTGTAAAGCAGGTAAAATCATTGTTTCTGCAAATTTTACAGAATATGACTCCATTGATAAGGCCTACACTGCATTTCTCATAAATGTGGGAAGAATAACTTGGGTGCGCTTGTCTAAGTTCTGTCCCTTCTCTCAAGAAAATAACCTAATGAGAGTTCTGCTCTGCTTTTCAACATACTAGTATTTTGCACATTCATCTCTGAAGCCCCCTATACTCATACACACACACACACACACACACACACACACACACACGGGAAAGCAAACCGAGTCTGTTTTTCAGTCTGTTTTGACCATGACTAGTTATATAAGTCTGCCTAGGTCTGGAATTGAGATCTCACATCCTAGAGGAGTTTATACTAGGTTACATAGTTCTACTTAACATTTGTTAATAAATAGATTGATATATGGACCTCCAATCTTCCTTACTTGTTTAATTTTTCAGTATGTATAAGAGAGAGAAAATGTGTTTGTTACAGCTTCTTTATCTTCAGTCATAGTTTCCCCTAGATAAGTTAACGTAATGCAGAATTTGTTGAAGATACTCAAATACTCAACTAGTTACTACTTGGACTTTTGAGTTACTCAGGTTTCTGTTAAGGTCTTCATTTATTTCTAATGCTTGCTATTTAAGGTGAAAAGACTTTTTCTTGTTTGTTTCAAAAGAATATTCTGGAAAAAATCAGTTTTGAACCAACAGGATGCCTCTCCCATTATTTGGACATCATTCACCATTTACCCAATCGCTTATGAGGCATTTTGCATTTTAAAAAACACACTCTATATCAGATCAAACAATATTTTGGGGAGAAAAATTATGCTGTACATACAGAAACAGTTTTTGCTTTTCAAATTTGTCTTGGAGCCAGCCCTCTCACAGACACCTGGCTGAGTCCTGTGGAGACAGGTTGAAACAAGTAAAAATGGAATCGACTTTGACTAAAATTCCTGTAAGCTTTCCAAGCCAAACATATATGCTTTAGTAGCTGTTTACTAAAATACTAAGGAAAGATGAGAGAACTTCTTTGACTCTTTTGGATAGAATACAAGATTTTGAACTCAGTAAAATACAAACAAGATAGTGGTATTAAACAGTGACAATGGAGTTTTTAGTGGGAAGTGGATCAGCTGGAATGACAGTTAAAGTGGACAGTTTGAAGCTTTTGAAAAGAGAATTATTAGTACTCATCATTTGAGGGTGGGAGGATGTGGCTTGAGGCAGAAGTAGACACTATTAAATAGCTCATGATCAGTAGACAAGGTTTCTTATGCACAAAAGACACTCACTGGATCTTTCAGGGAAAAAAAGGCGTAAGAATTCACAAGTGGAAATTAGAGTCAGCAAATATAGAGTAGTGAGTTTATTATATAATAGACAACTACAGAGACTGCTGATTCATCATAACTGGTTCTTCCTATTTTAGTAGCAGATACCTTCACAATATATTTTCTGCTTAAGGTCAGAGCTCAAACTCTTCTATTACATGTTCTTTCTCCAGAAGGATATTCTCTCAGTCTGATTACTATCTTGATTTTAGGCAGTTAAGGTTTATAACAAATTACCCTAGACTGGGTGGCTTAAACAACAAACATTTATTTCTCACATCTCTGGAGGCTGGGAAATCCAAGCTCAAGGTGTCAGCAGATTCAGTGTCTGGTGAGGACTCTCTTTCTGGCTTGCAGATGGCTGTCTTTTCACTATGTCCTCATATAGCAGAGAGAGGAGGGGGAGAGAGAAAGAGAGAGAGAGAAAGAGAGAGAGAAAGCAAGTGAGAGAGAGCAGAGGGAAAAAATTCTCCTGTCTCCTCTTGTAAGGGCACTAATTCCACTTCATGAGCGCTCCACCCACATGACCTAATTCCCTCCCAAACGCCACACCTCCCAATACTATCAGACAGGAGGTTAAGATTTGGATATATTCATTTTGGGAGGACACAACCATTCAGTCCATAACGTATGTCTATCTGAGTCTTTGAAAAACTGTATAGAAGTATCACAGGATATAGATGAATCTGTGAGGATCTGAGATCCAATCATAAGCAGGAGGTCAAGGTCTCACCTGTGCAATACTCTAACCTCTCTATGTCCTTGAAGCCAAACACTGACCCAGAACACAATGGGGGTTTAAGAAATAATTGTTGATTGGGTGAATAAATATAGGTCATAAAGTTATTTCTAAATTTACTCTTTAATTTCTTCTTATTCATAATGTATACATAGAATACTTAATTTTAACTGTGAATGAATGTTTAAATTAGAATATAATTATGTGTAATTTTAGTTAACTGAAGAAACCCTATTGAATGACTCACATACTCAAGGATGAGATACTCAAAAATAGGTTCTAACTTTAGAGAAATTGTGAACTAGACAGACTTTTTTGGTATGCCTCTCCAGTTTTCAGATAGCAAACACTATTTATTTTTCTGGCTTCAGGAGAATATTTTCCATTTGGCATACCTTTTACTTGTCTTTTGTGACCTTCCTCCAAATTCTGATAAAGTATTTCAAAATATCTTAGTAGTAATTGTGAGCTTATAATAGCTTAAGATATCAGCTTCCTACATAGCATATTGGAAACTTATTTTAAAAAAGGAAGAAAAAATGCCAAGTGATAAAACAATTTGAGTCGAAATGTAAATGTACTATGACTGCGGTAGATCACATAGCCCAACATCCCTTCAACAAGTGAGTATGTCTTCCATGTGCTCATTACTACATTGTGAAAATAACCCATTTGAATGGGTAACATTTTACAGATCTAACAGTGTCTTAGAGTTACTCAGTAGGATTCCATACATATATTTCATTGTAATTGAACACTGAAAGCTTTAACAATGACACATAATCACAATCATTCTCTTTCCTATCCTGGGCTAAGTGTGAATCTTCACACTTGTATAATACTAGGAAATTCTCGTAGGTGGGGAGGGGTGTGCAGATAGCTTAATAAAAACATGTAGCTATCTTTTCACTTATTTTCAATGTTTTACATAGAGCAAAGGTTTCAAGTGTCTGTGATCAGAATGTAACCAAACAAACATCAACTTTTGGCTTTGCTTTTTATTCTCAGTTTTAATGTGTCATCTGGCTAATTTGGAAAAGTTTTATTAATTTATTTTTCTTTAGGATGTCTACAAATCTTACATTCCTAAAAATGAAAAATGCTGGCAACTCAATAATTAACAGATAATGTTTATTGCTTTCTCCGAAGTGTGCCCTACCAAGTATGGGACATAAATAAAAGATTGGTAAAATGATATCTTCATGATCTCATTAGATCCAGGTTTCAATACATACATTTAGTTGCACTCTGGGGGAAAAAAAAGATTATATAGGAATATAACGTATAATATGATAACTCAAAAGTCAAAATATCTTCCCATAAATGGTCAATAATGATGACAGTAATTATAAGCAAGTGTTTCATAAAATGTTGTTTTCCTTCCCATCAAGAATTTCAATCTATTTTATTGGGCAATATATTGATAATAAAATTGAGTTATATGTTATGTCTACATTGGCAAGAATTTGAGATGACAGTTGTGCTCAAAGGGTAACAAACCCTTGGGAGAATAGAAAGAAACATGACTGCATTTTCAGTATATTTGCATATCCTCTAGTGCTTTTTATATGTGGAATGACTTTTCCTTTGTTATTTTTCTTCTGAGAAAGACATATAATAGTTCTGAAAAAATCCTTTCCTAGGAATACCTGTAGGAATAAATGCTTCCCAAGAGAGTACACTCACAGAGTCTAGTTACTCTTTTTTATTTATATTGTTGTTATGCTATTGTTTATAATCTTTGAATATCAAATCATAGTTATACTGAATTTGAAAATATTTTCTTCATATGCATATTATCCAAATTAGTATCATAGGCTTATTTTATAGGGATTAGGAAGATCACAAAATACTGCTTTAATTTGATTGTTAATGTTTATAATCCTATTATCAAAATTTTAACATTGTTAATTAGGAGGCCTAAAATACAATATTTTTTCAAAAATATTTTCTTGACTAAAAATCAAATAAATAACAAAATAATGGAAGTCATGCATTTTATTTCAAACAAATCTTAAAAGTTATTTGATCCCTGAAGTACGCTGAAAAACAGAAAACTGTAAAGTGGTAAATTTTGTGTGCTGTGTAGATACATTCCACAGAAATAGTCTTAAAAACAGCAACAAAACACACACCTTTATCCACTACCTAATTTGGGCCAAATCTTGTGCCTGTTCATACATTTAAACCATTTAAAAGATGATGTTTCATATATATTTTTTTTTAATGACAGAATAAAAACTTAGTAGATAGCTGATCTGGATATCTCTTTGACTACCTGCGTTATGTATTGTGTGTGTGACTTTTCCCATACCCAGCTTATATTTTCATAATTGGCCTGTAATCTAAATACCAAATGATCAACTATGAATTCCAGCTTGACTAGGACAAGAATTACAAGCATATATACAGTACCTCGGGTTATTACTGTCAGAACACTGCAAAAATATGTTTGCCACTCTTGTATATAATTACACCCTGGATTCATTGTAGCTGGTAATAATGCAGTCCTTTATTCAAGTCAGGATTTCCCTGGATCCAGTGTAAATGTTTCTCTGCTATATTAAGTCATTCACAACATAGATGATACCACTGAAGGTTGTTTAGGAACAATTGCAACCAAACTGGCAAATTCAATAGCATGGGAGAGCTGAATGCTGGGCTGAGAAAGGAAAATATGTTCAGTAGCTTTACCTGTTGGAGACAAAACTCACCCAAAGGTTTTCCTATTTTTCTTCCATATACCATGGTTTGTTTGCAGTGGATGTCTAATATGTTGATATTCTTTATCTCCGTGATCATTGGTTTTAACGATGATTGTGGACCAACAATAAACAAAAGCTTACACCATCCAGATTTTGACAGAATTGCCTTGGCTGGGGTTGTTCAGGATAGAATGGGGTACTAAAGAGATGGTATTTTTATCTGTAATTTTAATAATTTACTGTGGCCAATTTCAAGGTGACAGAGAATATTAAGTTACAGACTCTGCTGATGATAGACTACCCTATGACTTAATCTATATTTGGATCTATTTCTATGTTGTGTTTATCTTTTGTTACTTTGGGTTGACTCGCGTCTTCTCAGAATTGGCTCATCCTTACTTTTCCTTCTCAGTTCAGATTATATTTCCTCAAGGAGGTGTCCCTGAAGCCCTTTTTAAGACATCCTTCTGCAAATCAGGTGCCCTAAGGTATACTAAATTGTTTATTCTTTTTATGGCATTTATCATAACTTTTTACTTAAATAATTACTTGTTTAGTTTTAAGACATGGAATCAACCCAAATTCCCATCAGTGACAGACTGTATAAAGAAAATGTGGTACATATACACCATGGAATACTATGCAGCCATAAGAAGGAATGAGATCATATCCTTTGCAGGGACATGGATGGAGCTGGAAGCCATTATCCTCAGCAAACTAAACTAACACAGGAACAGAAAACCAAACACTGCATGTTCTCACTAATGACTGGGAACTAAACAATGTGAACACAGAGACAAAGGGAGGGGAACAACACACACTGGGGCCTGTACGGTGGGTACAGAGGAGAGTATCAGGAAAAATAGCTAATGCATGCTGGGCTTAATACTTGGGTGATGGGTTGATGGGTGGAGTAAACCACCATGGCACACGTTTACCTATGTAACTAACCTGCACATCCTGCACATGTATGCTGGAACTTAAAATAAAATAATTACTTGTTTAGTTTTTCCATGATATAATGCAAGATCCTTATATAAGGGTAAGGATACTTTTAGTCTTGATCACAACTACATTCCCAATACCTAGCATAAGGCTGGTCATACAGGGTTGCTCAAAAAAGTATTGTCAAATGAATAAATGCTTAAATAAATGGCAAACATTTGAAAAAAATTGCTTAGTCCTAAACAGCAGGTTTGAATTTATTCTTACTTTGGTGATAGACACTGTATTAATTCTTATTAAGTTAGCTCTTAAAAAATCATGTATCACTGGTACCACAGATTTCAACATATTTGGCAATTTCTACAAAACTGAATATTGCTGCATTTGAGATGATCTCATTGTCTCGAACCAGGCAGGGTTGTATTTTTTTTAAAAAAAAGGTGTCCAGATTTAATTTCTATTCTTGTTGTAGTTCAAGGAGAGTCCCCCGATTTGTTTTTCTTATCAAAAGAAAAACAGAGTTCAAGGGGGAGTTCAGCTAATTTAGCTTCATGATCAATTTCTTTATGGCATTTTATTGCATTCTCAAGGTCTGAAATATCATGGATTTTGGTAACCTTCATTGGCAGAAACCAAGGAGATAATCCATTTATTTACATGGATCACTTTGATTATTCTTGAAACTGATTATTAGATTAATTATGATGATATTAAAGGTTTAAATGATACATTTTCCCCTTAAACATCAGATAGCCCTTTGTATTTTTATAAGTTATGTATCACTAATCCCATAGTGATAGTTTTAAATATTCCTAACAACCTATCTTACCACCAAATGATAAAATGATACAATTGTGAATAATGAGAGTCGAAAAACACTCTGGGCAACTGTTCTGCTTTGAAGATGAGGAGATGAAGGCCTTGTGATATTTCATAAATTGCTCAAAGTCAAAAGTTAGCTGGTAGAAAAATTCAGGGCTAACAGATAAGCATCTTGTTCTTCCCATTAAAATATTATTCTGGTTACAAATTATTACTTTAAGTAAGGCATCTACTCTGGGGTATTATTTAATCTATTAAGAAAGAGCAGAATACAAACAAGGCAAAATCTTATAAAATGTCTGAAAATGCGCCCTCCTTTTTTGTGTTTAATATCTTTGCACATGACATTTGGATTACCTGCTCATTCAAGTGCATCCAAAGTTCTTTTATTAATCCTGTAAAATCTTGTTCTAATGTAACCATAATATTGGGACGTTCCTTGAACACCTATCCTTCATCCAATTAGATACCATTTAGTAGGTATTTTGTGTACCCTTTCTAATTACTATAATTACAGCAAGTATTACTTACATTTGTTACACACAATAGTCTAAACATCTTTAAATATGTTAATTTAAGTAAGTCTGTGAGCTGCTACAGAGCAGAGCAGTATCAAGTACAAGAGTATATCGCCAGATCCTCAGTGCTTAGCAAAATAGTCACAGAAAAATAAGGGTATGACATGTAGGAGAGAACAGGAAGGAGCTCTATTCATGTCTCTCTTGTCTCTTAAAAATATTCAGTGGACTTTCTTCTTCGCCTGTACTTAAATAAAAACTTAGGCAGGTTCAATACGACAATTGGTCAATCTTTTATAATTAGACATACTACAAGAATTTAATGTCACAGAAGACAGTTTTAGTTTAGCAACTTTAATGCCCAATATAACAGATATTTTAAAGCCATTTTCGATTTGAGGTGTTAACCATCCTTCAGATTGTACCTATCTCTAGAAATGCTTTGACAAAAATGAGGTGTGGTCAGCACATTCTCTTCTTTCTCTGGGCCTCTACTTTTCTACCTATATCTCACTAGCCAAAATTTCCAGGGCTTGGAACAAGTTCAAGGAAGAACAGGAAGGTCTTCTCTTTAAAAGAACTGCTGTGAAAAGTTATCATCAATTAACTTAGCAGATATTTGAAGTGGAAACTTTCTCTTTGGGGCATGTTAATGGGTGGTTTGCAGTTCATTCCATTGCTGGGAATCTCTTCCCTGTCCTTTCCAAGAGGCAAATCCAACTCTTCTCTAGTTGGGATTTGTTGCTGAGACCAGTTCAGTCGGGGAGACCCAAACCCAGTGGCACCAAACCCAGAAGAATTAAAGACACACACACAGAAATATAGAGGTGTGAAATGGGAAATCAGGGGTCTCACAGCCTTCAGAGCTGAGAGCTCTGAACAGAGATTTACCCATGTATTTATTAACAGCAAGCCAGTCATTGGCATTGTTTCTATAGATATTAAATTAACTAAAAGTATCCCTTATGGGAAACAAAGGGATGGGCCAAATTAAAGGGATAGATTGGGCTAGTTAACTGCAGCAGGAGCATGTCCTTAAGGCACAGATCGTTCATGCTATTGTTTGCAGCTTAAGAATGCCTTTTAGCAGTTTTCCACCCTGGGCCGGCCAGGTGTTCCTTGCCCTCATTCTGGTAAACCCACAACTTTCCAGCATGGGATTTATGGCCATCAAGAACATGTCACAGTGCTGCAGAGATTTTATGGCCAGTTTTGGGGCCAGTTTATGGCCAGATTTCGGGGGGCTTGTACCCAACATTTGGTATAAAACATCCCACTAGATTTAGGCAATTTTGGCCCTCTACCATCATCCATCCCTCTGATAATTACCTCAGCTCTCCATGCAGTGTTTTTGGACACAGCCTAAGACATACAGACTGGCTCTTCCTTCCACATGGCCTGACTTGGCTCCTGTGAAACACATATGTGTTATTTATCTCAACAAATTCTGGAAAGAAAGCTACTTTCCAATTTTTTTTTTGTCATAGACCACTTCCCATAGCCTTTTATACCTTGAGTACAGGCTAACTAGCAGTGAATCGTACATCACTGTAGGTGACTCAAGTGAACCTCTCCACTGATTTTATTACATTTGCTTTCTCTTGGCATGAGGTGGTAGCTCCTTCTCTCCTCCTTCTCCAGTAGATGGAATGGGGATCACCATACTGCTTTCTCCAACAATGTCTCTTCCTTTTCTTGTATTAAATTCACCTCCTGGAAGCATTTCTTTGTATATGTGGGACTGAGGAGAGGCACTCTGTCAATCTTGAGGGTCCAAGAGTCTCCAAAATAATCATTTGTGAATTTTCTCAAAATCTCAATTCCAGACCATTTTATGTCATCTATATAATGCAAGTTATAAATCTATGTACCTTTAAGTTATAGTATTTGTTTTCTAACATATTCTGTTTTTTTTATGAGATTTAATGTCTTTCATATGTTTCCTTTATTCTTGGGAAATTAACCTAGATTCTATTCAACTGCTTATAACATTAACACATTTCAGACACAAATGTGAAATATAATACATATTTATTCAATGAATAATTTATCATTTATTAATAAAGTGATATTTAGGAATCTGGTAGCTCTGCTCAGCTAAAGAAAGAAGGTGGATATATGTACTTATTTTGGAGGAAAATAAGTAATTTAGAAGAAATCCAAATTTATTAAGAAATTCTGGGGCATATAATGTTGGAGATACATGCACTAAAATAGTGCAAACTTTTGCAAATTATTCATTTGTACATAAAATATAAGTATTACTTTTTATTTGTGAAATTGGAACTAAATTCTCAAATGATGTATTCCCAAATTGTTTGTCAAATAACAATCTTATAAAACCGTTTTTTTGTTGTTGTTTTTTTCTTTCTTTTTTTTTTGAGACAAAGTCTCACTTTGTTGCCCAGGCTGGAGTGCAGTGGTGCGATCTCAGCTCACTGCAACCTCCGTGTCCTGGGTTCAAGCGATTCTTCTGCCTCAGCTTCCCAAGTAGCTGGGACTACAGGCATCTGCCACCACGCCCAGCTAATTTTTCTACTTTTAGTAGAGATGGGGTTTCACCATATTGACGAGGCTGGTCTCAAACTCCTGAGCTCATGATACGACTGCCTCGTCTCAAACTCCTGAGCTCATGATCCGACTGCCTCGGCCTCCCAAAGTGCTGGGATTAAAGGAAGGAGCCACCATGGCCGGCATAAAACTGTTTTAAAGCCCACCATTTAAATGACTATTAGGATATCTCAGAGGTAGTTGATATTGAATATAGCAAGGAAATACTTAATGGAAATGTAACTATCCGGTTATCAATTCTTTGCTATTATTCAAATCATATTTTGTGTTTATTCAAGCTGCCTGCTTTTATAGCATACAAAGAGGTCAAACATCAGTATTGCTCACAGGTTCTGGAACTTTGAATTATTTGCCAATGCAATATTCTTTATTATCAAAGAAGAAAAAGGAGAAGGAGAAGGAGGAAAGGACATTTTACCCTTGCAATGCTTTCACATATTATTCTTTTTGTAGTACCAACCTGAGTAAAATAAAAATATATTGGTCATTACTCGTCCTCAAGAATAACTTAAACTCTGATAGGAGAGAAATGCATACATGAGGGGATAGAGGTGATGCGTGAATTTGGGAGGCAAATCTCCTGTTTTATACCAGAATAAAATCTCTCCAACTTCCTTTCTCATTTGGGCTAATATGAATAAAAGCACTTTTAGACATCCTAGAAAATTTTGAAATGATGCCATGATTATGAAGAGCCAGTGCGTTGAGGAACACATCAGAACTAAGTCCGACATGAATGGGTCAACCTAAAAACACACCAAAAACAATAGTAATAAAGTGGAGAGTAAGTGACAGAAATGTTTCTTAATTTTATTTAGGATTGGCTAGTGACTTTAATAGTGGAGACAGACTCAGGAAAAGGCAGCAAAGGTACATTTGGGTGTCCAGGGTCTTGAAGTTTGAAAGACAGAGACACCAACAGCATTAAGGAGAGACAAAAACGTCACTCTTCTTCAAAAGCAACTTGTTCTAAAGATTGTACCATGGAATGGCCCTAAAAATGTACTTACCAAAAATGAAAATAAATCTATGGTCAAGTAAGTTTGTGAAACATTATTACACAATGCAGAATGGCTCACATCACATAACTTACCTATCACCAGCCTCATCAGGTGATACAGTAAAGAAACTTAAAAAAAAAATCTTTCCTTAACTTTGTACAAACTCTTTAAAACACAAAATATTTTTTCTTTTTCCTTCAAAAATATGAATGAATGATTTTTAATACTCCATCTTGGTTGAGGTTCCCTAAGAAGACTCTGAAGAAGGATACAAATGCATGCATTGTATTTAAGAGTTAATCCTACATCAGTAGGGGAGGGAAGGCAGTAACACAGGGAAAGAAAGATATTTCAGAAAGCTGCATTGTCAAGCAAATTACTGCTGTGGACAATGGTAGCTCAATTTTACTGCTGGACTTGAATAGAGAGTGCTGAACATGTCTCAGAGTTATTTCAGTTATTTCATGCAAGGGAAAGAAAACTAGGGGACTTTATTTACGTACTAACATCTCTTCTCTCCTTTTGGGAGGATTAACAGATCAGCATGTCTGGAAGAGGATGGAGCATGTTATTGTGATGAGACAAATGCCATAGCTGTTTCCAATAAGCAGAATTCAGCACGTGGAGCATCTGAATGTAGCATTTACATTATCATTTGCTCCACCCATCCTCTGTTCCATGGAACATACTATGGGAAAGATCCTCTGAGTTCATTTGATATGATCAACCAATGTCTTTGATAGTAGAGAAAACTATGTAGGCTTTTTATTTTATTTTAGGAACAGTGTGTCCTTTTACATGTTTCTTGTACATTTTTCTCAAAACATCATTTTTCTATTACAATAAGAAAATTATTTGAACAATGTCAATCTAAAACTTAGACATGTGATCGTTGTGTTTTCTAGTCATCATTTCATTCATGTATTCATTTCTCAAATATGTATAGCTTAATTTCTTGATTTTGTTGATGACACAGGGAAAATGGAAGAACTTAAAGACAGCTAAATAGGAGGGCTTAAGGCATTTACAAGTGTCAAATCATGAACCAGAACCTTGAAAATAAACAACTAGATTATTTTTGATCATCGAATTTTTTTTTTTTTTTTTTTTTGAGACGGAGTCTTGCTCTGTGCCCCAGGCTGGAGTGCGGTGGCGCGATCTCGGCTCACTGCAAGCTCCGCCTCCCGAGTTCACGCCATTCTCCTGCCTCAGCCTCCCGAGTAGCTGGGACTACAGGCGCCTGCCAACACACCCGGCTAATTTTTTGTATTTTTAGTAGAGACGGGGTTTCACCGTGGTCTCGATCTCCTGACCTCGTGATCCGCCCACCTCGGCCTCCCAAAGTGCTGGGATTACAAGCGTGAGCCACCACGCCCGGCCAATGTACCCTTAAACCTCACACATTTCTCCTATCCAAAATGCATTTCTTCCTTGTTTTGTGGTTAGACATTAAAATCCAAAATTATGAACTAACATTAATCACCATTTAATTCATATTGTGTTTTGAATCAATGTTCCGGCACATATAACAAATAATGTGGTATGATTACACACATTCTACACACACATATTAATCTTGTCACATAAAATACTTGCTGTTAGTATCGAATAATAATAGTCACAAAAATTACACGCATGTTTTCCATTTTTCATTCCAATCATTCATTTAGTTGATAAATCAGGTTATGAACATACATTAGAGCAAATATTATTAAAATATAGAAACACATATTTCTAAAAATGTCATAGAAATACATTTGCCACATATTTCTAAAAAAGACAATTCCTGGTTCACATAAATGTATTAGTTCACTTCAAATATTGTTAAGAGCATTAAGAAATATACTCAATCACTAATCCACTTACTTATTACAATATGTGCTTGATATTTCTTTGTGTTGCCTAAATCTACATCATTAGGAACGATAACAAATACTTTGCCTAAGCTTAAACATTCCATATATGGTAATACGATTATCTGCTGATCATAAGGTCTGCCAATAACTCCACTTGAACTTGTAGTGAGCATGAATTTCTTTTCTAAGTCATTCAGAAGCCATCTAGCTGTTAACATTATTCTAGAATCTACTCTCTTGCAGGTGTCATGTTTATTGCTAGTGTGGTGAAATGACTTCCTTCGCTCTTTTTTAACTTCTATATCCTGTAAGTTTGTGTTTGTTACCTATACACTCACCAGACGCTCTGAAAAGAAAGGCACATTTTGGTGGCCACAGAGGTCTTAAATTTTTGGAATATATAATAGTCATATGTGTGTATGTAGACTGGCCTTGATCCCATTGGTGTTTCAAAAAAGCCTAACTAGGCTCGTTGGTATCTCAAGTAAAACACCTAGATACCATGTATTACTTACATTTTATTTACTATATAGAGAAAACATATTGTTTTCACCTTCCCAGCCTTTACACATATTCACTGGCTTTTCTGCCACTTGAAAGTGTGGAATTCAGTTTCTTTTACAGAGATTATTTGAATGGAATGATCCAGAAAATCCATTAAGCACATGTAGGGCTATCAGAAGACATATGCCTGAGAGTGCTTATTTCCACCTTGCTTATACACTGCAATTTGGTTAATTTATACCAGGAGGCCAACAGTGCTCAGTTTGATTGTTCACAGTTTTAATTACCGGTAATATAGATTAGCATATTTTATTTCTCATTTTGTTCCCCAAATATCAAACAACTTTAATATCACCACTCTAAATGTTTTAATTAGTGGAAATGATAGTTTTATCTTTCATGTTATATAAGTTTCCAGAAAAAAAAAGAACAGATTAAATGTCAGATCTAAAAAGAATCTGAATGATCACATAATCCAGTCATTTCTGAGAGAAAATTTCGAGTGAATAAGGCATTGTTTAACGTCAAACATCCAGGACTCGGCAACGGTCAAGTCAGTGTTTTGATATAACTAAAAACTCCCAAAGTTGGGCACAGATTGCATCCTATGTAGGTCTCAGGTTGCAATGAAAATTCAAAGTTACTGAACACTCAGCTATCTTTTACAGTAGATCAACAGGAAACGGTGAGAATTTGACAAGTGTGCTCCTCTTTTAGATACTCAAATTCGTTTACTTAAATCCAAAATTCTATGGCTATCCCATGGCTAAAAATTACTTTATTTAAAATACTGCCATGTGTTCTATTATATTATTTATTTTCTAATATATTTTTCTAGGTCATATTTTCTGACATAGTTAGAAAAATCTAGAATAAATGAAGATATTGGCTATAAGCTAGTATTTACATTTCTCTAACCCTTCCCTAAACACTAACTCTTCCCCTAAACTCTAAGCTTTATATTTAATGTACCAATGGTCACTTCCATCTCTATGTCCTACAATCACCTCAAATTCAACATATCCGAAATTAAAGTGACTACCTCCCCACCAAATTGGTTGCTTTCCCAGAATGTTGGGGTGATCAGGCCCAACACCTTGATTAACAGGCAAAGGAATACTATCATCAATCCTATTACTACTTAAGGCAGAAAGATTTTCATTATCATTATATACCTTGTAAAATGTCACTTACTCTTGATTTTACTTCATTTTATCTCTCTTCCTTACATATTCTCGCTGCCACTTCCTTTGTTCTGATTCTCAAATTTTTCACTGAGACTATTGGAAAAATTCCTAATTGTCACCTTGTCTCTGTCCTGGAATGCTTCAATTCATTCTTCACAACTCAGTACAAATGTTTTGCCTAAAACACAAGTCATATTAAGGAGTTCTACCCCCTGAAATTTTTTTAATGAATTTTCAGAGATTTTATTCAAAAGACAACATCTTCATAAGTGAATAAGCCTTTGATCTTAGCTATCTGAATAGTCACTTCAACTTCCTTCCACATCCTAAATCTCCATCACATATTCTAGGCAAAAACAAACAAACAGAAAACAAACAAACAAAAAACAATGTAATATATGAGATCCCCAAAAATTTTCCTCTCAAAAGCCTATTTCCCCCTGAGTATTTTGTCTTTCTTTCTGTTAGTGTCTCCTTATGCTTCATATGTCCCTTTTGGTTTACTATTCCATTTTCAGAGTTAAGCATTGCAACAAAAGAACATTATACATATTTCGAGGATGTATTAATTTCTAGTACATATAACTATCTCTATACATTTCTACACTTCCATATTATCTTCATTAGACTATTATTATTTTATAATATATATTTATACATATTTGTGTGTGTTCATGTCTGTATATGTCTGTATGTGCATATATTTTGTTTTAATTTATTTTTATAGGCTGCTAACTATTATAGGAATAAATAAATGGAAAATACATTTTTTTTGTTTAAAAGTAAATGCAATCACAGGAATGCATTCATATTTGAAAATTTGAAATTTGTGTTCAGCGCTAATTTCTGTAAGCTCAGCCTACCTTGTCCATGTTTGAATGGACAAAAACACTTACATATGTTACACGGGGTTGGAGGTAGGGAGTAGAATGTGGTTACCAGAGGCTGCAAAGGGTAGTGGGGAGTGGAGGATAAAAGGGGTTGGTAAATGAGTAGAACAATAAAGTTACAAAGAAGAATAAGTTCTAGTGTTCAGTAGCACAATAAGAAGACTACAGTTAACAATAATTTACTGTATATTTCAAAATACCAGAAGAGTATATTTGGAATATTCCCAGCACAAATAAATGATTAATGAGGTGATAGATGTACCAGTTATCTAGGTTTCATCATTACGCACTGTATGCCTGTATCAAAATGACTCATGTACCTTATAAATATGTGCAACTATTATGTATCCATAAAAATTAAAAATGGAAATATATATTCATAAAAATAATTGTGTACCATATAGGGACATCAGAAAAAGGAGCATCGCATAAGTAAATTGTAAACTGAAACTCTTCGCTCAAAGTTAACCAATAGTTTTTCACCATTTCCTTTTTTTGGCCCTCGTGCAGTTTATTTCCTGTATCTTTTTTTATGAATTTAGGGAAGGATTAATATTTTGTTGTAATACTTTCTCTTTTTTCCCCCTTGGTGGATAATTAAAAGTTGCCTGTAGCCATGGCAGCTTGTGTTCAAAATCACTTTCACTGAAAAAAAGTTGTCATACAGGACCTGTTACTAATTTAGAGACCTCCAAGCAATACTGCCACATGACCATAACTTGATTTCTAGGGTCAGTATATGACATTAACCCCTAAGGATTAGTGCTGGAATAAGATCTGAGCATGGTATTAGAAAAAAGAATACAATACTTCTCTCTACATTGGACATCAATTTCAAAGTTTTAGCCATTTGTGATTTTCAGATGCTCTAGGGCACACTTTTAAGAGAGGAACCCTTATAATAAATGATAATCACCAATTCTTAATGGTTATTGCACTTGACTTGCTATTTATCTTCTCAGTTGTTTCCACTGTGTGCATTATTTCTCTGCTATACATAAAACAAAACAAAACAAGCCCACGCATGACTCTAGTTGAAAAGAAAAGCATTACATGTACTTAAACATCCAGACCTAGCCCCTGTTGATTTTTTTTAATATAATGAGGACTATATTCTAAAGAAAACATCACTAGATACATCCAAACATGGACAAGGTAGGCTGAGCCTGAGGGAATTAGCACTGAACAAAAATTTCAGATTTCCAAATACGAATGCATTTCTGTGACTGCATGTATTTTTAAACAAAAAATAAATTTTGGATTTTTTTATTCCTTTATTCCTATAAACAATGAAGAGTTAGCAGCCTATAAAAAATAAACTAAGACATAAAACATATGTACATACAAACACACATATATAGACATGAACACACATAAATACGTATAAATATATTATAAAATAATACTAGCCTAATGAGGATAACATGGAAATGTAGAAATGTATATAGGGAGTAAAATTATATAAACCTATCATTCCAAAATTGCTGCAAATCTTTGTGTCAAAGGTTTTTTTAACTCTTCTTTTTGCTACTGTTTATGTTGATTTTTTTCTTTGAATTATAGGCACAATAAATCGATGAAACAAAATATATACATATTTTCATATTATATTCATGTTCCTTTTCATATATTATTAAAGATTATTTAAAATATCATTTAAAGTTTTTTTATTCTACATGATAAAGTATAATTTATTGAGTACAGACTGAATGTTTTTATTTTACAAATAATATTTATGATCATTTTATATTTAAATTCATTTAGGTAAATTTCTCCAGATGAGAATTTATATGAAAATTATTATACAGTATTTTATCTAAAATAGATTTTAGCCATAGAATTACTGGTTCAATGCATCTTACAATTTTCATGATTCTTCAGACATATTAAAATGGTATATCTCCAAACAGTGTGCCTGTATCACACTTGTTTCCTTTTATTTTAGAGTGTCTTTAGGATGACACTCTCAGGCACTTTGAGCAAAATCCTTATTTTGCTTACTTTCTTTTTTCATCCTTGTCTATTTAAGTGTAGAACATTGATTGTTTATTATGATGGAATAAGCTTTTTTCTTTTTTTGCTTACAGAGGAGAGCATTTTTGAAATGTTGGCAAACTATTTGCATTGCTCATTTTGAAAATGTCTTTACTCATATGCTTTTAACCTATTGCATTTTTAATGTTTTCTGAGTTCTAAACTCTATTCAGAAATAAGAAAGATTTAACTCATGTTTTTTTTCCAGTCCAAAGTAGATGTATAGCTGTGTTCAAGTATCTTTCTTTTTGCAAAATGGAGTTGAATGTATTTTTAACAAATGTTAACGTTGTTGCAGTAAGTAATGAAATGACATTTGTGAAACTGAATTTGTGGAAAAGTGGAAATGGTGAAGTGAATGAACAGATGTTACCAACTGATGAAAATTGAAATATCTACCATTTTATTTTCATTATGGGAAACATTTGTGTTAGTCTTGGTCCATGCAGTTTGAGTGAAGTGAATCCTCAACATTACATTCCCAGAAGGAAATATAATCTGAGTATGAATAATCTATTTCCCATATATACTTGGTGAGATTTCACATGCCTGAGTCGGCATAGAGATAAGCAGGCACAAGATGAAGTTCTAGAAAATTAGTCTTAAAGACATTGGTGGAACTCTTTTACCTAATGATGCCTGATATGGTTTGACTGTGTCCCCACTGAAATCTCATCTTGAATTGTAGTTCCCATAATCCCCAAGTGTCATAGGAGGTACCCAGTGGGAAGTGATTGGATCATGGGGGTGTTTCTCTCATGCTTTTCTTGCAATAGTGAATTCTCATGAGATCTGATGGTTTTAAAAACATTTGACATTTTCCCTTCTGGCATTCATTCTCCTGCTGCTCTTTGAAGAGGTGCATTCCATCACGATTGTGAGTTTCCTAAGGCCATCCCAGCCATGCAGAACCGTGAATCAATTTAACCTATTTTCTTTATAAATTACCCAGTCTTGGTTGTTTCTTCATAGCAGCATGAGAACAGAGTAATACAGTACATTGATACTGAGATTGGGGCACTGCTGTAAGGATATCTAAAAAATGTGAAAGCAACTTTGGAACTGGGTAACAGGCAGATGTTGAAAAATTTGGAGAGCTCAGAAGAAGACAGAAAAATGTCAGAAAATTTGAAACTTCCTAGAGACTAGTTGAGTGGCATTGAGCAAAATGCTGACAGTGATATGGACAATAAAGTCCAGGCTGAGATGCTCTCAGATGGAGATGAGGAACCTGTTGGGAACTGGACCAAAGTTCACTCTTGCTATGCTTTAATAAAGAGACTGGTGGCATTTTATCTCTGCCCTAGAGATCTGTAGAACTTTGAACTTGAGAGAGATGATTTACATATCTGGCAGAAGAAAATTCTAAGTGGCAAAGGGTTCAGGAGGAAGTAGAGCATAATAGTTTGGAAAATGTCTGATGATGTGACAGAAACGCCTGATGATGTGACAGAAAAAAATTTCTGGGAGAAAATCAAGCCAGCTGCAGAAATTTGCATAAGTAATGAGGAGATGAATGTTAATCACCAAGACAATGGGGAAAATGTCTCAAAGTCAAGTCAGAAACATTCGTGGCAGCACCTTCCATTACAGGCCTGGAGGCTTAGAAGGAAGAAATGGCTTTGTGGACTGGGTCCAGGGCCCTGTTTCTCTGTGCAGCCTCAGGGCATGGTGTTCTGTGTTCCAACTGCTTCAATTCCAGCCATGGGTAAATAGAGCCAAGGCATGGCTTGGGCCATTGTTTCAGAGGGTGGAAGCCCTAATGTTTGGTGACTTCCATGTCATGTTGAGCATGTGGGTTCACAAAAGTCAAGAATCGAGATTTGGGACCTCTGCCTAGATTTTCAGAAGATGTATGGAAACACCTGGATGTCCAGGCAGAAGTTTGCTGCAGGGGTGGAGCCCTCGTGGAGAACTTCTGCTAGGGCAGTGCAGAAGGGAAATTTGGGGTGGGAGCCCCCACACAGAGTCCCCACTGGGGCACATGGTGCTGTGAGAAGAGGGCCGCTGTCCTCCAGACTACAGAATTTTAAATCCACAGACAGCTTGCACTGTCTTCCTGGAAAAGCCATAGACACTCAACACCAGCCCAGGAAAGCAGCCAGGAGAGGGGCTGTACACCGCAAAGCCACAGGGGTGGAGCTGCCCAAGGCCCACTTCTTGTATCAGCTTAACCTGAATCAGAGTCATGGAGTCAAAGGAGATCATTTTGGAGCTTTATGATTTGATTCCCTCGCTGGATTTCAGACTTGCATAGGGACTGTAGCCCCTTCATTTTGGCCAATTTATCCCATTTGGGATAAGTGTATTTACCCAATGCCTGTACCCCCATTGTATCTAGGAAGTGACTAACTTGCTTTTGATTTTACAGGCTCATAGGCAGAAGGGACATTCCTCATCTCAAATGAGACTTTGGACTTGGACTTTTGTGTTAATGCTGGAATAAGCTAAGACTTTGAGGGACTGTTGGAAAGGCATGATTGTATTTCAAAAAGTGAGTACATGAGATTTAGGAGTGGCCAGGGGCAGAATGATAGGGTTGACTGTGTCCCCACCCAAGTATAATCCTGAATTGTGGTTCCAATAATCTCCAGGTCCCAGGAGGGACTCAGTGGGAAGTGATTGGACCATGAGAGTGGTTTACCCCATGCTGTTCTCAGGATAGTGAGTGATGTCTCATGAGATCTGATGGTTTTATAAGCTTCTGGCATTTCCACTGCTGGCGCTCATTTTCTCTCCTGCTGCCCTGTGAAGGGGTGCCTTCTGCTATGATTGTAAGTTTCCTGAGGCCTCCCCAGCCATGTGGAACTATGAGTCAATTAAACCTTTTTTCTTTATAAATTACTCAATCTTGAATATATCTTCATAGCAGTGTTAGAATGGAGTAATACAGTGCATCAAGCTAAACTATATTCACTTGCAAGAAGTTCATCTAGTTTAATATTTATATTTTTAGATTTAATGATCAATTTAAATATTTTCCACATTTTATAAACTGATTTTAAAATATTTATTCATGATTTTATTTATCCTGATTTTCTTATATATAGTTTTTCATCCTGTCTCTTATTTCTCAAATTGAATGCTGAAGGCTTTCTTTATGTTTTGTTTTAAAATAATTCATTCAATTAACACTAAAAATTTACATTTCATTTTGAGACATCACATAAACTTAACTTATAAACCATTTATTATCAATTACTTGTTATTCAGAAGGTGAAAATTTTCATAAATTCCAGAGTCCAGTGAGAAAGGAAAATTGCAAGCAGTCATGGCTATAAATAGTGAAGGAGGGGGAGTAACAAAGCTCAGTCTTATATTCTTCCACAAGTTTACGTGTATAAATTACTCATTGTTGTGATTTTATAAATATTATATGTTCCATATTGCATGTCCTTTTTAATTATGAAAAGAACTTTAATTACTAAATTGTTTGTTTTATTGTGTAAAGTTTTCTTATTCATTTTACACATGTTGCATAGAATGTTTTTATATTCTAATTTTGCATTATTGTTAATTTTTTTTAATTTGGAATTTATTGACGTTTCCCTTTTGGTCTTTAATATTTATGTCTCAAAGGCAGTGAAAGATGGGCTATGTTTTCTGTTAATTCATCACTAAACCCACTTAATGTGAACTCATGTTGTGGGGAAACCAGTCTGCTATCTAATGCCTGGGTAACAACATTGACTCTTTCATGTCGGTTGGTGCTCAAGATAGGTAGCAGTGGCTATCAAGCTGGATATTAAACTGATCAGCTTTAGTGAAGACATATTTAAGTTGCTAAACTCATATATACAATCCATCACTGCCTTCATGGCTATTTTTATATAAGCCCACTGAAAAGGTGCTGAGCTGACTGGGAAAGAACACTGAATGGAAAGGTCACCTTTTCCAATTAATCCTTAAAATGAGTCTCTTCTAATAGAAAAAATATATATATTCTGACACTCTGAACACACCCCAAGGAGTCCATCTATAGATAACTTCTCCAAACCCTTTTTTTCCCCTCATCAAGTTTATAAATATTTGCACTTGATTTTGTAGGCAGACAGATCAAACCACATTTAGTTTATGATGAGCAGTTCAGGTCACGTGGTAAACAAATAAGCAGTCAACATGCATTTAGTCCCTACCGCGGCCCCGTAGCATTGAAAGAGCTATTTGTTAAAAGAACAATTTTACTTTTACTTTTACTTTCAATTTCCCTTAAAATCCCAAGGGCTGTGACTGAGGTTCTCCTCTGAATGCCTGCCGGTGGTTATGTCTGTCTTGGTCTGCCACAGTTGATATGAATGAACTTTATTTATTGGCTCACAGAAGCCAAGCATCAAAGTTGCTTGTATAACCATCAGACTAAGATAAAAAGCCTCTTCTTTCTCTGTCAAGATTGGTTTCTCTTAGAACAAGCCTCTGAGATGAAAGAATGTTAATGAGAATTCTCACAGGATGATCACCTGGCACTAAAGGAAGCAGCATTGCATAAAAGGAGAAATTGCCAAAGGACCTCAGCAAACATTGTGGAGAGTTCTGGAATTGAAATAATTCTTCATATTGTCATAAATCAAAGCAAAGAAACTGGGCCATCGTTACTCTGCATCACTAGTCATTGGTTGTGGGTTGTATAAGGAAAGAGGTGTGATATTGAGAATTACAGCACTTTTCAGATGAACAAATTCTTAAAGAGAAATTTAGCCAAAAGCTCTCAGCCAACAACATTAACAGAAAATAGAGGAATGAATGTGTCAGTCCGGAAAGTGGAGAAGGTTCTGACTGGCACAACATAGCATCCACCATAGTCTAAACTATTCTTCTTAGTTCAGGAACAGGCTCCTCTGTGATTCTGGTGAGCATTTTTCCTGGTGAATCTTTAAAGGGAAAGGTTAATGGGATGTTGTATCTTTCTCTTCAGATGAAACTAATATTCATTATCCCCATCTTCTGATGCTCATTCTAGACTCTACCCACCCTTGGCTAGTATCCCTGGGAATAAAGTTTACTTAAACTTAGACCCTCATCTTTAAGGCATCTGATCCACCAGTCAAGTCACCATGCCCTTATCAAGCTGGAGCTAGTGGTCCTGTCCATTTAAAATAAAGTAAATGAGATATTACAAAGAAATATCAAATTATATCACCAACCTACAAAATATTCTTTCCTGTTCATTGCATAACAACAGACCTTCCCCCTTCTAATTATCAAGATCAAGTAGCATTGCGAGATGTTGGCTTATTTGTCTAATCATCTCTTAGCACAAGAATATTGAAGTGGGTAAGTGGTAGGTGTAGTTATTGAGAATTGTTCTACGTCCCCTAGTGAAAGTATTTTCCCTCTGGGGCCATAATCTTTAAATCTGCAGAGCCCAAAGTTGTAACAATAAAAAGCAAAATTTCTTAACTGTGTCCCAAGACACATGTATTTATTACTCATTATGGACACAGAATTCTATAATAGTCATTGGTTTAGAATGAACATTGTAACAACTATTGCAGACTGAACTCCAAGTGAGGACTTCAATTGTGTATTAGAACATGTTTCATTACTAGGCTGGCAGCTGCTGGTTGTTGAGCATGTGACAACCCCAGTGGATCTCCTTGTCACCTGCCTAATGTTACATCTCTTTTGCTATAAAAACAAAACAAAACCAAAAAACCTTGATCAGGTGCAATATTATGTGTGATAATGTATTGCTTGATCAAATATGTTTACCAATCTTTAGATAATAGTGCTTCCTGAGGCATATTTTGCAACTAACCAAGGCATATTTGTACTCCAAAATGAATCAAGTTCAGTAAAATTATACAGTAAAGATGAAATTACTACTAATTCTGCTTCACAAAATGTGGAAACAACCCATGTAGGTAAGCTGTCATCATGTAGGTTTTAGGACACTTAAGGGAGGATGCTGTATGTGTAATCCAAAAAGACCTACCAGACATTGTACTTCTGTCTTACTGGGGGAAGCTGTAAGTGATTGCAATTGTATTTGCAATTTGCAAAAGTCTTGCAATTGAAGTATCTGAGTATTTTTCCAAAAATGTATTTTGTGACAATGTCCTGAATTTTCATAGGGTTTATCTTTCATTGCATGGTGACCCTTTGTCTCATGAAGTTTCCTCATACACCTGCCAACTTGCTCAACAAATCTGATTAATATAGTGTCATCAATATGGTGGATCAAAGTGATATTCCACAAAATACATTGTCTAGGTCCCTGTGACTATAACAAGGGGCAGCAGAATGAACAAACTTTTGAAAAGAGACCAAAAATGTATTCTATGTCTTTTTCCATTGAAGGTAACATTTTTTGATTCTCCATTCTGACAGAGATGGAAAAGAATGCATTTGCCATACCAGTGGCTACATGCAATGAACCAAGGCTGTGTTCATCATTCTAGCTATAGTGTCTTTAAAACAGATATGCTCACTCTCTTTTCAGCAGAAAAACAAATAAAAATATATTGCAGATTAGTGCTAGTCCTACAACAAAAAGATAAAGAGCCAGTGGTTCTCATTATGTATCATTTTAATTTACCAGTGTGACCCTACAAAAGCCAAATGGATCCTGAAAGATGACTGTGTATTACCTCCAACTCATCTAAGTATTAGATCCTAATTCATGGACTTCCACTTACCCTTCTCTATTACAATAGCTCTTACCCCATAGGTAAAGAAACTAATTAATTGGGGGATTCTATCAATGACCTAGTATCCCATTTCAACTGTAATTTCAGGAACTGGAAGAATAAATAGCGGTGGTTCCATGGGTCCAGTGGACTCACTGTGAGCTACATCGCAGCCAGGATTTCATTTGTTTCCTATTATGTCTATATATGTCCCCACTCAAATATGGAGTCACGATGAGGTTTGGAACACCGGAGATTAATGTAAACTTGAACAATATGCCCAACAATTCTCAAAATAATTAGGCTTTACACTTTCTTGACTGTATAGTTCTCAAATAAATAGCAATTATTCCTTTGGAAGAAATGAGAACTATTTTTTTATAAACACTTGGCAAAATATTGTAAGAGTGTTTCTTCCTGAAGATCTGACCTCTCCATCTATATACAGATTGCAACATAAAGCTGATTCAGATATGGAAACTTGGCAAGAGATTGTGACACTATTTTTATAGTCATTTAAAAACAGCTTTATTGATGTATAAATTACATACCATAAAATTCACTCTTTTAAAATATGCAATTCAGTGATTTTTTTTTTGGTACTTTTACAGCATTGTGCAACTACTATTTAATTTTAGAGCATTTTTATAACCCCCACAAATAAAACCTGTGCCCATTAGCAGCCATTCCCTGTTTCTCCTCTCTCCAGCCACTGGTAGCTACTATTTTGCTTTCTGTCTCTATCAATGTGCCTATCCTAGACATGACACATACATAGAATCATGAAATATGTGACCTTTTCTTTCTAGCTTCTTCCATTTACTATAGTTTCTTCAAAGTTCACCCATACTTTAGTACATGTTATTTTTATGGTTAAATAACATTCCACTGTATGGATATATCATATTTTGCTCATTCATTAATTAGATAGGCATTTGAGCTGTCTACTTTGTTACTAGCAACAAATAACGTGTCTCTAAACATATATAGTATATAGCAAGTTTTTGTGTAAACATATTTTCAATTTTTTCAAGTGTATACATAAGTGGAATTGCTGGATTGCTTGATAACTCTATATTTAACATATTTAGGAATAGCCTGTTTTTCAAAATGACTATGCCATTTTAGCACTTTACGAGCAGTGTATGAATGTTCCAATTTCTCCACATCCTCACCAACACATACTATTGTCTCTGTCTTTATTTTAGCCATTCTTGTTTGTGTGAAGTTGTCTCTCATTGGGGTTGAATATTAATTTCATTAATGATGAATCACGAGAGCGTTTTTTCACATGTTCTTGTCTCTCTGTATATCGTTTTAAAAATGTGTCTTCATATATTTTGTCCATTTTAAAATTAGATTATTTGTCTTTTTATTATTAAATTGTAAGAATAAATTATATATTCTGGATATAAGTCCCTTATAAGTAATATAAATTGAATTTTTTTTCCATTTGTGGATTGTCTGTTCATACTTTTGTTGGTAAATTTTAAAGCACAAAACTGGTTAAAATTTTCATGAAGTCCAATTAATCAGTTTTTCTCTTTTGTCACTTGTGTTATGGTGTGATATCTAGGAAACAATTGCCTAAAGCAACATCACAAAGAGTTATTTCTATATTTTCCTCTAAGAAGTTTATTCCTTTTTTCTTATATTTAAATTTTTGATCCATTTCTGGTTAACTTGCATATAGCGTGGGTTGCAGGTTCAACATCATTCTTTTGCATGTAGGTATCCAGTTGACAATGTTTATTAAAAATATCAATTTTTCCAATTGAATTTATTTAGCCTATTTATCAAAAACAAATTAACCAAAAACACAACTGTTAATTTGTGGACTCTAAATTCTATTCTATTGATGTGTATGTATAAACATGCTCTCTTAATTGCTTGGTACTCTTTAGTAAGTCTTACTTTGGAAAGTGGGAGGCCTCCGACTTTGATCTACACTTTCAAAATTGTTTTTAGCAATTCTGGGTCCCTTGCATTTTAATATGAGCTCTAGACCAACCTCAAAAATTTATGTAGAAGTGGCATTTGGGGATTTTTACGGGGATTCTGTTGACTCTGTAGATCTTTTGGGGGGAGTATTTTCATCTTAATAATGTTAAGCCTTTTAATTCATGAACTATTATATCTTTTGATTTACTTATCTCTTTAATTTCTTTTGACAATATTTTGTGGCTTTCAGTAGACAAGTCTTGAACTTCTCTTATTAAATTTATGACTAAATATTTTATTCTTTTGGATGTTGCTGTAAATGGCATTGCTTGATTAATTTTGAGATTATTGATTATTAGTGTATAAAAATACAATTTTTAATCTTGAAGGTCTGTCTATATTGATCTTGTTGAATATATTTATTAGTTTTAATAACATTCTTATATATGTGAATTTCTCAGAATTATCTATATACCTGCATACAAAAGCATGTCATCTTCAAATAGAGAAGATTTTAATTATTTCTTTCCATTTGTGATGCCTTTTATTTATTTTTATCCCTTAGTGCTGTGGCTAGAATGTCTAATACAATGTTGAACAGAAATGTTGATCTTAGACATCCTTGACTTGTTCTTAATCTTAAGGAGAAAGTACCCATTCTTCCACCAATAAGCATGCTGTTAGCTGTCAAGTTTTAGTAGATGCTCTTTATCAGGTTGAGGAAGTTCTCTTCTATTCCTACTTTATTGAGTACTTTCTTTGATCATGAAAAGGTAGCAGATTTGTTAAATGCTTTCTTCATTTGTATTTAGATGATTCTGGGTTTTCTCTTTTATTTTGTTAATATGGTATATTAAATTTATTTTTATATGTTAAACTAAACTTGCATTCTAAGGACAAAACTTACTTTAGGTACAGACCTTTTTTATGTTACTGGATTTTGTTTGACAGTATTTGTTGATTTTCTGTATCTATATTCACATAGAATATTAGTCTTCAGTTTGATTTTCTTGTCATATAATTGTCTAGTTTAAGTAACAAAATAATGCTGGCTGCATTAAATGAGTTGGAAAGGGTTTCCTTCTCTTCTAATTTTGAAAGAATTTGTGAGAGTTTGTGTTAATTCTTCTTTCAATGTTTACTAAAATCACCAACAAAACCTCTTTAGACCTGACCTTTTTTTTTTTGGCTTTCATTATGAATTAAAACAATCTATTTGTTATAGGTATATGCAAATTTTCTATTTCTTCTTGAGTCAGTTCTGGCAATTTATGTCTTTCTAGGGATTTGTACCTTTCATTCGGGTTAGTTTGTTTATATATACTTGTTCATGGTATTTTTATCTAATTTTCTTATCACTGTAAGTTTAGTAGTGATAGAAATTCTTTCATAACTTATTTTAGTTGTCTCAGTCTTTCATTTCTTAGTCTAGTTAAAGCTCTGTCAATTTTGTAAAACTTTGAAAAAAAACACAAGATTTTGTTTATTTTCTGTACTGTTTTTCTACACATTTTATTAACTTTCACTCTAATTTTTATCATTTGCTTCCTCCCACTTGTTTTCAGTTTTGTTTGTTCTTTTTCACTGTCATAAATTGAAAGGTTAGGTAATTGGTTTGATGTCTTTGTTATTTTTATTTTAAAATATTTAATTGACAAAGTTTGAAAATAATCAAGACATACAATGTAATAGCGTGATATACATATACACTGTGTAATTATTACTACAATCAAATAAATTAACATACCCATCTTCCCTTGTTTTTAATTATGTGACTTAATTTAGTTATTTGTATGGACACTAGAGGAAGGTAGAGGATTTTACAAAGGCAATTATGTCTTAGAAGTCAGATGTGGGCTGTGGGATAGCACTAACATTTAAAAAGAAGCAGAGGTCTACTTCTTTAGCCCGAGGGTTCCAGAAGAATATTTAGATTCAAATTATTTTACTATAGCCAACAGTAACATCATGAATCAGTGTTATAGTTGTGTAAAATTGTAGTGATTTTTCCCACTGCCCATGTACTTCACTTCTAGTCTCCTCATGGTCAACCAGCAACGTTAGCATCCTTGTGGGACAATCTATTTTGATTAACTCTGAACCTTCTTGTCCCCAATGTCACTATTACTTGTCTCTGCAAACTAAGGGTCTCTACTATTCTCTGACACTCTAGAATCACATCTTCAGTAAAATCCTAAATACATTACTAAATTTTTCTTCTGCTATGTTAGTTATCTATTGCTGTATAACAATTTGGTATTTTGTTGATTAAACTTAGCTTAAAATATAGTGGCTTAAAAGAACAAACATGTATTATCTCTTACAGTTTTTGTGAGTTAGGAATTCAGAAGCAGCTTGGCTGAGTAGTTCTAACTTTGAGACTCTCATGATATTATGCTCAGATTCTGAGCTGAGGCTGTAGTCATCTAAAGACTTGACTGGGACTGGAGGATGGACTTCCAAGGTGGCTCACTCACATCCTTGTCAGGTTAATGCTTGTTAATGGTAGGAAGCCATAGCTCAACATCAAGTCAGTATCTCCATCGGCTGCCTGAATGTCTTTATGGCATGGCAGCTGGCCTCTACCAGAAGTAGTGTTCTAGAATCACAATGGAAAAGTCACAATGTCATTTATAACTCATCATCAGAAGTCACATATCATCATTTCTGAAATATCTGATTGGTTAGAAAGATCAGCTTTATTTAGTTTGTGAGAAGCTTATAGGGTGTAGTGAATCGCAGGAGTTAAGAATTATTTTTGAGGCTGGCTACCATACCTACTACAGAGGCTACAGGGACTTAAAAATTTTGAGGATGCTCATGATCACTAGCCAACATTTTAAATTAATTCATTGATGAATTAATTATCTTCTGTTCTTGCTCAAGAGACATACTCTTTTGGTGAGTAAGTAAACTCATATGATTAATAAAACACTACAGCATTCTCATTCCACTGTTTTACTATTTGTTGTATATAAGAGGTTAGAAAACTATGACACAGTCTACAGCCTATTTTTGTTTGAACTCCAAGTAAAAATGGATTTTATATTTTAAAAGTTGTTTTTTTAAAGGAAAAATATGAAGAATGTGCATCAAATATGTAATAAGGCCTATAAAACCTAAAATATTTACCATTTACCTTTTCAGAAAAAGGTTCTGACTCCTGTCCTAGATTATACCAATAGACTGTTGTTTTTGTTGTTGTTGTTTTCTTTTTCTTTTTTTTAGATGGAGTCTCGCTGTGTCACCCAGGCTGAAGTGAAGTGGTGCAATCTTGGCTCACTGCAACCTCCGCCTCCCGGGTTAAAGCAATTCTCCCACCTCAGCCTCCCGAGAAGCTGGGATTACATGCACCCACCATCATGCCCGGCTAATTTTTGTATTTTTGTAGAGACAGGATTTCATCATGTTGGACAGGCTAGACTTGAACTCCTGACCCCAGGTGATCCACCTGCCTCGGCCTCCCAAAGTGCTGGGATTATAGGCATGAGCCACCACACCAAGGCAGGTTTTTCAACTTTATCTATTATAGCTTAACATGGACCTAAAATCAAGTAAGTCAACCGGGTAAAGATACAGAATTTATTTTAGTCATTCTATGTATCCTATAGAATTCAAAATTGTGATAAATTTTTCATAGTGATAAAACCATACCAATCTATTTTCCTTGTATAAAAACTTCAAAATCTGTATCACAGGAATTTCAGTGTATAACATCTTCCAATCTATGTCACACATATTCCCCACACTTGCACCAATATTAATTTATAAATGCATTTTATGTTACATCTTCTCCTCCAGGCTTTAACTATCTGGCTATGCTGAATTGGAGTTTAGTAAGAAGCCTAGGGTCAAAGTAAAGTAATAGGAGCTAGACACAATCAAGTTTGGTATTTTCTTCCAGAAACAAAAACAAAGAGCAAAAGTAACCTACCTTAGATGAAATCATTAGAGTCTTGAACCTGGCTCATTGGATTTTACCATACAGGACATTCAGTGGAATAAACAGGTTTATGCTTCTTGAAAAAAACTAACCCTCCTCACTACCCTCTTCCAATTTTGAATATTATAGCCACCCATTTCTTGTCCTAATTTTATATATGAGAGCTAGGAACATTGTGAATTTATATGTAATAATTCAAATATCTGAAGGATTTATCTTTTTACAATACCTCTGCTACATCAATGTTTTGGCTTCAATACACAGAATATTATATTTTAGTAGTCATAGTTTCTGTCTGGTTCTTTGACAATGCCTCGAGTTGTATTTCTACTTGCCTTTTTTATTTTTAAATTCTCAGGCAGAGCTAGAAAAAAACATTTCCACCTGAAAAAATATATTCTTTCTGCCTTTTATTATGGGAAATAGTGGCATTCATTGAACTGTAAAAGTCTTGTTCTAAATATAAATTTTATTCCAGGTGACCACCAGTGATGATTCAATAACTGCATTAATAGAGTTATCAATATCTGAAAAATGATCAGTGCTCGATTCTGTAATACCGCACAGATTATTATCACATTAAAAAAATACTTGAAAGCCAAATTCTTATGTTTCCGTTTTCTTTTTGATTGTCTGAAAATCCTCATCAAAAATACTGCATTTGTCAGCATTATTTGGTAAGATTATAGAAGTCACTCTAGTGAGAGTGGATATTACATGACCCATAAAATCATTGAATGTCCAGGAGGAAAGACTCTAGGCTGAGCTTTCAGAATTAGTATCCTGAACCACACACAGAACTGTCATGATAAAGAAGACCTTGACCTTGAAACCATGCTGTTTCTACCACAATTTAAATCAACAAAATGAATGTCCCATAAAGAATCCATTTTTTGGCCAGGCATGGTGGCTCATGCCTGTAATCCCTGCACTTTGGGAGGCTGAGGCAGGTGGATCCCTTGAGGTCAGGAGTTTGAGACCAGCCTGGCCAACATGGCAAAACCCCATCTCTACAAAAAATACAAAAATTAGCGGGGCGTGATGGTGCTCACCTGTAATCTCAGCTACTCAGGAGGCTGAGGCAGGAGAATTGCATGAACCTGAGAGGCAGAGGTTGCAGTGAGCTTAGATTGTGCCACTGCACTCAAGCCTGGGTGACAGAGTGAGATTTCACCTCAAAAAAAAAAAAAGAGTCAATTTGTTTATGTAGCTTACATAGCTTACTTCTGAATCAGTCTCATGTATATGTTTTTTAACCATCTGCAGTTGAGCCTGGGATAAATTTTTTCATATTCAACTTCTTTTCTATTATACTTTAAGTTTTAGGGTACATGTGCACAATGTGCAGGTTTGTTACATATGTATCCATGTGACATGTTGGTGTGCTGCACCCATTAACTCTTTAAAAAGCAGGTTTCACAATGTAATGAATTTTCAAACTGTAGAAAGCTAGTTCAAAGTTTTGTAGCAAACCAAATACCATATGACCACTTTTTGGCCTCTTGTTCTCTTCATTCGCTTTCTCATTTTTTTGCTGTCTTACTATCTTGTTCTCACTCTTTATGATCTATCTTATTTTCCTAATAATATCATATGTTTTATGTATTTTGGTGCTATGACATTTGCCTAGTGTTTATATTATCTATATGAAATGAATTCCCTATTTAATAATTTATTTGATTGTGCTTCAGTATCAACATTGCAATCACTGTTTTCTTTCATTTATGCTTGTCTAACGTAATTTTCACCTTCATTTTACATTTATGCTTGATGGGTCAATTTTTAAAAAATATCTCATCAACCTGAAGTCACTTAATATTTATTTTTTAATCCAATCTGTGAGCCATTTTAAGAAGTTATTTTCCTAAATGAAACTTTCATTTATATACTGGCTCATCATTCTAAATTCCTTCAAAACTTAATCTAATAGTTGCTATATCCATCATAGATTTTAATACAGAGATCTTATTTTTCATCTCTTGTTGAATCCTTTTAAATCTTTACAAAATCAGGTTGTCCTTCTTCATGGCATGTTGCTTTGTTTTCTTAAGAAGAGCAAGCATGTTTTTGAAAGTTCGTGAAAACACAGAGTTATTTTTCTACAAATGTGTTTCCCTTCTTGCAGCAAGTCTTTCATAGAAAACCCATGTCAAAATTCATAAGAATTGGATACTCCTTCTTTTGCACAACAGAATTACTTCAAATGCTTCCATTTTTGACTTTATTATTTTTTTCTAGTTAAGACAAAGGGATTTTAATACAATGAACTGGTCGGATATATGGAAAAAGTGAAAAAATAGCCAGTGCATAGAAAGGCAAGCCAGAAATTAAGGAAGCACAGGAAGCACTGGCATCCTGGGCTATCAGGAGTGAGAGAGGAGTCACCTGTCCCAGAGCACAGCAGAAAATGACAGGGAAGAGATCTGGCCCTGATGAAGTTGCCCCTCACCAACAAGAGGGAAGGTGTGAAATGCTCTCATTCTCACTCTCCTTTCCTGCAGCTCGCTGTCTTTTTTCAATTTCTCTTGTCGCCCAAAACAAATGAAAGAGACATAGAAGTCTAGTAAATGCAGGCTGAAAAGTTTGTCTTTCCCTTTAGAAGAAACAGAGTAAAGGAGAAGAAAAGGGAGACAGCAAACAGGGTCACCAAATAGGCACTATCTATCTGTTTTGCTAGTCAGCAACATTCTCACTCATCTACCAATTTTAATTTACCATGCAAACTTTTATGGTCCCACCTAATCTGAAATAACTTCCTGCCTTTAACAGTTAAATCACTTACACCTCTTTTACAAGGAGGAGAGACTCAATCTGAATAATCATAAATTTTACTTATGGTAAATAGCAAAATACTTTTTGAGTTCTAAACATCTTACAAAATCAACCATAAAAACTAGACAAAATATTAAAAGTATTTGCTTGAAGACATTGGAGAATTACTAGGGCAGTACAGACTACAGGCTCCTAGACCCCAGATAAAAGAGAAGTACAAAGAACTGAACATGATAATTGTCACTGAATTTCGTAATTCTCAAGACAGTGGAGAGGCTGAGTAGTGAGAAGAACTTCCAGCAGTCAAGAAGAGCTTCCAGCAGTCTTATGAGGCTAGAGGGGCCAAAGCTCCACGAACCATTAAATACCACAGGAAATTTCTCAATTTACCAATCGGTTCTTCCAAAGAGTTATACCCTTGGAATAGCAGGAAAAACAAAATAAAATAATTCAGTCCTAATAAAGACTGAAGCACTACACCAAAATAGTGCAATCTCTGTTTGAATTAGGTAAACTGGCACCAATTTGATTGCCTTCCAAAATCAGCATTTCGAAAAGTATCTGGAGAAGAATAATAAAATCCATAGCTTTGAAGTATTTCTAAAATATTTAATCTACAATGTCCAGAATCCAATCAAAATTACCAATATGCCAGGAAAGAAGATTAAATGAGGACAGAGGAGTGAGAGAGACAGGAAGAGGAAGAAGCATACACATAGGAGATACAGATAAAAGTTAGCAGACTATGTTATTCAGGATTCTCCAGAGAAATAATACCAAAAGGATATAGATGATAGATAGACAGATGATAGATAGATAGATAATAGATAGATACATAGATATAGATAGATACATACATACATACATAGACATATAGATACATAGATAGATACATAGATACATCAAAGACAGATGGATAGATACTTACTACAAGGTATTGGCTCACTTAGCTATAAAGACTGAAGAGTCCCACAGTCTGCCATCTGCAAGCTAGAGGCCCAAGAAATCTGCTCCTATAGCTCTAGTTGTAATGGAAAGGCTGAGAACTGAGGAAGCCAGTGGTATACAGTCCCAGTCCCAGTCAAAAGAACCAGGGAGCCCAGTGTCTGAGGGCAGGAGAAGATTAATGTCCAGACTCAAGCAAAGAAAGCAAATTCTCTCTTCCTGTATCTTTTGTTCTATATGGGCCACAGATTGGAGGACGCCCACCAACATTGTTGAGGGTCATCATTCCTACCTGGTGTATTGGCTCAAATGTTAATCTATTCTGGAAACATTCTCGTGGTTACACCCAGAAATAATGTTTTGCAACCAATCTGAGAACAACTTAGCTCAGTAAGCTAAACATCACAGAGAAAGAGCTTTTAAATTAGATATATAGATATATTTAAAAGATTAGACTAAAAACTGAAGAAATGTATAATGAAAACTATAATAAGATAATTAAATGAGAATTTCAGAATTGAAGAAAGATATAATGAAGTTTAGGTGAAAGTAGGTAAGTTCGAAAATATTTTAGATACCACACAAGAAAAGATTATTGAGCTTGAAGATCAGAAAAAGTAGCACATTTGATACATAGATAAAAATGTTGACAAACAGCCTGAAAGATCTGTGGGGCTGAGTTAACAGTTTGAATACACGTGCAATTGGAGTCCCAGATTGAAACACAGAGGTGCAGTAAGAGATAAAAAGCCAAATAACAGGTAAATATCTGGCAAAATCTAAATTAATACTGTTGTTTAATTTCTTCCAAACCTTAAAATATGTATTTAGTATTATAGAGTTAATACGTATGATTACAATCACAAAACAAGTAGGAGGAATAGGTGGATTAAAAATATTTTAAGATTTTATATTATCTAAAGAAGAATAAAAGTATGACTTATTAGATTTTTAGTAAGTAAAAAGTTTATGTTGCAAACCCTAATGTAACACTGAAAAAAAAAATAAAACAGTGTTTACTGACAAGCTATTAGAGGATAAGAAACAGAATAATCTGGGGTGTTAAAGTCTCCTATTATTATTGTGTGGGAGTCTAAGTCTCTTTGTAGGTCTCTAAGGACATAGGCATGGGCAAGCACTTCATGTCTAAAACACCAAAAGCAATGGCAACAAAAGCCAAAATTGACAAATGGGATCTAATTAAACTAAAGAGCTTCTGCACAGCAAAAGAAACTACCATCAGAGTGAATAGGCAACCTACAGAATGGGAGAAAATTTTTGCAACCTACTCATCTGACAAAGGGCTAATATCCAGAATCTACAATGAACTCCAAAAAATTTACAAGAAAAAAACAAACAACCCCATCAAAAAGTGGGTGAAGGATATGAACAGACACTTCTCAAAAGAAGACATTTATGTAGCCAAAAGACACATGAAAAAATGCTCATCATCACTGGCCATCAGAGAAATGCAAATCAAAACCACAATGAGATACCATCTCACACCAGTTAGAATGGCGATCATTAAAAAGTCAGGAAACAACAGGTGCTGGAGAGGATGTGGAGAAATAGGAACACTTTTACACTGTTGGTGGGACTGTAAACTAGTTCAACCATTGTGGAAGTCAGTGTGGCGATTCCTCAGGGATCTAGAACTAGAAATACCATTTGACCCAGCAATCCCATTACTGGGTATATACCCAAAGGATTATAAATCATGCTACTATAAAGACACATGCACAGGTATGTTTATTGCGGCACTATTCACAATAGCAAAGACTTGGAACCAATCCAAATGTCCAACAATGATAGACTGGATTAAGAAAATGTGGCACATATACACCATGGAATACTATGCAGCCATAAAAAATGATGAGTTCATGTTGTTTTTAGGGACATGGATGAAGCCGGAAACCATCATTCTCAGCAAATTATCACAAGGACAAAAAACCAAACACCGCATGTTCTCACTCATAGGTGGGAATTGAACAATGAGAACACATGGACACAGAAAGGGGAACATCACACACCCGGGCTTGTTGTGGGGTGGGGGTAGGGGGGAGGGATAGCATTAGGAAATATACCTAACGTTAAATGATGAGTTAATGGGTGCAGCATACCAACACGGCACATGTATACATATGTAACTAACCTGCACATAGTGCACATGTACCCTAAAACTTAAAGTATAATAATATAAAAAAAAAGAAACCAAGAAACATATTAACTCCTGCAATGGAAATGCGTAAAACATAAATTTAATAAGCACCAAGCTACAATATATTTTTGTGCCTGAATTATCCAATTGAGATATTTACATATATTAAAGTTACTGTTGGCCAGGCGTGGTGGCTCACGCTTGTAATCCCAGCACTTTGGGAGGCCGAGGCAGGCGGATCACGAGGTCAGCAGATCGAGGCCACGGTGAAACCCTGTCTCTACTAAAAATACAAAAATGTTAGCCGGGCGTGGTGGCGGGCGCCTGTAGTCCCAGCTACTCGGAGAGGCTGAGGCAGGAGAATGGTGGGAACCCAGGAGGTGGAGCTTGCAGTGAGCCGAGATTGCGCCACTGCACTCCAGCCTGGGTGACGGAGCGAGACTCCGTCTCAAAAAAATAAATAAAAAATAAATAAAATAAAAATAAATAAAGTTACTGACAGTTCTCCATTAAAAAAAAGAAATAGAATAACCTAAAAAAAATTCCAAAGGTTAAAAATGGATACAAGAAAGAATGAGGCAGAAGTGAAGAAAAAGAAAACAGAGTAAGATAATATGTTTAAACCCAAATAGATCAGTAATTATATTAACCATAATTAGACTAAATCTTACTGTTAAAAAGAAAAGGTTGCCAGATTGAAAAAGAAAAAGGCTATCTAAAAGTAGATATAAATCCTTAAATATAAAGATATAGAAAAGTTGTCAGAAAATAATGTAAAAAGATACACTATGCAAACAATAGTATTTTTTTTTATTATTATACTTTAGGTTTTAGGGTACATGTGCACAATGTGCAGGTTTGTTACATATGTATCCATGTGCCATGTTGTTTTGCTGCACCCATTAACTCATCATTTAGCATTAGGTATATCTCCTAATGCTGTCCCTCCCCCTTCCCCCCCCCCCACAACAGTCCCTGGAGTGTGATGCTCCCCTTCCTGTGTCCATGAGTTCTCATTGTTCAATTTCCCAAGAAAATGTGGCACATATATACCATGGAATACTATGCAGCCATAAAAAATGATGAGTTCATGTCCTTTGTAGGGACATGGATGAAACTGGAAAACATCATTCTCAGTAAACTATCGCAAGGACAAAAAACAATAATATTTTTTAAAGTTTTATAATAAATAAGTAGTTAATTATGCAAAACTATGCAAAATTACTTAATTTTGGAGTAAGTAGATTTCAAAGAAAAAATTATTACTAGAAATAAAGACATATTACAATGATAAAAAATAAGATTTGAAAGATTTGCAACAAGATTTACAGACTTAACACTAAAAGACTTGTACAGAAAAATCGCACTCAATAATTGCAAAATACACATTTTCCTCAAATACACATTTAATATTTACAAGTTTAGATAATATGCTGGATCATAAAAACATATCAAGAAAATGAAAACTATTAAAATTATGCATAAAATATTCCCTGACCCCCACTGGCATTAGGTTATAAATCAATAAGAAAAATATAACTGGAAAACTCTCATATGTTTGTAAATTAATTAATATACTTCCAAATAATCCATGAATTAAACACAAATGTGTATATGCAAATCAGAAAATAAATTTTGAACTGATTGAAAAGTAAAACATGATTGTGTAACTTCCATTGTGTCTTTTCAGAAGTTTGATACAAGATCTGCATTAACTCATGTACATTCTGAGCTTCATCAAATCTGGTGTGTCCAAGGCTTAACATACAATATGGCTTTTGATAACATCCTAGACTTGATGCAGAACCTTTTCTTCTCTTTAGATTCCACTCAAAACTAGCAGAAGCCTCCAAGTTTATTTGGTAAAATAATATGGTGACGATGCACAAGTTTTATGGTATAGGTTGCCTCTGCAATCTAAGAAGCCATAAGTGTTGTATGTTTTGTCAGCATAGGTTCAAAATAAGACAACTTTTCTCATTTTAGTGGTGAGATACTGTTATTCCCCCAGACCATCTTCTCCCCAACATATTTATTAAAATGGAAAGTCCCTGAATTTTGCAATATTTTTCTTCCTTTGTCAAATATACATCTAACCAGCACATCTGGGGTGCTTTCCCTGACCTGCTCACCAGGGAAAATCTGAATACTGTTAGGCTGAGCAAATTATGATCGGTGGGATGCCTACAGGACCAAAGTCCTAGAGACCTAACTTTAATACTAAGAGAAGAGTTGACCTAGCCCTGAGAGAAGATAGTGAAATTGTATTTACTAACTCTCCCACGTGAAGGCAAACTGCTTAGATCATCCTTGGTGACTGGCATGGGGAAAAATATGTTTCCAGGCCAATAGGGGTATTTCAAGGCAAGACATGTGTTTAATTCAAGGCAAAACATGTGTTTAACACCATATCTGTTGCAGCAGCTGCAGTTGGAGTCACTAATTACATTTTCAATGATCCATATCATTTTCAACATGTACATGATTTTTTATGACAACCAAACAGGTGAATTAAAAGTGTGTGTAATAGGAATGAAATCTATTTTCAAATCTTGATGGCAGATTTAAAAACCATGATTCTCTAAGAAGTGCGACATTTTTTAAATAAAATGATAAAGACATTTATTTCCATGGGGTTTCACTTGGTCTTTCCTATTTTTCTGGACTTCGCACCATAGGTGAGAGAGCTATTCTGGGCAGAGAGTCTGCTGGTTGCTGACTAGGAATACTCCAACTGGTTTTATCTTGAATGACTTTGCAGCAAATCTGCATTTATTACTTGAGCTCTTTAATTCTTTACTCGGATGTTTGAGTAAAAGCAGAATTGCAGGTTGCTAGAAATCACATAAAATCAAAGTCAGCATAACATTTTTAAATTTTTGAGTGAGTGTTACTTTTCTCCCATTGCCTGCTTGTCGGAAGACAAGTTTCTTTGGGAGGAAAACTAAAGAAAGATTTCAATATATTCTAATTGCAGTGTCCTTCCTCAAGGGACTCAGGCTGAATTTTAATCAAGGGACTTCAGATCTGTGATGGAGTGACCAATGGTCTAATTTGCCTAGGACTGGAAGGTTTCACAAGATATGGGATTAACAGTGCTAAAGCCAAGACTTAAGACAGTTAGAAACCCAGTCTATGAATTGACTTTGGTGTTTGAGAACTGGGAGAAAAATTGTTACTCCTCTTGTGGTGACACAAGTGGGGTTTCTGTTCACCAAACACCAAACACCAAACAAATCTTTTCATATTATATTGATTAATACATAAGTAGGCTGATTTATGAATACATCAGTAGGCTGCACATCTATGACTTTGAGTTCTTTTAACTAACACCACAAAACCTTGGGTGCCAAAGCATTCTGATGACCACTCCAATATGATTACCTATTATGGTAATTGAAGTTAGACTATCTCACACACTTAAACCCCAGTTTCCCACTCTTCAGAATCCCATTATTAAAAAGGACCTCAATTTTACGATAACTCAATTTCATTATTATCCTGAGCACAGAGATGACAGCTGCCACAGAGCTTTTAAAATACTGGTATTCTCACCGTACATTTTTCAATTCCTTTGTAAAGGTACTGTCTTCTGGGCACTCTGGAGATACACTGATGAGGGAAAATGAGAGAATTGCACTTACCAGATCTACTGCAGGATTACTTTCCCTCTAGAATCCAAATGTCTTCCACTACATTATACAGAGGAAGGGCTGGCATTTTTTACCTCATGAATACAAGCTTTGAATCTAGGCTTCAACAGCCAAATTAGCAAACAGATCAAATTTCAACTTCTCTAGCACTTAAATCCAGAATGAAGTTTAGTTAAACATTATAGTAAATTCGACTTCATCCAAAATTAAATTTTGTTCTTTTTGGATGACTCTGTGAATCTAGTACCATTATTGTTTTCCAGATATGTACAGATAAAAATAAATTCCATTTTTTGATTCCTTTGGCATATATACTGTATCCTCCTAGAATTAATTCTCTATTGGGAGCACATTGGGAAATAAGTACTGTTATCACCTTGAAGGCAGATGGAGATTGTGGAGCAGGTTTGAAAAGACTAGGAATGCACAAACTGAATCAGGTGGCATAATAAAATAATATCTGTTTGAGGGAAGTCTACCTTTCTAACAATGAAGTTGGAGTTTGTGCCAATATTATGAAAAATGGGTGAACTCTGGTGGTTAGCTCTGCTCAAGTGCACACAAATGTCAAATCTCAGAGTTGTGGTACTTCTTCACTCATACCCTAAACAAAGGCATTAATGTAATGCTTAGCTGATACTGCTGTACAGTCAACTTGTAATTTATGCTTCTGAAGATTTAAATTTTTGTTCTGATCCTTAGCCACATCTGCCCTGAAGCTATGGAACATAATAAACTCTTTTAAAGTTATATACCCTAAGCCTGCTTTTAACTGAAAGTTTATAGACATAAGTGAACCTCTTTTTTGTCAGCCCTTCTTTACCTTCAGAAGTGGGCAGCATGCCCCTTTTTTTCCTGTAATTATCCTTATTTCCATAAGAGTTGAATATAACAACAGCTTGATTTTCCAAACCTTTGACTTTGACCAGCCCTTCATTTCAAGTATCTATAGAAAATTATTTAGGTTAAATTGATGTCATTGCATGACACAGATTACAGTTCTTCCATTTTCCAACTGCAGGGTCTTCATGATTGTGTTCATATGCAAACAGGTGATAAGCTCACTCCTGGAACCACATCATGAGAGGTATTTTTCTTCAACCACTGCTGAGATAAAGTTCTACACATAAGAGTAAGGGTCGGCTGGGCGCGGTGGCTCACACCTGTAATCCCAGCACTTTGGGAGGCCGAGACGGGTGGATCACAAGATCAGGAGATCGAGACCATCTTGGCTAACACGGTGAAACCCCGTCTCTACTAAGAATACAAAAAATTAGACTGGCATGGTGGCAGGCGCCTGTAGTCCCAGTTACTTGGGAGGCTGAGGCAGGAGAATGGCGTGAGCCCGAGAGGCGGAGCTTGCAGTGAGCCGAGATAGTGCCACTGCACTCCAGCCTGGGCAACAGAGCAAGACAACGTCTCAAAAAAAAAAAAAAAAAAAAAGAGTAAGTGTCATACCAGCATACATACACCTCTGTGAATACTTGAGATCAAAGTAAATTAATACAGGAAACAGGTAACAAACAATAAAAGATGCAAAGAAGATGATTGGAGATTAGTGAGAAATACATAGATTAGTAACAGCAGGTTATCACCACTATACATAGCCTAGAAAAAAAATAATAACACAAAGCAAAGAGGCAATGGCATTGGAGCCAAAGAGCCTGGTCAAAGGGTCACCAGGAAGAAGCTGAAAGCAGGAAGCCTGTTTGTGGGTGTTTGAGGCAAGAAAAATACATGTCCATTGTTGGACACACCACGCAAGACAAGGGAGAAAGAAAAGTAGCTTAGCTTCTTCCTTCCTTCCTTCATCTTATCTCTCTTTGATACCTGTTGTTATCCAAATGCTTACAAAAGACAGTTGACAAAAAAAGCAGAACAGCCCTTCTGTCATACAGAACCCTGTATGGGAAAGATGAGGAACAACTGTGAGGACAAAATGTTTAGGGTTGGCTCAGTAGGACAGGTAGCAGTGGAAGGAAGGCAGGAATGCGAAAAAATAAAGGAGGAATGTGCCCAGAGTGATAGTGGTGTTGGGGGATGGGTGCTGATGAAGGTAATGGGGGCAGTTTGATAGAAGCATAAAGCCATGGTGAATATCATGTTTCTCAGATTTGTAATTCACCCCCTCCTCCACCCAATAAATAGTATCCCCCGAGAAAGTACACCACCACAGAGTTCTCTCTCTTTTTAGACCACTCCTGGAAAAGACACATCTCTGGGCTGACAAAAGATCATGATCTATCTCTGTGCAATGTGGAAGACAAGACACCTCTAAGAAAAAACATGGTGCATTTAATTGCTTTTGATAAATCTCTAGTGTTAAAACTTCATAGAGAAGGAAGAAGCAGAAGTGAAAATATCTAAATGATGTCCAAAATACTTCAAACTCCCAACCAACTCAGGATGTATTTGTGTGGGTGTTTCAGGACAAAGATCCACGTTCAGGAAACTTTACTCTTTCAGGAGGAAACTGGCATGTCTGCTGGAATTGTATACACCAGCTGCCAGTGATTCCTCTGAAGGAAAGAGAGAGATAATCCATACATGCTACTTGTAATATCAGTAGAGTTTGGGAGAGGAGAGGTTGAGGTAATTGCCTAAGCCAAATTTTGCAAATGCTTAGAGCTTTGTTTTTGAAGTAAATGTAGGTTCTCATTTTTAAGGTGAATAATTTATTAATGACATGTCCTAAATTGTTTCTATATAGTTCATGCCTCATACTCAAAATAACATATGAGATGTCATTTGTTACTTCTGAAAAGTATGATTTTAATGAAGGCAAAATAGACAAAGTTATACATCTTATGATTGAAACTGAAAAAAACTCAACAGGTACATGTAAAAAATAATGTCTGAGTAGATTTATACCAAAAAATAACTTTGGAAATCACTGGAGAGTTAGAATATGTGATCATTTTCTCTTCCGATAATTCTTTTAATTTTGTGCCTATTTATAATAAGCATATTATAGTGTTACACGTAGGTTTTATTCTTTAAATAAGTGAAATTTAAGTCACTGACTTTCAATTATTACTATATTTCCAGATAACATTTCCTCACTGCTGCTCTTTAATAATTTTGTAATATTTTATACCTTTTTAATATACTAAATAAGATGTCAAGATGTATTATTATAATAATATAGTGTGCTTCTGCTGTCTAACACCTAACATTATTTGTAAATGAACTCCAGGAAAACGTCATTTGAAAGGGAATAATTAAGTCTGGATGGCTGCAAGTGCATATCATATTTTTAAAGCTGTTGAACTGATCACACTAACTCAATTTGCCACAGCAACTTATATATAATAATAGTAGATTATGAATAGTGTTTGCATCTTTGAATAAAGTTGTGATGTTCTTGCTGCATTAATATGATGCTCTATAACATGCATTTTTTTATTTTGTATGTTAAGAATCTGCTTCCAATATCCTTTATGGCATTAACATCAAATAATTTTTATTATTTATCATGTTATAATATTACATTGTCACCCTTCTGTCCCAATGAGTGAAAAACATCACTAAAATGAATCCTGTAATTTGTGTTCCCAAGGTCTCACAGAAATTCAGTAGCAAATAGGAAGATAAGCTTGATAAATGTCCAATTGCCATCTACTGCTCTCCTCTCATATCCTCCCAGGGGACTAGATAGCCTAGGAGATTTTCATTAATTTCAAAGTCACTTGCATAAATCTAGCTCGCACTAGGATGATGGAAGTCTTTACTTTCCACTAACATGTACTGGGTTCTGTGGAATGAAGGAATGCTTTGGCTGAGCTCTGAAAGCATAGTTGTCTTTTTCACCAATGCCACAAGCCTCAAGAGAAAATGAAAAGACTGTGTCAAGAATAAATAATCCTTTTATACCCACAAGTAATTTCTATTGGTCAGGGTGTAGCCACACTAACAATTAAATGTACAAAAAATTTCACTTCCATAACCTGTGCTTTTATCTATAAGGAAACATGGGAGATTGATTTCTGTTAATGCTATTCCTGCACATTTTCTGAAAATAAAATGCACTTAGCAAATGCAAATCCTTTCTAGACAAGGACTGCATCATTGATTCTTATACAGTGGTCACAAATTTAAATATAATCATGTGATGCCTGAATTACGACATTGTATAATTTTTGTCCTAATACCAACAGAAGATATATTATTTTGGTTCTCTGAATGGCTCAACTGACTGGGCAATAGATCAGAGACTTAGTCTCCTGAGGTTAAACTCAAGGTTCAGGTGTGCTCCTGAATGAATCAATTAATCTTTCTGCTCTAGTTTCACTCATGTGGAGCAGATGTTGAAGCAAAATTCTGGAGTTACCCATAATATCTTTGTCAATAATTATACACCTGCAAGAATACACACACACACATTTTTGAAAGACTCATTTAAGTAACATTTTCTTTAACTGATTATTCCCCCAAGTATGTAAAAGAAAGTTCTGCAAATGAAATCCCTCAAGTACAACATATGCTCATGCACACTACAGCATTAGCAGGGGAGAAAAATGAGAGCTCTTGTTTCACGAAAAGCAACCATTACTTCTGTCATTTCCTTCAAATTCCATATAGAATTACATTGATCCAGGAAACTGTGGAGAAGCATTAAAAAATCTTATACTGAGGGGAATCCAAGTTCCATTCTCTCAGGATCTGTCACTTCACATTTGAGTTTGATGGAGTGTGTTTTGCTAAATGCATGCAGCGATCATTTCAGGTTTTATTGAATGGTCATGCTAAGGTAGGCTGGATCTGCAGATAACATAGATCTTGTCCATATTAGCTTCAAAGTGTCACAGACAAGCCTACTTGATAGCAAGGTATAAAGGCATCTCCCTTTGAAGATTCAACTGTTTGCTTTCTTATATCCATATACATAAGGCATTTGTTTTCCTTTGTCAGCTTTCAGAATGTGTCGTTATTCCCCGCTCTCTGCTTTGGGCCTGTCATAACTGTTAGAGTGACAGCTTTTGGCAGTTTACATTAGCATCATTAGGAGCCTGATGATGTGCTTTCTCACTGGGGCCCTGTCAAGGTTTTATCCCAACTATGTAGTACCAACTTCTGTGATTTGTGTAGATCTGTCATCAGCAGAGAAGTAGCAGTTTTAAAGTCACAAAGAAACGCCTTTTTACAGAAATAAGATAGTATCAAATTTGCTCTCAACTGTATCATTGTTCAGATTACAAAAGAACACCTGGTGATTTTTCAACATAATTTTTAATCATTATCAATTTGATATATTATTTCTGAAATTTAGATATAACACAGATTTTATTTTTGTTTTATTCTGTAAAGAAGGAATAACATCCTGGATTATTTTTTAAAGACACATTTAAATAAATGCAATAAATGAATGTTATTTATAAACTAACAAGAAAACAGGATTGAATCAGAAAGCATCTGTATTTTCTATAGTATATTTTAGTTACAACAGTATTATTAAGTTGTATTTCTGCCAAGGAATATTTAAAGGTAATTACAATTCTGAAATTTAACAGTATCATAGTGTTTTTTTTTCTGTGATAACCTTTTAATTTGTGAAATCTTTTTACATGATAATAAATCTCTAATTAGCACATTCTAGTGAGTAAATGATTGCTCTAACTTGTTTTGAGTACTTTTACTGCTAGTTTTTTTAATGTTTCCTAACCACTCCAAAATCCCATATATATAAAAATTAGAAGAATACGTTTTAAAATGTTATTTCAGTATGTTACAAAATACTATATTTTTTTCCTGCCCAAGTGCTCTTATTTGCTCATTTTCACCTACTCTACCTAGAATGCAGAAATATTATATAAAGTGTTGTGGAAATTAGGTAGACAGAGAGATAGATATATTTATATTTATTATCTCTCTCTACGTGTATATGTGCGCACTCATCTATATATATATAGACTAAACTTTTGTTTATGTACTAAAAAATATAAAAACGAATTTGTAGACTACAGACAAACCAACCTCCAAGTATGGCGGCTTCTTTAGGTTTTTTTGTTTTCTCTGTCTCTTAGGAGGTGGTCTTTTCTTTAGGCAGAATCAAGATCATACCAGAAAACATAGTTTATGCAACTAACCCTGAACTTATTTTTTATGTTTTTTGAGATACCCACTTAATTATGAAAAATGCATTGTAAAATAATTTTATTAGAATTTATTAGTTGCTGTTTTTTCAAAAAAAAGTTTTAAAAATCAAGTATTGGTAAAAATATCTCAGGGCCTACACTCAATTTTATTATTTGTGTTATGAGGTATTAATGCATTTTCATATCACAAGGTTATTCTTAGATTTAAATGAGTTATCCCATGTAAAAATATTCTGAAAAAATAAAGTACTAAATTGAAGCATCATTTATAATGCTTAAATGATTTTTAAATTCATTGGGATTTGGTAAGCTTATTTTCTGTATACGTATAGTTGTCCATGAATATATTTGTGTAAGTTTGTTATGGTTTTATATTCATCACATGGAATACCTTGTCATTTTCTATGTTTTAATTTTACTAGTTTTATTTTTCCATCAAGGAAAATAATTCAAGTAGGAATTTAGTAAACAATGCTTAGTAAATGTTTGTACAGTTTAACATTAGTCTATCTGATATCAATCTTATAGAAATTTTGTACCTATGAGAAACATTTTTTAAATGCACAGAATAATGGTTCTTTCTTTTAAGGTTCATTATTTTACAACACAGCCGATTTTACAAAAAGTGGATAAGGAAGTTCATAGGGAAAGATGTTCCAGAAAGAAATGAGATGGGGGTCTGTGATGGTTAATAGTGAGTGTCAACTTGATTGGATTGAAAGATACAAACTAGTGATCCTGGGTGTGTCTCTGAGAGTGTTGCCAAAAGAGATCGACATTTGAGTAAGTGGGGTGGGAAAGGCATACCCATCCTTAATCTTGTGGGCACAATCTAGTCAGCTGCCAGTGGAGCTAGAATATAAAGCAGGCAGAAAAACATGAAGAGGCGAGGTAGGCCTAGCCTCCCAGCCTACATCTGTCTCTCATACTGGATGCTTCCTGCCCTCAAACATTGGACTCCAGGTTCTTCCGTTTTGGGACTCGGACTGGCTCTCCTTGCTCCTCAGCTTGCAGACAGCCTATTGTGAGACATTATGATTGTGTAAGTTAATACTTAATAAACTCCCCTTTATATGTGTGTAATATATATATATATATATAGATGGATAGATGGATAGATAGATAGATAGATATAGATAGATAGATAGATAGATAGATAGATAGATAGATAGATAGATAGATGATAGATAGATAGATCATGATCCTACTTATTTTAAATTTTCATTGAAAGCTCTGCTTTTGTTTGTAGCTAATGTGCATGCAACCATTTTGGCACTCATGAGTGCAAAGTTCACTCACCTTTAATCTTCTAGTCAGAATTGTGTAATCTGAATAGATAGATGTAGGAGAGAGATATGTATATATATATATATCTCCTATTAGTTCTGTCCCTCTAAGAGAACCCTGAGTAATACAGGGCCCCAGGTTCTGCACCTAAAACTGCAACTTACTACTTGTGAGACCCAAAATGATTTATGATGCATAACAGATCCCACTTGTTTGCTTCAGTAAAAGGGACCATATTATCTGTATAACTGTTTTCTACTCAAAAAGAAATATAATTTTATAAATTAAAGTTAAAATAGTGCTAAGACTGAGAGTCAATTTCAGTATTTATTCAAAAGAAACTATAAACATCATATATGTTCCTTATATTTTAGCAAGTTTTATAAGAAATTTTTAACAAAGCAGGTGCTTCACTATTTAAGACAAATTTCCAGTCTTCACAGATTCAAAATCTTCTTTTTTTAGTATCCTACTATATAGCCATGTACTTAAGTGCATAATAAATAAACAAAAAATGCTTCACAACTGGACATATAATTTGAATAATTATGCAGCTTCTATATCAGTGTTTATTTAGAAATAATCACTTTAATTTAATAACAATTAATTGGTCACATATATTGAATCAGATGTCCCAGTACAGAATGTGATTGAAAAGACGAATGAAAACAGACTTTTAAATTCCCCTGGTACAATAGACAAAAATAGTTAAATAAATATAATCGTAATATAAATAGGTACAAAACGTATAACTATCCCCACTTCTCCCAACCTTCATGTTGTTCCAAGCCACACTCATCCCGTGTTACCTAATAGAACTGTCTAAAATCACTCTTGTTTACATAGCCTATTCTAAAGAAAGCAGACAGAAGGTTTCAGTGAAAAACATGAGTGAGCACATCACTACTTTGCTCCAAAGTCACCAGCGCCTAGCCATTATCATAGAGTAAAACTTAAATCTCCACTATGGCATACAAGATCCTGGATCATCGGATCTAATTTCCCTTAACCCCATGCATTATTCTCCAACTTCCTCCATCCAGCTGCACTGGCCACATCTTGGTTGCCCAGACACCAGACGTATGCCAGACTAAAGGCTTTCAACTTAACACTTTTCTCAACCTAGGACACCCTTCTCCCACATATCTGCTTGCTTCACACCTTCATTTCCTTCAAATCTCTGTATACATATTTTATTTTTATTTCACATTACGCTTCATCCCTTCTTCTTCATTATTTATTTGCCTCTTTCCCTACTCTATGTATTTCATAACACAACATTTTTTGACATTCCACAAAGTGCTATGAAAATTCAAATGGACTTCCAAGAGTTTGTGGGAGAAAATGAGATTAAAAGATAAAAATAAAGGTATATAAAATGTATTTATCAAACTAAGCTCCATTATGTTCCAAACAATTTTGTAAGCAATGAGACAAACTATTTAGTCCACCTTCTAATGCAACCATGTCAATGCAGACTTTTATATATTATTCCCTGAAGAAAAATTGGTTCCTATTACATTATTTTTAAGATTAGGAAACAAACAGAAGTCAGAATGTGCCAAATCAGGACTTTAAGGTGGATAACTAATAACATCCCATCTGAACTCTCACACAATTACCCTTGTTTGATGAAAGGAATGAGCAGGAGCATTGGTGTGGTGGAGAAAGGCTCTGTGAGTTTTCTCAGGCATTTTTCCACTAAAGCTTTGGCTAACTTTCTCAACATGCTCTCAATATTGTTCTTTTGTCCTCCAGAAAGTTAACCAGCAAAATGCCTCTTGGTAGCCATTGCTTTGATTGCGCTTTGTATTCAAGATCAAACTGGTAAAGCCCTGCTTCATCTCCAGTTACAATTCTTCAAAGAAATGCTTCAGAATCTTGATCCCACTTGTTTTAATTTTCCATTGAAAGCTCTGCTCTTGTTTGCAGCTAATGTGCATGCAACCATGTTGGCACCCATGAGTGCAAAGTTCACTCACTTTTAATCTTCTAGTCAGAATTGTGTAATCTGAAACAGCTGAGATGTCTATGGCGTTGGGTATTGTTTCTGCTGTTATTGATCTTCAACTAGAGCACCAACAAAATTATTTCTTTCCTCAGAAATTGTGGATGGTCTGTGGCTGCAGGCTTCATATTCAACATTTCCTCATCCCTTCTTAAAATGAATTATCCATTGATAATTTGCTGCTTTATTTGGGTTTCCTATAAATGTTTTAGAAATCATTGATAATTTTGTTACCCAAACACAGGGGGTTCAGACTAAGTCCTGATGCTCACCACAGAGAAAGTCAATCACTGAGACAAGTACTGCCAGGGAATGCTTTAACTGGGTGCTGCAGACAAGGAAATGGGAGATTAATCTCATATCCTTCACCCTGACCAACTAAAATTAGAGGTTTATATAGCAAGGAAGAAATGGCGCTACATGCAGGAAAGCAAGAATTAGGGAAGGGTAAGGAAGAGGAGTTGGTCACTAGGAAGCAGGTGGTTGCTTAGGCTGTTTTCATGGGTGAGAGATCTAGCATCTAATTGTCCTGATGAGAGGATCTGGTGAGTTTCAGCTCTTTGCTCTTATCTGGGAGAACTGATGGTAGGCTTCCAGAGAAAGGAACTTAGATAAGATAAATATAACTTTATTAAATGTTAAGACTGGGTGGGTCAACTTCAATGTTTATTCAAAAGAAACTATAAACATCAGATCTATGGGACAACTGGGTCAGTTTCTGTCCCCCACTTTCTACTTATCAATTCTTTAATCTTGGGAAATTTGGTCATGGATCTCTCTTGCTGTTTCATGCTGAGGAGGGGCATTGTGGGTAGCTGCATACCATGGGTGATGATGTGGCCACCCAGGAAACAAAAGTTAATTTAATACTATAGTTCTGTACTGAAACACAATCTTACTCTAGTCCATCACTTCCACCAAAGATAAATCACAGTAGGGCCAACCTATCTGTAAAATAAGCTTCAGTCCCACTATACTTGACCTGATTACCCACACAAAGTACAGCAAGAATCATTGTCCATATAGGCTGTCCTAAATTAGCTTGGCTGGAACCTCTCACAAGGCCATTTAAGCCACAGCCCTGGGAAAATGACCACTTTGTTCAACTGTGTCCCATAATAAATGAAGACAGATTCTTTTTGAACTTATGCAAACAATCACATTGCCATGAATTAAGAATATTCATAAATAATTTACAAATTCTGGAAAAATTAGGCAGAGGGAGAGGAATATTTCTTAAATTCTTTTTACAAGAGTATTCACTACTCAATTGTTAAAGGCCAGATATAACTCAAAAGAAAATAAAAAAGTTATCCAGACTCTGAAAAAAAAATAAAAAAACAGCAATGTGTCAAACAAAAAAAAAGCCATGAATATATTTCTGTCCTCCATTGGCATAGTTCATGCAATCAACTCCTGCTCTACTTCACATTGGGTTATCTAGCTTTATGAACATGTAAGCCTTTCCACTAGAGTCCTGGAAGTTTTCTGTGTAGTCCTGTGGCATAATCTTCAAGGTTTTCAGAAATCTGCATTTGAGAGTATATTTCATGAACTCCCCTGAAGAAGCAAGCCCTGGATTGTAGCTGATTATAGGCTGCTTTTTGAGAAGAATGAAAGCAAAACAATTGTGGATGACAAAAGTCTTAGGACAGCCATAGGGAAAGACATAGTTGACAAGAAAATGTAGTTGTTTATGTGATATAAAATAATTTAACATCATAATCATTACTGATAACATATACTAAGACATATCAAAATTTCAAGAATCTCAAATTAAAGTTAGAGCTCATTTTAATAAAACCTTATGAACAAATCTAATTTAAGATTTCCATAAACCTTTTATATCCTTTTATAATTTTTTATTATTTTACTAATTTTATCCCTTAAAATTGGCTCTTAAAATCTCACGTCTGCCTCTTCTGTGGAGGTCCCTGGGCCTATAGGGATTGAATAATTTAAATTCTGGCCCTGTGTTTTACAAAAACAGTTCATTTTGATTGTCATCTTCTCCTTGGTCTGAAGATGAGGCATTGACAAGTCTCAATGCTCAAGATTTAGCAGAAGTTAGTGCCTTTTTTAGACCCAGGAGTCAAAGCCCTCTAACTTAATAGCATAAGGATTAGCTGATAGGAAATTTGTACTGCAGAAAGTCCTATAATTTCTCTCTAACATGTCACAAGTTAAAACATTGTGATTTGGTGTCCAGAAGTTACTGCCTGCAGCACTTCGCATGCCTGTATTGAAGGAATTAGGTTACTCATCACATATTTCTAGTTGCTAGCTTTCTAGTGATAGAAATATGACCAAATTATCACAGATGTAATAGGTCTCATGGCAAACTTATCAAAGTAAAACAATTAACTTTTCTCTCCATCATTCACAAAAATGATAAACGTAAATATCAGTTTTGGAAATCAAATATGAGAATAAAAAGTATCCTTTTATACTATATAACAAAGAGCAAAGTAAAAACAAACACTTTTTTTTTCAGCTATTTAAAAGAGCATCATCACACATTTCCAAGATTGGTTGCTAGATACACTATTAACAACGGATTAGGTAACTTTCAGCACTAAAATCTTCAAAACTGTTCAAAATTGTACATATTTTGTTTTCCAGTACTTGCATGAAGGCCCATCAGTAATAAATGGCTTGGGATCAAAAATCACTAGACAGTCTCAGTTTTTTAAAAAAATGCTATATAATCCAAGTGAATGTCACTTAATTTTAATAATAGTGGATACAGCTAAAGTAATTTTAGAGAACTACCAACCAATATAATTTCTTAAGGACAAAGTCAATCTTTTCTGAACATTAAAATGTTGTGTTCATATCAGTTTTTCTTCATTACCTAAAGGAAAAGATCTAAAGCCACTTCAAAGTATTCATTGAATTGAATTTCCTTTGAAACAAGCATGATTTAAACATTTCTATTCTCACCTACTTTTCCAAATAACAAGATAAAAACATTATTTCTATTCATAACTCATTAAAATAAGTATTTTATTTATTTTTTCTAGGAATCTTAAATCTCTTAAAGCTCTCTGGATTATCAGACATAAGCAAAACCAATCCAATTATTAATGGCTGGTGTGCTGTATCAATTATTGGGTGCTTCACAAAGATAGCTTATGAACTGTAGATAAATAGAGGAAATCATAAATTGCTAGAAATGCATAGAATAACTATTCATAGAAACAAACAAAAGCTTTCCATTAGTAATGTAAAAGCATCGATGGTTTTATGTGTTTGTGTGTGTGTGTGTGTGTGTGTGTATATGCCAAACCCAAAGTAGAACAAAGAGTAAATGAATGAAAATTAAGAGCAAAATTAAATAAACAAAAAACGAAACTCCAAATTTCCTCCTACTCAGTTTACTTTGGAGGCTACAGTGTTACCCAGAACCTTAAATAAATTAAATAAATAAAAACACACATGATAAATATTTTGTTCCTGATATACAAATTAATGTTTTTAAATCTACCAATACCAATACTAGTATACATTTTGTGCAATTAAACAATTAACTTCAGGTACATGAGCAGTGAGAAGGTTAGTGCTAGTACTAACTATGCAGAATAGCAAATATTGTATGAGGCAATGCAAACATTTAGGTGATATTTGCCTTCATGCTAAATCTGGCTTTATGCTGAACTATATTAAAAAAGAATTGCCAAACTACTAACAAATTTCTTTACAATATTTCTTAATTTAACTTCACCAAGGCTAAGAGCTTTAACTATGAGCAACGTTAATTAGCCAAATTTTTTCAATTTTCTATCAAGTTTTAAATAATATTTTACATCTAAGCTTTTTCCACTTTGTTTTTCTCTGTATGTGCATGAGGATAGGTGCACAGAAAAACAAAAACTACGTGTGATGCACACGAACCACCTATGAAATGCCTGGACTTTGTTTTGTCCTTAATTTTCTTTATTTTTTAATAACCAGTCATTTTACTTTAGGACAAAAATCTACCATATGAATCTTCTCTCATACAAAAATATTGCCTTTTCTTTATAACTGTCCTTACTAGATTACATTCTCATATCCATGACTTTCTCCAGCTCTCTCTCCCCTACTAACTGATTCCTTTCTCTCTTGTTTCATAAATAACATTTTCAAGTCCATAATTTGAATTAAACTTTAAATAACTCCTTAATTAAACAAATCTCTTTCTTAATAAGAATATATCTTCTTTGGCATATTTTATATACAGAATTATATATTAACTAGAATTCTTATTCTTAGTAATGTTAATTAGCCAAATTTCTCCAGTTTTCTATCAGGTTTTAAAGAATATTTTACTATCTAAATTTTTTCTGCTTTTTATTTTCTCTGTATGTACATGAAGATAAACAGATCTACATGTGATGTACACAGACCACCTATGACATACTTAGACTTTGATTTGTCCTAAATTATTTTCTTCTTCTTCCTCCTCCTCCTCCTACTTCTTCTTCAAATAACCAATCATTTTACTTTATGACAAAAATTCACTATACAAGTCCTTTCTCATGCAAAATTGTTCTTTTTTCTTTAAAATCTTCCTTACCAATACATCTTCATATCCATCACTTTCTTCAGATCTGTCTTATGTACTTACTGATTCCTTTCAGTCTTGTTTCATAAATAATGTTTTCAGGTCCATAATTTGAATTAATCTTTAAATAACTTCTGAATTAGACAAAATTATTTATTTTCCTAGTAAGAATACATCTTTTTTGGCATATTTTATATATAGAATTATACATTAACTAGAATTCTTATTCTTAGTAATCTTAAATTTCATTGGAAACCTAGGAAGCAAGAAATTCCAAACTATCAGATATTTGCATGTTATAGATGAGAACATTTCACAAATTTTAAGAACCTATTTCCCCATATCATAATCCTTTATTGGCCATGACCCAGATCTTCAATGAGCATCAAAAATAATTTTAAGATCTGAAGTTACACAAAAAGTTTATCTACAACATTTATCTCACTTACATATACCCATTTTTTTTGTTTCTAATAGTTCATCTAATTTACTCTTGAAAACTGAGGTATTAGACACAGCTAGTCATCATTTAAAGTTATTTTCTTGTTAACCATTTTCAGTAGCTTAGGAATATCAAGTAATCACTTAAGTAAGAAACTTTAAGTTAAACACATAGTTTTTTGCCACAAAACTATAAAAAATTATTTAATATTTTGTTTCAATTTTCAACAGAAAAATGTTGAATTATGAAGGGCAAGGAGTTTTTAAATCATATTTCAAAGGGATATTTTCACTTATTTTTTTAAAGTAAGTTAGGATTAATTTTATTGCAGAGGACTAATTATTTACAAAATGCCATTAAACAGCTGTATGGTCACACACTTATTTTCAAAAAATGTGAGCAGCACTGTCTTTAATTTTGTAGAATAATTTCACTTATTGTAAAATAAATATTAAGAAACTTATTTTTTTAAATACAAAGTAATACCTCCTCTCCCTTCATTTACATAATTATAGCCATGGTCCTTGACCTAAGAGATCAAATGTGTTTTTTATAACACAGTTTTTCAGTGGTCCCATTCAGAAATAAAATCCATAGGAAAATTAAATTCTCACACTTTCCTAGACAAGCAAAAACAAAAAATGCCAAGTGCTTGCTCCAAATGTAGAACCACGGTGTATACACAATTGCAATTGAGTGGACACAGGTGTGTTTTAACTGGGATGCAAATACAGAAAGCAGAACTACTACTGACTTCCTTGATTCCCCAAACTCTGAACAGCTCCACAATGAATTTCTGGAAATATCCAATGTGTAATAAAGTCTATAAAAGTATTTGGTATTTATTTGTTGAATAAAATTAAGATCTAGTTTATTTCATCTAAATAAAGCATTTTTTTTCTCATATACAGGAATGGTTGAGAGGTCATTAGGAGTTCCTACAGGACACTGAAAAATATTGTGTTATATACAACTGTCCTGAATTCCATTCATCAATTATGATAAGAACTAAAACACTCATGCAATTTCAGAAAAAAACAAACAGGGCACTACTAAATCACAGGCTTAAATCTCATAGAAGACTTTGAATGTGCAAATATTACAAAAATTGATGGCAAGGCATTTTTGTTAGAGAAAATATCAGGGCAATCAAATGCAATCAACGTAATTTAAGATTAGTCACAATTGCTGAAAATAATTATAGTGTTTGGATTTCTATCAGTTGACCTATCTTTTGTTTTTTATTGTTTTTTTCTAACAATCTCTCTATTTCTCTCTGTCTCTCTGTCCTCTCTCTACATAATTACAAACACATGCACATACTACATTATATATCTATAAAATCTAGAATGTGTCTGCTGAAAAACTAGAGACCTCCAAACAAATAACTTGATTTTGATTCCCAAAACAACTAACAATCGTCCTTTAGTCTTAAAGATATTTTAATTCTTCAATTATTCTGTATTTTAGAAGAAAAGGCAAACTGAAAATTATTAGGAAATTTCACTCATGATCCCTCTAATTTGGTAACTATTCTGGAAATTTTAGTTTACTGGATTCACTTCTTTTTGGGAAACTGAATGTTGGAAAGGTGTAATGGCTACTCCAAACATGTATCTGCCTTCTGTCAGATCCATAATTGCACTATATATTATAGACTTAATTTATTTCTTCCTGATTTACATGCAGTGAATGAGACTAAAAGATCAAAATGCTCATTGGTATCATTTTTCTTATAACACCAAACATCTGATGCTTTCTCTTTACATAAAAGTTAGTATTATTTCTTCAAAAATTTATTTTTAATGTTAAATGGTTATGTTACACATTATTCATAAAACTAATTATTTATAATTTACTCTCTGAAAACTGTAATTTATAAAGCATATTTGTTTAGAATCATTATTTAAAATATCTTTAATTTTTAAAATCTTTTAATTACACATTAAAATACCCATGTTAGTAAAAAAAATATGATTTCAAATTTAGAGTGTACATCTAATTTTGCCTGGTAAAATTTTTAATTTCTGTAGCCAAATGATAGCGTATAACATGTCACCTGAAAGTCATATATATGCTCCTATGTTGAATGTTTTCAAAATAAATGAAGGGACAGGTTTTACTGTGTTTTGCTTTATTGCACCTCTCAGAGACGGTGTTTTTTACAAATTGAAGATTTGTGGCAACCCTGCATTGAGCATCTATCTGTACCATTTCCCAACAGTATGTGTTCACTTCATGTATGTGTTCACTTCATGTATCTGTGTCACATTTTGGTAATTCTAATAGTGTTTCAAACTTTTTAATTATTATTATATCTATTATGTTAACTTGTGATAAGTGATTTTTCATGTTAGTTATTTTCATTGTTTTGGGACCCCATAAACTGACCATATAAAACAGTGAAACTAATTGATTAATGTTGTGTGTTCTGATTACTTCAATATTTGACTGTTCCCTTATGTTTCTCCCTCCCCTTGAGCCTTCCTATCCCCTGAGACACAATAATATTGAAATTGGGACAATTAATGACCTTCAATGGCTTCTGAGAGTTCAAATTAAAGGAAGAGTTCAAAGCTTTTCACATTAAATCAAAAGCTGGAAATGACGTGTCTAAAGCAGAGGTAGTATGAAAGCCAGAGCTCTTGCACTGGTTAGCCAAGGTGTTAATGCAAAGAAAAGGTCTCAAGGAAACTAAAAGTGCTACTTCAGTGGAAGCACCAAAGGTAAGAACGAGATAAAGACATTTCTGATACAGAGAAAGTTTGAATGGTCTGGATAGAAGATCAAACCAGCCACAACATTCTCTTAAGCAAAAGCCTAATCCAGCACATCGCCCTCTCAATTCTATGAAGACTCAGAGAGGCTAGGACGCAGCAGAAAAAAAGTTTAAAGCTAGCAGAAGTTTGTTCATGAGATGGAGGAAAGAAGCCATCTTCATAATATAAAAGTGCAAGGGGAAGCAGCAAGTTGTCCAGAAGATCTAGTTAAGATAATTGATGAAGATGGACACACTAAACAATAGATTTTCAATGCGGACAAAACAGTCTTCTGTTGGAAGAGGAGGCCATCTAGAACTTTCATATGTAGAAGGAAGTCAAATGACAACAAAGGATTTAGTATATATTAATAGCATAAACTTAGTTGATAAAGCATCAGTAGGGTTTGAGAGGATTGTCTCCAATTTTGAAAGCTCCACTGTGGGTAAAATGCTATCAAACACCATCGCATGCTACACAGAAATCTTTCGTGAAAGAGACAATCAATGCAGCAAATTCCACTGTTGTCTTGTTTTAAAATATTGCCAGAGCCACTCCAAACTTTAGCAACCACCACTCTGATTAGTCAGCAGCTGTCATCATCAGGAAAGGCCCTCCACCAGCTAAAAAATTACAACGTACTGAAGACTCACATGATTATAGTAATAAAGTATTCTTGATTAACCCTTATTCCATTCAGAAAAGAAAAAAGCACAGCTCACTGCCAGTGCTCATTTAGTTTTACATAAATACATTCTTTGAGGCTGAAGCAAATCTGGCTGATTTTTTCAATGTGAAAATAAAATATAAAAACAGTTCTGGGAGGTAATTCTACACAGAACTAACGTCAGAATTATCTGAATCAGAATCGTCTACTTCAGAAAAATTGGATTCATCAAATTAATCTTCGGCCAGCAATTGTTCAAGAATGCTGTTAACATCACACATAGAAATGCTTGGTTTTCTAGGATTTGACATTTTTAATGATAAAGAATTACTACATTTTGTAAATGGAAATGCCACTACTAAAAACAGAATGTTTTTGTTTCCGAAGTCGATATACTAGAACTTTGCGAAAATAATAATAACAGCAAGGTATTTCATGGCAAAGTTATTTCTGGGTAAATGCTGCAGTCGCAAGCACCATGGGTGAGTATTCTTGTCGGGGCAAACAGGAAATAAGGTACATACATTGTATGTAACTTATGTATATAGGTAATGTAATGTAAGGTATATATGTTGTGTATGCCTTATATATTCTTTTGCATATATAATAAGCTACAGTATAGTTTAAATATAACATTTATATGCACTAGGAAACAAAAAATATCATGTTACTTGTTTATTGCAATATTTCTTTTTTGAGGTGGCCTGCAACAGAACTTGCCATGTCCCTGGTGTATGTCTCTAATATCCTACTTGAAAATATATGGGCAGAAATACATTTTGTTACATACTTAAAAAAATAAACTATTCAAAGTAGGATATATAAAAACCAGAAATTTTTCCATTTAATTAGTTGGCTATTCACATGAGGGAAGCATATGGAAATAAACTAATAGTCACTAAATAAATAGTAATGCTCACATTGTGGAGACTGATAGTGAGTGAGTGTGTGTGTGTGTGTGTGTGTGTGTGTTAAATAACAGCATTCATGGTTTCTTTTGAACATTTTGGCAAAGATGATGTTTGCTGATTAGCATATACTTATGTAATTTTCTTTCATTTTTTTATTTTAAAGGATAAAATCATCATCTTGTTAAAATACTGTTGATTTAAAATTATATTATTGGATGCTTATTATAATGACTCATGAGAAATCAGAGATAGTCAGATTCCCTGACTTCATGAGCACGGATGATATATTAACTTGAGAAAGAGACACTTGGCTGGATGGGAATTCTGGTTCCTGTGCTATGATACTATTTCCTCCATTTATTTGCTTGGATAACTCCTTCTCATTTTTACTGTTTCAATTTACATGTTACTTTTCCCAAAAGGCATTTCTTATTCCTTAATCTTAATCTGGATTATCATTTTGTTATGGGCTTCATGAATTTTAACTACTCTTATCATCTCTTCACACTTTTATGAGAGTTTATCTCAGTGTCTGGCTCTTTTATAGGTTGAAAACTCTGAAGATAGAAAAAAACCAGCACATATCGGTTTATTACTCTATCCTAATCTCTATCAGATGGCCTGGTTTAGAGTAATCATTTGCTGAAAAAATAAAAACAAAACATAGCCATAAGAAAGAAAAATACATACATACATACATACATACAAAGTAAGTAAATAAATAATAAAAGGCAAGACATGGCAGCTCATACCTATAATCTCAGCATTTTAGGAGGCTGAGGTGGGAGGAATCACCAGAGGTCAGGAATTCGAGACCAGTCTGGTCAACATAGTGAAACCCTGTCTCCACAAAAAAAAGTGTAGAAATCACCCAGGAATGGGCCGGGCGCGGTGGCTCAAGCCTGTAATCCCAGCACTTTGGGAGGCCGAGGCGGGCGGATCACGAGGTCAGGAGATTGAGACCATCCTGGCTAACACGGTGAAACCCCATCTCTACTAAAAATACAAAAAATTAGCCGGGCGTGGTGGTGGGCGCCTGTAATCCCAGCTACTCGGGAGGCTGAGGCAGGAGAATGGCGTGAACCCAGGAGGCAGAGCTTGCAGTGAGCCGAGACCGCGACACAGCGCGGGAGACAAAGGGACACACAAAAACACCCACGTAAAAAAAAAAAAAAAAAGAAATCATCCAGGAATGGATGGCATGCCCCTGTAGTCCCAGCTACTTGGGAGGGTGAAGTGGCAGGACTGCTTGAGTCCAGGAGTCAAGGCTTCAGTGATCCGTGATTGCACCACTGCACTCCAACTTGAATGACCAGCGCAAGGCCCTGTCTCAAAAAAAAAAAAAAGGCAAACTAATTTTGCCATCTGCAATGGTGCATGGTATGTAAGAAGTCAAATGAATAAATGAACAAATGAGTATATTAAAAAATAAAGCAAATAATGCTTGTTTACTGCACCATATCTTGTAAATACACCTTATGTAGCTGTTATTGCATTTTATTGCCATCAAAAACATCTCAGCCACATTCGAGTTTGATTTGACCACATTTTGTATGAGCAGAGGTTTGGCAGTATGAGATGGGTTGGCCCAATGTTGCTGCATTTGAAGACGATGGCAGCGGCAGCTAGTTGGCAACCTTAAGGTGTTGGAAAAGGCAAGCAAATAAACTATCCCCTAGTGCCTCCCAAAGGAATGCATCCCTGTATACCCATTGCAGATTTCTGACCTCCAGAACTATAAGATAATAGATTCATGTTAAGGCACTATGTTTCTGGTTATTTCTCAGAGCAGCAATAGGAAACTCGTGCAGATTTGACACATTCATTGTCAGGACTGATGTCTTGTCCTTCGCCATCTCTTCTTCCATCTCTGTTTATAATATTCCTACATCTACCTGCCCTGTGTGCAACCTTAGCCTCCAGGTGGAATGGCTTCGCTTCCTTCACACTTCTTGTGATAACTGCTGCCTTTTATTCTCTGCCTTCTGACTCCACTCTGGGTGTCTTTTGGCTTTTTCTGTTCATCTCATTTCTTGAGAGTGATACTTTACTGGGCTATGCTAATTAATACCACACTTCTTGTTTAAAATCTCAATGCTAGTCCACTTCGTTAGTAATGGTTAAGATGTTCTCTATATATAGAATGTGTGTGTGCGTGTGTGTGTGTGTGTGTATCAACATTCTATATAGACTTCCCTAATATCAATGAGCAGGGTTAAAGTTCCCATGAAACCTCGTGCTCACTTTGGGTGAGGAACCAACTAAAGCTGATTCCACAGCCGATGTACTCATTCATATATTATACTTAGCACATTACTCCTTGACCTCATTGGAGACTAAAAATATAACAGCTTTTCTATCTTGTGTTCCCAGCATGCAGTACCAGGCCAGATGATTATCACATAGCAGGTGTTAAATTAGTAGAGTTCTTTTTGATTGAAAGAGAGTTACAAAACACATTGAAATACAACTAATATATGGACAATACTTCATGGGACCACAAACTTATTTTGTAGCCATTGAGATGACTGCTTAGATAAATATTAAAACTGAAAATTAATTTCAAATCAAAAGTAGAAATCATAATATTGCTATTTAATAATTGTCCCATCAGCTGAATAAAATGTTCTTGAAGACTCAGTATGATTTGAGGACTACAGATTCTCTATTTCTTAGTAAGTAGATAGTTACAGCAAAAGGATTATCTTTGAACATGTATCACACTTTTGTTTTAACTTCAGAAATTCCTGAGTGGCTATGCCATGACATTTTCGTGGAGTACAACATGTGCCAAAATAGTGACTTGATTAGGTTAAATTAAGAAAAGTGCAAAGTATTTTAACATATTTGTAGCAAGAATAGAGATGTTATGGCAAATATATTTGATTCTGAGACCAGAAACTTACAGTGCATAATGTTTTCTGACTTGTTATGACCTGGACCTTTAATCCAAATTTAGTATCTTGACATCAGAATGTAAGAAGAGTGTCCTCACATTGTCTGCACATAGATTGAAAATGACTTCATATAGATGAAGTGGTCAAAAACAAATGGAATGAAACTTGATATGAAGGGAAACAAACTCACTTATAATATGAAAATGTATTGCTTGTAGAAATATATCTGGAAAAATGAAAAGGTCACAGCTGCTTCTGTTAAAAACTGTTAATAAATTATATAATTTATTAACAATTCTGAAAAGAGAATATGCTACTGAATATGATAAGGCTTAAGTTACCAACAGACTGGTGACAATAATTTCTTCTTCTTTGTCAATTAAGTGGAAACATTAAAAATAATGAAATATCTCAAGTAATAAACTCTTTTCTCATTTGGGAGTAACATGGATTAATGGTAGAAATTAAAAGAGTATTGCATTCTCATCCTTTTAAGAAATTGCAATAAGTTCCAATAATGAATGATACATAGAGAGTAATTTTGAATTAAGTTTTTCCCAACTTCCATGTAAAATATATAAGAAGAGGTTAAAAAGAAAGAAGGAAATTACAGCTTGGGAAAAAATAACAATTAGGGCTGGGCGCGGTGGCTCACACCTGTAATCCTAGCACTTTGGGAGACCAAGGTGGGCAGATCACAAGGTCAGGAGATCGAGACCGTCCTGGCTAACACGGTGAAACCCAGTCTCTACTTAAAATACAACAAGTTAGCCAGGTGTTGGCCGGGCGCGGTGGCTCACGCTTGTAATCCCAGCACTTTGGGAGGCCGAGGCGGGCGGATCACGAGGTCAGGAGATAGAGACCACAGTGAAACTCCGTCTCTACTAAAAATACAAAAAATTAGCCGGGCGTGGTGGCAGGCGCCTGTAGTCCCAGCTGCTCAGAGAGGCTGAGGCAGGAGAATGGCGTGAACCTGGGAGGCGGAGCTTGCAGTGAGCCGAGATTGCACCACTGCACTCCAGCCTGGGCGACAGAGCGAGACTCCATCTCAAAAAAAAAAAAAAAAAAAAAAAAAGTTAGCTGGGTGTGGTGGCGGGAGCCTATGGTTCCATCTACTCAGGAGGCTGAGGCAAGAGAACGGCGTGAACCTGGGAAGTGGAGGTTGCAGTGAGCCGAGATCGCGCCACTGCACTCGTTGCTGCCAGGTTAATACTAGAATATATAAATTCTAACACTAGACTATATAAAGCCTGGGTGACAGAGTGAGACTCCTTCTCAAAAAAATAAATTAATTTTAAAAAATAACAATTAATTTTAAAACCAGAATCCAGATAGTATAGTCACTAAAAATGTTTTTAAAGTAGTTAATGGAGGAAAACCTATATAGGCACAACTTTGTAACATAAGCCAACTTACTTCATAAACATTTAAGTGAAAAAGATAAGCTGACACTTCCCATTTCTCTCAAAGTCTGATTTATGACCCAGAGATCTAGATAGATTTCTGCAACAAGAAAGCCAAGAAAGTTATGTTCTGTGTTGCTGTCCCTCTACAACCATGGCTTCCCCACCTTGGTAGCACAAGGTTAAGAATACTTCCATGCTCTTGACACCAGCCTTTCTCAAATAATGCTCCTCATTTGAAACACTAAATACAATAAATTATGGGAGTGACTATTTTCTCAATTATACCAACAAGAGTATACAGCTAGTAACAGTATAGAATACATAGGAGAGTAACTGCTTATATCAATGGATGACTTAGATCTTTAGAATTATTCTGTCACAGAACTAGTTAGGATGTTTTGGTTTAGGACCTAAGTATCAGTACCACACAGGGGCTGCTTTGTGAAGGCGTCAGTAATGTACTCCTTCTTTCTATCTCTCATCTCATGACAAACAATATTTCTAAATTTATGCAGAGAATGAAAACCTTAGGAAACAGATGCAAGAGAAGAGTAAGTAGATTGGCATTCCGGAAAAATAGAAACCATGTACAAGGTATAATATGGAACTGAGACAGAAAGGACCCCAGTGTAAGAGCATCACAAGAATTCACATTTTTCGAGGAATCAGTAAGATGCATTATATCAGAACAAGATGTTGGAAAAAGAGGAGGCTACTTTGCCAAGACAACTGCAGCTTGTCAATGCCCCCTCAAATTTACTGAAAGCTATTTGTAGTAGCCGAACTACTAGGGTACACTGTTAAACAAATACTGCATATGTATAGGTCTTACTGTGCTTGAGACTAAGTGAAAACAAACCAAAAAGTAACACGGTGCCTAAGAAAAATGCTTCTGAACAAAACTGAGATGAAACTTTCAATTTTCATTCAACAGTATTTACTAAAGGGTACTGGTGAGTTGTGGGATCTTGGTGATTTGTTTTTTCAGTATTTTTTTATATACTTTTTTTTTTTCTTTTTTGAGACAGAGTCTCGCTCTGTCACCCAGGCTGGAGGGCAGTGATGCCATCTCAGCTCATTGCCAGCTCCACCTCCACCTCCTGGGTTCAAGCAATTCTCATGTTTCAGCCTCCCGTGTAGCTGGGACTACAGGTGTGTGCTACTACGCCCAGCTAATTTTTGTATTTTTAGGTAGAGATGGGTTTTCACCATGTTGGCCAGGCTTGTTTCCAACTCTTCACCTCCAGTGATCTGCCCATCTTGGCCTCTCAAAGTGCTGGAATTACAGGCATGAGCCACCGTGCCCACCCTTCATATATTTGTGAAACTAAATTTATGTAATGTTTGAAAGATAAAATTAATTAGAATACTATGTGTTAAAACATGGAAAACCCACCAAAGTAATACTTGGTGGAAATTTATAATTTTAATTGCAAAAACAATAGCAAATCCAGAAGGACTAATAGAGAAACACAAGCACTATTTTTTAAGATTGATATAAAAATAAACCAAACTCTGTCAATTGTAAATCAATAAAAAGAGATAAATGAATTTCATGCTACGAAAAATTAAAACAGTAATATACTCATATTGAAAAAGTTAAAAGTTGTAAGTCTTTTGGATGTCAAAGTTTCTACTAATAAATTTCAAATCTGGAAAAATGAACAAATTTCTAGGAATATATAAATGAACAAAGATCACCTACCAAATAAAAATCAGAATATAACAATAGTTTTGCATATTATGCTATTTTCTGTATCAATCTCTCCTAATTTAATGACAGAATGCTTTTTAAATCTTAAAGAAACAGATAATTATTTCCCTTTTTAGTCTGATCTGAAGCACAGAAAATGATGTTTCAAATTTATTTATATATTCTAGTATTAACCTGATATTCCAAATTGCAAAAGATAGAGGAGGAAAAATGTACAGACAAATTTCAATATCGAATATTGTCAAAGGTATTTGGAAAAATGGGTACTTTGATAAAAAGGCTGTTGAGAATAAATTAGGATAAGATTTCTGGAGGGCAAATTGTGGATATCAAAAGAAATACAGCTTAGAAATGGGCATGGATATATTGAAAGAGCTATCTATAAAGATATTCATCAAATATTATGTATAAGAACAAAACAACAGAAGCAATAAAATGTGCAATAATTTGATATTTGTTAAATGAATTTTTTTCACCATGCAAGTAAGCAATTAGCACTTAAGTTTTGGAGGAGTCAAAAGCTGTATATGGATTTTCTACTGCATGGCAGAGTGGTGCCTCCAACCCCATTGTTCAAGGGTCAACTGTAGTTTATAGTTTGCCCTCCATCTAATAATTAGTTATTCATAGCCTTCTTGGTGGCAGAGGGTGACCTAAAGCAACTTTCAACTTTTATTTGTAATTCTAAGTATCTTAATATTTCGAAAAATCTATTTAACTGCACCAATAATTTATATGAGTTTAAAAAAATAATATCATAATTTATAAATATACTTTAAATTGAAGGACAAATTTTTCAAGATTTTATGATTTTAAAGGCTATTAATTCCCAATACATCTCTTTGCTAATGAAAACAGAGATGAGATTCCATCTTCTCTGCAACAAATCTGATAAACATTTTCTCATGTAAATATTTCCTAGGCATACACTTTCTGTGGTAAATCGCATCAAGAATGTGGGGACAGTGCAAATATTGGAAGTCTAACAAGTTACAGTAGAATCCTGTTTAAATAGCACAGCTTCTTTGGAGATTTGTGCTTTTTATTCCAAATGATAAAGATTCTGTTCATAATATGTTAATATAAAAACTTTCCCAATTCTATAGGTGATAAAGAAGAGAAAAATAATGCCTTTAACAGAGACAGTGTTTGATTATTTTATGTTACATGGGAGGGAAACACAGCTTTTATCCAAACAGAGATGGGTAGTATAATGTATTGCTGAAGATGAACTGTAGCTTTTCCATAATATAAACTTGATAAATTTCATAATGAAGGAAACTGACACAGTAATGAATGAGTAGAATTTTGTGATTTTACATTTGTAGGAAGCTGAAGGGATCAATGAATTTGATTACTGCATTTACATTAATATTATCACTTACCCCAGCTTTGTGCTCCATTAATCACACTGGCCTGGCATTCTGTAGATAGAAAAGCAATTTATTTAAGCCAACTAATGTATTTTACTAGTATACAAGGAGTCAAGTGAATTCTTGGTAGAAAATGTGTCCATCACAAAACATGGGGTCTCATACAATTAATTTTTTTTTTACTTAATGAAATTGTCTTTTACATAGATGAATTACAGACTTATTGATAATAGAATATAGTTGTTGTTGTTGTTTTTATTTTTTATTTTTTTACAAAATCCTGCTTTTAACACCAAATATATTCACCTCCAGGAAGATCTAGTATCCCTCTTGTCAAGCTTAACTGATGATAGGATTGTTTACCTAGAAAACCCTAAAGATTCTTCCAGAAAGCTCTTAGAACTGATAGAAGAATTCAGCAAAGTTTCCAGATACAAAATTAATGCACAAAAATCAGTAGCTCCAACAGCAACCAAGCAGAGAATCAAATCAAGAATTCAACCATTTTTACAATAGCTTCAAAAAACAAAAAAAATACATAGGAATATACCTAACCAAGGAGGTGAAAGAACTCTACAAGGAAAACTAAAAAACACTGCTGAAAGAAATAATAGACGACACAAACAAATGGAAAGACATACTCTGCTTATGAATGGGTAGAATCAATATTGTGAAAATGACCATACTGCTAAAATAAATCTACAAGTTTAATGCAGTTCCTCTCAAAACACCACCATCATTCTTCACAAAACGAGAAAAAAAAATTCTAAAATTCATATGATGAACTTGATCCTCATCTCTCACCTTATACAAAAGTCAAATCAAGATAGATTAAGGACTTAAATCTAAGACCTAAATGTATAAAAATTCTAGAAGATAACATTGGAAAAATCCTTCCAGACATTGGCTCAGGCAAGAATGTTATGACCAAGAACCCAAAAACAAATGAAATAAAAACAAAGATAAAGAGCTGAGACTTAATTAAACTAAAAAACTTTTGCAGCTGGGTGCAATGGCTCACGCCTGTAATCCCAGCACCTTGGGAGGCCTAGGCGGGTGGATCACCTGAGGTTGGGAGTTCGAGACCAGCCTGACCAACATGGAGAAACCCTGTCTCTGCTGAAAATATAAAACTTACCTGAGCGTGGTGGCACATGCCTGTAATCCCAGCTACTCGGAGGCTGACGCAGGAGAATCACTTGAACCTGGGAGTCAGAGGTTGCAGTGAGCCGAGATCACGCCATTGCACTCTAGCCTGGGCAACAAGAGCAAAACTCTCTTAAAATAAATAAATAAATAAATAAATAAATAAATAAATAAATAAATAAATAAATAAAATAAATAAGCTTTTGCACGGCAAAAGGAATGGTTAGCAGAGTAAATAGACAAACCACAGTGTGGGAGAAAATCTTCACAATATATACATTTGAGAAAGGACTAATATCCAGAATCTATAGTGAATTCAAACAAATCAGCAAGAAAGAAAACAAAGAATCCTCTCAAAAAGTGGGCTAAGGACATAAATAGACAATTCTCAAAAGAAGATGCACAATGGCCAACAAACATATGAAAAACTGCTTAACATCACTAATCATCAGGGAAATGCAAATCAAAACCGTAATGCAATACCACCTTACTCCCACAAGTATGGCCATAATCAAAAAATCAAAAAAAAAGTCGGTGTTGGCATGGATACAATGAGCGGGGAACACTTCTACACTGCTGATGAGAATGTAAACTAGTACAACCGTACAACCGCTGTGGAAAACAGTATGGAGATTCCTTAAAGGAGTAAAAGAACCACCATTTGATCCAGCAATCCCACTACCAGGTGTCCACCCAGAAAAAAATGAGTCATTATACAAAAGATGCTTGCACATGCATGTTTATAGCAGCACAATTTTCAATTGCAAAAATGTGGAACCAATCCAAATGCCCATCAATCAACTAGTGGATAAAAAAACTGTGGTGTATATATCCGATGGAGTACTAGTCAACCATAAAAAGGAATGAATTAATGTCATTCGCAGCAACCTGGATGAGATTGGAGACTATTATTCCAAATGAAGTAACTCAGGAATGGAAAACCAACCATTGTATGTTCTCGATCGTATGTGGGAGCTAATCTGTGAAGATGCAAAAGCATAAGAATGACACAATAGACTTCGAGGACTCCAGGGGAAATGGTGGGAAGGGGGTGAGGGATAAAAGAATACAAATAGGGTACAGCATATATTGTTCGGGTGGTGTGTGCACCAAAATCTCACAAATCACCACTAAAGAACTGATTCATGTAACCCAACACCACCTGTTCCCCAATAACCTATGAAAATAAAAAAAAATAAATAAAAATTCTGACCAGTAGATCTGCCTTTTGGGATTGATTGAAAATATATATACTAAAAATTCTAAATGTTGTGTAAAGTGCCATGTACAGTTCATTCCTAACCCACATCTAAGACCATAGTTGAAATGTGCTCAGCGTTCTAAGAATAAAAAAAAAATTCTATATTTTTCTATATAGTATTTGCAAATTAGATGCACTCTCATATATTTATGTGGGATGCGCAGGAGGCTGAGGAGAGAGAACAAATTTGTGGGAATGGGTTGGGGATAGAAAGAAAGAAACAAAGATGAGATATGTTCAGAGGTCTCAATTGTGCTCGGGTATCTGAGCCAGTAAATTTCAAGAAAAAGGGGGCAAGCATGGGAAGACAGGAGAGTCTAATTAGCAGGATTCTGCCTGGGCTCTGGAAGGCACTACTGGTTTCCAAGTCGTGGCTAGTTATGATACCAGTTTTGTTTAAGCCTTTGATATGGTTTGGCTCTGTGTCCCCACCCAAATCTCGTGTTGAATTGTAATTCCCGTGTGTCTAGGGAGAAACCTAGTGGGAGGTGATGAATTATAGGGGCAGTTTCCCCCATGCTGTTCACGTGATAGTGAGGGAGTTCTCACAAGGTCTGATGGTTTTAAAAGTGGCAGTTTCCCCTGCACTTTCTCTTTTCTCCTGCTGCCATGAGAAGATGTGCCTTGCTTCCCCTTTGCCTTCTACCACGATTGTAAGTTTCCTGAGGCCCCCCAAGCCATGCGGAACTGTGAGTCAATTAAACCTCTTCCCTTTATAAATTACCCAGGCTCAGGTACTCTTTATAGTGGTGTGAAAATGGACTAATACAGCTTCAGTGTTGTCTGTCTTGGCAACAACAACATTATGAAATGTTAAATGTTAAACATTTAAAACAACAGCAGTTACTACTACCATATTAAAAAACAGAAAGTGAAAAATACATCATAAGAAATTTAAGAACAACAACAAAAACAGCGCCATCTTACTTTTCCATGTTATGTAGCATCAAATTCCGAAAAAGCAGGGGGCCAAATTACTTATGAAATCTAAAAAATATCATTATAATAATTACTTCTATATGATGAGTATAGTATTTTATATTAATAATTATACTGTTTTTTAAAATTAATAAAATTATCTAAGCTTATACCATCTGGTGCTGCAGGTTTTAGTATATTCCTCATTTTACAGATACAGACACTGCAGCTGAGAGCATTAAAACAGCAAACAAAACTTCTTTATGGGACAGCAAGCTTGGGCTTGTGGAGCTTGGGCTCAAAACCAGTTGAGTGCAGCTCAGCCCACTTTACAGGATGCTGTAATGCCTCTTTGAATGGAAACAATTTATCATTATTCATTTAACCAAATGCATGCAGTATCGGTAAGGCACAAGGCATCCTCATGATCTGGGATTTATAGGCAGAATAATAGTACCATTACTCTAGCAGCTCCTTCTGTTTTCTGGTCTGTGTTCTAAGTGATTATTAAATTCACCCAACAGCCCAATGATGTAGATGCCTTACCATCCTGATTTTGCAAATTCAAAAAATTAAACAGATCAAAAACACTTTCAACATCACATAGCTATAGATATTATAATCCTTGCTCTCAAGGAAATGTTTAAATGGGACTTATGCAAAATATCTATCCAAATAATTGTACTCAACATTGAATACTAAATGCTAAACACATTTGTTACATGAATCATACAGTGTATATCATTATTATAATACTTCCCATGTTGAATTTTAAATGTGAGTATTCTTCACTAGAAAAGAGGAAAGTCTTCTGTATATATTCCTGGAGCATACCAAGAAAACAGTAGAAGTGAATATCTAACTTTGATTGATAATAGTAATGGTAAAAGGAAAAACGATTTCCTTAGGAACCTATAGGAGACTACGAAAGGGATCAATATTTGGGAGAGGCAATTTAAATAAGTTTAATACTGTCAGAAATACTTTTTCAACTGATTATTTTCAAGCTTATTTTTAATTTTTTTTTCTCAAAATTGAATTAGTAAATTGTAATGTTCATCTATAAACCATTTGTGTTTATTTGTTTATTTATTATTTGGGACACAGAAGCTGAGCTTTAGGCAGAAAACCTCAGTGGTCTTGTGAAACGTAAATACATTTGAAGGGATAAACAAGGATTACAATCTTTAATCAGCATAATTTCTCATGGCAGTCATTCTTGATGATCTGTCTTAATCTGATAGAGTTTCACAATTTTTGATAGTCATGAAAGTTTACATTTAGATGGGTAACAATATAACTTATCAGCAAGTAACAATTCATTTGTGCTTTGTTTTGTTTTTTAGAATGAATGACAAGAAAATTTGATAGAGGAAATCCAGTCTGATAGTGTAGGGTCAAGTTTTTAGTCTCACTTGAGAGTTCTTAATCTAATTAAGTAGCAAAAGAAGAAGAGGAGGAGAAAAGGGAGGCGGAGGAGAAAAAATATACAAGAATTTTAAGACCTTAATAAAAATTTGTTTATCTTCTATCTTCTCTTACTTGTAAAGAGAAGGCGATTTACACAGCGAAACACCTGAATGATCAAAAACTTAAGTTCCAGTGATATACTTTAATGTCCCTTTATTTAAATTAATTCCATGCTTAAAGTGAAATTCTCATTTCCGATATCATGTTTTCATTGTTCCAGTAGGGTCCTTACATTTTTCTAATTCTTCACCCTTGAAGGTAGTCTTATATGTCTGTAATTAAAGAATGGAAAAAATGCTTTTCAGGAGATTCAGATTACAGATAGAGACAAATGCATTTGACCAATTGTTTTAGTACTCCATTATTTCACATCCATTTAACAGCATATAAAAGTCAATTACATGATTAGAGAATAGTGAATAACCCCATAAGAAGAATGGATATGGATATGGAATTGTTAAAATTGTTATACTGAGCCCCTAGAGAAAAATAACATCTGCAATTAAAAATGATTTAAAAGAAAATAGAAATAACCCAAGGTCACACATATATGGAAGGGCTTGGACAGTAATCCAGACATTTCCTGTAATTGTCAAGTGAATATTAAAAATCAACTGATCTGTTATTCTCAAAGAGTACATACTGTTTTCTTTTATGTTTAGTCTTTTCTTAATGCCTATAAAATAAGACATACTTCAGCCATTCTTGTTCTAAAATTAGAAATTATACATCCTTTTGTTTTTTTTGTTAAAAAACATTAGTTCATTATTTATACACTCAGTATGTTTTTCAGAAAGAAAGAGAAACAGAATTAGAGCACATTAACTTGTTGATTATAACTTAACATTTTATTTTCTTCACTATTTAGATTGGGTAAAAGGATACGGGAGGCTTTGGAAAGCTAAGTGTATATAAAAGCAACTTCATCTTCAAATATAAATAATTACACACCATGTAATAAAATGAATATAATATGCTCTATATATCTAATAGTTTGCAATGACATTTCTCTAAAATGTTTTCTGATTAGGTAATTTTTGGTTTGTTGGCATTCTTGAGTTACTAGCCAATCTAGAATGTTTGTTTTAGATGTGAGTCTGTTTTGGCAGAAGAAGAAAAAAAAAATTCAGAAGGCCCCATCATGATAGGTATTTGCTATCTACACGGCAAACAAAAATACTGTAATAATGGAAACAAGAAGAATTAACCTGCATTGAAAAGTTTATGTTGATTACTACAGACTTCTCTGCTTTCGTGTCATCAAGTAGTTGGAGCATCATACATTCTGAAAACTCTTGGATGAGAAATAGATGGAAACACAAACACTATATCACCTAGATATTTTTGTATAACAATTACAAACTTCATTTGCTGCACAATTGACTTTTATTTTTCTCATAAGTCTAGGAATCAGTTGGGAAGATCTACTCACGGGTAGAAGGGCCTGGACTGGTACACATTATCTCTTTTCCTCCAGCAGACTGGCTGGGCTGTGTTCCTGTGGTGGAAGCAGTCATAAAGGTGGAGCGAAAGAGCGAGAGATTGAGAAAAGAATCAAGCAGTGTCTTCAGAGGCCTAATCTGAGACACCAAACAGGGACTTTTATGACACTCTATTGGCCAAGCAAGTCAAGGCTAGCCCACATTCAAATGGTTAGAAAATAGACTCAACTTCTCAATGGGAGGTGCTCTAATCACATGACAGGGGACATGAATCAATGAAGGGATGAAGAATTAGAGCCATTCTTTTGCAATCAGTTTCACACAAGGAATATGTACTATGTGACCAAGGTGGCCTTAAAGTTCCCCTCAAGTTTACTAAACTTTAGACAGGCTTTTTTCCCTGCTTTTAGGCCCCTGACCTCATTTTCCTTAGAGCATTTACTCTTTCCCTGCTGCTTTGAAATGTATGTAAATCTTCTCCCAGCCTTTTGACAGTTTTACAATCCAGGAATATCTTTCACAAGAACCAGAGAGTCATCCATTTGAAATGCAATCATGAAGGAAGGTAACACCCCTCTCTCCTAGTCTCTGTGAGAGGGCAAGAGCCTTGCCTTGAACTCCACTTAGCAAACACAGAAGGCCTCATCCCAGAGAAAAGTGTTTGCAATCTCAGGAATAGCTTAGTATATGTGACACATTCCACTGATCATATTCCCTTCCCTATGCCCTACAGTATTTTTACACTCCCCATAGCACTTAAAATCCTTCCAGCCTTTTGTTTCAGCAGAGTTGAATTCATCCTCCTATTTCACTAGTTTTGATTAAAGTCTTTCTTACCTCTTTAACTTTGTCTAGTGTAATTTTTTGGACGTGATCAGAGAAAAGTTTGAATTCTGCTTCTGAACACTTTGCCATAATCAGGCTTACCTTCATGACCAATGTACAACTAAATTGAGTTTTTGCAGAAGGAAAGCCCAGTCCTGTTCTGTGTGTTCTCTATACAACCGTAAAAATAAATTGGCAGAAACTGACATAATTTCAACAACAAATAATGCTTTTAAATTAATCTTGCAAGCTAATTTAAGGAGCAATGTGCTATTTAGCAATGAAGTAAACTTTCAACTGTGTTTAAGACTTAATAAGTGTACGGTACTTATCCCTACTTTCTTGATAAATCTATAGAGAGATAATTTCAATCTCAATCTAAATCATGTTGGAAGAGTAGGTCCTTAGAAACACCAACTTGGCATCTTCTTCTGCCTCCTATTAATGGAAGATCCTTGGTGAAAAGAAGGAAAATCCAAGGAAATATTTAAAACACTGATTGTAAGTGATGCTGCTGCTAAAACTGTAATGGATCATTAAACTCTACTGCATATGATCTTCCCTTATAAGAGATGTCTCAGAACTTAATATTGCCATTTTTGAATTTGTCATCTTGTCTCTGGGAAAAGTTTAAGAAAAAGTTACAAAAATCCTATGGCTAAAGTTAAAATTTTTTTTTATGCATGAGATTTTTAAGCAAAATAATAAGCATTATCAGTAACTCATCCAAATGAGTACAATGGAAAAAACCTATGTGGAACTGAATCCCAGAAGAGATCAATTTAAACTATATAAAATGTGAGATCTAGAATTGGACAATGCAAGTGAAGATGTATTTGGTAAAAGAATTTAAGCAGAATAGTTTAAAATTAAAATTTTTGCAAATATAGAATTAATAGTGTGGCACTGGGTTTTTTAATTCCAAAATAATTTTAAAATGATCAAGTTTATGGATAATAGATGCTGTATTAGGGTTCTCCAGAGACAGAACTAATAAGATAGATGTATATGTGAAGGGGAGTTTATTAAGGAGAATTGATGCACATAATCACAAGGTGAAGTCCCGAAATAGGCCTTCTGCTAGCTGAGGAGCAAGGAAGCCAGTCCAAGTCCCAAAACCACGAAAGTAGGGAAGCCGACAGTACAACCTTCAGTCTGTGACCAATAGTGCAACCTTCAGTCTGTGGCTGAAGGCCCAAGAGTCCCTGGCAAACCGCTGGTGGAAGTCCAAGAATCCAAAAGCTGTAGAACTCGGAGTCTGATGTTCAAGGGCAGGTAGCAACCAGTATGGGAGAAAGATGGAGACAGAAGATTTAGCCAATCTAGTCTTTCCACATTCCCCTGCCTTCTTTTATCCTAGTCACACTGGCAGCTGTGTAGATGGTGCCTGCTCAGATTGAGGGTGGGCCCCCCTTTCCTAGTCCACTGACTCAAATGTTAATCTCCTTTGGCAACACCCTCACAGACACACCCAAGAACAATACTCCGCATCCTTCAATCCAATCAAGTTGACAGTCAATATTAACCATCACAGATGCTACTCTCAAAAAGTTCTATTTGCTGTTTAGTTAGAGCAGAGTTTCTTAAGCTCAGTCATATGTGCATTTGGTTCCAGATAATTCTTCGTTGGGGCATGGGTGTAGGAAATGCTACTGTGTGCACCATGGGGTACTCAGCAATATCCCTGGCCTCTACCCACTAAATACCAGGAGACTCTCCTCAGTGGTGACAGCCAAAGATGTCTCCCAATATTACCAGAAGTGCTCTGGAAGACAAATGTGCTCCAACTTAGAACCACAGATTTGTTGAGTGTAGGCATAAAATAAACAAGACAAAAATAGACTTTTTGAAAAATGCCTGTATGTTTTGAAAGAATAGAAGACATCTAACATTTCTCAAACACCCACTATATGAAAGGCACTACACTGGTGCATTGTTTTATTCAATTCAGTAATAACTCTATGCAGTAGATCTAATCACCCTAGACATATAGAGAAGGAGACATTCAGGAATTCACCCAAAATCACACAGCTAGTAATTCCAGGAGCTGAGATTAAAGAGTCAGTTATGACTACTCCATAGTTCTGTCATTTCTCAATCTGTCTCTATTTGTTAATTGAATATGATCAATGAGGACTTCATATTTAGAGAAAATAAGAAATGTCTCCTGTAGAAAAAAAGTATAACTTTATGTTATGAAAGAGAAAGTTATAAATCATTGATAGTCCCCTTTATGGAATTAGTTTCTTCATCACTTTTGTTTGTAAAATATCGGTTCTCATTTTTATCTTAAGACATTATATTTTGTGTCTTAGTTGTATATGTACATAATTTACTCCACTAGAAGGCAAACCAGCTGAAGTTATAGTATTTTCACTTCCACCATTGGATTCTTCCTTTGTCTACCATTGAGCTGTTCATAAGATAACCATGAGCCTCATGTTATATTGAGTGCTTGAATTATGGCTACTCTAAATTCAGAGATGTTGTAAGTATAAAATAAAAATCCTAATTTCAAGTCTTAGCATGCAAAAGGTAAAACAATTTATTCCTATTGATTATAGACTGAAAGGATAATATTGTTGATATATGGCATCAAATAAAATATATTTTTAAATTTTTTCACCTATTTTATTTTACTCTTTCATGTGTCTATGAAAACATTTTCATTTGCATATGCAGGTTATATTGTATTTTCAGTGGACAGTTCTGGTCTAGCATTAAGTGGCTTTTAAATAACTGTTAGGTTGAATGTCAACCATATGGATGTATTTATTTTGACTTTTTATGTATAGATTGTATCATACAATTTTAAAAGTTTAATAACTACATGTCTGCATGTGATATAAGTGTGTGTCTGTGTTTAAATGAATGTACACACAGTAAAGTCTAGAAATTAGGTAATTTATTATCATATTATTGCCCTGTAATAGTTGCTTCTGGCAATGACTGTCTACTACATTTAACGGCTTTTTAGTGAATAAATAGTAATGTTCTTATCTTGTGTTTATATGGTAAATAAACATAATTCCATAACAGTATATTAGAATAGGACACTAGAGTTAGTTTTAAATATAGATGAAGTGTGTTTCCAAAATGAGGTGATTTCAGGATCAGCAGAATTATGCCTCTGCCTCCCCTAACATCTCTTCAAACTGAAGGTTAATACTACAATTTATATAATGTGCCGTTTCCTTAAGACTTGACAATTCCTATTAAAATAAAATCCTCAGGTAATAGTTAAGTTTTCATCAACCATTTAAGGTGCTGATTTCAGATCAGATAATAAAGGACACTTGTTGGCAAATGGAGTAATAATGACGTGGTCAAGGAATTTTGAATGGAAGAGGAATACAAATTGAAAAATAGGGACACCAGAATAATTTTGGACCCTTGAACCTCAGATACAAATCTTATACTTCATATTGGACCGCACAGATATAAAACACTTCTGTCATTTCAAAAACTTCCATTGGTTTGCACTGTCTAGTGCTTTGTATGTGATATCAATTTTATTTTATTTATTTATTTATTTTGAGATGGAGTCTCACTCTGTCGCCCAGGCTGGAGTGCAGTGGCTCTATCTCAGCTTACTGCAAGCTCCGCCTCCCAGGTTCATGCCATTCTCCTGCCTCAGCCTCCCTAGTAGCTGGGACTACAGGCTCCCGCCACCACACCCACCTAATTTTTTTTTTTTTTTTGTATTTTTAGTAGAGATGGGGTTTCGCCGTGTTAGCCAAGATGGTCTCGATCTCCTGACCTCGTGATCCACCCACCTCGGCCTCCCAAAGTGCTGGGATCACAGGCGTGAGCCACCGCACTCCGCCAATATCAATTTTATTAACAGTGGCTAATCAGAATAACGACCTTTCAGACACATCCACGTCTTAATCCCCAGAACCTGTAAATATGGAAAAGTGAAATTAAGATTGCAGATGGAACTAATTCAGATGACCATCAAATAGAAAGATCATGCTGGATTTTCTGAGCGGTCTCAATGCAATCACAGGGGTGTTCACAAGAGGAAGAAGAGGCCAGGGTGATGGGACATGATAAGGGCTTGAGGCTGGAGGAAGGAGGCCATGAGCCAAGAAATGTGGGCTCTCAATACTCAAAAAATAAGAAAATGGGTTCTTCCCTAGAATCTCCAGAAGGGAATGCAGCCTTGCTGATGCCTTGGTTTTTGCCCAGTGTTTTTCTTACTGGACTTTTGACCTGCAGAATTGTAAGATAGTGTGTTTGTGTTTTTTCAAGCCACTAAACTTGTGGTAATTTGTCACAGCAGCAATAAAAAATTAACACAAGTATTTATCTAAAGTAATTTCACTCACTACTCAAAAATACACAATCTATTTCAGTATTTTTGACTGGGTGAGAGAGGGTATGTTCTAGGGATGGAGCATTTTTTTTCTGGATAATTGTTTCTTGTTAACAATTAGGTTAAAACATGTGGAAATTACCTCTTCCTTTTATCTTGAATGTACTATATACATTCAAATTCTAAAGCATGGTAAAACTTTAATTAATGGAACATAATTAATGAGAACTCCAATTAATTGAAAATGTGTGTGTCACCGGGGCCTGTCGTGGGGTGGGAGGAGCGGGGAGGGAAAGCATTAGGAGATATACCTAATGTAAATGACATGTAAATGATGAGTTAATGGGTGCAGCACACCAACATGGCACATGTATACATATGTAACAAACCTGCACGTTGTGCACATGTAGCCTAGAACTTAAAGTATAATTTAAAAAAAAAGAAAATGTGTGTGTGTGGTGTATGTGTGTGTGTTTCTTTATTCAACTTAAAAGGGGAAAATGATAAATGTACGGAAACTTGCATGAGGAATTCAAACCTAAAAACAAATTGCCCTAGTTCTGGGGAAAGAATCCATGCAATTCAACACTCTATATTTGTAGCAAAAAAATGATTTTTAAGGCACTTAAATTATTTTCAGTGTTCTATGTAATAAACATAGAACATAGGTGGATGAATGTAAATGAAGGTTAAGGTAAGAGATCCAAAGTAAAAAAAATTTCTTGTATTAGAGGTTATAATAAACAGTTCATTTTTAAAAATTACAATTACTGGCTTCTCCAATTCCTGTGAAAGCAAAAGAAGGTTTAAGGTTGAGATGTTTCTAAAAAAGAAATAAATTAATCGTTAAGATTTTTTCCCCAATTTCATCTGGTAGACTATTAATCTTTATAAATAAAATACCTATTAATCCCATTTCTTTCATTTGATGACAAAAACTGTAATTTCCTTAGGATGTTAGGGGATGCATGAATTTCCATGCTCCTGTATGTTACTTAAACTTTTTATGCTTTGAAATTTTCTCTGGAACTTCCAAGGTATCATCATAACTTTTCAACATTCGAGCTTATGTTTTAAATGAGGTAAAGCCTAGTATTTCTGAATATGTCTTAATTTTCATGATAAATATGTGTAGATATTTATCAAAATTCTTTATGTTCTTTATCTTTCTGATTTACTGTGTGGTCCTTTACCTTAAATGCAGAAAAAAAATATACAGAAAAAATTCATTGGCCGGGTGTGGTGGCTGACACCTGTAATCCCAGCACTTTAGGAGGCTGAAGCAGACACATCACCTGAGGTCAGGAGTTCAAGACCAGCCTGGCCAACATGGTATAACCCCAGCTTTACTAAAAATACAGAAATTAGCTGGGCCTGGTGGTACGGCCCTGTAATCCCAGCTACTTAGGAGGCTGAGGCAGAATCACTTGAACCCGGGAGGCAGAGGTTGCAGTGAGCAGAGATCACACCACTACACTCCAGCCTGGGGGACAGAGCAAGACTCTGTCTCAAAAAAAAAAAAAAAAAAAAAAAAAAAATTGAATTGAATCTGTCCTAAGGATAACAAATATAAACATATACTTACACACCCTCCAGGGTATTAAACTGTAACAGTTAAAACTAAACACTCAGGGGAAAAAAGTATCTTTTTAAAAATTATAAACAAACGGATTGATTAAATTAAATTAGATTAAATTTGATTTTTAAAAAGTAGCTGGCCCGAAAGAAGGCAATCTTATAATTGTATTTTACATTATTTTTGTCACATTTCTATATTACTTTATGATCTATATTGATTTAGTTGATGATTATTTCAGATTATCTCCTATAACTCTACCTTGAAATCCTCTTGCAACTTTTAAAAAACGTATTATTCTCGATAGAAACTCCTCCATTCATAATTCTTACGTGGTACTTATAGTTCAGTGAGGCAAAGAGAATCTTTGCTTGGCTTTTCAAATAGATGAGCGTTAATAAAGGGAATTAAATATATGAGAATTAACCGCTGAAAGGGAAGGAAGTGATCACTGTGACAGATGGTGAGAAACAGCTAAAACTTGGCTAGAGAAAGAAAAGAAAAAGATAGGGTTCCATAACTTCAGAGCCGAAAGGATGTGCTGGGTGCAACTGACGCTCAGAATTTTAAAGAAAACAAATTCAACAGCTGTATCTAATATTTCTGAAGTTTGTTCTGGTATGCAGAAGATGGTTGAAATCAGTGGAAACTTCTGAGACCAGCAAACTCGTGGTGTCTCTGGCCAATATGTGCTCTCAAATTCCCTTGTAAAAAGTCTTACTTTTAGGGCCCATTCCCAAACTTAACTCATTAAGTCTAGAGTTGTATACATTATGAAGTATCTTCAGTAGTGAAAATGTTTCTGTATAACAATTTAAATTTCCAAAGTGAAAGAAAGTGTATGTATGTGTGTAAATGAATGAATTCTTAAGTTTATAATATTTCACTCTCTTCTTCATCTTTACCTAAAAGGGCAAAAGTTTCATTTCAATATAGTTGCCTAATACTGTATAACCATTTCCATTACTAGAAGAATTTGATAAAATTCTTATTTTATTTTCGGAGAAAATAATTGATTATATAGTAGCCATTGTTTTTTGGGACAACAATGTTAATTGTACTACAATTTCCTTCTGTAGTGTCTTTCTATTGGTGGCCATCAAAATCCAGTCCACGTGTTTTTTGTAAATGCGACTTCATCTCCCAGTATCACAAGGACTGCCAAATCCAGAAGTAAGTTAATTCATGCTTTGCATTTATTAGAAAAATAAATCATTCAAATATTGACATATGATCCCTCAAAGCTAGTAATACAAAATTCAATTGTAAATTTGAGTTCTCTGGAAAAAGATTCTCTTTTTATCCATAAACTGTAAATCTGAAATGGTTTAGGGACTAAAGCCTTGGTATGTCATATTTAATACTATTTGATGCTTAAGATTAAATCCAAGAGGCAGGCATGGAGCTCAAATATGAAGAGAAACGGGAGTCCAGGCTTAAGTGTTGTTTGTCCCATGCCTTGAATTTTGAGATTATTTCAGTCAACAAATACTTTTTCAGCTTGAGCTAATTTGGGTTGTATTTTCAGTTAATTGTAACCAAAAAAGTTATTACTAATTAAATAGAGTATATGCTTTGTGACATACGCTGCTTTTATATAATCACTAATTTATCTCAAATGCCAAGAACAGTTTCTGACATATAATAGACACTTAATAACTATTTTTACAATAAAATATATAAAATAAATTTTATGCAAAATAAGTTTGATTTTGTAGACTGTATAAAACAATTAAACATTGTCCTCTAGGTTTATTAATTTTGAGACATTTATAAATGGTCTTTTTAAAGGGAAAGAGAATATCATTTGGGTAGTTTAATCAATTTTTATCTTTCTCTTTCTAGCTTTTACTGAACTTGAATTTCAATGTGAACAGCAAGATTTGAATAGAAATACTTTACTTTGACAACAATTAAAATTATTCATACCATGACACAGTTCAATGTATTACAGACTAATTAACTGCATTTTAACTTCATGATGATAAAGAACTCTAAATAATACTTCCTCAAATATCTGTATGGTACCACTACATTCCAGAGCTTTTGATTATTAATAGCTATGCTTAGTACCATGGTCGCTCATCTATTGATATTCTAACAGTGGCCTTTCCACTTTATTTCTTTATGCTTTTGTTATTGCTTACAAAGAAAAGCCTTCATGAAGCATACAGAAAGCACAATATTTTTCATTCTATTCATCTTCACTTTCAAGCATTTGGGACTCTTGAAACAATGGAAAATGATCATTTTCTCTTATTTTTAAATTGGATTTTAATTAGAATATATAAGTCCTGCATGGTCTTCAATTATATTCTATATTTCAAGTGATTCCATTTACTGTTTAATCATAAATATCACTTCTGTTAGTACTTTAAGTACCGTATAAAGCAGTAAAACCATGGCAAAAATTACAAATTCTTATGTTCAAAATAGGAAGAACCTGCACATTCAATAAAAATCTTATTTTACTGTATTTTTATATTTACATTACACTTGTTAGCTATATCATGTAGGTTTTTATATCATGGGTTTGAGTTCAATGATTTTTAAAGTCTATCTTTTAGATGTAATCTATCGCTCCCTCTCTCTCTCTCTGTTCCTCCCTCCCTCTCCCTCTAGCATTTTATTTTGAGATAATTTTAGACTTCCAGAAGAACTGCAAAAATAGTACAGAAAATTTCCATACAACCTTCAGCCAGCTTCTTCACATGTTAACATCTGAACAAAACCATGGAAAATTATTAAAACTAAAAAAAAAAACCTTGGTCTAATGCTATTTTAGCTAAACTACAAAATTTATTCACATTTCACTGAATCTTTCTCTAATGTTCTTTTTCTTTCTGTTGGATTGGGATTTATTTCAACAGACTCCACCACTGGCGCTAACTACATCTGCAGTTTCTACTTTCTTTCTCCTTTATTGGAGAGCTTAGCTCTTACATTGAAAGTGTTAATTTTCATCATCTTCCCCAAACCCCTCTACTTTCTCTTTTATTTAAGGTCTAAGTTATGTTTCTATTCTGTAACCAAGAACATCAGCACTACAGGTATATAGACAGCCAGTTTAACTTGAATGAAATTATTATAATATGGCTGAATTTCTGAAACAGATGAATTTTTTGGTTTAAACCAGTCAATGCCTGTATACTGACATATGCAAAATAAAGCACTACTTTTACTGGAAAACTCTCATTCCTCAAGTTTTATTCCTCTTTTGTTCTTGGCAACTCCCAGACTTCCACGCTAATGCTTATTCTCCTTCTTATTGGTAACAAAAACTGTCAGTTTATCCCCAGTGATTCCTTTTAAATCTGCTTTTTCCCCCTTTCATCCTTGTGGCTATTCTGTCTTCCAGTCTCTGCCCACCTGTTAATTTCTGACTGGCCTGCAGTCGCCTGCAGTCCACTTCCCCTGAGATTCCCCACACCAATAATCCACAGCATCATCACTCCTCTCAAGCACCTCCTATTCCACAGAGAAAAGACAACGTCTCTGAACAGAGTCGGCCCAGTCTCTTCTCTTGACACTTTGCTTTATCAAATGTGTACTCTCTTTTCTCTCCCTCACCCTCTTTCCGTCAATTGTCTCCCATCCCTGAGTAAACGTACCTTATACTTAATGCAAGAACATGCTCCTGTCTCTGTCCTCTCACATGTAATTCCTTTTTATTATGTATATTCTCCCTCAAGCCATTCTTTTCTGTCCATTGCAGCCTCCCTCCCTGACATTATGAGTTCTGAATCATTTACCTTTTTCTCACATAAATGTCTCATGCATCAATTCCTCTGCATATGACATTCACCTTGCCGGAAATTACCTCACCTCTGCCTTCCAGATTGAATCTCCCAAAAAAGAAGCCTAAGCAAGCACAAGTGTCCTTGTCAGTGTCACGCTTTGCCTGGCTCCACACAGAGGCAGGTGTCACTCTAGCACCTGTGAGCTCCTGATTGGATAGCTTAGCTCTTAAATTGAAAGTGTTAATTTTCATCATCTTTTCCCAAACCCCCTTGTATTTTCATCTTTACAACATCGCCTACCCTTTATTGTACAAGACCCTAGGAAATACTCTATGCATGAGTAGAAATAAACAAATAAACGAATACATTCGAACAGCCTACATATTTTCTCAATAGATAATGAACAAATAAGGAAGGCATGAGCCATCTCTAGTGTTGTCACTCTTCTGTCACTCTTTGAAATCTCGGCCATGTCTTCAGCTTAGATAGCACAAGGGAGAGAGTGAAACTAATTAATTAATAATTGCTTACAGAGAAGCTACTAGATTTTCAACACTATAGTTATCAGCTGAGAATAGCTCATAAACTCGTTGAAAAAAACTAGAATTTCTTATCTTTTTATTTGTCCCTGAATGCCATAATTTTTATTCATTAACTGGAAAATAATTGTTTAGCAATAGGCTTTTACCATATATAGGCAAGGTGTGAAAATGAAGTGTGGGATCTTCACATGGAATTATAATTTAAAAAATTTTTGAGTGATATTTAGTATTTAAAACAGCCCATTCTAAACACCAAAATATTTCATATTGTTGGATAAAATATATATTGTATACATACATAAGGTAACATGTATTTTAATATAATAAAATGTAAAAATATTTAAATTAATTTAATACAAGTAATATCAAATTAATAAAATTTTATTCTATTAATATATTAATATATAATATAATATAATTTAATATCTAACCCATTTGGATTGAAGCATAGGTGTAGCATAGAGTTTGGAAATTTGTCTGCATATATATATATGTATTGGTAGCACATATTTTATCCAACAATATGAAGTATTATATATACTTCATACATAGTGTATGTGTGTGTGTGTATATATATATATATATATATATATATGCAAGTCTATAGTCATACATATATGTAGAACCTCAGAAGAGATCTTCAATTTGGAGCTTTATAAAGATTCACAAGAATTTGTTACAAATTGTTTAGTATGTATTCTACAATAAAAGTTAAATATAGTTAAGTATATTGTTTATTTAGGCAGAACTCTATATATATCGACTTCTTAGATAAAATCGTCTAACAGAATTTCAATTTTTTTTCTTATTGAGCGTCTGATGATAACTTCTAAAACACTGTAATTAAAAGAATGATCTTATCTGACCTGCTCCAAATTCTTGTCGTCTTGGTGTTCCAGTTCTGATCTTTTCCAAGTGGGTGTTTTCCCTTTTTATCCTACCCCCAGTAAGCCCAATTTATTTAATCTCCTCATTTCTCTCACTCCATTCAGGGATGGGATAACATTTCATTAAGTTTATTATTTTCAGATATTCCTTGCTCTTTGCATCTGCAAATACTCTAATTTGACATCAGGAACACTTCTTTTAAGGTTGTGTAAAATTCTGGCTACTAACCCAACTGTCTAATGCAAAGCTGTGTGTATCACAACACACAGGTGCTTCTATCTAAAGCATTCTTGTTTACCCATTGGCATTTTCTAACATTTTCTCAATAATCCAGTGGAGGCTGCGTTATTTCCCCATGCATTATATTTTGTGATGTCTTTAATTTCCCTGCTGTATTCCTTAACACAAGTCATTCTCTAGAGTAGAGATGTCAAATAAGTCTCTTGTAAATTGGAATATTGCAAATAAAGTGTATATTACTTCTGGCTCTGACAATGTCCATATCATTTATAACACCATTTACATGCTACTTACAAACAATTTTCAGTGGATCAAAATTATTGTGTTCAAAAACTTTCATATAGCATACTGGACATCTTCTTTTCTGATAGAATTTAGCTATAATTAGGTCTCTACTGTGGAAAGCAGTAAGTTCAATTAAATGTCCTGCTGTTTGTGCCATGCTGCATGCTGTGTAAAACTGCTAAGCAGAGGCAGCCCAGGAGTCATACTATTCATACATCGCAGGCCCACAAATGAGTGGCCTGTAATGGGCGTTTATTTAACACACACACACACACACTCATGTACACATCTACATATCTTGCATGTTATGAATGAGAAAACTGAAGTCAGACAAATTAATTTGGCCAGCTACTAATGGGGAGGATCAATATTGGAACCCAAGCCTGCCAAATCCCAGAGCGTTTTAAGTTATAATTTAGTGCCGAAAGTAACTAGCACAGAAAAAGTTTAAGATAAGTGTATAATTAAAATGAAAAGAGTAAAATTTGGCCTCAGAGGTCAGTGAGAATGATCTAAAAACACTAGAAAATTTTTCTTGGAAGAGATGGTATAGACTGGATTTTCAAACTTAGTCAATTGTTTTGGCTAAAAATGGGTGGGATAACGGGCATACATAATTTCAACCAGAAAGAAAAAAGTATAATCAAAGTCACAAAATGAAAAATATGAGGTGTCCCATATGTGATAAACTTAACATATAATATTTAACTCATTTGGAGTGAGGCACAGACACAGCATACTGTTTGTAAATTTTTCTGCACTCAACAATGCTTAATGTCCTGCCATTGAGAAGTTCATCTCAGGTCTGTGAGATGTGAAGATCTTGTTCATTCATCATTTATTGAGCTACTAGTTTCAGACATGAGAGTAGGTGTGCTACATACGTTACATGCATTATTACTACCTTTAAGAAGCTTTTGAGATAGGAAACAATTTATATTGAGCAAACTTAAACATATTCACTATATCGTATTATATTATGATGTACTGTTAATTGTTTCAGCTTTCCAATTTAGGTAGATGACTTTAAATCATTATATTAGCACAGGGATATTTAATCTAAGGACCACCTTATATCAGGTGTAAGGCTTTCGTCATTGTGCATAAACATCTCTGAGACCTAATTTATTCAGCATCATAAAATGGAATTAATAACACCTCACAGGATTTGGAGAATATTAAGTTATCACACATACATGGGGGCACAGGATCTGTCCTATGCCTAATCAATGCTAGTTCCTTTCTCCCTGTGATGGAGTGCTAAATGTAATGTTTTGAACAAAAGATATCAGGGTTCAGAGAACCAAAGGTCAATGTAGGTTGGAAAAATGGATAACGTGTTAAGAAATTATTATGAGATTTTCTGACTTTTTTACTAGAAAGACCTATTATGAAATTCTCATAGGCAAAGAAAAAGAACAAGTGTGTATGTGTAAATTTATGCATACAACAAACAGAAAGGAAGAAAGAGAGAGAGACCATTTCAGGGCTGTTGGCACATCAGTATAATACGGCAAAATAAGGGCATTTCTTATTCAGGAAGGATCAATGTGGGTGCCAGGGGTTGATGTGCTGCATGCCAAAGTTGGAAAGTTTGATTGGAGGTTACTTATGAGTAATGAAAGGACTACTGAGAATCATGCTATTCTCTATCACTACTCACTTCGAGTTTCCACACCTAAGTTACCCACTCTGAAGACTTCAATGGTTTCAGTCTGTCTCACTGTGAGTATTACCCTTCCTCAGATTGCCTCACTGTGAGGGGATCTATTTTTTACTCATTCCAATGACTACTCTTTTTGCTGTCTCTGATGCTTGCACACTTAATTAAATAGGATGGATACCAGTGAATATAAAAAGGAGCCCACAACTCATGAACATCCATCACACCTATTTTACTATATACTCCCACGACAATGCATCATGTAGATACCTGAATAACAGGATAGTTAAAATGTGGCAGGTTGCTACTGAAAAACAGTTTAAGAGTTTTCAAACAGATGTGCTAAGTTTTTGCATTAGATAAATTTTCCTTCTTCAGTTTTTCTCTGAGCATTAGAAATGTCACCACCTTTAAAAAGGTCACATCAACTTTAGTCAAGATTTAAAAAAATTACTCTAGAGTGTCTTTTTAAAACTGTATTTGTCTTCTAAAATTTAAAACACTTGCAAAAGGTAATCCAATTTGGCAAGATGAGAGTTTTTCTCTATTTTAATATTCACATAGTGAAAAAGAAAATTAAAAATACTTGAAATGTTCAGTGAATTTGATCTGTATACATCTTTAGTTCTTAAGATTGGTATACATTAAGTCAATATAATCATATAAATGCAATTCTAAATACATTCTTACAAACACATTTAAGTTAGCAAAATTATTATTTGCAATAGAACCAAAAAATCTGCCTCTTATTAATACATTTGCTAATAAATTTCCTTAATGTACTGCTTTAGCTCAAGTCCACTGTTACAGATACCACATTTACATGGTGTCATATTTAATGAATCAGTGCTTTGAACACCTCATTTATAAATACATACATATATGAAGGTGATTTCATGCAAAATTCAAAGGCTAGAATTATTTTCACATGTATTTTCCTTTGTATGCCTTTATTTTGACATTAGAAAACCAGCATATTTAACCTAAATGTTGTAATTGTTTTTATTCTCTGTTCTAAAGTAGGCAAGATTTAAGGAAAGCCATATCTGATTAAAGTGAAAACTAATCTTTTTCACTATGACTCGTCCTTTTCTAAATGAACTCATTATTATACATAAACAATCCTATTGTCTCTAGCTTAAATGAAGGACCCCATTATCTTTTCTTATCGTATTAGAGCCCTTGAAATATGGATTTGGCACAATTTTATTGGTAAGGGTCTTCCTAACTCTGATGGGAAGTATTACAATTAAGTGCATACAGTATAAGCTACTTCAGTGAATAGAGCTTTTCACACAATAGAGGAAAGAGAAGAAGCTCTCTTTTCTCAAGTCCTATTGTTTCCCATTAGGAAACCCTATGTGGTGAGGATACAGAAAAAAATGTATCTGAGTTTTCTGTAGCACATCCAGAGAGAATAACATAAGATTGACTATTCGTCTGCTTCATTTGTCTTTGGATACCGGAATCTCAAATCAGATAGTCAATTAGTGTCTCTTAGTTCAGTTACTTAAAAATAACAATGCCTGCAAGTGATCTGTGAACTTGACCAAATGAGTAAAACCACAAACTCTAATTAACATTGTATAAAACTTGTATTATGTAATTAAATGTGAGGAACCATCAATGGTACATAAAAGATTATGATAAATCTCTAGTTTCTCATTTCTAATGAGAGCACTGATCACTTTCGCTGAGTGAACGGGCTTGGTGATAGTTACATTCAACCCTTGTTCAGATCATCTGAGATATAGTAGGATATTAATGACAGCTTTCAGGTCCTCTGTTACTTACTTGTTGGTCTAGTTCATGCTCTTACTGAAAAGTAGGTTTTACTTTTACCCGTTAACCTAGGTATGGAGTTGTGACAGCAGCACCGGTATTCTCTAAGCTAAGCATCTCTTTGAGACTATCAGCTTATGTGGATCCGATGGATACAGTACTTTCTTTCTCTGGAGTACATTCCCTATTACTCTGTATGTAGGAAGGACCTTAATAAGAGTGGATGAAAAGGGACTCTCCATTTCTGTAGGGCCATGAAACTTCCTGGGAAACATCATTAAACATTCCTTCAGGAGACATAACCTGGGGAGAAGACCACGGCTCATTTTTCATTATGTAAGCTACGTTAATATATGCCATATGTTTAATAAACATTATAATATTTGTCTTTTGTTAATTATAATGAAAAAGAGAACAATGAAAGTCAGAAAAATATCAAATGAAAATTCTAAAAGCCTAATAATTCCAACACAAATGGGTAATTTATATGCATTTTTATGTAACTGTGCAGACTTTTGTAGAATTTTAAAAGGTCTGTAGTATGCCACAGCAATAACATTCTACTGTTTTATTGAAGTTGTTCATAATATGTCTAAAACTGTAATGAGTCATTTTATAGCTATAAGTGCAAAACAATCATTAATCAAGGAAATTTTCAAAAAATCAAATCAGTTGGTCCTAATTTGTACATTTCTCAAAAGTTAGGGACACATACACCAAAAAGCTGAAGGCTTATTGATAATGTTTTAAAAATATATCAGCATAAAATGATTATAGATTCACAGGAAATTACAAAATAGTACTCTTCACCAAGGTTTCCCTAGTGATCACATTACACACAATTATAGAACAATATCAAAAACAGAATGGACACTGGTGGAAGGTGTGCATGTAGTTCAATGTCATTTTATCACATGTAAATTTGGGTACCCACCACCAAACTCAAGATAGTTTATTGAATTGCAGCAAAGACCTCCTTTACACTAACCTTTTATAGTAATATCCACTCTGCTCTGTCCCCACCATCCTCAACTCCTGGCAACCTGTTTGAATCCATATAATTTCACCATTTCAAAAATGTTATATAAATGGCCTCCTACAGTATGCAAGCTTTTGAGATTTGTTTTGTTACTCAGCAAAATGCCCATGAGAATTATTCCAGTTACTGCATGTACAAATAATTTATTTATTTTCATTTCTAAGTGTAGCTCTGTTTTGATCTATCTGTACTGTTTTTGCATGTATCTCAGATAATCCTAAATCCAGGTGTAAGCAGGGCTGTGTTCCCTCCAAAGACTCTAGAGGAAATATCTTCTTGCTTCCTCCACCTTCTGGTAGCTGCAAGTATTCCTTGACTTGTAATGGCATAACTCCAATCTCTGCTTCCAGGATCATGTGCCCTTCTCTGTGTGCCCTTCCTTATGTCTCTTATGAGGACACTTGTTGCATTTAGGGTCCGTTGGGTTAAATCCAAGTGATCTCATTTCAAGATCCTTTACTTAATTACACCTGCAAAGACCCTTTTTGTAAATAAGGTCAAATTTGCAAGATCCAGGGGACATATACTTATGGGATCATCACTCAATTCACATCAAGGGCTTTAAGCATTTATACTCCTATAAATATTCAAAATTATTCAAATAAAAATGCTTTAAAAGAAAATATTATAGGTCAATAATATGTTTAATTTTTTTAATTTAAAGCAAGAATGAGGTTTTTGAATAATATCTTTGTGTCATTAATAATTGGAACTATTAGTATTTAAAGTTCAATAATAGAATAATAATAGCAACACAGATTTGTAATACTTTTATCTGTTTATAAAAAGAATCCATATCCACTATCTCATTGGAACTTCAGAATAGCCCTCTAAGTTTTAATTCTTTTTCACTCAAAGTGGTCCTTTAAAATATAATTTAATACTGTTTTTCACTTACTTAAAAAAACTGGATATTTGAGCAGTTGAGAGATTTGACAAAGGCCACACAGAACACGAGGGCCTGAGCAAAGAGGCTGACACCCTCCTACCTTCGCACTATAGCTCCCACTCCACATTCTATTGGTAGTAATTGAAGAACTGGATTAAAGAAAATGGTTTTATTTCCTGGGCACTTGTTCATTTTTCCAAACCATTTTAAGGTCAACCTCATGTGACTCTTAACAATTATTTTCTGTTTCTCCTTAACTTCAAAAGTTGCCACCTATTTATATTTATTGTCAGTTTTCACAGGCTGTTCTTCTTCCTGTCGAGTTGTCTTCTTAAGTGTTAAGCTCATTGTAGGCTCAGATGAAATCTGTTTCTTCGTTCTTAACATCCCACAAACTACTACGTTACTCATGACCTAGCAGATTTTAAAGCTTATAAAAAGAGATCCACATTCAAATGTTTAGTGATTAATTTAATCCCTCTCCCTCTCTAGGATTTTACTGGGTGGAAATATGATGACAGACTAATACCACACTCTAGGTAACTAATGTTTGTTCAGTTGATCGATTGTGCTAAGTGTGTTAATGGTAACAACATATATTTGAGGAGAAGATATTTTCTAAATTATAGCGATCCTATTTTTCAAAAGGAGGATGAAATCAAAATTCTACTGGGTGTAGGTAGAGATGCAATTTTATTATTTAAGGAACCATAGCTTAAAGGATAAATGAAAATTGTCCGAATGGTCTCCCTGCCGTGTTTCAATAGTGTTATGACTTCACCAGCCAGTTTTACACCAAATATTTCAGTCCTGAAAATCCATTGAAGATCAATGGATCTATATGAGGAACATATTTTTCCTGCAGTACTCCTCTGGGAACTATCTCTACAGCTTATTTTTGATGATTAAATGTTTATATGGAATTTCTAAGATGTGTGTTGCTTTCTATTTATCTTTCCCCAACCTAATGTATGTACTTTGGGGATTATTTCTGATGGAGTTTTACAGCTAGCTATTAATTCTTAGATGTTGTTTTGTGATGCTGCTTTCTAGTTTTTCTTTTGTTGAAAAATAAACTTTTTGTTGCTTATGAGAATTGAGACAAAATTAGCCTTTTAAAGTATTCTGCATTGGATCCATATGCAATGAAAATGCTCAAAATTAATGTGAGATTGTAATTGATCCTCTGGATATATTCAAATACACCCTCTGTGTGTACATGTGGCTGTGATATTTCTCATTTTAAACTATCTTTACACAAGACAATAATAATCATTGAAATAAGGCAGCAATAACAAGCTTCCAGAAAAGCCAAAGGGCTGAGGGAGAGGGGCTCGGAAGGGAAAGGGAAAGAAGGATGAGAAATGTTTTTTCTCTGGTTTCTCAGCATCTCACCAGACTGTGAGTCCAAATGAGACCGTTTGCTTGAAATAAACTGCACGTCATTGTCTCTGGCCCCTGTCTACTCCTACATATGACAGCATCTTGAAGTAAACCTTTCTCGATTTCCTAGAAGATGCCCTAAGGGAATTTCAAATGTGCTTGGACACAAGTTCTCAAGGATAACAGGAAGGTCCACAGGCAGCAGAGCACCGGGCAGCTGCTGCCTGCCTCTCTCTGTGAACCTTTGTGCTGATTCTGGACACATCTGCATCTACAGAAGATTCACGTTGCTATTGAGCGCCAGGACTTCTGCAATTAGGACGTCTACTGAGTGACTCTGCCTCTGAAGCCCTCAGGGGCTTCATGATGGTGTGAAGTAAACGACAGGAAGCTCTTTTACTAGCTTTGGCCAAAATATTGTAAAGTGATGGTAGAACAGTAATATTTATGTTCCCAATGATAGCTTATGTGTTAGATCCGTTTCTTTTCCTCTCACCCAAAACACGTCTGATCTCATCAGGATCTGGACCTGGTCACGTGACATATATCATGATGGGAAAGACTGGTCCTGGGTTTACCTTATCCGCTTTGGCTTTCTCTCATTATGGTACATTCTCTTCCATGAGACATTTCTATCCTTCCTACAAAAAATTACGCTTTTAGTTAGATGTTGCTCTGAAGCACACGGTCACAGGTATCTATGTCCACGCAACCGCTTGACAGAATGTGTGGGCTCCTCTGCTACCTAGATCTAAAACTCTATTAAGGCAGCAAGGAGCTCGTAAAATTCCCCCATTATTTGTTTTTTTCTGGCTCCTTCGTCTTCTCTGAGTTTAATGTGTTCCGTAAATCAGAAAAATTAGAAAAGTATACCTAAATAGAAAGTCACTTTTGCATTCATTTCAGTCTTCAGGCATTATCCTAGTGTTTTACTTCTTTTAGCATAGAAAGAAAAATTGTAAATGGGGAATAACTTTTTATAAAAGAGCAAAATAAATATTTCCCATTCAAAATGAAAATAGGCTTCTTGAGGCCTATTTTGTTGATCAGATTCACCCTAAAAAGAACTCTTAGGTCATATAGGTAGAAAGAACTCTCCTTGGGCACATATTTAGTGACCGTATAGACAGTATCACGTGTCCTATGCTAACATCCTGGCTAATATTCGCCTACCAGAGATATAAAACCATGCTTTACCAGACTCTTCACTCAACATTTGCTCTTTTAACAGATATTATATTATACTGTTTTAACCAGATTCTGGTCTAAAAAATAAAAATTACATCTGTGTCTTAGTGAAGGGCTAAAAATATGCTTTCCTAAGAAAGCCAGAGATCTCTTTTCTGCTTTTTGTTTTGTTTTATTATTCTATAATTGGGGGAAAAAACAAGCCAGGATTACAAATCACACTTCTCAAGTGTTAATATCATCTCTGTCTCTGAAGCTGAGAACCGCAGAGAGAACATATGTGGTGTTGAAACTCCCTGGCTATTCCTCTATATGAATTTCAAAAGTCCAACATCTTTATCCTCAGTTAATTTGATTGACTATTCAGTCTTACATTATTTGTTTATTTCACCCTTATCCATTGTCTCAAATTATAAAAACAACAATAAAATCCCAAAATCCTAGAAACAAACAGCAAAAAGGAACAGATAAATTAATAACTGGTATCACTATCATCCCACCATCTTGCTGGTTTTTGACTGAGAGTAAAGTCATATTTTGCTTTAGTCAAAACCTACTAGATTCAAGAATAATCTGAAGATATAGAATCATTGTTGTATTAGTGGCTGTGGAATTCAATTGAAAATAGAATCATGATATACAAATCTCTTAGATGTTATTCTTTTACTTACTTCATAAAGAAAATTGCCATTCCTACTCATAGCACAGTAATTTCTTAGAAATAAAATGCAGAAAGGTATTTGAAATGCACGTTTGGAAGTCAGGCACACCAATCAGCTTTGGAAGATGGCTATTCTATGGCTGTACTACTTGATAGATCTATAGTCACGAAAAAACAGCCTCCTAGAATCTCAATTTCTTCATCAATAAAGTGGCAATAGAGGCCCAGATCGGAGGCTCTGCTTCTACAAAGATAAATACCTAGCATGACTGCTGCGTGCCACTGTCAAATCATCTATGGCGGTGTTATGGAGAAGAAATGTGAAAATATAGAGAAGAAATGTGAAAATATAGAGAAGAAATATGTAAGACATCCTGCCATTGATGGCAGGCCCTGTTGGACCGATGCATGTGTATGTGTGTGTGTATTTGAGATGGTGACTTTCACCTCCAATTAGGAGATAGCTCATAAAGGCCGTTTAGAAGCTACTCAATTTCTAACCATTGCCTTAGAACAGTGATGGCCCCCACACTTGTGTAGACACAAACCTTCACCTAAACATCTCAGGAGTAAATTCTGGGCAAGAACGAGAGACCTGGACCTGAGAATAGATGAGGAAAACACAAGACTTCTTTCACATTTCCATCTCTAACACTCCAGAGCTCGTAAATGTTAGTGAAATTAGTATCTCCTTCTAATGCTACTTGTTCCAGGGGCCAAAGATTGAAACCTTTGCCAGAGAGCTTTATGGGATGAGAAGTAAATGTGGGAAATGTGTTTTGTTGCCTGGGGCTCCACAGTCTAGGATTCTTTTGTTTCTCATCCTTCCCAATGAAGGTCCCTGGAGCTGACTTTCTTAAGTAGTTCATCCCTAATAAACATTGCCAGAAAGAGTAACTAATATGGGGTTGAGGTAAGACAGTAAGGATTAAAGAAAAAAACACTTATGGAACAAAATATTTAGGAAAACATACTGGATTTTGGATTTCATCAGACACAACAATATTAAAAGTAAAAGACCAAGATTTAAAATTAGCCTAAATTACCTACTAACAGAGGAAGATATTAGCCAGTAAAAGAAAACATATAAATATATATTTTAAAAACAGCCAAGCAGAAATTTTTGACATTAAAAATAAACCCAAAGAATATAGACGATGAGAGATAAAAATGGAAATTAATGAAATAGAAAAAAATGGTTGCAATATGGAAGGTCTTTCTAAAAAATGTTCTAAATATATAGGCAATCTCTAATTTTAAACTCTACAAAATTGTGAAACTTTGCTTATTGGAGACACTTTAGATAAAATGAAAGGCAAATTACAAATATAAAGATGTTTGTGAAACAGAAATACCAAAAATATTTAAAAAATACTTACAAGTGAACTTTTTTAAAGCACAGATAATAAAAAATTGGCAAAACCTATGAATAAATATCTCACACCAAGGAAGCATATGCAGCTACTAAACATGAAGAAATGCTGAAGGTCATTAATAATCAGATAAATGCAAATCAAATGCAAAACTTGCAATTGTACTGCTATGGACCATACTGAGGTATCTTTTTTTTTTAATCCATTTGGTGGACAGGTGATTAACATCCAAATATAAACTAAAGGAATGAATGTGGTTACTCTTCTATTGCTAGTGGAAGCATACACAGGTACAACCACTTTCGAAAATCATTTGGCTGTATTTCTTAAAGTTGAACATGCATATTCAGTTGTATAATGAAATGCAAATCTTGCAATTGTACACCTCAGTACATAGAAAAAAATATTGACAGCAACATTACTCATAATAGCAGTAACCGGGAAACAACCAAAATGCCCATCAAAAGGTGAATTATGAAAATAATTATTGTATATTTAATACACAATTGACTTTTATACAATATTATAGGCAATACAGTAATATGCAACAATATGGATGAATCTTAGCAGTCTCACGTTAAAGTGGAAAAAAGTTAATTATAACAAGTGATAGCATAATACAATTTTATGAATATATATCATTTTAGGAGATCTTTCATTTTTAGGGGTGTGTGTTGATACAATAACTGTATTAATGAATCAAACGGTTTATGTGGAATTTAGCTGGGAAATTATTTCTGGAAGGGACTAGATAGGGGTTAAGGGGTCAAGTAGATGGACATGGAGATTATTTTCAAGGTCCTATCTCTCCTTTGCAGTAGTGAGTTTGTGGGTAATTAACACATTTTAAGTGAATAATTAAATAGCAAGAAAACTAAAAAAAAAAAAAAAGAAAGGAAATAAAAGAAAAAGTCCACGTATGCAGCAATGTTGAAAGTATGTCATGATTCTAGTATTATTGACAGCAGCAGGAGGCTGACAAATTAGGCAGACGGGCGGGTCCCGGGTGAAACCCGATCTTCAAGCCCAGGACAGTTTAAGCCTAGCTACAAGTCCCAGGTAAATCCACGGACCAGATTAAGAACCTTTCTTCCCATTTGGCATGCTTTACTCTGATTAATCCCCACTCTTCACCTATTTTACATATACCTACCTTTCCTTAATTGTTTTTTTTATACTGTCATCCCCACCACCTTTGAGTGGTGCCTTTGTTTTAACTTTTTTTTTTCTTTTTTGCATACTCACAAACCAATGAGTGCACACGCACCATTCTGAACCCATAAAAGCCTTGGACCCAGCCTCACTAGGAGATAAACTGCTTGATTTCGGGTGAGAGACCACCCTTGGGTCCCCTTTTTGCTGAGAGCTCTTTTGTCTCTAATAAAATTGTTCTCCGTCCTCCTCACCCTTCCACTGTCAGTGTAACTTCATTCTTGAAAGGGGGACAGTAATTCAGGACCCAAAGAATGCAGGTACACAGAAGGCTATGACACTGTGGCCCTCTGCCGGTGGAAGGCAGCCACTCCACGCGACGGGAAGCAGTGGCAGGGCCAAGCCAACACCGGAGACACAGGCTGGAGCCCAGCAAGGGTCTGACAGATCTGCTAATGCGCCTCCATCCATCAGGCTGAGGATGGAGGGACTAAAAGAGCTAAGGAGCACACCGTAACATTCCCTCTGGGGCTGTGGGGTCCAAGGCACCCCTGCCTGGGTGCCACCATGTTTCCTTCGTCTGGACGCCAGAGTCCACTGCAGGAGAGGCTTGCAACATGCCTAGTTCAGCTGCAAGCCCTGTATGGAGCCCGCTTTGGCGCTTGGAACAGTTGGCCGGACCTTGCACTCACTCGCACACACACCCACTCCTGCTAGGGGACTGAGCGCACAGTTGTGGGGGCCGCGGGATTCGCGCCTTGTGCAGGCCGGGTGCAGCCTTGCAGGCCGGTGAACCCAGGCTCCAGCAAGGTCTGGGCTGAGGCGTCACCAGTCAGTGGTCTCCTGACGGCAAAGTGATTGAGAAAAGTCCTGCGTCATTATGATTAACCAAATTTTCTGCACATGACATTTTTTTCAAATAAAATATAAACTAAAAATAAATTAATAAGACTGTTATGAAGATTACATATGATTACATGTGGAAGGCACGGGCTGGCATAAAGTGGTGCTCGATATTTTTATATATCCTGTTAACATTTTTGTAAACTCTGATCAAATTGTGTTAGTTTATCTGTATACATAATTTGCTTTGGTGTTAGTGTTCTTTGCATTTTTTTCATTCTCTATCATCTTAAAAGAAATACGACATATGCATTAGTGAGCATACAATTATTGCTAGAAGTGGATGAAATGATTACATTAATATAAATGAAATTGTGCCAAATTATAATTGCAACATTCTGTTTAAAAATAAACTCTTGAAATGATTTGTAACAATTTAGTGTTTATCCTTCTTAGGGATAAATCCTTCTTGTTGGGGGGTGGACATTTAAATGCTATTCATGCATACTAATGATGATGTTGAACAATTACAAATTATCATTAATGAGGAACACAATTTATTACTTTCTTGTAACAAACATACAGTTCTAAACAACATAAACATATATGTTAATTTTTTTGAAAATTTTAATCATATTGACAAGCAAGTGAATTTGACATAAAATATGTGAAGGAAAGGAGATCCAGAGAGTTTGAGATTTTTGCCTAGTGGCGCATAGCTAACTAATTCAGAGAAATGCAGTTAGAATTCAAGTCTTCTTCCTAGTTTACTGTACTTTCCACATTTCATCTTATGTCATCTGTGAGTGAAAAAGCAAGATACGCTGAAATGTGCTAGAATAAGTGGTACTAAGCCATAATATTTCACATTCTTCGGATACATCCCATTGTTTGGAATATAAGCTAGTTCTGCTATATACATTTTTAAGCATATTTATGTATGTAAAATGTATATCTAGATAGCATATCAGCTTTGTATTTACCGTGTAATAGCATAAATGTCAGGATATAAAAGCATATTACATGAATAAAGCTATGCTATTAGGCAGGATCACCTCCAAAATGCCCTACTTTGAAGAACGCAGTAGAAATAAAGAATACTCAGGATATTGTTCCTCAAAATATTAACTTTTAACAAAGACAAAATATGAGTGATAATGGTGTCTGCATTTGATACGTTCTGGTATTGCTTAGTGGTGAAGCTAAATTAATCATAGTAATTACCTTTAAATTCTCAGAAGTTCTCATTGACATTTCTTTAGCTTTTAGCATTAATATTTTATATGCATTTATATTGGGAAATGATGTCAGAGAAACTGTTACTATGAAAATTATTTTTTACTTTGAAAATTAACTCATGTAGAGTAATGTGAAGACTACTATTTTAATTTTTCTTCATAAATTACTTCTTAAATTTTAAATTACCCTTAAATTGCTATTGAACAGCTAAGGAATGAGAATAACTCCTCATAATGGATGATGGATCCCTTAGAAGGAAAAATTTCAGTCTCATAAGATAATACTGGGAAAAAATCCAAGTTAAGGTATTCCTGAAAAATACATTATCCCAGATAAAGTGTGTACAAACTTTGTGTTCTAGAAATAGGTAACAGGAATGTATCTAGGCAAAAACCTTTTTGTGTATTTGTGTTTTTAGTTTAAAAAAAAAAAAAGCTTTGAGTGTAAAGTCATGCAAAATATCAAATGGTATTTGTAAATATGCCTTTTTAATTTCAAGATTTTTTGTTAGAAGTTTCTGTCTTTAATGTTTTTACCAGAAATAAACTGAAATAAAGGATAAAATAGAGCAAACATTAAAAAAACTCTCTCTAATATTTACAAAGTTTACATAGGGTCTTGTCATTAACCAAGAAAAAAAGTTGATTCTCCAGAGGGCAACAAAATCCTGGTGGTAGTTGTGTGGCAACATTATTGCTTGGGTAATTACAGAGTCACTGGAAAGTTCTTCTCAGGTCTCCACATCTACCTAATTACCTTCATAGTAGGAGAATCAAAATTTTCGTTTATATTAATATAATTTTTCTGAAAGTAAAAATTGTCTTGACATCTAGTTTAACCCTTTTGCCTTATCAGTGATTTACAATTTATAGTAAATGCATTTTAGACTTGTCCTTGAGAATAATTTTCAGAAGTAGAACTAAAGTAGATAATGGATCATTAGAAAACAGAGGTTATTTGAATTTTTTTAATTTATTTTTAATTTTGGGGAGTACATAGTAGCTATATATATTTTGGCAGTACATAAGATATTTTGATACAGGCATGCAATGTGAAATAATCACATCATCGAGAAAGGGGTATTCATACCCTCAAGCATTTATACTTTGTGTTTCGAACAATCCAATTTCACTCTCTTAATTATTTTTAAATGTACAATTAGGTTGTTATTGAGTATAGTCACCCTGTTGTGCAATCAAATACTATGTCTTATTTATTCCTTCTGTTTTTTTGTACCAATTAACCATCTGCACCTCCCCATCAACGTTCCCCCACCCCCATCCCCACTACCCTTCACAGCCTCTGGTAACCATCCTTCTACTGTCTATGCCCATGAGTTGAATTGTTTTGAGTTTTTAATCCCACAAATAAGTGAGATCATGCAATATTTGTCTTTCTGTGCCTGTTTTATTTCACTTAACATAATGATCTCCAGTTCCATTCATTTTGTTGCAAATGACAGGATCTCAATCTTTTTATAGCTGAATGATACTCCATTGTGTATATGTACCACATTTTCTTTATCCATCCATCTGTTGATGGACACTTAGTTTGCTTCCAAATCTCAGCTATTAAACAGGGCTGCAACAAACATAGGAGTGCAGGTTATCTTTTTGATATGCTGATTTTCCTCCTTTTGGGTATATAACCAGCAGTGAGATTGCTGGATCATATCTTAGCTCTATTTTTAGTTTGGGGAGGAATATCTAAACTGTTCTCTATAGTGATTTTACCACTTTACATTCTTACCAACTGTGTGGGAAGGAGGGTTCCCTTCATCCCATGGGTCTTATGGGCTTCTAGACTGTTGATTTCTATTTGGGACTTCACCCTACTTTAACTTTTTGTCCTTTTCTCTTAGAGATACTCATCATTTTTTGTTTATATTCATATTTGTATTTTTGGCTTTGAGACATTTGTAAAATTCCTAACAACCAAAATTCCAAAACTAAATAATAAATCATCTTCTAAGAAGTTAACCAAAAAAAAATAAATAAATAAAGAAGTGAAACAGCAATTAACTTCAGGAAAAAGCTTATTCTTTGAATCAGTCTGACAAAGCATCACAACAACTAAGTTTAGGAGGCTCAAGGAGATGTATAAAGAAAATGAATCCCTTATGAATAAAATTCCTGTGAAAGAAAATCAGATGCAATGACACCAAAATAGTGAAGACAGAAAGCCTGAGATAAAGAAACAATTTTACAGGAAATTATATGATAGGATGATAACTTAAGTCTTTATTTTTAATGCTTAAGTTTCATAGATTCTTTGTGGAAGAAAGATACTGAATAGAAAAAGCATCGTTTATGCTATAAAAACAATCTCTACATTTTAAAAGAGCAGGAGAGAAATAGAAGGCAATAAGGAAAAATGTTTTTTAAAAATTTGGCATTTACATGACAAAGATAATCTAGAAATTTTAAGAAAGAATATAATAGATAAATATAAAACTGGAATAAAAGTACTAATAAAACAAACTAAACTGTTAAGCGGAAAAAAATATGATGGCAGAAATTTGTCCAAATATATCTGTAAATGATAAAGATACATATTACAAAATTGAAAACAAAGCTCTCAGTATATGTATGTTGCTTACTAACACTGTATACTATAAAGTAAAATAATAGGATAAAAATAAAAATGAAAAACACGTTATTAAATGTCACAAAAATACTATCTACAAAAGCTGTTGGGATATTACTACTATCATAAAATATTGGATTTTCTATATGAGTTGGCAGACTGGACTGAAAGTTTATGCTTCCCCAAAATTCATATTCTGGAATCCTAACCTGCAAGAAGATAGTATTAGAAGATGTGGTCTTAAGAAAGTAATTAGGGATAAGTGTGGAGCCACAGGTGAATGGGGTTAGTGACCTTATAAAAGAGACCCCAAAGAGATTCCCCTCTCCTTCTGCCATGTGAAGACACAGTGAGAAGATGGCCATCTATGAACCAAAAATCAGGTCCTCACCAGACACCTACTCTACTGGCACCTTAATCTTGAACTTGATAGCCTTCAGAACTGTGAGAAATAAATTTCTGTTGTTTGTAAGGCACCCAGTTTATGGTACTTTGTTATAGTAGCCTAAACAGACTAAGACAATTATGAATATCCCTATTTCTTGTTGAATATTTTATTATTAGGGAGAGTAATTCCTTATTCAATCTGATCTTTTTTACTTAATAGTAAGAATACAGAATCAAAGATGCAAAGCATAGTCTTATGTATATACACTGACAAATTTATAATGACTGTGACTGGCTTAAACACAATCACATAAAAAAGATCATGCAGACAAAAATAATTCTCAAAGTTTTAACAAAATTATACAGATTTACATTAAAAATAACAGATATTAAATCTTGAACCAAGTGAATAGGGAATACATATTTTTAGAAATTAACTTAAAATTAATATATAGTAATTTTTAAATTTGACATGCTTTTAATTAAATGGGAATATAAGCGCTCAGAAAAGCCTTAACAAATTTCAAAAAGTTACTGTAATACAGAACATATCTTCCTACAAGTAATTTGATTTTGAAATAAAAATTTAAAAGTTAGTTTTAAACATTTTTATGCTCTTCTAAATAGCTTGTTTTCAGGAGAAAATGATCACCATTTTTTAAATAATGAAGGTATTTGTTATATTAGGTTCTCCTTAGAACCAGAAACAACAACATATATCTGTATATAAGAAGAGATATATAAAGAGTTATTATGAGAATTGGCTCACGCAATTATGGAAGCCAAGCAGTCTCCTAATCTACCATCTGCAAGTTGGAGAATCAGGAAAGTCATTGCTGTGCAGTTTGCCCTTCGTCTGCCTTTTGTACTATTTGGACCCTCCACAGGTCAGACGATGCCACCTCACATGGGTGAGGGTCGGTCTTCTTTACTCGGTTTAGGGACTCAAATGTTAATCTCCTGGGAAACACCCTCACAGACACACATGCAGAAATATTATTTTACCAGCAGAGTATTTCTTAGCCCAGTCAAGTTGACACATAACCTTAACCATCACAGTACAAGATCTCAAACTTGTCTGGAATTAAATGAAAGCTAAGCCTGCATTATTTTTTAAAAAATAAAAGTTGTTGAAAATGAATGTCTTAGAATTTCGAGATAAATACCTGGAAAGGTATAGTAAATATAAAGATAACAGGAAAAAATTGAATAATATTTTAATAATAGAAATCAGTAAAACATGAAAAAGATCTGACCAATAAAACCAATTTTTATGTGTCAATTAAAAATAAATACTAAAAAAGAAAAACAAAACACAAACTGAGCTTTTGGGGAAAAATACCAGTAAAATAGACTCAACTGAAGCAAGGATCTACAGAAAATAAAGGAAAAGAAATAAATAGCAATATTAACAATAAAAGTGAAGGCAAAAGCATGAGTAGAAATTTTATAAATCACAAGAAAGCAATATCTGTGGAGTTATGACATATTTGAATGCTCATATAAATTTTCTAAACTTACTCTAAATTTTATCAGCAGTGTTTTTCTGAGTAATTAGACCATGTGTTGATATTATTTTTAGTGTAATTTTCTGGATTATAGACTGTTTTTACTAAAAAAAAAATTAATCAAAAACGTTTTAGAAGGAAAACTGTCTTGAAAATATATTCAAGAAATCAAGTATCTTAAAAAAAAATTCTAGGACCCAAAAAATATGATTATTTTTATCTCGTCATTCCTTACTATGGTAATGTGGAAATCCAGTTACTGAGGTTATAAACTCTTATAAATCATTTACATTCTTTTTCATTCAACTGTAATCATGTGCAAAGAAAACAGAGGAGAATCTTTGTTATTCAATTCCACAGTCTGATTAAATTACACTTATTAAAATTTTAAAAGTGACAAATAATAGAGCTTCCTTCTTAAGAGCTTATGCCATAATCCCATCAGAGAGTACAATAGATATAATTCACGGAGCTACTAGAAAAAAATGATATATATTCAATTTTTGTGACAACACTCATACTCAATATTCAGAATAAGATGGCTATAACATTTCCAGCACTTATTTTGTTTTAGTGGGCATTAATATTAAACAGTGAACTAATACTTTTTTTAAAAAAGATTTAATATTCTTACATGAGTTCTAGGATTCTGCAATTGAATTAGTTGTCTTTATATAAAGAATAATTTTCTTTATCCATAAAGGAGTTTGCCTGAACGATAAGGAAAGCAGAAACAACAGCTTAAAATACTATATTGAGGTAAAATGGAAAGTACCAGTGTCTATCAGTTCTAGAGGTAACAGGGCGCTTATTATTTATGACCAAATGAAACATAGTCCTGATTAGAAAGTTTCTAATTTCTGTAACTCCAATTATAAGTCATTATCTCTGAGTATCCAGGAAATGAATTAAACTCTACTCCTAGTGGGTAAAGTTCCCCCTCAGAGGTAGTGCTTCAATTACTGGCTGAGTTTCTCAGGAGAAAGAACAAACTCACACTCTGTTTTCCACCTGAAATTATTTTTAGCTGTTGTTCTCTATCTTAATAAAAACCCGATATCCTTCTGTGCAACTTACCTTATAGCTGTTGTTTTCCCAGTCATCATACAAGCCAGCCAGATCTGTTCCCTTGGTTACTTACACATGTTCATTGATCTGCCCGTCTTCTTTGTGGTATTTATCAAAATTTTATTTATGTAGTCCATTCTGTAGTAACTTTAAAAGTGATCTTCATAGCTAGTGTCCTGGCTTCATAAGGGCAGAAACTGGCCATTTTGGCCACATTGTGTCTTCAGTACCTGGCAGAGTGCTTTGTGTTGTTAACAAATAACAATTTTTCATTTCATTTCATTTCATCTCACCTTTTAAGTGCCCCACACAATGTATTTTTCTTGTGTAAAGCACAAAACAATGACAGTTCTGGAAGATAGCTATTACCATCTGCATTGTCTTAATAAATAAAGAAATTAAAACTCAGATTAATTAGCATATCAATGACAAAGCCAACATATGAACCATTTTGGCTGCCTGTGAAGCTTGGACTCATCATACTAAAACTTCCATTTCTGCATGAGTCCCTAAGGCCTGGCAAGCGCTTCTGTATAGCAGCTGCTCAAGAAATGAGAGACAAGCTATAAATGGGGACGGTAGCCTAGTGTGCAGTAAACCGAAGTAGGATTTAAATTCTAACCCCATTATCTTTGTGCTATGAGACTTTGAGTAAGCTACATGACTTATCTGAGCTTTAATTTCTGCATCTGGAAATGTGACTCATTGAATGAGAACAATAATTACTTTGTAGGGCTTTGGGGCAAATTAAATGAGTTTCTTTATTTGAAAGATTATGTTAACGTTTACTTGCACTTACTAAGTGCCAGCCCCTTGCTATATGTTTTAAGCATACTGTCTGATTTTATTGTCACAAGAATCCTATAAACTATGAGGAAGGGCCTATTTATTCTCCCAAATTTAATGATAAGGATATGAGCATGGAGAGATTAAATGGCCTGCCTCAAATCAGCCATCTTGTAATGAACAGGTACAGTGCTTTATAAGAATGAGATGTTCAATCTAAGCTGGCTATTACTATTTGGTAAAGGAAAAGATGACTAAGTAAATGAATGTATTTACTACCCATAGCCTCAGGCCCTCTAAGAACTGACAATCTCACTGGAAATATTTAGGAAGATAAGCAAAATGACAAAGCTGAACTGTATTTCATATTATGATGAACACATAATGGTCACATCCTTTATAAAATTTATTTATATACATCAATGCGGTACAAGTGCAATTTCGTTACATGCGTAGATTACACCATGTATTGCTTACATACATTTTTTTCAGTTATCTAACTTCTCCACCCTTTGTTAAATACAATAGATATTTTTCCTATTTTTTCTTACCAATAGCAGAAGTACTAATTTGTTACAATGTGCTAGGTAAAACCATACATAATAAAGATTTGTTACGATTATGATGAAGGCACTGTTCCTCTATTAGTTTCACGCTTGACTGCAAAGAGGATCCTTCTCACAGCTCCACATATTCATTTTTGAAGGAAAACATTGCTCTGCCTCTCTATGGTGGTACAAGGTAGAAGTCGAAGCATATAGGAAATTACTGTGATGTTATATGGTGTTTTTCATCAGCACGAAATCTATTTTTCAAAACACACAGATCCTTTAGTGGGCTATTATTTCCCTGTTGTAGGCAACAACACAAGAAAATGTTGGCTAAACTTTTTATAAAAGTGAAGGTAAAAACGTATGGCTAGAAATTCCTACAAAGTACTGTTTAAATTGTAGAACAATTTCGAGTTCCATTGTAGCAAAAAGTACTTAGGAAACAGAGATGACAGAGAATGGAATCTGCGTCTCCAAACAGCAATTTTAAATTACAACAGTTGGGACCATGTAAGAAAGACTCCAGAAATGATTCAGAATAGCTCTAAAGGGAGCCTTGATCCAGGAGATAACAGCATCTGTGAACATGTTTGTCAAAAACTGCAGGAACGGAACGTGCGGGAGCAGCAAAGCATAGGAAAGATCAGAAGGCAGCATGTTTGTCTTACAAGCATGAGAAGACACAACTCATGCAAAGAGATAAACCTCTAGACCATCTGAGGAATGGCTGGCCACGCTCGTGCCCACAGGGTTCCTTTATGTCCCTGTTTAGAACTAATTGTCTGAGAATTCGGGTATGTGTAAATAATAGCCAAATAGACCAGACACCTCTGGCTACAGCCATGTTCTCCTGTGGATGCTCAAAGTTTCACAAACGGCAATTTGATTAAGCAAAAGTAAATAACAAAAGTGGGAAGGCTTCATGATCTAATCTTTAATCTCATCACTGAGTAATGGATTTGCAATAAAAAATAATGTAAATAAAAATTATCTTGGCATTCTGATGAGAAAAATGAGATATATTTTAATGTTGTAATATGATAATTGGTTGATAACCACCTTAAAAAGTCTCAAAGGAAGTGGATGGGATTATTTGAGAGACAGAGCCATCTACACAGTTTCAGGAAAAAGAAACTGGGCACACACAAAATCATTCACAGGAAGGAAGAACAGAAGGAACAAAAAGCCTGAATGTTTCTAAATAAAGCAAAAGAAGTTTGACTAATGTACCAATAATTCTCAATTTTATACACACACACATATATATGTGTGTGTGTATATATATATATATATACACACACACACACACACATTTTTTTCAGATACAGAGCCTTGTTCTGTCACCCGGGCTGGAGTGAAGTGGCATGATCACAGCTCACTGTAGACTGGAACTTCTGGGCTCAGACAATCTTCTTGCATGTCTCCTGAGTAGTTAGGACTACAAGCACGTGCCACCACTCCTGGTTAATTATTATTATTATTATTATTATTATTATTATTAGTTGTTGTTGTAGAGATGGGGTCTCCCTATGTTCCTCAGGCTGGTCTTGAACTCCTGGCCTCAGGTGATCCTCCCACCTCAGCCTCCCAAAGTGCTGGGATTACAGGTGTGAGCCACTGCACCTGGCCCCTAAATAATATTTCGTTGTTTTATTCCTTAGAAAGCCTACTTTCTGTTGGACCACAAACCATTCAGCCAGGCACTATCGTAGTAGGTTAAGAGTATTCATAAACTCTGGACTAGGGCTCATGTGGATATTTCTCTCTCTCTCTTTCTCTCTCTCTATCTATTTCCTTGTTTTCCTTTTGTAATATTCTTGCAGCCAAGATGTTACTATTTCTCCTACTCTCCTACTTTATATGTCTTCATATCCCCAATTGCTTTCCAACTAAATAAATGGTGGCTGACTAGAAGGAAATAGCATATTCCTGAATAAGTAAAAAGATCTTTGAATCCATCTATTATAACTACAAGTTAGTAGCGTGTGTATGACTTGACTTTACAATCATTTATATTTAAAATTGTAATTTCAAGGACCCTTATTTGATGACAGACTCTCAATTATCCATGCTTAGCTCACTGAATAGTAGCAAGGCACCAACAAATGAAAATGATAAATAACTTCAAAGTTCTATTAGCTCGTAGTTTCAACTTTTTCTCCATTCTAACTTTCAGGAAAAGTTACTAATAATACACAACATTAAATGTATATTTTATACATCTGCCTCCTTTTCTGGTCTGTATTTTTATGGAAATGTTAATAAGCAGTGAAATGATCAAAATGGGGTAATCCAATACATACAGAGAAAAGGAAAGGGAGAATGATGTTTCAAAATCGAAAATATTATACCCTGAGATTAACCATGATCATACTATGCAATGTAATGTTTCATTTCTGTTTATAAACCTTCTACCTGAAATGGCTGGAGCCTAAGTTTAGAATTTTTTCTTGGTGCTTGGAAACATGATAAGCTCCCATCAAATCTGTCTAATAGCTGTTTCTGGCTTTTCTTGCAAGGAAGGTGGAAAGCAAATCTTAGTGGGAGTTCCTGTTCTTACCCATATTTAAAATGGTATCAAAAGGCCAACTGCAATAAAATGAAAAAAAAAAACAACAACAACAAAAATAAAAACCACATAAACCCGCATCACAGAATCTTGGACCTGGAAGATACTTAACATATGAAAGCATTGCAATGCTTTGTCAAATCTTCATGTTTTTCAAAATATAATTTTGTTAAATATATAAATGACAGTCAGTAAAACAGACACGGGTGAAACTTTTCTGTTTGAAGTAGTGCCCTATGTTTCATCCTTTCTGCCCCCCCGCAGAGCACCCTCTGAGACTCCAATAAAAAACCCTGAGATGCTATAGAATAACATTTAATAAGAAGAATACTGAATGTGTATGGATGATGGAGCCAGAGAAGTTGAAAATCTTGGGTCAACTATTTAAGTAACTTACCCAAGAGAGATAATAACCTAATGATTTATTCACATATCCGAGTCTCTGTTCCAAAAGTCCAAAATTCTTCAAGGTGAAATGTGTCCAAAACATGGGCACAGTACCTCTCCCATCATGTGCTCAACCATGTAAGCTGTCTTCCCTGCTACCCATTCTAATGTGACCTAAATAAGAAATAATGCATAGATGAAACTTGTTAAGATTTGACTCAAGACCTTTTTATTGGAGAATCGTTCTTTAATCATTCTAAGCTATATGTAAATTGTGTTATCAACAATGCTATTAGCATTTTTCAACTGTTAATTTCTATTTAAACCAAAGACTAAAAATAGTTTGTATTCTAAGTATTAAGTTTTTTTTTTAATTAAAAAATGTAACAAGGTAGGTTTGTGAGACAGAAAGAAATGAAAAGAAAAACAATTTGATAGTTCAAAGCTCTTACTAATAGCGAAGTTCTTTTCTGGTCTTGCAAGAAGCAAAATCTCCCATTGTTATATTATTACACAAAAAGAAGTTTATCAGTTCTTACCAAAGAAATCAAATGTAAACTGGCATTTCTGTGTTCTACAATACATGAAGATCCCAATATCAACGACTCAGTTCTAGACCATTGTTACAGGCTTGCAGAAAACACATTCCCACAGTATACATTCCAAACGCTACAAGCTGGCTTAGATATTCTTACACTGCACTCACAGTAGGGTACTTAAGTTAGGTCCCACCACATGCTGTGATCTCTTGCTGCCCGCCCGATGACACACGCTGGCTAGAGCACCCTGACCCTTCCTTGATAGATCCTACTTATCTTCCACTTTCCTTCACATTTCTGTAGATATCATCTACTCCTTAAACCAAGTCTACTTTCATGCTTCTCTTAAATTCATTATACCACTTTCTTTCCAGATTTCAGTAATAATCACACTGCTTTTAATTTAGATCTGACCATGTCTACCACTAGACCACAGATTATGGTGATTGACATTTTATTTATTTGCAGAATAACTGAATTAATTTTCCATGGCTGCTGTAATGAATTATTGTAGAGTTGGTTGCTTAAAAGATACGCATTATTTTGCAGTTGTGTAGGTCAGGAGTCTGACGAGGAACTCGCAACTCTCCCTAATCTCCACAGGAAAAAACTGTCAACTTTCAAGAACTAATATAAACAGATTAGACCCACTTGGATAATCCAGAAGAATGTCTTCATTTCAAGGTTGATAATTTTAATCACATCTACAAGGTCCCTTTTGCAACGTAAAATAACATATTTACATATTCTAGGAATTAGGGTGAGGGCAACTTTGGGGTGGCCCAATATTCTGTCTACCACACTGATGTAGACAATAGTATTAGTTTTGTTAATATTTTATGTTTTCATCTTCACACTAGTCTTTTAAACAAGTTAATAAAGTGATACTCGGGAATATGGCATAAAAATTTGATGCTAATATTCTCATTTGTGTTTAATGTTTTGGTCCCAAGCTGGTCATAAAATATTATGCTACAATGTACAAAGTTTTTTCCATAATTTGTACAGAAAAAGGAAGAAGAAAATTGAGCCCTGACGAGATCCGCAAGAGAGTATAGATCCCTACAGCCACTGTGACTGATTGATGTGGTTCTTGGACTCCAAGTGTATATCTTTGTACCAAGTTATTAGTGATACACAAAATCTATAATAAATTCTTTTTACATTTTAAAAATATTTTAATATCAGTTCAAAGATGGTCTATCAAAATAAGAAAATAATGTTTTAAAAAGCAATTAAATTGTTCTAAAAGGATAAATTACAAAGATAATTCTCAGAATGATAATTAAAATGATGATTTATCATGTTCAATTTCAAAAGAATCAAGTAGACATAAGCAAGGTATTATATGATGAAAGTCAGTATCACAAATTAATTTTATAAAACGTATATCACATAGTATTAGTAGTGCTAATTAGAATTTTATTGGTGATAGTTTTACATTGATTTAATTTGTAAATGGATTTGGTCTTTATGGTAGTAACATTCTATAAGCATAAGGAGTTTATCACTAGTTTTAAATATACTTATGCAACATTGAATGTTTATCTTTAAAAGTTCTTGGGAATATGCTTTGACATTCTTCAAATCTCTCTTTTGGATATACCCTTATGTGTTTTCATTTTTTTTTTTTTTTTGATAAGGAGTCTTGCTCTAGAGTGCAATGGCGTGATCTCGTCTCACTGCAACCTCCACCTCCTGGGTTTAAGTGATTCTCCTGCCTCAGCCTCCCAAGTAGCTGGGATTACAGGCGCCTGCCACCATGCCTGGATAATTTTGTATTTTTGTTGGAGACGGGGTTTCTCCATGTTGGTCAGGCTGGTCTCAAACTCCTGACCTCAGGTGATCCACCCACCTTGGACTCCCAAAGTGCTGGGATACAGGCATGAGCCAACATGCTTGGCCTTTTTTTTTTGTTTTTTGAGACAGAGTCTCCCTCTGTCGCTCAGGCTGGAGTGCAGTGGCAAGATGTCCGCTCACTGCAAATTCCACCTGCCAGATTTAAGTGATTCTCCTCCCTCAGCCTCCCAAGTAGCTGGGATTATAGGCGTGTGCCACCACCTCCCTCAGTCTCCTGAATAGCTGGGATTATAGGCGTGCGCCACCACACCCAGCTAATTTTTGTATTTTAAGTAGAGATAGGGCTTCGCCATGTTGGCCAGGCTGGGTACTCCTGACCTTAAGCGATCCACCCCCCTTGGCCTCCCAAAGTGCTAGGATAACAGGCGTGAGCCACCCTGCCTGGCCCCCCTATGTGTTTCCTTATCCACAGAATTGATTCTGAAATACTGCCATTAAAATGCTAAGGCCGGGCGCGGTGGCTCACGCTTGTAATCCCAGCACTTTGGGAGGCCGAGGCGGGTGGATCACGAGGTCAGGAGATCGAGACCATGGTGAAACCCCGTCTCTACTAAAAATACAAAAAAAAAAATTAGCCGGGCATGGTGGCGGGCACCTGTAGTCCTAGCTACTCGGAGAGGCTGAGGCAGGAGAATGCCGTGGACCCGGGAGGCGGAGCTTGCAGTGAGCCAAGACTGCGCCACTGCACTCCAGCCTGGGCGACAGAGCAAGACTCCGTCTCAAAAAAAAAAAAAAAAAAAAATGCTAAAAGTTATTTTTACATACATTATACATAAGAACTGTTGTACTCATTTTATTTTAATTTTCATGACTATTTCACCTGTTTATTCTCCTTTATCTGTCTAATCTATTACCCTATTTCTTTTTATTAGATGAGTTTATGTTGTAAAACTCATCAAACTTAAACATAATTATAGCCCACAGTGCCTAATATAGTGCAAACTGCACTTTTCTAAGAAACAGAAGATAAATAAAATTTTCAGTTATGTTTATTTCCTGGGCAATAATTCTCTTCCCTGTGTATTTGTGTCTTAAAAGAACATACTCATTAATAGTTTTTGCAAAAAATATACACATAGGTACAAAAATATATACATATATACTATATATATATATATATATATATATATTTGCTACACTACTACCACACAATGAATCCTGCAAACAGTAGCTGCCATTAAGTCGTACTGACAAAATAGTAATCCTTTTACAAACAAATTTACAAAAAATTTTGCAAATCACCAGGAGAGGTACTTATTGCTGGATATTGGAGAACAGGTTTAAAAGTGTTAACAGCTGTGTCAACATTGCTACTAACTTTAAGTTAGGAACTAAAACATGACTGGATTTTTAGCATATGCCATACTGCAGGTAGTTTGAAATCTCTTCAAAATAGTGAGTGACTGATTTATTGATTTCTGATATTCTACATTGTCCCTGATGCACAATTCACAAGAAAATCCAAATGTATCTATTTATTAGCAGTAGAGAGCAACCAGAGATCATTTAGTCTTACGTGTAACACTGTTATTAAATTGTTCAGCTCTCATGCTTGCTCTTGGTAACATAAGCCTAAGCATTTAGAAATTTGCATCCTACTTTTCTTGTACAGCAAATATATCAAATGTTCCAATTGCTGGGCTTTTGCCAACTCGGATAGCCTCTCATCCAAAAGTATTTTGAAAAATTAGATCAGGTCTCTGTAGAGTACCTTCCTGAATGTTGAGTTTCTTACCTTTCAGACTAGCTATCCATCATAAAACATTTGTATTGCCTTGCAAAATTTTCTTTTTAAAATCTCATTTGCTATTTCCTACTGGCTGTTATACTCTGAAAGAAATTTAGTACCCAGGCATATTTCCCAGAACCTGGGCAGAAGCTACGTCCATCAGTTTCAAGTTGTGTCCTATCTTTTAAGTGGAAAATGTTACAATCCATTACATTATTTTACTCTGGAATTTGGGTTGTTAACCTAATGCTCATTAATATCTTTTGGAGTCCTTATAGCTTTAGTTTTCCTGTGGTGTTTCAGTTGTTTGTTGTTGAGACTGAGAGGGAAAAAATCTTTAGCTTATATAATCTTTTACCTTTCTTATCTTTCAGATTCATAAAATCAAGGGGTTGAAAATGACATTGTCTAAAGCTCCTTCCGTTTCTAACATTCAAAGTTTCCATAATTGGGTAGATCTCCATGTTGCTATCTCTATCCGTGTTCTACAGTGATTTAATGTTTCTCAATTACTAATGGAGGTATTTAGTATTTTTCTTAATGTGTCAGTAATTTGTTTACTGGATATCGAATTCATCAAAAGTTGTTTTTTTTTTTTGTCCCCGTAAACACAAGCAATTGTCCCAATAGCTGATTATATATATATATATATATATTTAATTAATGGTTATCAAATGAATTAATGTTGATATTTGGCATCTATTTACTGGGGGGAGGGTCAAGTTCTCACTTGTCCATGCTGATCTCTGCTTTCTTATTTTCCCAACCTAGGAATCAAGGGCTAACCTGATTACAGTAGTTTACATTGAAGAAGTCAGAAAGATGGGCTTTTCAAACTGACTCTAGGAACAGAACAAGGGCAAACTTCCATCTCACTTCCTACTCATGGAGAAATGAGTTATTAAGCATAAATTTACTCCCGTCCCCACATAACTTACCACTCTTAGTTGTAGTCCTACCTGTCTTTTCTTCACTTATTCAATACTAGAGGTGCAAATGTCTGCCCCCTTCCCTGCCACTTGGCTCTCCCAGGCTAGTTTGTCTACCTTCTCTCTGAATCCTTTCACCTGATACTTTATTCATTTATGCTTCTGACCCCTGCATCTTTGACTTTTTCCTCTCTACTGTTGTTTCCCCTACCTATAAGACATATTTAAATTTTGACAATAAAAAAAAAAAAAAAAACTGGCTAGCCACATGTAGAAAGCTGAAACTGGATCCCTTCCTTACACCTTATACAAAAATTAATTCAAGATGGATTAAAGACTCAAATGTTAGACCTAAAGCCATAAAAACCCTAGAAGAAAACCTAGGCAACACCATTCAGGACACAGGCAAGGGCAAGGACTTCATGACTAAAACACCAAAAGCAATGGCAACAAAACTGAAAATACACAAATGGAATCTAATTAAACTAAGGAGGTTCTGCATGTCAAAAGAAACTACCATCAGAGTGAACAGACAACCTACTGAATGGGAGAAAATTTTTGCAATCTGTCCATCTGAGAAAGGGCTAATATCCAGAATCTACAAAGAACTCAAACAAATTTACAAGAAAAAAACAAACAACTTCATCAAAAAGTGGGCAAAGGATATGAACAGACACTTCTCAAAAGAAGACATCTATGCAGCCAACAGACACATGAAAAAATGCTCATCATCATTGGCCATCAGAGAAATACAAATCAAAACCACAATGAGATACCATCTCATGCTAGTTAGAATGGTAGTCATTAAAAATTCAGGAAACAACAGATGCTGGAGAAGATGTGGAGAAATAGGAACACTTTTACACTGTTGGTGGGACTGTAAACTAGTTCAACCATTGTGGAAGACAGTGTGGCGATTCCTCAAGCATCTAGAACTAGAATTACCATTTCGACCCAACAATCCCATTACTGGGCATATATCCAAAGGGTTATAAATCATGCTACCATAAAGACACATGCACATGTATGTTTATTGTGGTGCATGTACCCTAGAACTTAAAGTATAACAAAAAAATTAATTAATTAATTAAAAAACAAGATAAACTAAACAAAGTAAAACAAAAGTAAAGAAAACCTTACAGGTTTCACTAGTAAACAACCAACTGCCTTTTCTTTTATGGTCAATCATAAAATGTCTATAGCTATTTCTCCAGTTTCTAAGCCAACTCCTTTCATGCTAAATCCAACATAACAGCAATCCCCTGCACACTGTAAAATATTTTCTCTTAAAATAATATGACCTCTTATCTTCCAAATCAAATGATTTTTAGTCCATTTAATTAATCTCTCTGAGTGTTTGGTTTATTGAATTCCCTCTTTCTTGAATTTTGCAACTTCTTTCCTAATTGAGTGTTAGTCTACCCTAAGTTTCCTTTTCTTTTCTAAATATGCAACGACTTTGTTCTAACATTGTATGAGATGCTGTAGATAGGTAAATTATCATAATATTTTAAAGTAGTAGCTGTTAATAAATGTGCTGGTTGCTACTACTTTTTTTTTTCCCTTTCTCTTAAATTTTGATATTTATGAGGTTCCTGCATCAATTTTTCTTTTTCAACCACACAAAAATGCTTTGGGTGATTTCAAAGATAGTAATGTTTTTAACTACCAGCTATTTTATCTCCAATTGTTTTTCTTCTTCTTAAGGAGCTTTCACTTTTAACCTCTGCAATAGTCTGAATCTTGGTATCCCTGTAAAATTCTTCTGTTTAAATCTAATCACCAATAAGGTACTATTAGGACTGGGGCTTTTTGGAAGTGGTTAGGTCATGAGGGAGGAGGCTTCATGAATATGATTTAATGTCGTTATAAAAGACATCCCAGAGAGCTGGCTTACCCCTTCCACCATGTGAAGGCACAGCAAGTGAGAAAGCAGGATCTATGAACCAGGGAGCAGGCCCTTACCAGGCACTGAATCTACTGGCCCTTTGATGGTAGACATCGCAACCTCCGGAACTGAAATAAATTTCTGTTATTTATAAGATACACCATTTCTGGTGTTTTGTTGTAGCAGCCCAAACAGAATAAGAAAATCTCCATTCCATCGTTTCTATGTGTCAGACTCGGAAACTTATCATGAATGTCCTGGTCTAATGTCCTAATTTCTGAACTACTCACTATTTCTCTCTTAATTTTTGCTCACATCCAATTCAAATAATCTTCTGAACTAAATGAGGATGATCATTCTAAAAACCCTCCAATAATTAAAATTCCCTAATGTGCCACAATATGTTGGATTAACATTTCTTTGGTAACCATTCTGTGGTAAGCACCATGGTTGTGCTTTCCAGACATGCCTGCATTTTGAATATACAATTATACATCCGTTGTTTTTAGAGAGATCACTGTTTTTGACTTAGAAGAGAAAATTGAATGGTGGATTAGAGTGAATTGAGATATTGTTCTAACGTCTGGGCTAGATGTGATGAGGGCTCCAGTAGGGTCACTGAGGAACTGTGGTTATTTCACATAGAGAATCAGCAGGACATGGTAATTTCTAGAATGCGATATTAGTTAATGGTTTCAGGAATTGGATGGATGATGTTAATATTAATCAGGGTAAAGAAACAGGGACAGAAATAATAATGGAAGGTAGGACATAATAATGAATGCTGTTTTAACCTCTTGAGTTTGAGTTGCCTCTTAGACATCCAAGTGGGCAGGTCTAGGAGGCAATTAGATATGGAGTTTTAGCTTTAGAAGATGCAACTGGGCTGATGGTTCTGATTTGAAAGTTAATGGTAGATCATAGAAATATGATTAATCATCAATTATGTACCCCTTCCAGGGTATCACTGTCAATGTTGACTGTTAAATCCTTATATTTTAATTCAAGATAATTCCCGAGAATAACTTCTTTTAGTCAAATCTTATTTCAATAAAATCAAAATAAATTATTAAATGTAGACTACAAAAAAACAAATATAAGTACCATTGCAAGAAACTCAGAGCACCAAGGTAGTGGCAAACAGAATATAATGTCAACTTTTGAAGAATTTTAATTATTTCTTATCTTTCCACAGTTTGGGGCCTGGGGAGAATCTGGAGCTAGACCACAGTATTCACTGGATTCATTCTGCTGGAAAGATGCTGTCTGGGAATATCTTAGTTAGTTTCATATGAGGAGGTTCTATTTGGGAAACAAGCAGTTATTATAAAACTGCACTAATATAAATACTTGAAATTAACACTACAGCATGTTTTTCTAGGAGCATGCCATGAAGTCAGGCACAATGGCAAGCATATTGCAGTTACTGCCTCAGATTTACAATGTTTATATGCTGCTCCTTCTAAAATTCATGCCTCAATGTGCTGCTTATCAGCTTGAAGCAGGAAGCTGGTGAATATAGAGAACTGTTATTGTTTTTTGGGTCCAAGTTTCAAGTTGGGCAGGAAGAGTTGGAATTAGAAGATAAACTTTTCAATAGCAAAGCTCTTCCTCAAGATAAAGCCACCAGAAGCTTCCAGCTCAGGAAGAGTTCTGCAATTGTGTTTATGTAAAGGAGGATCTAAAGATTCATCTACACTTCAGGGGAAAACTCAGAAGACAATCTTGACCACATGATGACTGGAACAGCAGTCATGAGGAAAAATATGACCAAAACCTGGGCAGGTAATGCTGAGAAGATATGGTGATAGCCCTTATTGGGGTCTGAGTTGTAATGGTAGAACACATGTTTTAAGTATGCGTTTACATAAAAAAGAAAAACATTTGCTTTTCCTTTGCATTCTACCTTCACTTTCTTATTTCTTCAGAACACCTCCAGTAATGTTCTTGAGTGTTAGAATGGAAACAAGGCAGGAAAACAGGAGAAAGCAGAAGAATGTGTCCACCCCAGCCCCCTGGAAGGCTGTTGATTCTGAGACAGGCAGCCATGAGACACTAGTAGCGCCAAAATTTGGAGGCCACACGTTTTGACTAAGAGCAGTTTTGCACTCCCTTTAGCTGTTGAAAATATGAGCTAACTAAATACTTAGTTATGTTTCAGACATTGTATTCATAATAAGGGCTTTATAAACATTGTCTATTTTATTTCTTACTCCCCGTGAAGTCGGCAGTAGTGTGTCTATTTAACAAACAAGCAATCAGTTTATGAGGCTTTAAGGGCAACCTGCATAAGATCACACTCCAGGGAAAGGATCTGGGACCCAAATCTCAGCTTTCTATTTGACTCCCAAGCCTCTGCTCCTGCATTTGCCGTTACATTGCTTACTAAAAGGACCATACCTTGTCAGTCACTGCAAACAGAATTCTTAAGCTAAAAACAAACACATCTAAACAGCAACCGAGGAAGAAAGAAGTTGTCTGAGATGCAGAAGGGAATATCCAGCATAAGGAAAAGGAATATGAGGAAATTAAGTAAAGGGACATAAAGGAAATAAACACATTTGCCCAGTTTAGAAATGCTCTCATCAAGCAAGCGCGGCTTGGGTGTTTCAATCACATTTCCCAGTACTTAGAAAATCAGAATCCTAATTTATTTCATTGGCCTCTTTGGTATCACTGTTATTACACACACACAAACAAAGGGCGGATAGAGTAGGCCTGGTTCTTCTTTTTTAACGAAGGCTGTGGGCGAGTAGGGAATATTTCTCTCTGGAAAGCAAATACCCTTTCTCTCTTTTTTTTAGTCCCTGAATCTCATCCACCTCCATGTACACATTAGCGATTAAATATTACACACCGTTCTTACTACCAAATAGACAAAACTCTCAGAAGCTGATACTGTTTCTTTCTAGCCCATGTGGAGCTTTAAAGAGAATCACCATGCCCCTGGTGGACAATTGAAAGGTCAAATAACCTTCTCCCACAGAACTATTAATGGAGACTCTGGGGCGCCTCTTCTTAAAGTTCCTGCTTTGAATCATTGCTATGTTCAACTGAGCAAGTGAAAAAGTGAAAATTCTGACACAGTGAAATTGAGATTTGAAGATTCCTGGAAACTACCAGGAGTACCGTGTGATTCAGCCAACCAGGAATGCGATCTGTTGGCACACCCTTCCTAAAGGGGGCAGCGCCCAGCATCAGCCACTCTGAAATTTAGAACATCAGTTACTGGAAACATCACCTTAAGTACATGTCCAAGGTGGTATGAAAGGGGCTTTTCAACTTAGGATTTCATAAAGTTAATAAAAAGAATTATTTTGAGGAAAAAATGACCATTAACTATTAAGTAAATTGTGCGTTAATAATTGAGCTATTATATTAAGCATGACTTTGCTTAACTTGATACAAATAATATGTGAATATTTTCATATCTTAGCAAAGGATAACTTCCTATTGTTCTTTCCTTTGGTTAAAAGTTAATTTTCAGACACTCTATAATGCTTCTAAATAAAGAGTGTGTGTGTGTGTGTGTGTGTGTGTGTGTGTAAAATACGCATATATGTGCATATTTAAAAACCATTTAGAGTGTAAAAACAATAACAATAAAAAATTTAGAAAAACATTGAGCATAAAAATGATGATTATCTCATTACAATCAGATAAATTTATTAAAAAAAAAACCATCAGTACTTCCATAGGGCAGTATATTAGTCAGCGTTCTCTAGAGGGACAGAGCTAATAGGATATGTAAATATAACTAACAGGATATATATATATATGAGTTTAATAAGTATTAACTCACACAATCACAGGGTCCCACAATAGGCTGTCTGCAAGCTGAGGAGCCAGAAAGCCTGTTAGAATACCAAAACTGAAGAACTTGTTTCTGATGATCGAGGGCAGGAAGGGTCCAAGACGGGAGAAAGATGTAGGCTGGGAAGCTAGGCCAGTCTACTCTTTTCACGTTTTTCTGCCTGCTTTGTATTCTAGCTGCACTGGCAGCTGATTAGATGGTGCCCGCCCAGATTAAAGGTGGATCTGCCATCCCCAGCCCACTGACTCAAATGTTAATCTCCTTTGGCAACACCCTCATAGACACACCCAGGATCAATACTTTGCATCCTTCAGTCCCATCAAGTTGACATTTCAGTATTGTCACAGGCAGAGAAGTTGTAGCAAGCATTTTACAGAATATTTCATTGAAAATAACATTTTTATTATGTGTCTGGATCTATGAGAAACAAAATGAGTGATGTTATTAAAGAATATGTATGTGTGTGCATATACACTTGTGTGTATGTGTATATATGTGTGTATATGTACACATATATGTATATATATGTGTATGTGTGTATATGTATACCATTAATGTTATTAACAGTGTTATTAAAGAATATGTATACATGTATATATGTGTGTGCATATACGTGTGTATACATGTGTGTGTATATAAAATATGCATATACACACACATATACACATACACACAAATACACACATATATGCACACACATATATACACACACATACATACACATACATATTCTTTAATAACACCATTCATTTTGCTTGTGCATAGATCCATACAAATAATAAAAATGTGAATTTCAATGAAGTATTCTGGAATATACTTGCTACAGCTTCTCTGCCCTGGAAGTATTTGTGGATTTTTTACAAATTTAGTTGATTTTACTGAGATAAGCATCAGTTTTATATTCAATGCTTTTCTAAATTTTTATTTTTACTGTACGTAAGCCCTTTAATTAATGGTTAACTCTTGTTTTATAATATCAAATATTAACCCCAGCCAGTGCAGTCAGAGGTAAAGACTTGTTTCCTTGCCGAAGATGTACTGCTTAATCTGGAAAGAAGTTCTTGAAAAAAAAAAAAAAGCAGAAAATGGATGATTTCAAAATCATCACTTTCAGGTAATATGCTCATGGGAAGTTCTTATGTATTTTTAACTCCCCCAGGAAAGGCAAGCTGTACATGAGAGTTACTACTGAGACATCTTGCCTTGTTCTCCTTGAAAATTATAGTTCATATAAGAAACATGAAACTAAAAAGAACTGACCTATCTTTATGTAAGAAGACTCCTTTTCTTTATGTATTGTGTTGATTGAGAATAGTTTAGGCAGACAAGTCAGGAATCGTCAATTGTTTCCTTGAAGATTGTACATCTTGCTAGAAGGAGTTTCATGGGTACAGCCTTATGAGCTCTGGTTACAGCCTTAGCCACTGATGCCTTCAGCGGTTACATGATCTTTTGTATCTGGGTCATTGCATCCAGACAACAGCTGGAGTTCATGGCAATTTTGTGACATCAAAAAACTATTAAAGGAAGAAAGAACAATAAAAAAAATGCTATACGAATCTTACCAGAAAGTAACTTTATTTTCACAAAATCAGGATGACCACACTATCTCCTCAACCCTCCCAGTTTGCCCAGGGTGGTCCTTACTAATGCCCACAGTGCTGGCAAAGTTATTGGTAGCATCTGCTCTCTCTTTCAACATTTTGGGGGGAGGATTTGGATAATATATTGTAGGGTTACCTACTCAAGTGGGAAACAAGGGATGATTCCATTAATGAGAAAGAGCTAGCACAGTCATTTTCTTCAGCTGTCACTTAATAAATGGACTAAATAACCTGCAGAATGTTGTTTCTTTTCCAAGTTAATTCTAATAAAAATACATTATAAGATGAACAGATATTATTTCTCTCCCCATTTTACCTTCTGACCATGTGCCAGAAATGGAAATAATCTGACATTAAAAAAGAACGTTTAAGATAAATCTTGTTTCGTGCTTCAATTCCAGTCTCGTCTCAATTGCTCTAGGAACAAGTGTTGTCTTTATTTGAGATGCAGCAACATTTCAGTCTTCAACCAAGCAAAGTATTTCAGTTGTAAAGGATTTAAGAATAGAAATAGAAAATGATTCAGAGTAGCACTAGAAAAGGAAGCAGAATATAACAACCTCACTCCTTTCCCCTGGTGGTTTTATTTCTAGGAGGAAGATGCTGGAAAATTCCAAATCCTGGGGCTTCAAAACATCCTTAAGGTGAAAGCTCCTGGGACTTGGTGGCTTTACAGCCTGCAGGATTACATCCTTTAAACATATTTTATTCCAACTACTTGTTGAGCTCCTGTGAGATTCTATATAATTTTAGGAGGTGGGGGAGAAAGAAAGTAGGTCTACAATCTGAAGCCAAATAGGAGTGTTTTTGTCTTCATCTCTTTAGTTCCCTGTTGTTAGAAATTACAGAGAGGTTTTTTGCTACATAAGAATGGGCATAAAATTCTCTATAAACACTGATGATCATAAAGAGTTTTCAAGAAAAAAAATGTGGAGACAATTAGAATATAGCCAAGTCGTGTCTGATTTTTATGTCATAGAATGTCCTTCCTTTGTCAGTTGAGTCTCCGGTTACTTTAAATTAGAACTAAAGCATATTGCTATAGTCAAAGTCTGCAGCTGAAATATCTCTTGGTGACACTATACTTTATAAATTGAATTCATAATAAGGCTTAATCTTTTCATAGACGGTAAAATTCTCTTTTGTTAAAACGTGTCTCATAATTCCTTTTTCTTGCCAATAGTGATATTAGCCAGAGAGAAAATCTAAAACTTTCATCATTCCTGACAAGAAGAATGATATGGTTTGTCTCTGTGTCCCCACCCAAATCTGACCTTGAATTGCAGTAATCCCCATGTATTCAAGGGCAGGACCAGGTGGAGATAATTGAATTGTGGGGGCAGTTTCTGCCATGCTGTTCTCTTGATAGTGAGTGTGTTATCACAAGATTTGATGGTTTTATAAGGGGCTTCCCCCTTTGCTCAGCACTCATACTCTCTCCTGCCACCCTGTGAAGAGGTGCCTTCTGCCATGATGGTAACTTTCCTGAGGCCTCCCCAGCCATGCAGAACCATAAGTCAAATAAGCCTCTTTTCTTTGTAAATTGCCCAGTCTTGGCTATTTCCTCATAGCAGCATGAGAATGGACTAATACAGTAAATTAGCCCCAGGTAGTGGGTTGCTGCAGTAAAGATACCCAAAAGTGTGGAGTTGACTTTGGAACTGAGTAACAGGCAGAGATTGGAACAGTTTGGAGGGCTCGGAAAAAGACAGGAAGATGTGGGAAAGTTTGAAACTTCCTAGAGGCTGTTGAATGGGTTTGGCCAAAATGCTGATAGTGATATGGACACTGAAGTCCTAGCTGAGGTGGTCTCAGAATGAGATGAGGGACTTGTTAGGAACTGGAATAAAGGTGATCATTGCTATGCTTTAGCAAAGAGACCGGTGTCCCTGTCCTAGAGATCTGTGGAACTTTGAATTTGAGGGAAATGATTTAGGGTATCTTGTAGAATAAATTCCTAAGCAGTAAATCATTCAAGAGATAACCCGGGTGCTCTTAAAAGCATTCAGTTTTATGTTTTCAAAAAGATATGGTTTGTAATTGGAACTTATGTTTAAAAGGGAAGCAGAGCATAAAAGTTTGAAAGATTTGCAGCCTAACAATTGTGATAGAAAAGAAAAACTCATTTTCTGAGGAGAAATTCAAGCTAGCTACTGAAATTTGCATAAGTAATGAGGCCAAATGTTAATCACCAAGACAATGGGGAAAGTGTCTCCAGGACATGGCAGAGATTTACACGGCAGCCCCTCCCATCAAAGGCCCAGGGAAAAATGCTTTGCTGGGCTGGACCCAGGGCATTGTGCATTTGTGCAGTCTCAGCAGTTGGTGCCCTGCATCCCAGCTATGGCTAAAAGGGGTCTGCATACAGCTCAGGCCACTGCTTCAGGGGGTGCAAGCCCCAATCCTTGGCAGCTTACACATGGTGTTGGGCTTGTGGGTGCACAGAAGTCAAGAATTGAAGTTTGGGAACCTCTACCTAGATTTCAGAGGATATATGGATATGCCTAGAAGTCCAGGCAGAAGTTGGCTACAGGGGTGGAACCCTCATGGAGACCCTCTGCTAGGGCAATGCAAAAGGGAAGTGTGGGGTCAGAACAGAACCCCCACATAGAGTCCCCATTGGGGCACTGCCTAGTGGAGCTATGAGAAGAGGGCCTCCATTCTCCAGACCCCAGAATGGTAGATCCACAAACAGCTCACACTGTGAGCCTGGAAAAACTGCAGACACAATGCCAGCCAGGTGTGGGGCTGTGCCCTGCAAAGCCACAGGGGTGGAGCTACCCAAGGCCAAGGGAGCCCATATTTTGCATCAGCATAACCTGGATGTGAGAGGAGATCATTTTGGAGGTTTAAGATTTGACTGCTCTGCTGGATTTCAGACTTGCATGGGGCCTGTAGCCTCTTTGTTTTCAGCCAATTTATCCCATTTTGAACAGGTGTATTTACCCTATGACTGTACTCACATTGTATCTAGGAAGTAACTAACTTGCTTTTGACTTTATAAACTCATAGGCGGAAGGGACTTGCTTTGTCTCAGATGAGACTTTGGACTTGGACTTTCAGATTGATGCTGGAATGAGTTAAGACACTGGGGGACTTTGGGAATGATATGGTTTGGCTCTGTGTCCCCACCCAAATCTCACCTTGAATTGTAGTAATCCCTAGGTATCAAGGGTGAGACCAGGTGGAGATAACTGAATCATGGGGGCTGTTTCTGTCATACTGTTTCATGATAGTGAGTGATTTATCACAAGATCTGATGGTTTTATAAAGGACTTCCCCCTTTGCTCAGCATTCATTCTCTCTCCTGCGGCCCTGTAAAGAGGTGCCTTCTGCCATGATTGTTTTTCCTGAGGCCTCCCCAACCATGCCAAACTGTGAGGCAATTAAACTTCTTTTCTTTCTGAATTTTTCAGTCTCGGATATTTCTTCATAACAGCATGAGAATGGACTAATACAAAGAAGCTATCGACTTTTTTTTTCTAATGTGAACTTTCCACGTCAGCAAAAGTTATCTTTAAGGACTCTAGCCACAGCTGCTGAAGTAGACTGTAAACTTCTTTCTTCACTCTTATTATGCCCAGCTACAAAATAAAAGGGTCAGCTTTTTATTTATATTATGGAAAGAATTATAAATATGGGTTTAAAGACATTTGTTTAAATTTTTTTTTCCAAGTAGCAATTTCAGAAATGGTGATTAATGTTTAAATTTTTTTTTCCAAGTAGCAATTTCAGAAATGGTGATTAATGATTATATTGGCTGGTATGGGCAGAAGCTAGCATCAAATTTCCCCATTAGTGCATATTATTTAAAGAACATAACACTGATGCTATTTCGGTTATCTCAAAGACTAGGGACTCAATATTAAAATCTGTGTAAAAGAGTGTACAATGTATTTGAAGATGAAAATATGGATTATCATCTAGTCTTTACTGCCTAATTATTCTTAAACCACAGGTATAGACATTAAAAGTGGGAAATAATGTTATGTAAACTAGAAAGCTTGGCTATCATGAATAAAGCTTAATGAACAAGTCACTATAATTTGTAATAATTGTTCTTAATCCTATTAACTATGCAGTTTTGTCAATTAAATAATATTTTCTCATTTTCCAAACTCTTGAGGTCTATGTCAGTCTCTAGTCACAAACAATTCCAATGAAAAGCCATCAAACAGATACGTATAAAAACAATTAAAATAACCACCACAATAACATCACCAACCACCTTTTACCAATGGTCTGATTAGCACTAATTATTTTTCTATCACTTTGCATACAATATTATCACAAAAAAATTATTTAACATCTGTGTTAGACGGTTACTATTTTTCCGATTTTACAGACAAAATTAATATTATCCAAATGTTATTTTACTGAGAAGATGGGTGTCTTTTGTGATAAGGATGTGTCCTCTCTATGCATTTTACCTCTTAAATCTCATATCAAGGTTGTGGTTAAGAAGAGAGTACTCTTTTCCTCAGTAGTCAAATATCTATGTAACTTTTATTATTAATCTAGTAGTTTAGTGAGATTTAGAAATATTAACTTTCTGAAGTGCTTGCTTGATTCCCTGTTAACTTAGGTACAGACACTTATCCTAGCCTTCCTGCATATATATGGATGAACGTCCTTATTCCCATTGTCACGGCTCAGTTCACTTGATCCATCAGCACCCTGTTTAGTTTTCCTAATAAAGCATTGTAAATGTGCATGTAGACACACACACACACACACACACACACACACACACACAGAGAGAGAGAGAGAGAGAGAGACAGAAAGAGACTGAAGGATAGAACTATGATAAACCTAAGAGCATAGTGTGATTACCGTACAAGAAAAACTAAAAAATGTGTGAAAACCCCCTAAGGAAGATTGAGCACAGTGTAGTGTCCTAATCACTGCTTTGTTTATGCTCTGAAGGGTCCATTGCCAGGTTGTCCCTAAAAATAATCTTTACCTAATATTCCTATTGATTCTTTTCCAAAGAGGCTTTTCTTCCTTCTTTTCCTAGTGGAAATGTCAGAAAAGCTAGTCTCTGCTTGTACTCACTTTTTGATCATTCCTGGAAGTTGAAAACCCAAGAAGCTGTGCACTTATTACCAAAACTTTTCTCAGAATGATAGGCTCTGAAAGTCCTTGACATTTATTTGTGACTTTAGAAAACAATGACATGAAATAAATGGATTATCAGCCATTTGTCCTGGCAATAAAGGAAACTCCTTCTTGTCCCGTTTTTGGATTACAATGTCAAAATCTTGCCTAAAACTAATTCTTGTTAAGGAAGACTTTTTCCAGCTGGTGTGTGTGTGTGTGTGTGTGTGTGTGTGTTTGTGTGTGTGTAAAGACAACCCTTTCCTTTTATGCTCAGTATTCTAGGGCATCGTGGCTGGCTTCTGTGTGCTTACCTGCATGTTTCTATGTGTTTTTTTCCTATTTGAAAGTGGAAGGACCTTCTTGGAACTCCATTAGTGAACAATGCTGAGTTACAGCTGCATGCATATGGGAGTCTGTTATGTCAGGTTAGTTGAGAAGAACAACCGGATAAGGCAAGCAAGCCAATCTTCTGGGATGTGGACAAACTGACTTTCAAAGCAATGTGGCTTTAAGTTCCGATTTAAATTAAAGGACTAGGAGGCAAGGGCAATGCCAAGCTGTCTCCACATGACTGCAAAATCTGGAACTGGTACAGATGCCTTTTATTGAAAAGTGCCTTTAGTGTCCTCCTCAAGCCACTTAACAACTAGTGACAAGACAGTACGGTCTTGGCGACCAGCCAACCCCCGGCACTAACACAATGTTTGCCATAACATTGCTTTGATGGGCAGGAAGCGTGAGGAGAACAGCTGACAGTAAGGGGTGATGCAGCTGTCCTGTCTGCTCCTGAAGAGGCTGAATGCTAGCAGGGAGGGCTGAAGAAATGCCCTCAAACATAGACCAAAGCGTGACTGAGTGCTGGTGCTTGGTTGTGAGTGGCTAAACTGCAGAAAGAGCATGGAAACACTGGAGCAATACAAAAAAAGTGAGGAATAGTTTTTTTTTTTTTTTTTTTTTAGGAGAACATTCAGGACAATAGAGTCTAAAATTCAACCATGACTAACCTTCACAACTAAAGGCATATCTGCTCTCTCTTGGTTGCCTTTGGTGTATTTGTAACAAGTGAATGCCTCTAACAGGTTTCCCACTTTTGAGGCTACATTCTCTAGGGTACCTGTGTGTTGTTTTAATTGGGTTTTTCGATCTGGGAAAAAGCAGGTATTGTGTGAGTACAGGGACTATATATAATTTGTTAACATGTTCTAAACATGTGTGGTTATAAGCTATTATGCTGGGCAAATGGGCAGGTGTGGGCAAAGGCTCCAATTTTTATTTTTGTTTTCTTAACAGAATAAAGTTCCTTGCTGGTTCACATGGTGCAGTGAAATCGAAGGGAGATATTGGGCTGGCAAGGTAAACTAGGTGAAATACTCCCAGCAGCAAAGAGTAATTTCATAGCCAGATTAATGTCATAGCCTGCAGATCTATCTGGGGGATTTAAGATGAATTTCAAGAAAAGTCAGGCAAATTCTTTGGTCAGTAATGCCTAGAGAGATGTCTGACTGACCTGTCCTAGTAAATTGCTATTTAACAAACAATATTAAGCACATGCTGTGTTTTTGGATCTTTGGTAGGCACTTGGGATACCATTTAACAACATTAATCAAAGCAGTTAGAAAATGTTAGCTCGTTGCCAGGTACCTCTTGTAGTGTTCTACATGTACTGGTTAAATCAAGCTCTGCAGCGGCATCAAAGTTTTGTAAGCAATTTTATTTTTTAAATTATTGTATGAATTATTATTTTGTATTTGTTATTATTTTGAAGAAACAGAGGGACAGCACACAGACTTCCCAGAGTTGCATTGCACTGAATGTATTTGAACTTAAGCTCTCAGTCTCCAGGGACTAGGTGGCAATTTTGGCACCACATGCTTTCTTGAGGGACTTTCTGTCCCTTAGAAGTGTACTGTGACTCCCCTTTTTTGATAATTAATTGTTACTGATCTGTTTCTGCCTTATCTTTCACGGTTTGATGTTTTGCATAATATCTACATCTATCTATCTATCTACATTTATTTATTTATGTGTGTGCCTGCGTGTGTGTGTGTATGTGTACCCACGCGCCATTCCTGCAGGTGTGGTAGGTATAATGAGCTTCCAAAGAAAAAGTCTAGATAAAAAATGCCAGTGAACCAATTCTATGGCTGTGGATTGAGATTTAAAATATCTCTTTGTTTTTTGATGATTGCAGAGTTGAGTTGTACTTTAAAACAACGTCATAACCCAGAAGCTCCTTATTCCAGGATCTTTTTCAATTTTCTCCTACAAAACCCAGTACCCCCTCTAGAAATCCCCTGCTTGGCCCTGGTTCTAACTGCATTGTCTGTGGCTAACGCATGTTGGCAGCATCAATAAAGCTCAGTTGATTAACTATCTGATGCACATTTACAGGTTAATCAACCTTCCATATCTGAGAGCATCCCAAACAGTTTTGTGGCAGTAATAACTTCTTCTGAAGAGGTAGATGTGAGTAAAAAAGAAACAAAAAAACCCTTTATTTATGTATTGTATTTAATGAAACGTTTCCAAGCTCTACATCTCAAATAGCAAACTCAGTCATGCCAGATTTTAACTACTGTCTTTCAGTACAGAACTTACCTCTTACGCTCAACCCATACCCTTAGACCTGATATTCTAGTGCATTGTGCAGGAAATTAGGAAATAAGCAGGAGAGTACTATTGATGGAACTTCTCATGTCCTTTGGTGGCAGTCCTGGGCCAGGCCTCTCTTCCCTTACACATTCCAGCCTCTGATATTCCATCCTAGGAACAGCCCTTTCCTTGCACTTATCCAGGATTGATGAGCATATAAAAAGCTACTTATTATTGCGTTGGTTTCATATATCCAATTGTCAACTGACGACAAGCTCTGGGAGGGCCTGAATTGTGTATGTCTTTACTATTGATTTTTCTCAACATTCAACACAGTGTCTGAGGCTTTAATAGGCTCATTAAAACTTTGGTAAATGAATTATCGTTAGAATTTTCTGAATATCAATGGTTTTAATAAGCCGGAAGGTATTAATTCTCCCCTTTTTGATTGGTGGAGAGTGCATTCTTTCACTGATTGTTTTCAAAGTCCTAGAGCACTGATTTCAAGACTTGCTTTTCTGATCTGAGGGCAATCTCAGAATTTATAAAGCTCAGCCAGGCATGGTGGCTCATGCCTGTAATCCTAGAATTTTGGAAGGCCAAAGCAGAGGGATCATTTGAGCCCAGGGGTTCGAGACCAGCCTGGGCAACATAGTGAGACTGTCTCTATAAAAATAAAAAGCACAAATTAGCCAGGCATGGTGGCGCATGCCTGAGGTCCCAGCTACTTGGGAGGCTCAGGTGGGGAGGATCGCTTGAGCCCAGGAAGTAGAGGCAGCAGTAAGCCAAGATCACTGCCTTGCACTCCAGCCAGGGCAACAGAGCAAGACCCTGTCAAAAAAGCATAAAAAATAAAAAATAAAATTAACAATTTATGAAGCATTTTTCTAAGAAGCATTGTCTTCATCAACTAGGCTTTACTTCTGAACTAAATATTGCTCTGTACCCAGTATTTACTCCTTAATTTCCGATCTGGTAGTTTCTGCTCCTTCTCATTCCAGTGGCTTTGGTGTCTCTGACTCTAATATGCCCGAAACCCTGTTTTTCTACAATTTAGATACCACAGAGCCTTACCCAAGATAACGTTTTCTGTTGAGAAACTTTTCTTTGGTTTTTCTTTCTTTGTTTTCTGTAACACAAGCCTAAGAGTTAGCCCTCTTGAAGTGAGATCAGCAGATATGTAGGTAAATAGTATGCAGTAGGAATTTGCATTCCTACTATCCAGGGATGTTAATATGACATATTGCTTAATTAGGAGAGTAAGACTTTAGCAGTAAAAGCTCATCTCTACAATTACTTCTTTGAATCAAATTTCCTTACATACAGATCAAGAACTTTTATCTAACATGCCACTCTTGAAACATTAAAATGTGTTCATTTCATCTTTTATTATAAGTGTTTTATATTAGCATCCCTATGTACATTCAGTTGCCTCCTAACGAGAGGAATTTTTAGTGTGACATAACTTAAATATAAACCACACATATGTGGCCCTTTTCTTATTGCCCCCTATATTTTGAGAAGGAAATAAAAGGTATTTTCTCTGTATCATGTCTTATTCCCCATACTCGACTCCCTACCTTCCTCTCTCCACTCCTATTTTCTCCCTAGTTTGTGACAGAAAACCCTATGGATAGAAGAGATTTTCTAGGAAAAATGTGTTTTAATATTGCAAAGAATGATGAAAGGGTGAATGAAAGTGTGCCATAGCATGCCAATAGGGTAAGGGTTTTAGAAAGTTTTCTACCTTTAAGAAATTAATTTTCTTCTCATTTCTTCTTCTTCCTAAAGTTATAAGAATTCAGAAATTACTGAGCTATTAATCTCCAACAATTCACATTTCTCAGAGGAAAACTGAGGTAGAGCTATAAAATCTGGCTTCAACTTCTTGCCTAAAATCAGGATACTTCATTCTTAAAAGTCAAGGAGAACAAGTATGTGCAAATATGCATTTAGCAACATTTTTATAAAAATTAAGTATGATATTTTAATATCAGAAGATGTAAGTTTTATGTATGGCCAAAGATGTTGAAAAATACAGTCAGTCAACTTGACAAATTTATGAAATTCTCTCTTCTTGAGGAAAGATATAGAAGAGGCATTGTTAGTTGTTAAACCTTTCAGGAATTAGGGGAATAAATTGAAAAAGTTAATGAAATGACTTCAATTTCTAGAAATATGATCAACTGAATATCCTGGAAAAAATCCTAATAAAAATATATGACTAGGATTATTTTCCTGTAACTAAGATTATTTTTTCATATATGAATATGAAAGAAAACCCAGCAGAATTAGTAAGAAATAAGAAAAAATGTTGAAGGACAAATATTATTGGCCAAATCCCAGAGAAATAAATAAGCACTAAGACGATGACTCTCTGGGGTCATCTACAGACTTCCAGCGTCCTAGAGCTTTCACGTTAATAGGCTGCTTGATGGGACAGTTGACAAGGCTTACGACCCACTTTATGTGGGAAACTGTATCATAGGCACCACGTTAAGTGGGCTCCTCCCTAAAAGCAAAACCCACAGTGTATGTGCTGGAAAATAAACCCACACTCCAAAGGGAGATATTGAGAAAATTTGCCTGTTTCCATTTTAACTCAGAATGGAGGGAAAATTATCTGTAATATGATAACTTAAACATAAGCAGCCAACCTTCATGCAGGCATGCAACCCATACCCACTCCACCTGTGGAGCTACAGAAATTCCAGAGCAAGAATCAAATGGGAAGAAGTCAAAATGTGGCAATGACAATGGCACTTGGGTCAAACAAATACAGATATTCTCTCGTAGAGCAACCTCAAATATTGTTCAAGCAAGGACAAAGAATTCCTACAGATGACATTTTAAGAGACATGAGTAAGAATAACAACAGATCACAAAGCACATGAGCAAACAAACCACTTACCATGTCGATGGAATCAATAAAAAGCAGCATCACACATGCAAAAAACACACAATTTGCAATTAATGGATAAAGAAATGAGTGTGTTGAAATATTTAAGGAATTCATTTTTGACAGATTAACAAAAATAAGTATCTCTGTGACTGCTGATGCCATGGACTTAATGTTTTTGTCTCCCCTCTGCCCCCACTTCCCACCAAATTCATGTGTTGAAGCTCTAATCTATTGGGAGATTAGGTCTTTGGGAAGTAATTCGGGTTAGATGAGATAGTGAGGGTAGGGCCCTGGTCTTATGAAATTAATATGTTTGTAAGAAGAAATATCAGAAATCTTGTTCTCTCTTCTCCACTATGTGAAGACACAGCAAGATGGCAGCCGTCTGCAAGACAGGAAGAGATCCCTCACCAGGATCCAACCATGCCCACACCCTGATCCCCAACTTCCAGCTTCCAAAACGATAAGAAATTTGTTTCTTCTAATGAAGCCACAGAGTCTGTGGTATTTTGTTAAAGCAGACCAGGCATACTGATACAACTGTAAAGATCGTCTCCTTGGTTTATTTTTCTCAATTCCTAGACAGCTAATTTTACTTTCTTTCATATGTTCTGATCCATATTTGCTTTATGTAAAGATCTCAGGCCAATTCTCCATATTTTGAGAATTACAGCTTTCATCTCCTGACCTCTGGAGAGCTCTTAAGGAAAATGTCTTTGTTAAGAACATGATGACCTCTCACTCCCACCATGCAGCCAGATCTTTAGCACAAATTCTCCATCTCTAGTTTCTAACAACTTGTGTAATTTCAGCACCAAATGGTTTCCTTTCCATACTTGTGTTCAGTAATATATATTAAATAATCATTCATTCATTCATCATACATTTATTTAATAAATATTTAGATAGTCTACTCTATATACTACACACTTAGAGTATATCAATTAACTATCATCACAACGAGGACAACAATAAATAAAGATGCTTCCCCCTGTGGTTATACTATAGTTATACATTATAGTACAGGGAGACATGGAATAAGGAACAATCTTAGTAAACAAGTGAATTATCAACCTTGCTGGAAGGTGATAAGTGTTATAAAAAATTCAGCTGGGAATATTGTCATTTTAGTAATTTGTGCTCGCCATGATAGATCTAATTAAAAAGGTAACATTTGAACAGAGACCAAATAGAGGCAGGTGAATCTGCATGCCCATATTTTGGGAAACAGTGTGTCCATCAAAGCACAGCCCTTGAAAAGCTCTTCAAAATGGAATCTGCCTGGAATGTTCAAATGTTCACAGCAGCCTTGACAGTAATAAGGCTCCCATGGCTGAGCAGAATGAGCAGGAGGGAGCTCAGAAAGAGACAAGATCAGAGAATGGTAGCAGGGATAGGTAGAGGAAATAGAGTTTAGGGGGGCTGGACAGAAGAGTAGGGGTTTTTTTGTTTTTTGTTTTTTTTTTTCATTGCTAAGATTTTTGTCTTATTCTGTTTGCATTTCTAGTTGTTTCTAGTTGGAGGTCACACTTGTTCTGTGGTCAATATTATTGCCTAGAATATTCTTTCACCCTTTTAAACATAACATTTTCTTTATGAACCATAGTTTAGTAAATATTAATTTATAACAACACTGTTATTAATGATATCAGAGTTAGTTAGGTAACTAGGCTACCACATCTTGCTAGGAGTAAGGTGAAAGCAGTTGTCTACACTAATATAACATATCTATACAATGACATTTTCAGTCTCCTGTGGGAAATGGATAGGACCTAGTGTCAGTAGAGATAACTAACTGGCAAAGAGAACATGAATCCACTGGAAACTAAGACCTTCTCTCATTTCCTTATTTTTTGGAGGCATGAAGAATAAATTTTGCCTCTGAAAGATAATAGCAAACCTTTTATTATTCACTCTAATCATTTTCTGTGTTCCTTAAGGTTGCATAATTTATCTACTATTATACTCTGTGCTCTCAGATATGACACTTTTCGATGATGTAACACTGATTGCATTGTGTAACAGTTTACATGATTTCCTAGTTCAACAATAAGTGCCTTGAAAACATTAAGGGTATCTTATTCATCCTTGTTCTTCTGTACTTCACTCCTAAAAGTATCCACTCAATAATATTTGTGTAGTGAATGCTGCTGTATCACAACCTTTCATATTTACGACAGCTGATGGATCTGAGAAGAAGTGCATCTAAATGAAAGAAGGCAGTTGCATCAATGATGTATTTCCTTGCTTTAATTTGGCTTAATGGTGCTCCTGAATGCCAAAACTTAAAGTCTAATAAAGATGAGTGAGAAAGAGATTCTGCAAAGCAAATATATTAATACATATTTTTAGAGATTGTATTTCTTTAAACATATAATTTGAAATTATATTTAAAGGACTATTGTGCAGTTTGCTTTATTTAGCAATTTATGCCAAGTATAATAAACTGTGCATATGTATATATATATATTTTTAAATCTAAATAATGATGATTTTCCAACGAAAAGTTAAGACAAAGCAGGACTTACTCTTTGACTTAAACTTCAAAATATCTGTAAAATGGAAATTTTCTTAAAGAAAAAACTTTGCTAGAAATATTAAGGATGAACATTTAAAAAACAAAATTACTCATTTTCTCTAGCCATTTTATTAGTTATTTTTAAAAGGATGGCTATCTTTTAGCCCCTGCACACAGTTTTAGACAGCTTGTCAGAGTTTTATCAAGCAAAAGTGACATCCTATACCAGTTTAATGACAACACACTAATACAAGGCTGTTTCTGTGTTTCAAGTCATGTTACATGACTGAAGAAGAGATTTTCTTTATTTAGGACAATGGCTAATACATCACCACTGTTTTGTAGGCAGTCATACTTTTAAATATCTGGTTTTATTATCACCATACATAAACATCTTCTTATCAGATGAATAGAGTAACGTAGGTTCAGATGATATGGAAAAAACAATGTTTAGTCTGTAGAAGCCAAATAATCCTAACTCCCATGTTGTCTATTTTGGGATATCACTAAAGAACTCAAATTTATTAATTTTATCTTCCTATGTCTCTTTCTCATATAATAGTTATTTTAAAAGCCAGCAATTTCTCGAGGAAATTGAAATTTTCATTTAAAATTTCAGCTTCTAAATACCTTTCCCAGAACTATTTGAAATCAAAGAATAAAATTCTCACCTTTCATTACATGAAACCTGAGATTTCACTGAAAACCTCTCGGGTACTAGATATTTACAAATTTGATTTTTTTAAATTCCATACATGTTAGATATTTTAAAGCAGAAACAAAACACTCTAATAAATCACTTCTATTTATTTATGTTTCAGCTCTCAGAATAAACATTCTTTCTTATCACCCAGTAGAATAAATGTAGGCTTCTTGTAGTGAAGATTCGAGTGTTGCTCTAGGTTAATTTTCTTTCTTTTTCTCTTTTAATTCTGAATTGACGTGTGATCATATTTTATATTTACACAATCTGAATCAGGATTTTTCTCAATAATGTGCAACTGTGATCCAGATTCCTCAATTTCAAATAGTAGTGTTCATTAACACAATTCTGGTGTTTTCATTAACATTATATAAATATATGTTAAAACTGAACTTATTAATAAATACCAATAAAGTATTTTTTATAATCCAGTTATTAGGTTGAATCTTCAATAAGATTTTTTGTGGAGAAAGAACAATTCTGCTTTGAAATAGTCTGGGTATGGCGAAATAAGTCACCGCCTTCCCTCTCCCACTGCAGGAGGAGTATATTTCTCCACCCATTGATGTTGGGCTTGACCCTATACACTTGCTTTGACCAACAGAACTTCAGTGGATAGGGCACAAGTAGAGGATTAAATGCACTCAAGAGGTTTGGCTTAGCTCATGAGCTCACGCAATTTATTATGAGAACAACTTCCTTGAGGTAGCTGCGATGCTTTCAACCTGAGTCCCAGAATGAAAATACATGAAGCAACCTTGAACCCAAGCCACAGGCCAGAGTCATCTCTGACGAATGCAGACTCCATATTTGAGTAGAACTATGCAGATGACTCCCGTCAATCATGTGCAAAAACCAAAAAGCTGACAGTTGTATGTCACAGGCTTTTGGTTTATTATTTAGCATTTGTGTCAATTGCTAAGTAAAAACATTTCTAAGAAAAGTTTGAACATTGCCACAATACTTCAAGGAAGTTTAAGACATTTTTAAATGTGTTTTAAATATGTTTAAAAATGTTTTAAACATATTTTTTAAGGAAGAACGGAAGGGAGGGAGGAAGAAAGGAAGAAAGGAAGAATGAGAGGGAGGGGCAGTAGTAGAAGTAAGAAAAGAAGAAAAGAGATTTTTTCTGTCCTTGTATTAAATACAAAAAGTTAGCAAATAACTAATGAAATCTTTCAAATAGGGGAAATGATAAATTCAAGCTGGATTAGGAAATTAAACTTTTTAAAAATAATCTTGTAAATTTAACAGATATTTCAAGATTTCAGTGGTATATTAAAAAAAAGTTTAATAGATTTTTTTGTCACTTTTCTGGTCTTTGTTACCAATACCACACATTCGCACTAATAAGACAGACAAATCTAACATCTCATAGAAGATTCTTTTAATACTTATAAAATTAGCTTAAGAACATTCTTTCTGTATTTATGCTGTTAGGTCATTACCTTGTTATGGGTATAGGCTCTGACTTTTATAAGCTTAGTATGCTAATGATTCCTTCACTTGGGATCCATAAAAAATATATGCAGTCTCTTTCCCATTAACTGCCAGGCTTTCCAGATTTTTCTGGTTTTCTGAATTATTAAAACAACAGCCCTTGCTGACAGTTGTTGCCATCAGCATCACACATTTATGAAGTACATATATGCTTCCATCAGTGTTAGATGCTGTACAGAGTGAGTTTAAGAATTGAACCCTGTAATCTACAGAAAGGCAACCTTGTAGAGAGAACTGTGAGTGACATGACTAAAATGAAAATATTTTTTAACTTGGGAAGAATAAAATAATTTGTATATATGAAAAGAAGCAATTGATTTTTATGTGGTAGTAAAGGAAGAAACTTCCTTTAAGTTTCTTGTTACCCACACCACACATTCGCACTAATAAGACAGACAAATCTAACATCTCATAGAAGATTCTTTTAATACTTATAAAATTAGCTTAAGAACATTCTTTCTGTATTTATGCTGTTAGGTCATTACCTTGTTACATTCCTAAAATGTAATCTTGGAATAGACTTCATTAACCTAAGTAAGAATTTCAAAGAGGTTTGGATGAAAATACTTGGGAACTAGAAAACACTGAGTTGGTTGATTAAAGTAATGGAGGCTGTGGAGAGAGAAGTTGGTAGAGCAAAGCAGGGCAGGGGGATTTGAGCTAATGACAATTAATATTATTTATTCAATGTCTAATAGTATGATAGCTTAGGGATATTTGATTGGTAAATTTTTATCCTGGAAAGATTAAGTATTAATAGAAATTTTTACGCTTTCTGGGCTTGCTGAATTGTCAGAAACAAACACATACATATTCACACAGAGACAACTACATAACACAAGCATTCCTCTTTTTTAGTAAGATATTCAGTATGTAGTATAACAGAAACAACAACAACCACCAATCTTTATCTCATCCATGTTCTCTTGGCATCACCAAAGGAGAATGATTGCATTAGACTAGACAGAATGTGAAAGTGATGTTGAAACTTACAGTTTACAACTGAAATGGGTTGCACTGGAGAAAATTATAAAATTTGTCTTTCCATAAAACTTGATAAAATGTAGTTCCTGGATTATGTCTGCTTGTGTATTCTCACTTCAACCACATTCTACCATATTGGAAACATGCATAGATTGGTGGTGTGTGGTTTATAAAGTTTGTGTGTTAAATGCTGTTTTATTAACTGCTTAGAACAAGTGTTGTACCAGGGGATTTCATTTAATTTGAGATTATTTTTATTCTTAATATTTCTAAATTAATGAAATTTGACATAAAATCTTGGCTTCCCAGTGATGAATAAAGCAGAATATTTCATACACTTACTTGAGACAGCATTAAAGGAAACTGAAGCCATGAAAATGTCATGATGCAATTTAGTGAAAATTTATCTTCACAGGGAATTGTTCAATTACAAATGAAATGAGATTGGAAATAATCTTTTCTTCTATAAACCTTACACCTGGAAGACAATACATCTGTTTAATATGTTCTATTTGCAAAATTCTGATCTGTACCTCCTAGATTGAATTAAACAGCAGTCATATATGGTATTATTGATACCTTCCCCAAAACTAAATAATCACAATGATACATCTCACACATTCATTTTAATTAGTCCTTTCACTATGAAAAAATAAATTGTTGTTATTTTATTTTTTTATGGTTGAAAACGTTTAAACATTAAAGATTCAGGTATTTTATATTTCAATTTAACAAAAAATATATCTTCTTCTATAATCTAAAAATGCAAACATACACACACAACATATATATACACTTAGATTACAAAACTAAGGATTCTTGTTTTGTATATATTTGTTATATATATGTTATATATACATATCTCTAAATATATATATTCCTAGTTTTATATCTATATATGCACACATATATAACATATATCTTTAGTTTTATGAACATAAACATTAAAGTATTTTAAGAATTAAATTTCTTTTAACATGTATCCTGTTTTCTCAGTGATTGCCAATATGTGTCTGATGCTTTATTTTTTTAAAAAAGAAAACCTCTATTCATAAAGTGACAAGTGTAAGGAGGAAAAATATGCAATGTCAACAGTATTGTTTCTATTCTGAGAACATCCTATGAGACTGGTGAACCAAACAAGGAATATTGTACTCAACTTTTCTCCCTTTCTCCTATTATTTCCCACCATATTCTTTATATCAACCAAACTGGTAACACACTCTTTCTTAAGCCCCACAGTACCCCACACTCTGTTTTTCCCAAGCTGCTTTCTTTGTTTAGTCTGCATTTATTCCATCGTTGTTTTCATTTCCACTTCTTAAAATTATGTGAGGTCTTTAGGTTATCACAAACCAGCCCAGGGAGGAATGTTTTATAATCCCTCTACTTGCCAACTGAAATGATTTTTTCCCTTATCAGAAGACCTAATATTTTCATGTGTCTCTTTACATTTTTTTACATTCTTCATATAATTGTTATATGTGTATTTGTAGAATATTCTGGATTATAAATTTGTTATTTTGATTTATTATTGTCTTTATCCATCAATATTTTCATTAAAAATCCAAAAGAAAATTATAATTTACCTTGGTTATTACTTTAATGAGTAGGGAATGATGGATATTGATGTTGGTATTACTGACAAGATCATTTCTTAGTTCTTTGTAATTGTTATATTGTGTGTGTCATGTTTCTAGTGAAATACAGAATGCTAAATACTTCCTTACTTCAAACCCTTATCAGTATTACTATGCTGTCATAATTACTTTATATAAGCCCAGTTACTTATTCTATTTATTTTGAATGATCCATTTTTCCTAAGAGGTAAATAAAATATTAATGTTAGAGCACATATCAACAGACAAATTACCGGGAATACTAAACCTTCTTGATGAGTCTATTCACTTATCTGTAGCTGATTCTGAAACTCTAAACGTTCTTAGACTGTTCAATTTTACTTTGGTACCATTTTAAGCCCTAGGAGCTTTTATACACTTATATACAATGGAAAGTTTTTTTGACAGGACACCAGGTTAGTAATTTTCTTCCATTCACTACACAAGAAGCAGATAATTTAGAAGGTAGACAGCTACTTTTTGTGAGATAGAGAATTAATGACAGCAACTAAATGCTCCTTTCATTTACTATTGTGATTTCATTGGACTGGGAAATAGTTAGAAGTGTATTAATGGAAACAGATGTCAAAAAACATTTTTACAATTGTTACCTTTTATAACAATAACATGAAATTACTTGATAATACATTCTCCTGGTCACTGTAAATAGACACAGGAAATATTTATAAGATGTAAAATTTACATTGAACATTAATGTATTGCTTTGTTAATTAGTATGCATAATTAGTTGTTTCTTTTTTGCCTATATAAAGATAAAAAATAAAGTTTTGTATTAGTATTTTTAGATGCAATTTTAAACATGTAAAATTTTCAACTTGAAAGAGGCACTTTGCTTATTTACAAACTCTGACATCTTTATCATACGAGTCTTTAAGTGGGAGCCACACCTGTTGTCAATATCTGATGTTTCTAAGTATTTTAAACTGAATTAGACATCACGTTTTTCTCTCTGGGAACTAACTAGCACACTGTCGGCATCCAGCGTGCAATTATAAACTGTGAAAAGTTTGACTGAAAAGGCTGAGGAAGGCCATGCCTTATGCCAGTCTCACCGATTAGTATAGGAAATATGTGTGGATTCAGAATCATTCTTGGCAAACACAACTGGGAACTTCAGAATAGTACCAGACAACAAGGTCCATATATTGAGATCAGGAATTTTGGTCAGAGACACCAGGCACCAAGTGGAACAACACTGAATGGAAACAACAAACTTTGCTTAATTTCAGTCTTTGATGTCCATCGGATCACTTGCATAGAGGATTCATTGAGAGTGAGCTGCAAAAGAGATGCTGATGGCCACATTAAATGTCAACATATTTCACTAATAAGGCTTTTCTCAATTACCAAAATTATCTGGTTGTGAGCATATTGACTATATTGGTATTATTCATTTTTACACCTCAGTTTCCAAACACATCACTGAGCTTCAAAAACATGTTTAAACTATCCCTTCTGGGCATTTCCTCATGGGATGAGATAATCCTAGCCAGAAAATCTGAGTTGGCAAACTCACCTGTTCATTGCTGAAGGGTGAAGACCCAACTGCCTAGATTCAAGGCTTAACTCCTCTGCATTTCAACTAACAATGTCATGATAAACCACCACTCAACTTTGAGGATCAATTTCAGAATGGACTGTGGTGTGGTGGCTGTAAATATTTCCTCCCCCCATAAGATAGGTATGTTTTACTCTCTTATCTTGAAGTAGTAGGCTTTTGAATGAATCAAGTTAACTTTCTTTGATTGTGAGGAAATATACAGAAAAGATAGTTTTGGGAAATGTTAGAAGCTCAGTGATGTGTTTGAAATAACAGGTGTAAAAATAAACAGTAGCACAGTGGATATTCTTATAAATATTACAATCTAGTGAAGGACAAAATATAAATGGGTAATTAAAATATAGAGTGATTAACACTATTAATGAGAAATGCATGTATAAAGGACAGTCCACCCAGACCTAGAGATTCTGACACTTTCCAGAGAAAATGACCTCAAGTTGAGAACTAAAAAAATGGGTAGAGGTTTGCCTGGTGAAAGACAGAAGAGAGAAAGTTTTAGAAAGAGGAAAGAGCTTGGGCAAATGTTCGACAGGAGAAAGTGTTTTCTTGCACCTGGAAGGAGTTCAGTGTGACTGGAATATAACATGTGAGAAATGGAATTGGGCACAAAGGAAGTGAAGGATAAGACAGAGCCAGAATAGGAAGAGAAACACAAAGCCATTTGAAGGTGTTGAACTTATACTCAGGGCGATGTAAAGCTTCTCTGTATGGTCTTAACTAGGGAATGAGATGCCTGGATATGGGTTTCAGAAAGATCATTCCGGGAGTAATGAATGGAGTGGCCAAGTCTGAAGCTGTAGTTGTAGTGGATGGGATGGTCTACGGCTTAGGCAAGAGCCAATGGCAGCCTTAAGGCTGGTGTCAGTGGGAATAAAGAGCTGTCCCCATGAACCTAGTAGTTAGGAGGTGGCACTGAGCCAGACATGATTAGTTCCTGGTTATGGGGTGGGGGTGGGATGAGGGTAAATGAGGAATCAAGAGTGACACCCAAGTTTCTGACCTCAACAAATTCTGTTTATTGAGTTTCATCATCTGTGCTTCATCATGAGTGACAGCCAAATCTAATAAAGTCAAGACTCTCACTGATCCAGATTAAAAGGCAATGGGAAAGGTTTCTCCAGAGTGAAAAGGCATTCTCTTAGAATTGTTTGTGGAGAGGAAGGTTTTGAGATATTCTTCTCAAGCTCCCTGCGGGAAGCTCTGACAAATGTGGATGTCTTTCACCTCCCACTCTCAAGTGCTGCCATGGAGAGGTACAAAATTGCCAGTATGGATAGGAATATGCCCTACCTTCAGACAGTTAGTTTAGAAGCACTAATGAAGATTCAAAAATGATTAGGACTTCACATTTCTTTCTTTGTAGATTGACCATTACTTATGTAATCTATAGCTTCTCCAAATGTTAATCTTATCCCCTCTTCAGCTTCTCTTCACTTCAGTATTTATTGGGCATCTGCTATCAGTCATAAATACTCATGATTGTTTTCTGAAGGAGCTCACAGTTTGAGTCTTACCTATTCAAATCACAAGTAAAAAATGCCTAATACAACAAAGAGTTATTTTGAGATTATCAAGTACCAGAAGATTAAATATAGATTTAAACCAGCTAGGAAGGGGCAAACACGTAAATGTAGATTTGAACCAGCTAGGAAGTGGCAAACATTCAAAGAAAATACCAGGTACAAGAGAAGATAACACTCTAAATTCTGGAGCCTGCACATGGTAAGGAAAAAAAAAAAAAAAAAAAAACACTGAGTAATAGGAATAAAATGGAGAAGCTGCCTGGCTCACAAGGATTTCAGCAATACTGCTATCCTCATAACCCTCCACTCCTCAAAAATCCTTTGAGTAGGCACCATTGCTCTCTCTACTCTCACTTACTATATGGTACTCATGAGCATTGGCTGACCCCATCTCATGGGCCACTGTGCTTAGTTTAAGGGTGCATATGAGACTCAAGCTGAGATATTCAAAATAATCCCTCAGAATTTTCAAACTGTAACTGAGAGCAGAAAACTCCTTTTTTTTTTAATGAGAAACTGGAAATATGTGAACTAAAGGCTAGCCAAAGCTCTCCAAACTACTATGTGGGTGAAACCATGCATAATAAGAGAACATAAAGCTTTCCCACAAAAAGGTACAACATGTGCCAAGTGACTGGTTTAGTCTGTCTCCGCTTTACCATTCATGGTTTTGTATATGACCTAATCATTGCTTTTTCTATTTCTCACCTGAGTTTATCATTTTTGTTTTGCCTATCTATTCAAAATTGCCTTTTATATATGTGGAGATCTGAGCAGTCTTGAAGCCAATCAAAGTCTGTATGTTCAGCAATCCCTACGATTGAGAAATACCCTACATTGCTTACATTTGGGGGATAATTTTGGTATTCAAGGGAACTTCCTTTACTAAATGCAAAGTAAGTATATAAGCTTCAGATACTTTTATATTCTAATTATCTCAATAAGTTGTCCAAAAAAAAGTGGAAACAAGAATGAATAATATTTCCAAAAGTCCCTTGCAAGAGAAAGAAATTTGTAAATTTAATAAATATCAATTATAATTCAAGTGAACCTAATGAAAACAAGATCATTATTGTGCAATATAGAGCATGTGTTTACTTAAAATTTTCATCTGTCCATCACTATCATAATTCCAGAACCCTTTTGGACATTTTTTGGTTACTTGTCTTCATTTTTGAGAAGTCCAAGACTGGTAAAATTTTTACTAGAGGTAGTCGCTAATTTACCAGAGTTTCATTTTCATTTTCTCAATAAGATTAACTGCCCCGAACTTCCAGTAATTTTATTTATTTTCACATTTTCTCTGGTCCCCAAATACTAAACTCTCTCCTCCTTCACTCCAGCAGACTCGCCTTCTGTCAGCACTTCCTGGGTTAGCCAAAGAGTAATTGTTGACTTATTTCAATACAATCATTCCAAACTGGAAATATTAGCATTTTCCTAATTCATGACATAGATTTATCATTTTACACAACGAAATATGTCTTGCATTCTATTTCTCAATAATTTTTATTATGTGAATTCTGAAGGTAAAATATAACAGAAGTTGAGATTATACAATAAGAGAAATAATTACCTCGCATATGTCTCTAGAGAATATAGAAGAAAGTCAGAGAAACAGAAATGTCTTTGTCGTCAAGATTATTTTTTGTTATTGTTTTTACTTGTGGGAGCAAAAAGTAGCTCCAGAAAAAAGAGAGATCGTTATCAATATTTGAAAATAAGGAGATGAATAATTTTGACAATATTCTTGCATTGATGCAACAATTATATATCAATTTCAAAGGAGTAGTTAGGTACATTCAATTCTCTAACTCTGAGTGTCTTCAGATACAATTTTTTATCTTTATCTCTTATGGTTTCGTCTTTTTTAGAGACTGCTGAGGTGACCATCGGGGATAATATTTGCCTATTTATTTGCATTTTTAAGCCCTGGAAAATTACACAGACATGGCAGACTCTCCCGCAGCTGTGAATTCATGGAAGATTCACGGGTGGGTCCCAGAAACAATGGCAGGAGCCTCAAAGTTAAGGTTGGGTTTTTAAAATGGAAAAGTGAACTACATCCCAATATAACATCAAAATAGATATGTGGAAAATTTAATATTTTTGACTAATTCCCATAAAAAATACTAATGTAGATAGTGCATACTGATGTTATTCTACTTCTCTCTAGCAGTCAGAAGATAACAATTTTGAGGGTGCGCAATATCTTGATGTTTTTCAAATACCACTAAGTGTCTCATAGATAAAAGAAAATGCACGTGTCTCTATTATTAACATAAAATTAATTTTAACCTCCAAAATTATGTTTAACCACCTTTTGTAAATACATTGTAATATCTATGTTGAAGGAAATAATGAACATTTTGCATGGAAATAAGCATGTTTAATTACATTTTCAGCCAAAATGATAAAAATTGCCATTCTTTTTGCCAGTATCTATACTGGAGATTAATTCTGCTTTAAGATTCTATGCTTATATTTTCAAAAGTCATGTTCTACTTTCATAAACTCACTTCTCTACAGTGCACCCATCTTTGCAACTAAAGAGTTCAAAAGGGCAAGGACTAGAGAGAAGAGCTTGCAATTCTCAGATTAAATAACTTTTAATAAACTCAAGGAGGATGCAAAAAGGATATCTGAGGAATTTTTAAAACTCACTGCTTATAATTATTTTTAAATTTCCTGCTAAGTATAATAATCATAAATTTCCTTGAAGTGAAGGCATTTTCTAAGATTCTGCTTATATAAGCAACCACATGGAAACAGAACTGTACAGTGTCACTACTATGGTGACTAAATCTAAAGCTTCTTACTGTGGTTCTGAAGTGGAAATTGGGCTAAAAATGAAGGAATAGCATAAGAAGAGAAAAGTTGTCTTACTCCAGAGAGTTAAAAAAATTAGAAAAAGATATAAAGAATAAGATTTGATAAATGAGAGAAAGTGGGTAAAGTTGACAGTAACACCAAGGAGACCTGAATTTTTACCCAAAATATGTTCAATGACATTAAGTTCAAATGTGAGCCTTAAGGGCAAGCTGTATAAATATGTATCAGATAGGAGAAAGGAACAATTGTAAATATATTACCATGTGAGATTTTAATCATGTAGGATTTTTTGAGGGGGTGAATGTAGCACTAGCATGGATTTTCAGACACACATAAAGCTAAAATGTATATATTTTAAAATTATTTATTATTTTCACTACCTCTAAAACACTTGAGCACCCATACGGTACAAAGCATTTGTGTTTTACAAACAAAAATCTAAAAAAAAAACAAAAAACAAGAAGTGAGCAAATGAGTATGATAGTCAAGGAAAGGCAAATATGTGTGTGTGTGTGTGTGTGTGTGTAGATTTTATATCCTATACATAAAATCTATCTATCTATCTGTCTGTCTATCTATCTATCTATCTATCTATCTATCTATCTATCTATCATCTACTGAAAAACCCAGGGTAGGGGAGTCTATTGAAATTGTGCAGAAAACAGCCCTGCTCTTCCAGGCAGAGCTAATTAAATAAAATTAATGAAAATGAAATAAATTACATCTCATTATATGATTCAATTATTATTACAAATATTTATTAGACTCATCCTATGAGCCAAATACTATATTAAGTATTAGACAAGGATAAATAAAATGTGCACCATTCCTTCAAAGGATATAAAAATCTGTCTTAGGTTACTCAGGCTATATGCATTCATTAGTTTCTTTCCAGGATTTCAATAAAAGCCTCACCCACATTTTTCAAATGTGATGGATTATTGGAAGTTTTACTCTGTTAATCATAGATTTTTTGATAACATTGTTTAAAACTTCAATTTTTATAAATTTGATTTTATCTAAATTAAAGTCTTCCAATTAAATATATTAATTTAGATGGCAAATAGAGAAGTCCATGCTGCTGAAAATAAATTATTTTGTCAAAGGACTTTTCATTTTAACAATGGCATTGAATGATCATGTGCATTTGGAAAAGGGAATATCTTGAATTTATATTTTGTTCCGCTTCTAAAATAAAATTTTCTGAAATACTGTAGTGATGCAGTTTAAACATTGGAATGATGAGATATAGTTTCTAAGACTAATGAGGTTGTAATTTGAGAGAGTTTATGCTTTTAATTACACTTGTTATCTCTTCCATGTCAGACCATAGTTCTTTCAGACTAAGTCAAATTTTTGGTGACCTGATGTTAGTTTATGGTGATACGAGCACTCAGGAAGCAGGGAGAAATACAATCAAACAGTAAAGAATACAGAATATTTTTGCAACACTGGGCTCTCAATGTTGGAAAGCAGGTATATGACACAGATAAACTCAGTTTGTACATCAGATAAGGCAACTCATTCCAGGAAGAAAAAAAAAAAAAGTGTTCTACTCTCCCTAAGAGCCAGAGTTGAATCCAGGACAATCTCCATTTTTTCGAAGCATGCATTTGGCCAAAAACTACTACAAGCCTGTGTGAATAGGGAAGTGTTCATAAATATGTCTTTTGCATACAAGCAAAAGATAAAATTCCAATTTTGAGTGATATTAAGAAAAAACTTTGCAAAGAGTATACGTGACTGGACATGTAATTGTTATTGTAATAACTAATGATTGTTTTTCTAGATCTTTATTTTGCATGCCTCTCTGAAGCAGTGAATGTCACTCACCACCTTCTTAGAACATCTTCCTTCTTTTCCTGGGCAGTACATTTTCCTTGTTTACTTGTATCTTCAGCCTCCCAGACTGGCTGATGATTCTTCAAGTCTGGACTCTGCTATCTTCTGTGCAGTGACATATGTTTTCCTACAGCATTTTTTTTCTTTGTATGACTTTCGTCCTAACTGCTCTACAAATCAGCACTCATGTGTATAGTTTATGTCCATAAAACTACAACAGCAATAAAAACATTAGCAATTCTTACCTGAAGTCACTATTTTCTTTCACTTTTGCCCCTTTTCTCATGACGATCCAGCTCCGAAAACCATGATGCTGCCTAAATCCCACTTTCTCACAACATTCCCTGTCATAATGTATTTAAAACTCTCTCCGAGCCTACCTTCCCACTACCACATCCTGGTAGTGTCTATTATCTCCTTAGTTAGCTAAAATGCTTATCTGGTTCTATTTTATTTACTTTTTTGGAGACAGAGTCTCCCTCCTCTGCCCAGGCTGGAGTGCGGTGGCGCGATCTCAACTCACTGCAACCTCCGCGTCCTGGGTTCAAATGATTCTCCTGCCTCGGCCTCCTGAGTCGCTGGGATTACAGGCACGTGCCATCACACCTGGCTGATTTTTGTGTTTTTAGGAGAGATGGGGTTTCACCATGTTGGCCAGCCTGTTCTGGAACTCTTGACCTCAGGTGATCTGCCTGCCTAGGCCTTCCAGATAACTGGGAACACAAGCATGAGCCGTTGTGCCCAGCCTATTTTGTTTTAATTACCTCTCTTCTTCCAAGCTTTTCTGTTAGTCACTTTCAGAAAAACTTACTTAACATACTATTTGCATCATCTTGCATAAACAATTTGAATTTTACTTATATGAAAATCTAAAAACTAGAATCTTTTATTAGATTTCTTTATTTTAGTCACAGTTATAATCATTGTTAAATAAGTGATTACCAATCATAGGGGCATAGCTATTGAAGCCTAGTATGGGAACCCAATAAATAAATATAAATTTATGATTAACTTTTTAATTTTAAGGAAAATAATGTAGTTGTACATATTTAATATACTAGCCATAGCACAGTAGTTAAAAGAGAGTCTTTAGAGTCAGACAAACCCAGAATTTGTATCATGACTCTGCCCTTACTGACTTCTAAAAGTAGATTAAACCAATAAAATGATTGGTCTAGGGCCTAGCTCAAAGCAATGCTCAATAAACAGAAGGTATGTTATTGGCATCGTTGGCATTCTGGACTTGGGATATGGTGTTCACCTATAAGCCATAATAAATCTTATTGTGATCTTATGTTCTACAATTTTCCCACTTTCTCACTTGTTACTTTTCTATATACTAAAGTGATTGCCCACAAGTGCTTGTTTGTTCCAGAGGTTTATTTTTGAACCAAAAATGCTTTTAATTTCTTTGAATATCTTCTAAATAATGATGAATTATTATTGGACTGTCAGAGTCAAGTGCAAGGATACTACAGCAATGTATCAGAAAAGGGTGCTGAATCATAACATAGGAAGATATTCTGTAAAAGAAAACAGCCCACAAAATCCACCCTATTTGTTAAAACTACATTCAGTACCATTTGTCAGCTTGATTTTCAAATGTTAGTATTTCATTTGTTAATAGAGCATAAATACAAAAAACATTCTCTTAATACTGTTTTTTGTCCTTCCCATATTGAAATATTTCTTAGTCTACACATGTGTAATTTCTGATCTTCAAAGAAACAAACAAACAAAAAGTACCTATGATATACATGGTATTTTCTTAAGAATCTTGAAAACAAAATTCGGTAATAGAAATAATATTAATCAGATTCTGACTATTAAAGTGTTACTAGGAGACAGGACATGGTGGCTCATGCCTGTAATCCGAGCACTTTCGGAGGCTGAGGCGGGAGGATCACGAGGTCAGGAGATGGAGACCATCCTGGCCAACATGGTGAAACTCCGTCTCTACTAAAAATATAAAAATTAGCTGGGTGTGGTGGTGTGCACCTGTAATCCCAGCTACTCGGGAGGCTGAGACAGGAGAATGGCTTGAACCTGGGAGGCGGAGGTTGCATGTTGCAGTGAGCCAAGATCACACCACTGCACTCCAGTCTAGGTGACAGAGCAAGACTCCATCTCAAAAAAAAAGAAAAGAAAAGTGTTACTAGGTTGGTGAGAACTCTATTTTCTATCACATTTTCATCAAATGAAAATACTCATGAAGGTTCTCTGGATATTTCAAACAATTGCCTAATACTTTTAAAATAACAGAAAAGACATTATTTGATAAGCAAAGGAAAATTTATAATCTATATTACTGCCAAATTTTCACCAAATTTGGTATATTTCCATGACATTTTTACATCCTTAGTTTTTAAGGAAACATCCCATATTTGTATTCTTGAGTTAATCATGGTTTTATATTAACCCATCAACTGTATTAGTTGTTTACATACAATAAAATTTTATAAACTTAGATTTAGACAGACTATTTCAAATCAGCTTACTGAACTCCTATTTTTTGTCTCATAAAATTATGATAAATTTTGCTACACAAAAACAATGGCTCCCTCATTAATATTATACATTCAACTCAAACTAGTTGGCCAGCACAGGACATTGTGTACATACAAAACAAATTTTACGAAGCTGAAATTCTCGAGAAAAGGCAAAGGGATCCTGCGCTGCCGAACTCTTACCTTAGTCTACATCACGCTCCACCCATTCATTCTTGATATAGCAAAGTACTTAAAACTATTATCAGAATATCTGATTATTTTCAAAATAAAGAAGCCTCATTCTAAAAACAATAAAAAGTCTAAGTTATTATAAGAGTGCCCAGAAAAATATCATTTGAACCTATTTTAGCAAAATAATCTTGGAAGATTTTTATCCTAAAAAATGAAGAGAGTACATCTAAGGATATAGATAACTGAATTAGCACTCATGCATTATGGCCAGGTATAAAGCATTTCTTAAGCAATAAGTACTTCTTGCTTACCAAATGTAACAGTGAGAACACACAATGGCAGTATCTAGAGAGATTTAAATCTTGCTTTCTCTAGTGCCTTTGGGGCTTAGAGCATTCAGCTTCCATCTGGCAGCCTTTCTTCTCCTTGACTTCTAGTCCTTGTAAAATGCAAAGCAGACACACTAGTCAACAAAAACATTTTACGTTGCTCTTAATGAAGATCACAATTTTACTAGGTTTGTTTAAAAAATGGAACGCTACTAAGTACAGGATATTTAAGCAACACTTGAAAAAAGATACATACATATGCATATCTGTGTGAGATCATGTTATGTACAACAGAAACATATGTATACAAGATCTTATAAACTATACACATGATACATAAGACATGGATCATGTAGCACCCATACATAACAATCTCTTAATTTATTATGTGTAGAAAATGCTTACATTGGCTAATATAGTTAAGGTCACAAGCATAAAATACAGCCATTTTAAAAATTTATCCTAATTTTTATTGAGACTCATGAATGTTTTTAAATGTCCTGGGCAATCATAGATGGTGCCATTCATTTAACGACAAAGATGTTTTATCTTTTGTAGAGATATCTGCTAAGATATAGGTGGGAATAATTTAATTTTCAGTGATGTAAGGAAGTGCAGTGTCTTGATTCTCTATCCCAATGTTTTTCTCATCTTGATTGGATCTCTTTGTGTGCAGCTTGTTTGAGACTAAACCAATCTGTCATTGACTATCAGGCTCCTGCAAACAACTTTGTGGAAGAGTAAAACTTTTGTTAGATTGTTTGTTTCATGAATTTTGCCACAGAAGCTCAGTTTCCTTACATTGTTCTACTAAGCTTTTCTTCTTACATTCTTGAAATGAAAAATTAAACTATTACAGGCATGCTTATAGCTTACCTATTTCTTGCTGTGCATTTACGTATTGTATCATCTAAAATAAATCAGTCTTAATTTGAATATATAACAAGTTGTCTCCATTTTTACATCCAGCTCTTTAAAATGCTTTATTTATATGTGTTCATGTGTTTCTGTACTACCTTACTATACCAGTTTTCAACCCAAACATTGTTTCTCAAAAGTACAAATTGTCCTCTACTTGTTTTATAGTCACTGTTCCTTACCTGAATTGATTATGGAACACAGCTACACATTGAAAGAGCAATATTTGTTACTACCCGAAAGATGAAGATCCACCAGGAGGGATTCTGTGTCAAGATGTTTAAGGTCTAAGCTCTCAAAATAGAAAATAAAAAGGTAACGTGTACCAAGGCTTACCTACTGCGTATCTCGTCAATTCTACATGCTGACTTCCTTTTCAAAAAGTGATAGGTTCTGCCTTTGACCTTTAATACATACTTATTTTTGTACATACATGAAAACATTTAAAACTTAGTTACAGCATTCATCTCTGTTTCTCTAACATCTCATTTCAGAGACAAAAATAGTCCCTGGGCCAGGTGGTCTGATCTCAAAATACATACGGTGTCAGTTCAGGCTCTTCTAGATAGAGATGACAAAATGGGATTAGACACTCAAGAAATATATTGGGGGAAGTGCCTGTGAAAATTGAAGGCAGAGAGATCCAGAGCAGATTCTTCTTACTGAATTTCAGATCTGACTTCTATGCAAGGAGACTGAAAGGATAGAGGACTGGGCAGGAAGAACCTCAGCACAGGGTGGATCTGAGAACATTTCAGCCAACCTGACCGGGAGTCCTCAGGCAAAAGTTGCCCACATGAACACGACTGTGACAACGGGGAAGAAAGGCCGTTAGCACTGTCGCTGACATGCTCTGTTATTGGCTGGCCCAGTGGAAATTTGGTTAAGAATTAAAATCCAAGATGCATCCAAATGTGTAGCAGCTGGGGCCTCTCCATCATCTATGCCCTACAGTAAGTTTTTCTAAGGTGGAGTTGAGGTATTCATGGAGAACCTTCATGTCTGCCTCAGACACAAAATTTTCTTATTTTCTTTCTTTTTTTTTCCATTATTTAAATCCTTACCATAGCATTTCACTGTATTACAAAAGACTCATAGTATAAAACAATTGCTATTTCTAAATGTTTAGTAGAAGAGCTATGTTTCTCTTTATGTATATACTTTTCTCTTTATGTATATACCTAAATGATTGGATCTACTTTTTATGTAAACAGATGTTGCCATCCTGTCGTGCACACAGGAAGACAACTGTACATCTTAAAGCTGATGCCTCAGCTTAATATTCTTCTTAAGAAAGTCAAATCAAGAAACTGTTCCATATAAATAAGGTGAAAGCCAATTTATATTTCTTTTCCTCAAAAATATCTTCAATATCCTTATGGATGACACTAAATAATTCCATTTAACAGTTAAGTTCACCTAATTATATGGGCATATATCTTGAATTTTATATCTTTATAGAACCACTGAGTTGAAGACTTTTCATTCACAGCTAAATCATTTTTATAAATCTGGCCAAGGTTATTTTTACCATAGTGGGGGTAGATTAGTAATTTTTGTTCATAAAATTTTTCATGCCTAAGTTGTGGTATAGGATGTTGAAGCTTTAATCAAATCTATTTTAGAGCAGTAAATATGCTTAAAGCCGTATATTTAAGGGAATTTTTAGAACTGCCTCCAGAAAAACTTGCCATCACCTGCAGAGAATAGGTGTCCCTGTATCCAGGCATGAATTGCACTTTTCTTAAAAAAAAGAGTCAACTTTGAAATCTGTATACTTAGCTCATAAAGTCCATATTTTTTTTTAAAAAGTCACATGTCCTTCTATAACTCAAATAACTGAACTCCCAATAAGTGTGAGAAAGCTTTTTAAAGCTGTTTGCCAGTTGGCTTCTGTAACATGACTAACATCTAACGGGGATAATGTAAAAGATATTTAAACATCATTTTCTCTAATTTAACTAAGCACTATTATTATATATAAATCATATATAAACTGGTGTGATAACCACACCTCAAATCTTAGAGGCTTAATATGTGAAGATTTCTTTTATTCATATCACATTTCCTTGAAGATTAGGGGGTGGATACTGAAGAAAATAAAAATACTTTAACCTCAAATGTATTTCTTTGATATTTTTTGAAAAGGCTTCCACAGGGCCAGCAGACAGACGTGGCCACGCATAGCTATCTTTTGTGGGAAATCTTTGCCTCTGTAGAGAATCTGCGCTAATGCAGCCTGGCCTTCTCATTCCAGGCCTTTCGTGGATCCAGAAGAGAATCTGACCCTTTTGAAAGTCTAAAAAGAAACATTTACCATTTATTCTAAGGGCTGCTACTTTTGAGACTTCATCCATATCACAAGGCCGCCTTTGCTAGCCAAGCCCCTTCCTTTCCCTGTCCCTTAAACTGTCTTGCTACTAAAACCTGTTTTTGTCCATCCTGTGAGCCTGTGTTCTTTCCATAACTTCAAGACGGTATATAAGTTTCTGTACCTTGTTGAGTGTTGGGTCTCCATTCTGAGGCTCCCTTGTATAGACATTAAATAAATGTGTATGCTTTTTCTCCTATTCTTCAATTTGCCTCATGACAGTGATTTTTCAGCTGACCTTTAGGGGGCCGAGAGCCAAGGAAGTACAGACATCGTTGAGTGGGATTGGCCTGGACCACATTTGGTAGCAGGCAAGTTCAACACAATGTCTCATATCACTTCAGGGTTGAGTGAAAACATTTTCACAGAACTATGACCTCTCCTTCATACTTGGCTTTTGTGTAATTTTATTATAGTACGCAGTTACAAAAAAGTGTTTCTTATCCTTTCTCTATCTGTTCTTGAAAGTATTGGACATTGTTTTTCAATTCATGTTTGTAATATCCAATTGTATTAGAATATTTTATTCTATTACACTTCAAATTGCTTTATTTGAGAACAATAACTTTTTTGAAGTAGTGTACATTTTATTTTATTTTATTTTATTTTATTAAGTCGTGGGATACATGTGCAGGACCTACAGGTTTGTTACATAGATAAATGTGTGCCATGGTGGTTTGCTGCATTTATCAACCCATCACCCAGCTATTAAGCCCAGCATGCAGTAGCTATTTTTCCTGATGCTTTCCCTCCCTCTGCCCCGTGACAGGCCCCAGTGTGTGTCATTCCCCTCCCTGTGTCCATCTGTTCTCATTGTTCAGCACCACTTATAAGTGAGAACATTCAGTGTTTGGTCTTCTGTTCCTCCATGAGTTTAGTTTGCTGAGGATAATACTGAGGATAATCCATGTCCCTACAAAGAACATGGTATCATTCCTTTTTATGGCTGAATAGTATTCCATGGTGTGGACCACATTTTCTTTTTCCAGTCTGTCACTGATGGGCATTTGGGTTGACGTCATGTTTTCACTATTGTGAATTGTGCTGCAATGAACATACACATGCATGTATCTTCATAACAGAATAATCTATATTCCTTTGGGTATATACCCAGTAATGAAATTGCTGGGTCAAATGATATTTCTCGGTCCAGGTCTTTGATGAATCATCACATTTGAAAAAAAGCTCAACATCACTGATCATTAGAGAAATGCAAATCAAAACCAAAATGAGATACCATCTCACACTAGTCAGAATGGTGATGATGATGATGATTATTATTATTAACTGTGGAGACAACAGTCTCACTCTATGATCTTGAACTGCTGGCCTTAAACAACTCTCCTGCCCTGGCTTCTCAAAGTGCTGGAATTACAGCTGTGAGCCACCGCACCCTGTGCTGGAATTACAGCTGTGAGCCTCTGCACCCAGTCAAGTACTATATCTTAATCTGAGGATATTGTTTCTGCCTTGCAGTCACCTGGGGAGAGCTAAAGAGGAAGGACACTCTGAAGCAGTGTTGTTCAATAAAGGAGGAGCTGGAAAGAGCTTTTCAGAGCCAGTCATGGTTTCAAACTGGGACCCAGAAGTCCCCAATGCTCTCTACAGCTAATTACACTTTACCTCGGTCAGTGGACTAAGACAACAAGCAAAACGGGATATGTGCTTCCTTTATCCATCGTCATTCCTACTGACCAAGAAAGCTGTAATGTTCCGCCTCAACTGGATTAATCTTCACACAGGATGCTTCCTGACTCTAGGCCCCAACTCCCTCTTTATAGAGCATTTACTCTAGAAAACTTGTATTGTAAACTCTTTATTTGTCCCTTTGAGATGTAAATATGTTTGAAAGCCTCTTTCCTATTTTACAGTGCAGGACTTTCTTTCTGAATGCCCTAGGAGCAATCTCTTTTAAATCAAGAAAGGTAACAGCCTAACTCCCAGTCTCCATGAGAGGGTAGGAGTCTAACTTTGATGGGGAGCAATTAGCAAACACACTCCACTCCAGCTTTTAAAACCTCCTGAACTCCACTCCAGCTTTTAAACTCCCCTGAACTCCACTCCAGCTTTTAAAACCTCCCCAGCTTTTTGTCTCAGCTGAGTTGAGCCCAAACTGAGTTCTGGCTGGGATATTCTCTCTCTTGTAATGTAATTGTATTCAATAAAGTCTTCTTTACATGGTTTGTTTGATTAATTTTATTGTATATGTAGGCAGGCACCACATAATGAGGTTTTAGTCAGCAACAGACTGTATGTAAGACCTTGGTCCCACAGGATTATAATGGAGCTGAAAAATTCCTATCACCTAGTAACATTGGAGCCTTCTTTAAACCATAGGGCTGTGAATTATTTATATATTTGTGTTGCTGTTGGTGTGAACAAACCTACTGCACTGTCAGTCCTATAAAAGTATAGCACATACAATTACGTACAGTAGGTAATACTTATTAATGGTAGGTAATAAGTTACTATGTTATTGGTTGGTGTACTTACCGTACTATATCTTAATCTTTATTTTAGACTCTACTCTTTCTACTTATCAAAAATGAAAACAAAGTCGACTGTAAAACAGCTCCAGGCAGGTCCTTCAGGAGATATACAGAAGAAGGCGTTGTTATCGTAGGGGATGACAATTTCCATGTGTGTTATTGACCCTTCTGAAGACCTTCCAGTCGGACAAAATGTGGAGCTTGGAGACAGTGATATTGATAATCCTGACCCTATGTAGCCTTAGACTAACGTGTGTGTGTGTTTTAGTTTTTAACCAAAAAAAAATTAAAAAGTAAAAAAAAATAATAATTCAAATGTTTAAAAATGAAAAAAGTTTGTAGAATAAAGATGTAAAGAAAAATTATATTTGTACACCTGTGCACTGCATTTGTGTTTTAAGCTAAATGTTATTATAAGACTCAAATTTTTTTAAAAAAGCTTATAAAGTGAAAAAGTCACAGTGAACTCAAGTTAATTTATTATTGGAGAAAAAATATTGTTATACACTTAGTGTAGCTTAAGTGTACAGTGTTTACAGTACTACCGTACAGTAACGTACAGTTATGTACTTGACGTTCACATTCACTCACTCACTGACTTGCCCAGAGCCACTTTCAGTCCTGCAAGCTCCATTTATAGTAACTGCCTGTACAGGTGCACCATTTTTTATCTTTTATATGATGTTCTTACTATACTTGTTCTATATTTAGAACACTTAGATAAATAGATACCACTGTGTTAGAACTGACCACATTATTTAGTACAGTAACATGCTGTACAGGTTTGTAGCCTAGGAGTTCTAGGCTGTACCATATAGCCTCGATGTGTAGTGGGCTGTACTATGTAGTTTTGCAATAAGTACACTCCATGATATTTGCACAGTGACAATTTTGCCTAAAGACACATTTCTGAGAAATTCTTCCTGTTGTTAAGTGGTGCATGACTATATTTAAAGGGTAAACATGGTGTTTTGATATACATATAAATAGTGAAATGATTACTATAGTCAAGTAGATTAACATTTCCATTATCTCACATAGTTACTCTTTTCTAAAATTTAAAATTATATTACAGAAATGTTTTAACCAAAATGGTATGGTACTAATAAAAATGGATACATAAACCAATGAAACTAAATAGAAACCAGCTAATTTTTGACAAGGGCACTAAGAGGACACAATGGGGAAAGGATAGTCTCTTCAATAAATGGTGCTCAGAAAACTGGATTTCTACCTACAAAGAAATGAAATTGGACTCTTACCTCACACCATACACAAAAGTTAACTCAAAATGGATCAAAGTCTAAACAAAATACTTTTGATGCTTAATTTTGTTCAGTGCAATTTTTGCTCTGACACTAGTTTTGTTTTCTATCCATTCAAAATTTCCCAGTATGCACATTGAACAAGATTGCTGGTTAATGTCAAGTGTTTTAATAAAGTTTAATTTCAGGTGCAAGGTGAATAGGTATTACTCATAAAAGTAGCATACTTGGCTGGGTGCGGTGGCTCATGCCTGTAATCCCAGCACTTTGGGAGGCCGAGGCAGGCAGATCACCTGAGGTCGGGAGTTCCAGACTAGCCTGACCAAAATGGAGGAACCCCGTCTCTTCTAAAAATAAAAAATTAGCCAGGCATGGTAGTGCATGCCTGTAATCCCAACTACTCAGGAGGCTGAGGCAGGAGAATCGCTTGAACCCAGGAGGCAGAGGTTGTGGTGAGCCAAGATCACTCCATTGCACTCCAGCCTGGGCAACAAGAGTGAAACTCCGTGTCAAAAAAAAAAAAAAGTGGCATACTTGTCTCATAAATATATACCTGTGTTAGTGCTTTATTATTCATTTATCATTACCTGATACTTCTCATTTATTTTCACATATTTAAAAGACATGGACTGGTTTCAGAGCCATTACATTTAAACTGGAAGTTTAATTCAATTCATTGCTCATTGAATTCATCATCTTATTTTTTTCTATTGATAGTCCCTTCTCTCTCTTTTCTTTCTTTTTCTAGACAGTAATTAAAGGTATAAACCTCGTTTAGTGATAACCTTTAAAGTTTTTATTCATAGCAAAAATAAAATTGTCCCCAAAAAGTGAGAAATGAAAAAGGTAAAATGTAGAGTTAAAGAGACTACAGTACAAAAGTTAAAAGATCAGACAAATTCACACAATGCATAGTGCTAAAGGAGACACTTTTATTTGGAACTTATGACATTGTAATTCTTGTAAATCTACCAAACTGGACAACATAGATAGAATATAATAAGCGATTAACTAAAATGTGTAAATCCGAATTTAAGAGTATTAGAAAATGAAGTAAGCATTACGTTTATTTAACTGATTAGAGGTTAAGAAAAACACCCCTACTGGATCAATGTTATTTGTTTTTTAGCTGACTTGACTATTTTTGAGACTTATTTTTCAATGTATAATGTAGGAAAGAATGCCTCTTCCAAAGCTATGGGAAGCTGTCTGCCCAGACCTACATATTCTAAAGAGAGAAAATAAAGAAAGCTCAGGAATTATTCAAAATGAGCCAATTCCTGTTTCTGAATCCTCTGGGTCCTCTCCAAAGAATTGACTTTTTACATTTTTTATTTAATAGATAACAGTTTTGACAATTGCAAACTGATGAACAAGCAGAGAGCCTATGGTAGGCCTGAGTTTTGTGGAATTATTAAATCACTTCTGGTCTTTTGGTTATTGCAGATTTATTTGTGCAAGGAGATTGTTTGTGAATGAAAGCCTGAACTTCGTGTACATGCAAATTATCAGGTTCCCAGGTGCTGGTATTAACTGAGCATGCAAACTTAATTGCTTACAATGTTAGAAATTTCAGACTAGGAACTCAGTTGGGTGAAACAGCATTTAGTTTATAGTAAAGCATATAATCATTACACCTTACCTTGTTTCTGCTATATCTAATGACTGCCAATTTTTTTTTTTTTTTTTTTTTTTTTTGAGATGGAGTCTCGCTCTGTGGCCCAGGCTGGAGTGCAGTGGCGAGATCTCGGCTCACTGCAAGCTCCGCCTCCCGGGTTCACACCATTCTCCTGCCTCAGCCTCCAAAGTAGCTGGGACTACAGGCGCCCGCCACCACACCCGGCTAATTTTTTTGTATTTTTAGTAGAGACGGGGTTTCACCGTGTTAGCCAGGATGGTCTCGATCTCCTGATCTCGTGATCCGCCCGTCTCGGCCTCCCAAAGTGCTGGGATTACAGGCTTGAGCCACCACGCCCGGCCATGACTGCCAATTTTTAATTGGCAAGAATCGGTTTAAAATTTGTAACTTCAGATTGTGGTATGTGGACTCTTCAAGTCATAAGACAACACATTATAACCATAGACTTATGATCTGAGTCTTTGTGTTCAGATTTTTTTCAGTAGTCAAACTGCAATAGAATTTAAAAACAAACAAAGTAATAGAATTAAACCGGATCGGACTCCTAGATATTTAAATTGAATCTTAGTCTTTATATTTAATTATTCATTACATTTAAAATTATTACTAGAAGGGAACCAAATTCAGACAGCAATGAATAGGGTACCAGACATTTCAGTTTGAAAATATTTATAGTTGTTCAAACTGTATACTCTATTTTTAATTTATTATTATTTTATTCATTAATTTAATGAATTAAATTACAGTCTCATTCTGTCTCCCTGACTGGAGTACAATGGCATGATCTCGGCTCACTGCAATCTCCACCTCCCTGGTTCAAGCGATCCTCATGCATCACTCCTGAGTAGTTGGGACTACAGGTGTGCACCACCACACTTGGCTAATTTTGGTATTTTTAGTAGATACAGGGTTTTGCCCTATTGGTCAGGTTGGTCTTGAACTCCTGGGCTCAAGCAATCTGCCTGTCTTGGCCTCCCAAAGTGCTGGGATTACAGGTGTGAGCCATCATGCCCAGCCTCAAACTATATATTCTAAATGGACACAAAGTCACTTATTCTTTTCTTAGGCTGGAATAAATTAAGTGCAGAAAAAGTGGAATGACTGTGCCACACTTATCTGTCTCCTCATCTAACATATTAGTTTGCATTTAATAACAAAAGTAAAGGATCAGTGATGGAATTCTCCCCGCTATTTCAGTATAACATTTTATCCTTTGTGGTGCTGAATCAGACAGTGGAATTGTTATATGGTTTCTCTGTCTTAGAAAATGAACTATACCAAACCATTACAGCTAAGTTTATCTATAAATGTAGAAATTTCATTCATTACTACCCAGCTGTGTTTGCTTAGCCAAGTGATAATAATGGATTACACTGGAATGCAAAAAACAATGGCAATATGGATTGGCTAGGAAAGCAGTAAGCTAGTAAAGGACACACTGGAATCCAATTTGAAGTTTTTAGCCTCAATTAAAATGTCCGGGAAGTAGCAGAGCAAATGCATCAAGCTGGGATGAAGTAATCTAAACCATATCAACTCTTTAAAGTATGTCAGAGTTCTGCCAAACTTAAGAAACAAAATTATTGACAATAATGGACCTTTGGACACAGTAGACTCATTCATTCTTTTGTTTTAAAACACGTTTTTATTTGTTAAGTTTCTCATATATCTCAAGCAGTGTGTTATCTCTGAAAATATATAACATTTTTACATCCGTGCAATGATCTGTGGCAAAGATCAAGCTTTATCTTTATTTTATTAAAACAAGTCTGTCCCACAGCAGGTAGCCTGACTACATTTTTTTTCATAGAAAACTGCACCATTCAGAGCTAATTGCAAAGTGCCTAGAGTAATCAGGTAAGTTTTTCATCGATTACTTCCACCTTGCTGCAATTAGACACCAAATCATCAGATTGCTAATGAATCTTCAGAGAAACAATAAAGCAAATACTCTTTTGATGAATTCATAGAAAAATTTGGTAGCTCAGGTAAGGATTAATAGCATTACAGTATAGTAGAATCTACTCTCATTATTTCAGGTTATTAATTGGTCTACACAGAATGCCAGAAAATTCATCTTTGAGTTAAGAAATGCAAAGAATATGAGATATTTAATTGGAAAACTAAATGGGAGTAAGTGACATTAAACCATCTTTTTATCCTTGTTTTTTCTTATCTACGCTTGCAGATAGTAGGGTGCCTTCATCATTATGCCTCTGTGAATAACTAGTGTAGAATCATCTTGCCATTTGAATAGCAATCTGCTTTGAGTTCTATTGTTTTCTATCCTGACAATGCACCATCTTCTCAATGAGAGGCTAACATGTGAGCCCATTCCCAAACTTGTGTGGCACAATATAACAGAAGCCACCTAAGGGAAAGTCTGGCAGTGACCTCACCTTTGTGGGTTTGCTTTGAGGTCAATGGGGGCACTTTCTATTTTGATGCTGCGTTTTATCCAAAGTGACATTTGCCTTGAGCTTTTCACTGCTAATGCTGATACTGCTGGGGTTATGTCCAGACAGAATGGGACATGGCCTTTTGGGACAATATTTCCTCCAGAGGAAGTTCAGTTTCAATTAAACAAAGAAAAATGAAATGCTGATATAAATCAGAAGTGCCATAAATGTTCAGGTTTTGGAGGCATGTTAAGAAATTTTTATTGTTTTTTAATTCTTCCACTTTCAATGCTTTAACATGAAGGAACAAATCTGATTTCATTTTGAGGAATTTATATAAAACATTATTCATTCATTTATTCATTCATTCATGTGTTGTTTTTCGGGCACCTATTGTGTATAAAGCCAGCCATAGAACAAGTTATAAACATGCTTTAAGAGGAGCCTATAATCCAGTGTGTTAAATAAATCTGATCCCCTAAAATTACATATATTCTAACAGTATTTCAAGTATTATGATGCTTCAAAGCATTAAAAAGATTAGGAAAGTTTTTGTAAGGAAGGTACAATTTGAACATAACTTTGATTCACAGTATTTTCATACTGGTGGTAGAATTTAAAGCAATCCACCTGAACAAATAAGGGCAGCACAGACGGAATCATGAAGGCTCACAAGATATTTGTAAATATGGGAGACATTCTAATTTAGAATAAACTCCTTTAAATCTTTCATATAAGCATAAAATAAGGCATCAAAGGCATATGGAGGCCTCCCACTTTTCCATATATTAATGTCAGCCACCTATATGAAAATCATCCCATGCCTATCTATAACCATATAGAAAAACCATGAGAATAAATGGATATCACCTAATGCGTGTTTGGGGAATAACTAGAATGCAGGGAAGATGATATAACCAGGTGGGTAGCTATATCAAGAGGGCCAGAAGAACTGGCCTTGGACCATACCCCACTGCTGGGATTTGGGTGGAATGCAGAGTCAAGGGAATCCTAACACTGGAATAATTCAGATACTCAGATAACATCAGGAAGAGACTCTTCCTAAATATACGACTATTTAGAACTTGATAAAGATTTAGCTGATCTGAGCCAGGATATGAAAAGGGGAGGATGTTGAAATGTGCAGACATAAGCAATGGCAGTATTGCAAAATTTTCACTTGTAGAAGGAAATTGGAAGCATTTTGGAAAGCAGTATCTCTTAGATGAAGTTTCCAGTAATGAAGGACAGAGAAGAAAAAAATGGCTGGTGATTAAGCTTTACGGAAACAGTATGATATCTAACTATATGTAATGTAACGTAGAAAACATTATACATATATAGGTATATAGGAATCAAATTGTAAAAAATAGACAATGTACACTTGCACACACACACTCACCTCGGTGGGCACTTCAACATTGTACCATGGCGTGATGACACAGGGCTCCACTCCCCAAAGGCTTTTTTAGCTGTTATTTCACTTGTCTGCTTCGGATGCATTTGCCACAAATAGATCACTGGGCACAGGAGCACTGAGACACATCCTATGATTCCCTATGACTCCAGACATATTCCTTTCTTTTCCCCATGTTGTTGTAGCAACCTTAGCTTCTCATGATAATTAGGGTTGAATACCTTCAAAAATGAGAGTAACTCCTTTTGTTGCCTGCCGGCCCAATGGCTTGAGGAACTCAAAGTGCCCAGGTGACAGTGTCTGGTTCAATGCAACAATGATTCTGTCAATTAGTATAAGCATCACCTTTTCCCATCTAAAAGCAGAAACCTTTCACCCAGTATAGCCTACATTTATGGGGACAAGAAATACAGGGCCAAAGTGAGTCACTAGAAAGTATTAATGAATGGGATCTGCCCTGTCCACTTTCTATACCTTGGTTTTATATATGAGACATAACAGCATGTATCAGCCACTGGTTCAGTAGAACGCATCATGGGGAACAACTTTCCCACAACCCAAGGTGATATCCTCAAATTGGCATCTTCAGTTGACTTACCAAGTGGTTCCACTTTGCAATCAGGCCAAGTTCAGCGGGGTAGTGGAGATGCATGGAATGGCCAATGAATCTTTTTTTTTTTTTTTTTCTGAGATGGTGTCTCACTCTGTCCCCCAGGCTGGAGTGCAGTGGCGCAATCTCAGCTCACTGCAATCTCTGCCACCCGGGATTAAGCACTTCTCCTGCCTCAGCCTCCTGAGCAGCTAGGATTACAGGCATGTGCCACCACACCTGGCTAATTTTTGTGTTTTTAGTAGAGATGGGGTTTCATCATATTGGCCAGGCTGGTCTCAAACTCCTGACCTCATGATCCATCTGCCTCGGCCTCCCAAAGTGCTGGGATTACAGGCGTGAGCCACCATGCCCAGCCAGCCAATGAATCTTATAGTTTAAACTCCCAGTCACACCTGTCTTGCCATAAAATGAATACCCAGGTATAAAGCAATATTATTTGGTATACTATGTTGAAAGCTGAAGATAGAGCTTTTGGAGTCACCATAGGCAAAGAAGGCAAGTCCATACCCAGAGTAAGTTTCAATTCCATTGAGAATAAGTTAATGTTTATCCTTTTATGGAAGAAAGAGTCTTACATAAACAATCTGCCATCAAGCTGACTGATGGAAACAGTGACCTTACGCTCCAGCACTGTGAATCATAGTAAACAGAAAGAGATAAACTTTTGTTTCTTTATTTCCTTTTTTAAAAAAAAACAGAAAAGTTGGGGGTTAGGGGTCTAGGGGAGGGAGGGATAACATTAGTAGAAATACCTAATGTAGAGGATGGGTTGATGGGTGCAGCAAACCACCATGGAACGTGTATACCTATGTAACAAACCTGGACATTCTGCACATGTATCCCAGAAGTTAAGCATAAAAAAAAAAAAAAAATGGACTGGAGGCTGAGGCAGGAGAATGCCGTGAACCCGGGAGGCAGAGCTTGCCGTGAGCCAAGATCGTGTCACCACACTCCGGCCTGGGCAACAGAGTGAGACAAGGTCTTAAAAAAAAAAAAAAAAAAAAAAAAGCAAAGCTAAATGATTTTCTACTGCTTATATTTAAACTAAATTGAACTGAAGCTTATTACTTGTTTTTGACAACACGCAGAATGCTGCAAGTAGCAACCACTGTATTTCAACCTCTAAACATTTTCTGCAATTTTTCTAAAGCTCCATCCTCAATTAGTACATGCTCTCTGTCCCAAGAGATTCAACAGAAGATGGTTCAATCAAATGGTTTGCTAGTCTATAATGGAGATTTAAAACTTAACTTCTCTTTATCTTTATCCCAGTCAGTTTCACATAATCAGGCCTGTCTTTTGTAACAAACCACTTCTGGGAGCCAATGTGAGTATTACTGATGAATTTTTAGTTAGAAGTTTCCAAGTAAAGTTTATAGATTAAGAAAGGAGTTCATTAGCTCTTACAAAAGTAAAGTCCAAGATATGTCTCTGACTTCAGACATGATTAGAAACCATGGCTTCCTTCCATTATACTGCCAGGATAGTAGCTCGCTCTCTCTCTCTTAGTTCGTTCTTTCTCTGTATTTGCTTCCTTCCCAGTAGTGGAATGTGGTGGCTAAGATAGGCACCAGTGATTTTCTAGGCATATTTCTCAGACCTAGACATCAGAGCAAGAGCAGAGATAAAGGGAAAGAGAGAAAAAAAGGGGAGAGAAAGAGATATTTTCTGATAAAAGATCCAGGGAACAATAATTGCCCTGGCTTGAGGCATAAGCCATTTCAGAAAAAAAAAAACGTGCTATAACCAACTGATAGGATCACTTATATTGTCCAGGCCTGGACTGCACACCCACCACTGGACCATATAGACTGCAAATAAGCTACTGAGCAGAGAAACACATCTAACAACAACAGGAGTTAAACAGATAAAGAATGTGGGGAAGAGATTCCAAGCAGCTGGTCTTGTACACGCAAAAGTTCCTGTGGAAAAGGGAGCTTTACTAGCCGAATGTGTGTATAGTAGATAGAGACCAACGTTAAAAGTGTCAGAAAATAAAAGAATATACACGCAAGATCTACACGGTATCATTAGGAATTATATATACCCTATATCCTAAGAACAATGAGAATGCATTCTAAGTGTTTTTTCTTTAATAGGAAAAGTGAGTTCACATTTGCATTTTGAAAAGTTTACTCTGTAGCATGGAGGGCAAAAATGTTGCAGGCATTTCTACTTGCTGGCTACCACCTGGTGCCATGGGAGGAAGCCACTGAGTTGTACTGCAGTACTAACCCAGCTTCTAACCTCGTTATGCTTTCTACAGGCCTGGCAATGCTTTTCTGATTTTTCATTTTGTATTCCTCCCAGATTAGGATTCATATTTCCTCTCCCTGTTGGTCTTGGACCACCCTGGCTGAGCATTTGCCCAAGCTAGGCTGAACGTCAAGGATCCCTCATCTGAGTGGTGCCCCTGTGGGCAATGACCCCTAATCTCATTCTCTGCATACAAGAAGGAGCTGAACAAAAACTGGGAGAGCTGACATGGAAATCGAAGATCTTTCTCTGACTAACTTTAAATCATATTTGTGTGTCCTGAAAGCTGTCTGGGAAGTGAAATCAACAGGAGGTAAGCTGAGGTAGGGAGGACCAGAGGACATACGGACAGGACATTATTTAACATATTCAAATTCTGATTGAAAGGATGGTAAAACTAAACATTTGGACAATTTCTATCTCATCTTATTATGTCTCTCCCTTTCTCCCTCCTGCTCTACCTACTTTCTGTCTCTGAGTTTGCCTTTATTCTCCTAGGATTATCTAGTCTAGACATGGGTTCATAGGCTCAGTGAGATATTTTCAATATCTTAGGCATTTGTACTTTGTTTTCTCTTCTCTTTACTCTCTACTTATTCATTTCTAATCTTTTCTGCTTATGCCTTCTCAAAAAGCCAAAAAATAATGCAATTTGAATATTCTTGCCTCTTAAAGTACATATTATACCATGTGCTTTGGAAGTATATGTAAAATAATGTAGCTTATGTTGATGAGGTCATTATTGCAACTACGGTTTCTGAGTATCTCTATGGCAAGACTCTGTGATGAGTGTATTATACAATATCTAAATGGTCTCTTCTACAAAATTAGTCAACTAAATACTAGAAAGTTATTCCAACTAGATTTAATATAAATTTATGAGCATTTTATTAATACAGAAAGTAATACAAGCTGATGAAATTAATGTATATATTAAAGTTCAGGACCTATGACAAGTAAAATAACCATAGGTCATGTCAGCAAATATTTTCACAGACACACACTCATACATATATTTTTAATTTACCACATGTGTCTCTTCCTAAACATCTATAGTGCTTGAGAGATCAAGTCTACAATGGTAGGATTACTTATTACCCCAAAGTGCTCTTCCTGAGAGCTAATGGCTTGTACACGTCCTGATGATGTGGCACTGAAACTGAGAGAGATTTGGCTGGTCTAGCACATTTGTTCAGCCTCCTTGTCAGCTTTTAGGTTATTTTATTCTATAAGTGTCACATTCTTGTTTAAATAATTCATTTTGCCAGTAGCTTCAGGTTGGTTGTGTAAAAAAAATGTTGTGCAAGTATAAATTTTGAAATTATATAGCACCTATGAATAAGCAAACTATAGTGTAGACCAATTCAAGAAACTATTTATCAGAAAGACATACAGTGAATGTTCATTGTTTGTTTATGTTTCATATTAGGCGGAATAGTTCACCCATTGCTTCCTATACGAAATGAGAACACCTTGCCAGTCTTTGTAGAATGATAGTCCCTTTTCAAGTTTTCATTTTTCCTGGAAAAAGAAAAAAGCAGGTTAAGAGAATATAAAGATTTAAAAGGTGAAAGCCATTTATTCTGACTTCTGATTTTATTCTAATATATATTATCGAATATATAGTTATTCATCAACTGCATAAGAAAGAATATATCAAAGAGATTGGATACTTGATCCCCCAAAAGTTTTCCCAATACAAAATTTAAATGATTTATTTAGTATTTTTTCTGTGCTTTTTAAAATAATCTTGAGTAGAATGAGTAATACTTTAATATATTATTTAATAATCTGAATATAGTTAGAGAAATCTTAGAGAACATACTTAAAAAATTAAATTATATGAGTACATGTGAGTTGGTCTTTTTTTACGTACACAAATATATTCTTTATTACCATATTCAAATAAAAAATATAAATATAATTTATGTATGGATATAATGTGCTAAAATGATGAACAAGAACGTCTCCCAAAGATACATAACCTTCACATTTCAGAGTGAAAGGACTGTCCAAAGGATTTCATCGTCCAAATAACTTAGTGATTTCTTCAGAAAAAAAATGCCTACTTTTTATGAAAAATTAAAAGAAAAGGTAAATTGTGCTTTATTTAAGTCTCAAATTTTGTGATTTTTTTGCCTCTGTGTTGTTTCTCCCACATTCAGAATAATCATGTTTTGTACTAATGGAGTAACATATGCCGACTTCGGTGATATCCCAGGAATGTGGCATTATTTGCATGTGTGTGTGTGTGTGTGTGTGTGTTTTCTGATATCTTAATGTGCCTATAACATGATTAAAAAAAAACTTCTATTTCTTTATTTTCCAAATGTTTAGAAGTTTCATCATTGGAGTTTTTAATCAATAGTAATCTTTCATATGCGATAAAATGTGTTTGCAAACCTAAGAAGGGTTGTATTTCAGTGATACCGTTTCTTCCAGTTCTTCCGATCTTTACAAAGCCATGTTCTGCCTGGGCAGTACGGGCTCTGCTGCAGGCTCTCCAGTGTTGTGGCCACACAGTGTTTTGCCAGGACAATGTCACTAAGCCCCCAGGTTCAGTGTGAAAAATGGGGACACTCTTACTCATCCCCTCACTGTGTTGGAAGGTATTGTTTCAACATGTTTTACTCTCTCTAAGCTTTCCACAAGCCTATAAATAATCTTAACTACAATTATTATTAGCCTAAATTATCTTTCCTAGTACCTAAGGACTAAAACAATGTGATACTTCAGCTTAGTTGGACATCCGTTGTTCTACAAATCTTGTCTCAGGAGGTGAAACAAGCCTCATAGTTTTGTTTTATCATGTTTTGTTTGCTTGTTTGTTGTTCATTTTCTTTGCTCCTGGTAAATGAAGCTAATAATAGCTGCCAACAAGATTATTTTAAAGTCAAATGATATAGTATAATTTTTTTAAAAATCTCCTTCTCCTATGGTTAATGTGCTAAGAAAACATCTTCAGTCTATAGCCCCTTAGAAAAGTCAGGAATCAAAGTTAGTCTTACAAGCAAGGGACAGCTTAGAACCATCCACCTAAGTAGAAGACGGGGTGTGCCAACCCCCAGGGCCATAGCCCCCCATGGGAAAAATAGAACTTGCCTGCCAAAAATTTGTAAAAATAAAGAATGAAAGAAAAAAAGTTAATACTTAAATTGTAACGTGTCATGCTGATATGAAATAATGCCATTACCACCACGACTTCGGTTAATATTTAGCACTTGATACGTGTTGTTCTACCTATAATAATTTTATGTTCCAATAAATTGGCAAACATGACCCTCCTATTATGTCTTGTCTTTTTCTACTTCTTCTGGTAATTTGTTTTTCTTTATATGTTTTTATTCTGGAAAGTTCACTGTTTGTCTCCCTGCAAGTTATATACTCTGAAGGCTAGAATTATTTTTGTGTAAAACCTACATTGGTTTTATTTGCATCCAGTTCCTAGATGTGTAATATCTGTTCACCGATCAAATATAATTACAATAGGCAAACCTGGAATTTACACACCTGGAAAGGTCACTTGAGTGAGTTCCAAAGCATCACACATTTACCTAATATCATTTTAATACTGTCAAGAAGGCAAGGACCTATTGCAGTAGTTTAATTTATGCAGTTTGTATAATATTAACACTCTTAGTTATTTTCTATGAATGGTGTGAACATAAGCTCATAAAACAATGACACAAATTAAGGTTACGGAACATTTGCACCCTTTATGCCTGAAGGCATATTATCAAAACCTGTTTGGTGGTGACAGCTTGCCCTGCCCTTACCAGTGCTTGGTGCCCTGCTTATAAACAGTGGGGGCTTTAATTGAAGAGACATGTTCTTCTCCCTGTTAGAGCACTATCGTTTCACATCACAGTTACAACCAGTGACATGCACAGAGGTCTGTGCTCAAGATTTTTGACATGAAACATCAATCATTATTCCATCAGAGATCGTATATACGCTATTAATCACTGAGCAAAATCATAACGTTTTACAAAATGAATCAAATGAAGTTTTCAACAAATGCCATGCTAAGACCTTGTTTTCATAAAGATATTTGACTGTTATATTTTACCACTTATATTTTACCAAAAACACTGTTGTGTTTTTGTGTTGTATATATCTGTGTGCTTTGATTTGTGAAGATATATGTCTATACAATCCAATTGGGACACACAGAAGGAATCATACAGTGATTCATATAATCGAAATATAAATATACTTTAATTTGCCATGGAAATAGGAGGAAGCAGACAATATTAATACAAGTAAAATTGGAAGTCCCAATGAATGCACCAAGTGAGATAAAAAATAACTGACATCATCACCAGAGTAATGAGTTGTGCATATGCCATGTGGTTGCTTCTTCTTAAAGAGGTGCAACATGGCAATTGGTCTAGCTACTGATTCATGCTGATGAGGTTCTTAGCAGAATTGTATCTATGGTGAGACTTTCTGTTTAACTTAAAAATCAGGCTCACGCCTGTAATCCCAGCACTTTGGGAGGCCGAGACGGGCGGATCACCTGAGGTCAGGAATTCAAGACCAGTCTGGCCTGCATGGAGAAACCCCATCTCTACTAAAAAATACAAAAATTAGCAGGGCATGGTGGTGGGCACCTGTAATCTCAGCTACTCTGGAGGCTGAGGCAGGGAGAATTGCTTGAACCCTGGAGGCAGAGGCTGCAGTGAGCTGAGATCGTGCCACTGTACTCCAGCTTGGGCGACAGATCTAAATATATATTACACACACACACACACACACACACACACACAGAATGTTGAGTCATGTATACGAATGTATATAAAGATTAGGAGAGGAAGAAATTCACTTGTCTCTCTCTCTGTGATCACACACTGCTCATTCCTTATGTGTCGTGTACAAAAGGTCAAAACATATCTCAGAAGTAACCTTTGCATTTTTTACAGGATAGAATTTTCTGGCAACTGGGCAGCAAAAATCTATTGCATTGTCATTGCCAATGGCACACAGAGGTATTGCCTTACATTGGGGCAAGGACAAAAACTCAGTGATACTTCTGTCTCATTCCAGAAATGTGTTCTTGTTTGGATAATTCCAGTGGAGAAGTTTCTAATCAGAAATACTTTAATTTTTAATGCAGGCAACTTAAAGACACTGCAAGGGCCCACATGATAAATGTTCCCTCTTAGTGAAATGTATAATGCAGTTTATAACTGTTTGGATTCTGGTGAACACTGAGGGTCACAGCGATTTTGATCTCATGACAATAGTTCTTGGCAACTGTAAAAGATGGGTATGAATTTCTGGGGACACCAAAGCTTTTACAGAGAACTGCCTGTGAACACTTATTTCATAACATCTTCATTTCTCTCTAGGCCTCTCAGTATCTAACTATTTAAAAATCAATATATAGATTGTAGTAGGGAAAAATTAAATACAGCTAAAATGAGGTAAATATTGTTCTCAGAAGAGGGGAAGTGAAAAAGTAGTTTAGCAGATATTCGTTTGACCTAAATTAATTATTTTATTTATTTATTTTTGAGACAAGGTTTTACTCTGTTGCCCAGGCTGGAGTGCAGTGGTGTGATAACTGCCCACTGCAACCTCCACCTCCCTGGGCTTAAGGGATCCTCCCTTTTCTCACTTGTGAGTAGCTGGGACTACAGGCATGCACTGCCATGCCCAGGTGTATTTTTTATTTTTATTTTTTTATAGATACAAGATTTCCTCATGTTGCTGATGCTGCTCTCAAACTCCTATACTCAAAGCAACCCACCCAGCTCGGCCTCACCAAGTACTGGGATTACAGGCATGAGCCACTGTGCCCGGCCATAAATTAATTATTTTAAATAGAAATCAGTATGAGGCTTCTCTTTTGTTGTTTTCTTCATAGTTAACTTTTTCCTAACAACTAGCATATTATCATGTTAGCAATAATACCTACTCATTCTGTAAGATGATATGTGTAATGTCACAGGAAAAACTGATCATTTTCCTTCCAGTACGATGGGAGATTTTAAAGAGAAAATTAGCTTATAGCAGGATAAAATTCACAGCCTACCTAGTACTTTAGATAAATCAAACACTTCCTTGAAGATGTGTTCTGTTACAGAAGTACTGTACACCCCATACAACAGCTGGGACCAGATAATTGAGTTAGATGTCTTGTGGGTGGTAAATATATGTTAGATTCATCCAAGATCTGTGAATAGGATAAGGTAGAAAGACAATAATCAAATAAAACTAAACAAAGAATAACAAAAACAATATTCTATGAAGGAAAATAAATGAGTGCGGAAAACAGTATCTTTTTTCCTAAGACTTCTAACTTCCTAGATTAGTATGTGTGCTTGGTTATTTGTTTTTAACTAGGTATTACTGCCACCCACTCCTGAAACTTCACCTGCATTGTAGAGGAAAAGCCAATCCTGCAGGATCTCCTTCTGCCTGTAGATCACAGGATAGAATCTTCCAACATAGGCAATTTCACAAGATTTGGGGGAACGAGAAGAGAGAGGTCATTGTTCTTCAGTTGCATGGCTAGATATGAAGTCCAAATCGCTTCTGGGAAATGTTTTGAGCATCACCCATGTCAGCAATACAGATTGAAATAGAAGGTAGAGATTTCCGAAGGTTGGTGAGATTGACAGGGGATTCGGGTGAGATGATATTGGATTTTCAGCAATTGCCGAGTGAGAATTTCAGAACTTCGTACTTTCAAGTGGCAAGCTGACATCCTTGGTGACAGCTTCTCTGACCTCCGTTCCCCAAACCTCGTCAACGGTTGCATCATCCCCTAATTATTTTCTTTTTCAAACTCTTTACTTACCAGTCACATATTCTGACGGATATATTGTGCTTCATATAAATATACAGTCCTATTCCTTTAGGCAGAAGATGAAATGCATGCTCTAATTGAGAATTATTTTTTTGAAGACAGAGACAGAAAAACTGAAGGCTCGCTTACAGGAAGAAGGATATCTGAAGTGTTTCTTATGCATCTAGCATGGTTCTGGATAGTAGGGAACATATTAATATCAGTGATGATAATCACGCACCAAATCTCTGGCCTTATGGAGCTTCTAATTCAGTCGAGAAAGAATACTTTGAGTGTACAGTGGCAATGGGGAGAAGGATGTAAGTGGGGAATTCAGTTAAGTGGTCTAAGTTGTAAAAAGGAAGTCTGCTTAGTAGGGAATTGTAATAATGCAGGTCAGAGATGATGGTGTATTGAAGCAGAGTGGTAAAAGCAGAACCTTATGCATTCATTTGATTGTTGACTAATTTATTCATTCAAACAACAGGTTGAATGTATGCTCTGTGCAAGAACTACACTGAACACCAAAAACAAAATGAAAAAATGATACCTGCCTTTGAAAAACTTAAAAAAGAAACATGATAAGTAGGTAACCTGTATATTGTATTACGAGATTCCATGTTACGGATAAAAGACAAATCACAGTGTGTGAGAGGTATGTGAGTTGTTGGAATGCGTATGAGCAATATTTAATATGGTGGACTGGTTTTGTTTACTGTCCTTATAATTTTATGTTCTCCTGGCCTCAAGGTTTAGTTCCAAAGGGAGACACGTTTCTATCAGGAGACACGAAAATGATTTCATTACACTGGAAGTTAAGACTGTCACCCAGAGACTTTGGGCTCTTCATGCTGCTAAATCAATAGGCAAAAAAGGGGGTTACTGTGCTAGCTGGGCTTATTGATCCTGGCTACTAAGGGAGAAATTTGGCTTCTATTCCATGATGGAGTAAGGAAGAATACGTCGGTAATACAAGAAATCCCTTAGGGTGTCGTTTAGTATTACACTACTCTGTGATTAAAGTTAGTGGAAACCTGCAATGTAATTCACGCAGAACTACTAATGACCCAGATTCCAGGAATGAAAACTGGGGTCACCCTGCCAGGTCAAGAACCACAACTAGCCAAGATACTTGCTGGGAGCAAAGGGAATCCAGAATGGGTTGTAAAAGGAGGTAGTTATAAATACTAGCTATGACCACATGACCAGTTATGACCAATGACATAAAATAAGAACTGTAATTGCCAGGAATATATCGTCTCTATTTTCTTAGGAATACTTGTGTGTCTATCATCTATCTATTGACAGATTGATCAAATAACTTTGTTTACTTTCCTCTTATTGCTTTATCATGTACCATAAATGTATTGACTTTATATCATAGTATTTAAGTTACAGAATATCGAAAAGAAGATGAAACGTCATTCAAGGACGTTACATTGTTTCTGAGGAAAGGATTAGTGCATTCTCAGTTGAATACAAGATGGTTGTATCATGTTAAGTGAAAGTATGACCTCGTTATTGTTTTATTTGGAGATTAAGCGTGGCTTAAAGAGGTGTGTGGGGTGCCAAGCTGACAAGGATCCGGACATGTGATGGTTAATTTTATGTGACAACTTGGCTGGGCCACAGTGCCCAGATATATGGTCAGACATTCTGAATGTTTCAGTGAGGGTGCTTCAGGATGAGGTTTAAATTTAAATTGTTGGACTTTGAATAAAGCGCATTGCCCTTCACGGAAGAGTGCATTCAACCAGCTGAAGACTCAAGTAGAACATAAGGCTGATCTTCCCTGACAAAAATGGTGTTCTCCAGAAGATGCTTGTGGACTCAAACTGCAGCTCTTTTCTCAATCTTCAGCTTGTTGACCTTCCTTATCAGATTTTGGACTCTCCAAATGTCTACAACCACATGAGACAGTTTCTTGAAATAAATCATTACACACACACACACAGACACACACACACAGACATACACACATGAAGAGAAGTGGCAGTAGCTAATGTAGATTAAAAAATAATTTTTTAATATGATAAGACTAAAAGCATCATTATATGCTGTTGTGAGCAATACTATAGAGTGAATATATATACAAATGTAAGAGAAAATGATGCAATTAGTTGGAGTAATGTCCCCGAGTAGATGAGAAGTGAGGAAATATACCACCCTGGGGGATTTTGTTAGGAGTGTGCATAGATGAAGAAGGTAATAATATGGAGGAAGAATATGTTGATAGCAAAGTATGGTGAGAAGGTGAAAAATGGAGGGACTTCATATGCATTTTGAAGGTAAAATTAACAGAATTGAGGGGAGTAATATAGTTATGAATCTGCAAAATCTTTAGTAAATAAATGTATTTACTTTTTCCTAGATATTACTTTTCTGGATAACTGATTTAAACAATTTATATATACTATGTATATAAAATAGAATATAAAAGTCGCTTTTGAACAAAGATATTTTTTAAATCACTACCGATTAATAGTAATTAAATAAGAATTAGAATAAATTTTTCATGGACTAATTTTGTCAATTACAAATTTAAAGATAAATTTCAGCATTCACATAATACTGCATATATATTTATATGTCATATATATTCATATATTATACACACACAGAAATATATATTCCATACACATATTAGTTTATTATAAATCATGTTCCATTTGGATCTTTGGAAAGCTTTTGAGCAATATCTAGAGCATAAATATGTTTATGCTTTTATTTTGTTAAATAAAATATTCTTTTTTTTAGGCTAGTCAAATGAATCTTTCTCTTTCTTTCTCCTTCCTTCCTTCTTTCCTTCCATACTTCCTTCCCTTACCTTTCAGTTTCTTTCCTTTCTCTTTTATATTTCTCTTTTCCTCTCTCCCTTTTCCCTTTCTTTCCTATATTTTTAAATCATTTATCGTATTATCATTAACAGATATTTATTAAGAATTTAGTAGGTACTCCACTAAAGTACTTTATTAGGTACTCCACTCCACTATAAGTACTTTAAAATTTTTGAAGTGTACACACAATTGCTCCCCCTGAAAATGTATAGTCTTTATTAAAGGGACAAAGTTAATGTTTATGGAACAATTGAAAGATAAGTATAAGTGATGTTTAATTCTGTCAGTGCAAACAATGATGACTCTAAGAGGTTAATTTGGGAAGAGGAAGAGACCTTTTAGACAAAATTTCATTAAAAGGCTGACAATGGAAGACAGTAATCTAGTATCATTTTTAACATCCTTATGACACATAATAAGTTATTCATGGCTATATTATCTTGCAATATGTTCTTTTTTCTTTCTTCCTATAATATATAGTACAATTGCTATGGGGTATTTTGTAAGCAATATTCTTTACACAGAGAGTTATAGTCCATTTTGAAAATAGCTTTCTGAACTTGTCTCCAGCCAAAAGTAGGTCATACATATAGTAGTCAAAAGAAGAGAAAAATCAAATGAATTATCTTGTTTTAAAAGCCAACTTGCTTCCCTACATTTTTTCTTTTACTTTCTAATTCTCTGTGTGTGTGTGTGTGTTTGTGTGTGTGTGGGTGTGTGTGTTGCAGGGTGGGGGCGTGTGTGATACATATACTATCAAAGTTTAACAAGTTGTACTCATGCATATAAGACAAGAATAATACAGAATGCGGGTAAAAAATTCTGATCCCAATGAAGGTGAATAAATCACAAACAGATCTAATGAGCTATAGAACGACAAGGCCATAGGGCATCAGCACACCAAGATCATAAAGAAATAGCCAAATGCTGAAATCACACTGTTTCTTTTCCTATGAAGACCATTTTTCTTTGCCAAATAGAGTATTGGCTTTAAAATTCTGCCAACCTGTTTCCCATAGTCATCCTTTTCCTTTACTGAAGTGTCTTGTTTATCAAAATATTTGTGTGTTATTCATCAGTTTATAATGTCTGTGATATGCTCAGTAGGTTAAAAATAATAAAATTGCACTGCACTCTAATTACTGGTTTGGTAATAGAATCCAATTTAGAATGTACACAAAGAGAGTTAAATTTTTACAATAGAAAAAAAAGTAGCCAATTGCTCTGGATTATTTTACCTAACTTCTAGTTTGATTTAAACCATAAGCTGCTAAATGCTATTCATTAACAAAAATAACTTTTTCTTTGTTGTACTTAACTTAGAGGCCAAAGTATCTCAGATTGGTTCCCTATTCAGCAGTGACTTAAAATACTGCACAACAGGAATCAACTTTTGCTTTTTTGTTGGTCAGTTCTTATGTTTACTTAATAGTAACATCTTGCTGCTAATGATCTGAATGCACCAAATCCTGTCTGGAAGATAGCACTGCTCTTATTTTACCATTGCATGTTTGTTGTTATCATTGTCATCATATGAAACATTCTATCTACATATTATGTAGTTAAATGATTTCTTTGTGTACTACCCAGGCTGTCCCAGGACCCCACATTCTATAAAATGTAATACAAAGACCTAATTGGGTGCAATCATCTGATAATAGAAAAACAAAACTCTGTAAAATACTTAAAGATTTTTATTCTGAGCCAATATAAGTGACCAATTGCCTGTGAGTCTCAAGAGTTCCTGAGGAAGGACACCAAGGTGGTCATGTTGCAGTTTCGTTTTATACGTTTTAAGGGGGTGAGCACTATAGTCAAAGACATAAATAAATACACGGAAACTTGACATTGGTTTGGGGCATCTTGAAGTGGAGGCTTACAGGTCACAGGTGGAAAGATTTTCTGATTGGCAATTGGTTAAAAAAGTTGATCTTTGTCTAAAGACTTGCAGTCAGTAGAAAAAAGTATTTCAGTTAACAAAAGGAGGGTTGTGGAGACGAAGGTTCTTATTATGTAGATGAAACCTCACAGGTGACAGTCTTCAGAGAGAAAACACAGTAAGTGTCTCTTTTGGGACCTTAACATGTGTTAGACTCTTAGATCCAGGAATAGGCTGGAGAGGGAAAGCCTGGCTGTATTAATGGAGATTATCTACAGATACAATTTCCCTGCACAAGACAGCTTTGCAGGGTCATTTCAAAATATGTCAAATAAACATATTTTCAGGTAAAGTATTTTTTATTTCCTTCAGGGTTTGTTCAGTGTCATGTGATGTTATACCACTTTGGCATTTTCTATCTTACTGCTGCAATGTCTCTTTTGTTGGTCTTATGTACTCTATTTTAATGTTAATGCTGGTCAGTTGTGCCTAAACTTTAAAAGGAAGGCGGTATAACTAGATACATCTCACCACTCTTCCTGTGGTGTCCAGGAATTCAGTTTTTCAGGATTCTCTGAGGTCCACTTGGCCAAAAGGAGGTCCATTCAGTCAGCTTGTTACTGGTGAAGGGTGCCCAGGTTCTTGACATTTTGAACAAAAAATTGGACAAAACATACAAACCAAGCGAGGAAAGAAGGAAGAAACAAAAGCAGAGATTTATGGAAAATTAAAGTACACTCCACAGGGTGGGAACGGGCCCAAGCCTAGGGGCTCAAGACCCCATTACAGAATTTCCTGAGGTTTAAATACCCTTTAGAGGTGTCCATTGATTACTTGGTGTACACCCTATGTATATGGAGAGGGTATTTCCTGTCATAGCTGAAGCGTTCCCATTTGATTTAGCTCTAGGAAGTCAGCATGAATTGGCCTTATGTCCCCTGCTGCCAGACCCTATTCTCCTGCCTCATGTTGGGCGGCATAGAATTTTATTTAAAGATGGAATTAATTTCAAATGATTCTGGTTATTAAGGTAAAATTCAAAGGCCCCCATTTCTAGATTTATATATGCACCAAAGGCTATGCTGAGAACAAAATGATAGCAGTGCAACCCAATCTATGTGGCCTGATTTCATACACGAAAGACAACTGTCTCCTGTAAAACACCCCCTCATCTGCAAAGCTGATGCCTGAGATTCCTTTAACCGGGACAGATAGTATTTTATTCCACAATATCGCTAGAAGCTAAAAACACAAGTACTTCAGAGAAGTATCTCATTGATTTATATTTATTCTACGCTGTAAATGACTGAGATCAAATCCCTTCTTGCAAGGAGGTTTTGTTATGAGGGAATTACAATTCTGAAAAGGAATAAAAGTGACTGTTCCTGAGGGAGGTGAAGTTGTTAAGCAAGGGAAGGCAGATCACTCAAGGCCATTGTTCTCAGCTTCAATATTTTGCCTAAGGCCGCCTTGATAGCAGCACTGCTTTCATATGCATTCTGAAGAAGTAAGCTCTGGTGTTGTTTGAAGCTGAGGAAGCAAAGTGATAATAAAAGGACCATATTCTCCATCTCGATTCTCAATATCTAATATCTATTACTATTTCTGCCTAGCAGTTGAAGCACTCTTTTCCCAGGAACAGATGGGAGAAATGAGGAGGGAGTTGCTTCAATGTCTGCTTAATTCTTCCTTTTCCTGCTTTCCCTAAAACATAAGCAAAAAAAAAAATCAGAATCCAGGAGAATAATAAATATATTATCCCCACATCCAAAAACTTTGAAAATATTCAAATGAGATTCTGTGGTCTGCATAGATAAAAACTTGCTTGGAACTGTGAAATCTTCACTCAGTGTTGATGAGAAAAAACAATACAAAAAAAACAGTGTAGCTGGGCGCGGTGGCTCACGCCTGTAATCCCAGCACTTTGGGAGGCCGAGGCGGGCGGATCACGAGGTCAGGAGATCGAGACCATCCTGGCTAACACAGTGAAACCCCGTCTCTACTAAAAATACAAAAATTAGCCGGGCGTGGTGGTGGGCGCCTGTAGTCCCAGCTACTCTGGAGGCTGAGGCAGGAGAATGGCGTGAACCCGGGAGGCGGAGCTTGCAGTGAGCCGAGATCACGCCACTGCACTCTAGCCTGGGTGACAGCAAGACTCTGTCTCAAAAAAAAAAAAAAAAGTGTACTTTAATTGTTATTGTAAATACAAGTTAATTATTTAATTAATTGATGTTTAAGGAGCGCTTGCCAAACAATTTTTTTTTTCCTGCTTAGGTGCTACTTTATTCTATTAAATGGGTGCCAGGAGTTCTATGTATTGTTGCTTTACAATGGCGAAATCATGTAGAAAAACTGGCTATCATTTTACAAATAGTAAATACAATTATTATTTCTCCCATCAACTAGGCAATGAATTGAAGAAAAAATATTCCTATCGCTTCTAGGAATTATGTAGCCTTTGTGTTATTTTATCTTAATTCTAAACTTACTTGGCCAAAATGAGATTCTGCCCTGGGTAGATAAATCTTGCTCTGGACTGTGAACTCTTGACTCAGGATTGAGGAGGAAAAATACAAAAACAGGGTACTTTAGTTGTTATTGTAAATACACATGAATTATTTAGTTAATTGGTAATCCTCATAAATTTGTTCACCTTAAGTAAATAAATAAAGAGTTCTCATTGACTCAAGACTTGATAAACATTTAAAGGTAGAACTTAGCCTTTTATATTTTAATGAAATTCCCTGAGAAATTTTGTCCCTTGTGCTTGACTTTGATATTGACAGCCTAAATTATTCCTAGAGTCTACTTCAACATGACTTTGCTATTTTTCAGTCTTTATTAACATTTATTTACACTTCCAGAAGTGCTCTGCCCAGGCAACTGGTTTATTGGTTTGATCATTCACTCCTGGAACTTCCTAAAAGCCTCAGCAACTCTTCAATAGAAAACATCATTAGATTGTTTGTGCCCTAAAATTTCTGAACCCCTCACCTCAAAATCCCAGCCTGAAACTTTTCACAAATCTTTTTTCTTTTCTTTTCTTTTCTTTTCTTTTTTCCTTTTCTTTTCTTTTCTTTTCTTTTTTTTCTTTCTTTTCCTTTCCTCTTTCTTTCTTTCTTTTCTTTTCTTTTCTTTTCGAGATGGAGTCTCGCTCTTTTGCTCAGGATGGAATACAGTGGAGTGATCTCAGTTCACTGCAACCTCCGCCTTCTAAGTTCAATCAATTCTCCTGCTTCAGCCTGCTGAGTAGCTGGGATTACAGGCGCACGCCACCACGCTCAGATAAATTTTGTATTATTAGTAGAGATTGGGTTTCACCGTGTTGGCCAAGCCGGTCTCGAACTCCTTCCTGAACTGACAGAGCATGAGCATCGACATTTTGCACAAGCACTGCCATTCTATAATTCCCCTCCAACAAAAACTGCCTAAATCCAAACAGCATCGGTCTAATGGCTAAGGTCAGCATGACCATAAACCACAAATAACACCTCTGACCAGAAACATTTCAACCATAAGATAAACCCCTCCCTGACCAGAGACATGCCAGCCCCAAGATAACCCCCCACCCTCCAGCCAGAGAGGTGTCAGCCCCAAGATAACTTTCCCTCTGACCAGAGACATTCCAACCCTGACATAAACTTCTGCCTGATACAGAAACATTCCAAGCTTGTGATAAGCTCTCTCACCCTAAAAAACCAATAAATACTCAGTCCGTAAGAGAGAGGGCTCAGGACAGAAATCGGCCAGCAGCCCCTCTTGGGTTTATTCTCCAAAATACACCTGTCGGCCGGGCGTGGTGGCTCACGCCTCTAATCCCAGCACTTTTGGAGGCCGAGGTGGACAGATCAGGAGGTCAGGAGTTTGAGACCAGCCTGACCAACATGGTGAAACCCCATCTCTACTAAAAATACAAAAATTAGCCAGGTGTGGTGGTGCGTGCCTGTAGTTCCAGCTACTCCAGAGGCTCAGTCGGGAAAATCGTTTGAACCCAGGAGGCAGAGGTTGCAGTAAGGCAAAATCGCACCACTGCACTCCAGCCTGGGTGATGGAGTGAAACTCACCGTCAAAAAAAAAAAAAAAAAAAAAATACACGTGTCTCTGAATGATGAGCCACATTTCGTGTTTCTTTCCTCTTTCTTTAACTCTTACACTGACCTCAGGTGATCTACCCGCCTCAGCGTCCCAAAGTGCTGGGATTACAGGCATGAGCCATCATTCCCAGCTAACTGTTCTCAAATCTTGACTATTGTATTATGATTCTTCCCAATCCTAATCAGGTTCCTGTACTGATAGATGCATAATAAAGCAAATATCCAAATCTCAATAAATTCTGACCTCATCTTCCCCACCCCGAGACACTCCTTTGTTTTGGAAGGCAGTAAACTCAGCTTTGTCTCATCAACAGGCTGTGTTGAAATGAACCCCTGGGAAATAGCATGATGAAAGTCATGAAAGCAGAAAGCATATGGAATGTTTAAAAAATGACATGTAATATATTTTGGCAAAAAATGTAAATTGTCTGAGAATAGTTACAGAAATGGAAAAGCTAAGGTAGGATCATACTGAAAAGCCTTTTAAAGCTTGGATATTTTTAGAACTATACTCTCTCACCAAGCCTTGCCAATACTTAGGGATATCTTGGCAAATTGATATCTGTGACAGATTAGCATGAATTGTATTAATTAAATTTTAAAAATAATGTAATTTCCAAAAAGGAAAAAGTTGATTTAAAGTTTTTCATCTTATTTTGCATTGCTCTATCTTTTCTGGGCCACCCACTAATTTGGTAATAATTCTTTCATGAATTGCTGATGTAGACAGTGCAGAACAAAAGAAAAAATCTTTTGAGCAGATATAGTACATGAAGACCCCAATTTTTCTGAAACTGCAGGAGAAAAGTGCTGATATATTAGAATTTATATGCGTATGGACTGGAAGATAAGAAAAGTCTTATTAAATTTCCCATCCGAAATTTCCAGTACAGTCTTTTAGTCTACTGTATTCACAAAGAAAAAAAAGTTTGATTGCACATGGTGCCATGCTAGTCGTAATACAAAGCAAAATATTAGATAAGTGTTTATTCTTTAAGTTCTGACAAGAATGCATGGCCTTCCAAAGAAATCTGCTCAGAGCATGCAATGAGAAAAAAGATTGTCAGTGATTTGAATAAAGGGACCACTGCCAGCACTATCTCTCTATCTCTCTTTCTCTCTCTTGGTCTGTTCCTTAGTTACTAAGAAGGGCCAGGCTGGATGACAGCAACTGTGTTGGCTTGTCTTCATGACACAATAGTAAGTTTATGTCTACTCTCTGGAGATTTTTGACCAAAATTATTTAAACAATCAAACACAGGAGCATCAGTATTCATTCTGCCTGGATTACCTCTGTATTCTACACCCCGGGCATGGTACCATGAACAAAATAAGTTCCAATTAAAATATATAGATAGATAGATATATTTTATATATATATAAAATAAAATTATATATAACTTCATATAATATATATATATAAAATAATCACACAAATAAAGACGTTTAATCTATACCAGAAGACATAATTGACATGATCACAACAAAACGAGAAGTGGATAGAGTTAGTTCTTCTCTCTTTTCAGGCTATGTCTCTCCCTAACAGGCCCAGTGTTGTCCTACTGCACCTGAGTGCCTAAACCCCTATCGGCTCTAAACTTCAGGTTTAATTTTAGTCAGGTCACTAATGATAAACTAACATGTTTTATCACTAACGAGTTAATGGCTGATCATGACACTACCCCCTACTTGGGATATTGGTTTGATTAAAAAATGTTTGTTAGCAAATGGTATAATTTAATCTTATGTGTCAGAAAGAATGATGCTGGAAGAAGAGACTTTGGGGGTTGCAATTATTTCTGCAAATTTTCAATCTATACTTCCATAATGTAATGTAAGTATAGACTATAATATATATGTGAAAAATTGGCAAATCTCACATGTTCTTTCCATTCAGGTCTTATATATATAACACCGTGTGTCATAAACTGAAAATATACGTACATATAACATAATATAGGCATACTACAACAAAGCATATATGCAAAAAATTAAAAATATATATGATCACATCACCTAGAAAACATAATTTAAATAAAAGATTAAAAAGTAAGACTCCTTTTCGAGATTGTACTCAAGGATTAAAAAGGATATAATCTTTAAGTAAGATAATTAATATTTAGACAAGGTCAATACTTAAAATAATTTATAAATGAGTTAGCAGCAGTTTTATTTAGAGATGTCTCTATCTTCAAAATATTCCCCTTGAGACTGGGCACAGTGGCTCATGCCTGTGATCTCAGCAGTTTGGGAGGCCGAGGTGGGTGGACCACCTGAGGTCAGGAGTTCAAGACCAGCCTGTCCAACATGGTGAAACCCCGCCTTTACAAAAAATAAAAATAATTAGCTGGGCATGGTGGCGGGCACCTGTAATCCCAGCTACTTGGGAGGCTGAGACACGAGAATCACTTGAACCCAAGAGGTGGAGGTTGCAGTGAGCCAAAATTCAGCAATTGCACTCCAGCCAGGGTGACAGAGCAAGACTCCATCTAAAAAAAAAAAAAAAATTCTCCTTCATTAGGCACTAATTGATATTTCTTCCACAAACAAAGACAAATTAGATTCTACATCATCAATAAAGTGTTTGTTAATCTTCCTGTCAGAAGTACTCTTCCTACCACATCTCATAGCATTTTCTTTTGTATCACTATCATTGCATTAATCACATATGTCCTTTTGTATGTTAAAGGAATTGGATATGTGTCTTATCTTTCCCATTCAATAGTATCTTGAAATGATCTCTGTACCTATTGATTAAGTTTTCAATATAGTTGAGCTGAATTGAATCACAAACCAGTGGCAAACTCATGTAATGCTAACTAATTGCAAGGCAAAACTCTTAGTGATATTTATAATATAGAGAGAATGTATTTCCAAAAAATATACATAGTTTATATATCAATGTGTATATAATTTATTTCCTGTAACAAAATCATGAGTTATTACTAACTCTTTTTATATTTGGAGGAACTGAGGTGGTGAGAAGCTAAGTGAGTTGGCTCTGGTCATGTAGTCAGTAGGGGCCAATGCAGAATTTGAAACAGGGAATCTTTTCTTAGAGTGAACACTATGTTTTACTGACTGTTATATGACATCAACAACCAAAAATACGTCCAGGAATTTACATAGCTTTTAATTCTGTAATTTTCTTCTTTGTTTATATGTATTCTTATTAATTATTTTCTATACATATTTGTGCATTTATTTATCTACCTACATCTTTATATATGAAGTCCTAATTACAAATACAAGTACATCATAAAATATTAATATCCTGAGACACTCCTTTGTTTTGGAAGGCAGTAAACTCAGCTTTGTCTTATCAACAGGCTGTGCTGGAATGAACCCCAGGAGAATATTGCATGATGAAAGTCATGAAAGCAGAAAGCACATGGAATGTTTAAAAAATGACATGTAATATATGTCTATGAAAATAAGAAATCAATTTCACAGACAGTCAATGCCCTCTAATCTTATCCAGGAGAAATTGTCACCATTAATAATTAAGTGTATAATCAAGCCTTTGTATGCAGAGGCTGTACATTTAGAGAGGTGTAGAAGAATTTTTAGTGCAATATAACAGTAGAAACTACATAAATGCCATTTGAAGGGAATGGATTTGTGATGGTTAATACTGAGTGTCAACCTGATTGTCTCGAAGGATGCAAAGTATTGTTCCTGGGTGTGTCTGTGAGGGTGTTGCCAAAGGAGATTAACATTTGAGTCAGTGGGCTGGGAAAAGCAGACCCGCCCTCAATCTAGGTGGGCACCATCTAATCAGCTGCCAGTAGGGCTAGAATAAAGCAGGCAGAAGAATTTGGAAGGACTTGATTTGCTGAGTCTTCTGGCCCTCATCTTTCTCCAGTGGTGGATGCTTCCTCCCCTCAAACATTGGACTCCAAGTTATTCAGCTTTTGTACTCTTGGACTTATACCTTGGACTTGGACTTACATCTTGGACTTGGTTTACCAGGGGCTGAAGGCTGCACTGTCGGCTTCCCTACTTCTGAGGTTTTGGGACTTGAACTGGCTTCCTTGTGCTTCAGCTTGCAGATGGCCTATGATGGGACTTCATTTTGTGATCGTGTGAGTCAATACTCCTTAATAAACTCCCCTTCATATTTACATCTATCCTATTAGTTCTGTCAGTCTAGAGAACCCTGACTAATATACGATTAATACATTGAGTTTAATCATAATAGAATGCTGTATTTGTCTTAGTTTGGGTATCCCAGGAAGCATATCCTGAACGTGGAATTAGCAATTTCTTGTGAAATTAATCCCAGAAAGCTGGATTGAGGGATCAGGAACAGTGGCCCCAGGAAGGAGTAAAGGTCAATAGAGTACATTAATGGGCTGTTTACTACTGCAGGCAACTGGGGCTTATTCCCCGTGGAGACATTCCGGGCAGCTGTGTAGAATGGCTGTCAGAATTTCATTAGTGAAGTTCAATTCATTCCTGTATTAAAAAAAGACTTATATCAGTTCAACCATTATTGAAAGCAGTGTAGCAACTCCTCAAGAAGTTAACAACAGAATTACCATTCAACTGAGAAATCCCATTACTAGGTATATATCCAAATAAATATAAATCGTTCTATCAAAAAGACACAGGTACACTTATGTTCACTACAACAATATTCACAATAGCAAAGACATGAAATCAACCTAAAGGCCTACTGATGGAAGACTGGATATGAAGAAAATGTGGTATATATACCATGGAATACTATGCAGGTATAAAAAATGAGATAACGTCCTTTGCAGAAATGTGGATAAAGCTAGAGCCTATTATCTTTAACAAACTGATGCAGGAACAGAAAACCAAATGCCACATGCTGTCACTTATAAATGGGAATCAAATGACAAGAACACGTGGATACACAAAGGAGAACAACAGATATCGGGCCCTAGTTGGGGGAAGAAGGTGGGAAGACAGAGAAGACCAGAAACACTAACTATTGGGTGCTAGGCCTAGTTCCTGGGTGACGAAATAATCTATACATCAAACCCTTGTGACATGAGTTTACTTATATAACAAATCTGCACCTGTACCCCTGAATCTAAAATAAAAAATTAAAGCCCGGGTGCAGTGGCTCATACCTGTAATCCCAGTACTTTGGGAGGCCGAGGAGGGTGGATCACGAGGTCAGGAGATTGAGACCATCCTGGCTAACATGGTGAAACCCCGTCTCTACTAAAAATACAAAAATTAGCTGGGCGTGGTGGCAGGTGCCTGTAGTCCCAGCTACTCGGGAGGCTCAGGCAAGAGAATGGCGTGAACCCGGGAGGCAGAGCGTGCAGTGAGCCGAGATTGCACCACTGCACTCCAGCCTGGGCAACAGAGCGAGACTCTGTCTAAAAAACAAAAATAAATAAAAAATAAAAATTAAAAAACCCCTGCATTCATGAATATATTTTTTGTGGCATAAAAAATCTCATGGAAGTGAAGGGGTGTCAAGTTTCAGATGACCATGTTTTATTCCCACCCAATTAACTCTTTTGACGTTGCCCAGTGTCCACCTGTCAGTCACGTTGCCTTGCACAACAAAGGGTTTCGATAAATACATCAATACCTCGATGAGGAAGTAAACAAATGTAGCGCGTAGTATAATTTCACATTCACATTATTTAACAATACAGATGACCACTGAGAGTTGCCTTGTAATTTCCTTCGGATTTATTGTAAGCCACTCTGCTAACCTAAACTGTGGCTTCTAGAGCCTGAATGCATTTATGTTAACATAAGATTCTTTGAAATTTTAGCAACATGATAATTCTGACAAATAGGAGATCATTGAAAGAGAACATGCCATTATGTTGTCATGAGAAACAAAGATATGAATGCCTCCCAGGTGATAGCAGGGAGGATCGTTTGATGAAAGTCAGGCTTCATTGCCACTAGGTGAATAAATGAATCTCAGCTCCAGCCCTCCCTTACTTAACTCATGAGTGATGAGCAAACACAAACATCAAATTCCTTTTAGATTGCTTCTCAGTCTATCAGAACATAATCTCTGATACTTCAATGTTTTATAATCCATATATTTTATTTTGCTCTTTGATGTGATCTTGTGATCTAGACACTGTTCCTGACTTATCGTCTTAGTCCTCCCTGTAAATTGAGTCCACATTATTCCTCTTGGAAAGACATTCATCTATATCAAATGAACACTTCAATAAGATGTTCCCATTTCATTTTCAGCTGATTTAAACCAGCAGCTGGGCTCCAATTTGCAAGTTGAATTTGCCTGCTCTAAAATGCCACAGCCACAAACTAATACAAAATTTGCTTTCCTTAATTCTCCTAGGATTTGATATCTTGCAACAGGAGGCTGGGTAAAGGAACATTCATATTTATTTCTTGAAGGACTGGAAAATTATCTTCCCTTAAAAATGGAGAACAATTTCAAGTGATGTGCATGCATGTATAAATTTAAACTGCATATGTACACCCAGAATAAAATCACACAAGGCAAGATGATTATGTTTTATAATTGAAGGTTTTGCATTGAATGTATTTCCCTACATCATATTTATGATATTTAAAATACCAAAATCCAGAAAGCCTGCATAAGTAGACAAGTCATAAGAAGAATATATTTTTTAATATAGTAAAATGTAAACAGCACAAAGCTTCTCAACCATTTTTAATATCCTGCATATTAACAGTTACCTAAGGAATAATAAGTGGCAGAACATTGTTCATATTTACATTACTTTCATTTAAAAATTCCAAATTTAAATGTAAATACTCATTATTGGACAAATGAACAAGTGGAAGGTTTCAGTAGGATACTGTCAGTATGTATTGAGACTTTTCTTTACAAGTATTACTTGTTGAAGTTATTTCTTATATGATATTTATGTAATGAAGTAAAATATTTTTTAATTAAACACTATAAGAAAAGAAAGATATATTACTTATTATGAGACACATCATTATTTTATCACAAAATATTTTTAAAAGATAACTGTTGAAGACAATTGTTAAGATTTTACTGACTTCATGATCTTTCTCATAGTTATCTTAGCACAGAACAATATGCAACGCAATGCTTGGGCCTCATTTGGTGATGTCACTGGCACACCACCGACAATAGGACGGACAGCTATAATAACAGTCTGAGACACAACAGAATTTTTCTCACTTCCTCATTCACTCATGCCAATATCATCCTTCCTCCTCTCTCGTACTCTGATGTCAACAAAAGAACAAAATCGCTTATGAATCCCTCTCAAACAATGAAATTAGTTCATATGAAAAGAGAATGTCATCGCATAAATTGTTCATGCATGTATGCTCAATATTTTTAAATATTTTAGAGCTGACTTTCTTGATTTGTTTGAACATAACAAATTTGCTAAGCTCTAGACATGTAAGTACATACTAACAAATTTTAAATATTTTAATTTTCTAGATTATTGCATAGACAAAAAAGGTAGGTCTTTATTTTTTTCTTGAATTTCTACTATTCCACTTCAGTGGCATTAAATCATTTTTTTCCTCTAAAGTAGTTTTGAATATAATATTTCTATCAATAGATGTGACTCTAAAATTAATCATGTAAATTTAAAATCATGAAAAAAATGTGTCATTGCCAACCTTCAATAATTATTGTAACTATATATTCCTACTAATAAATTTTTCACTAAAACTTGAATTGTTTCATATTTATGAGCTTATTGATCCAGCCACCTGGATTTCTATTACTACTTATAATAATGATTTATTATATTTTTAAGAAAAATAAAGAGAGCCCTGAGACCACATCCTTGGTTCGTCAAGTAAGCATATTTCCACTAAATAGTGGGAACGGGATTTGGGGAAAACTGGAAAGATCATGTTGTGAATAAGTTAAGAAAAACGTAAGATTAAGTGGGTTTCTTAAAAATTGTTATTAACACCAAAAAAAGCTGAGGTCATCTGGAGGGCTGTAGGACGAGTCTCCTTCAGCACTTTGTCAACTCATGTTAGGAGTAACTGTCTCAGGGGGCAGAAGTGATAGCCTGGCATTTGGAGAGGAAATATGCAAAGACTGTGTAACCTTGGTAGTGTGACGGCCTTCCCAGAGTAACTCCTTTTCTCCCAGCTCGCCCATCTCTATGGCGGAGTCCTCTTCACCTCTATCTGTGTGTAGCCCTTGAGTTAAACTGCAAAATGTAAGAAGCCAGATGTCAGTGAGACTGGAACAAAATTTTTAGCATAAATTATGTCATTCACCCAGGTTTATATAATTAGACATTACATTGCTTCCTAAGAGGTCTCAAATCTGACTTGTTAAGCCCCCGAATGTTAGTTTATTATTTGAAATATTTGGGCTTATTCACATAGCTTCTTTCTTTTAAAGAAAATGCAAAATGCCAAGGTGGACTTCTGGGAGCCTCCCGGTACCAGATAACCTGCTATATGTAAAACCAGGGTGCTTTGCTTCTGAGCAAAGATTTGTGAATCTAAACTAGCTTCAGCCCCTCATCTGAACAGAAGAACTCAGATAATCGCCACTTCACAGGCTTTGTAAAGACACTTCAGATTCACCTGGTAAAGTTTTCTTGCACATTGCATGGACTCAATAAAAGAACGGTATTTTCTTTTCTTGTCCTTCCTTGAAGTAAATGACTTCGACAGCAAGCCAAGCTATGGGTTAGAAAGTATTTAGCATTGCCTTCAACAGCTACATTTTAATAAATTCCATTAGTAAAATGTCTGCATACCAGCAAAACCTACAGAGATTGTGCCACTGAAATATGAAGAACAGAAATGTCTCTGAAGTAGAGAACTGAAGAAACTACTTGGCATTGTCAATAATCACATGCTACATCATCCCAATGTCATGTGATTGCATTACATATAACTTAAAAAACATTGTTTTATGATATTGGGTTATGTAGGCATTCTGTAGTTTTTAATACAGAATTAGACATCAATATTCACTATCCACACCAAGTCACTGTACCAGGTCATTGTTATATTTAAAATTGTGCAAGCAGAGACAGTGAGCCTAATAGACATAAAATAATTAGTAAACATTTGTCTAATTAGCTAAAATATATATTCAATAAGGCAATACTCTGGTATTCCTCCCTGGAAAATTGGAATGAAATACATTCTTGTAACTTTAAAAATATCATCACATAAGAAAGCAATATGTTGAGTTCTTAAAGAAACAAAACTTTTAATATTTCTTTAGTGGAGAGATCATGGAGCTAGTGGATATGCAGTATGTTAAAGTTCACTTTGTCCAAGACTTCTGTTTCCTCAATTTAGAAACATAAACGAAATAACTAAAGTCCTAGCTGTCAAGATATCACTAATAAGTAATTCTGGCACCAATAATCATCTTTTCCAAATGAGTTAATGTAAACGATCTAATGAACATTAGACTTTTATTAGCTACTGTGCTCAAGTAAATTATAAATAAGTGTTTAGGAAAAGATGCTGCTTGTATATGTATATGTGTTTGTATATATGCATATGTGCCTAGACATATGCCACTCTTTGTAATAAGAGAATATAGACATAATGATTTGCAATATTTAAGAGCATATTTGTTTGGGAAGTGCAGTGGCGTGAATGTAGTTTGCTGCAGCCTCAACCTCCCGGGCTCAAGTGATGCTCCTGCCTCAGCACCCCCAAGTAGCTGAGACTACAGGCATGAGCCACCACTCCTGGCTAATTTTTGTATTTTTTTGTAGAGATGAGTTTCTCCATGTTGCCCAGGCCTGTCTCGAACTCCTGAGCTCAAGCGATCAGCCTGTCTCGGTCTCCCAAAGTGCTGGAATCACAGGCATAAGCCACTGAGCCTATCTGAGAGCATATGTTTTTACATAAGAAGTGTAGCAATTATCTCAATATGTAAAAGAAAAAAAAAAGATCGTAGTAAAATATATCTGTTGCTTTCCTACTTAATATTCTGTCTATACTCCTATGTTAGTTTTCTGGGGCTGCTTATAGCAAGTACCACAATTTCAGTGGCTTAAAACAACACAAATGCATTCTATCACAATTCAGGAGGCCAGAATCGTTTAATCAAGGTGTCTGCAGACTTGGAGGCTTCTGGGGGCTCTGAGGGAGAACCAGTCCCATGTCTCTCTCCTTGCTTCTGTGGCTGCCTGAAACATCAGTGTTCCTTGGTTTGTAGTTGCATCACTCCAGTCTGTGTTTCCGTCATCACGTGGGCTTCTTCCCTTGTGTGTCTGTGGGTCTTCTCTTCCTATAAGGACACTAATCAGTGAATATAGGCCCCCAGTCCAACCCAGTATAACCTCATCTTAATTAAATACATCTTCAAACACTCTTGCAAAATTAGGCCCATTGGGAGGTTGTGTGCAGACATAGATTTTGGAAGGACACTATTCAACCCACCACAACTCCCTACCAAGGAGCTGGTACCAAAGCAGTATTCTGGGAACTTGATACTTTTAGAAGATCTTCTTCCTCTCTCTCAGATAATCAAGGGGTTACCTCTCACGCATGCAACAGAAATAGAAAAGAATGCTATATGTAGTGCCTTAAGAGAGCATCTAACAAAATAAATCACTTAATTGTATAGGAAGTATAATAATACATTTTAGAAAATATTTTATTTTTCCATCAGTTATATTAGTGTGCATATGTCTAAATATACATATATAAACATACGTTAGATTCTAAACTCTGTACCCATCATTCATGCTTAGCTCTAAGAAAAGATTAGAAAAAGATGTTTCTTGCAAAAATGCCTCACAAAAAATTTATTTAACAATCGTTTGATTTGAGAACACTAGTAATTTCTTCCCGGTCATGGCAGAACATTAAATTATCATTCATAGAGACAAAGAAGTGTGAACATGCTAAATTCAACAATATATGCCTCTCTGAAATACCCTCCATCACAATCAGGGAAAAGGTAATACTGTAGAATTCCGCTTTACTCTTAATTAGTCTGTGTTTGTTTCTAGGGGGAAAAAATCTAATTATCTAATTATCAAATTGTTGCATGTGTTTTAAATCTTTGCTCTTTGAATCTGGAGAACAACAACAACAAAAAAAAAACAAACTAAATTTTTTCTGTCTGTTTGTAAATAATTCTGAATTAATTTAGTTAATAAGCATTAATAAAAATACTATATCTTTTATGCATAAAGCTGTTCTTTAAGAGTTGAGACTTTGGGGGAAACAAATAATTGTGAAGATATATTTACATGGACTGAGCATTTCAAATGTTATGAAATTTGAAACTGATTTCAATAGATATTGAATCCAGAGCCTACTTTGCTTCTTTTCCAGAATTTTTCTAAGTTTCACTTAAAAGATTTTGGAAAACATAAGATAAGATTCTTGAAGTAATATAGACAAAAGTTACAGCTGGGAAAGAGAGAGGCATTGTTATTCTAACCATTACTGAGAAGGCTGCCTGTGTGAAGGCTGTTCCTCAGACTCCCTAGCGGGGCTCTTCCTAAAAAGATGACAGGTGATGTTTCTGATTGAGTGAATATAATTGTGACTGAATAAGCATGTTTATTTTGTTCTTGTTAAAGAACACATGATGTGTGCGTAATATTCAGTTTGCAAAATGTTTACTTTCATTTGCAAAATGTTTTGTTGAACTGAACCACCAAAATTAATTTGAATGTGGAGAAAGGTAAACAAAACATGAAAAAACTTTATAATATTCATCCAAATCAAGTTTCTCAGTCAGTAAACTTTAACTGGTTGTTGGTTAAATCCTTAGGAAACTAAGTAACTTTCAAAAATGTTAAAAATCAGTTCTGAATGTGTACTCTTTTTCCTATTTTCTGGAAAAATATAGATAAACCACACAGAAGCAACTAAGGAAGCCAATATAAAATTGGAAAATATCAGTACATAAGAAAACATGGCATATACCACACCTGAAATAGTGATTGTTATATAAAACAATAATTTTGTCTGTGAGTCAGTTTGACAGCAAGAGACTCTATAAACAGACCACAGCTAATAGGTCCACAGCACATAAATAGGATCACAGCATAAACTGAAGATGAGTTTTTGCATGTATCCTACATTTGCAAAATATCTGTTCACTTCATTTTTGGGAGGCTGAGGTGGGAAGATTGCTTTAGTCCAGGAGTTCAAGGCTGCAGTGAGTCATGATAGTTCCACTGCACTCCAGCCTGGTATACAGAGCAAGCCCCTGTCTCCAAGAAAAACAAAACAAAACAAAACAAAACAAAACAAAACAAAACAAAAGCTATTTAAATATGAAAAATAAATTTAAATAAAAATTAAATGCACTATCATCATGACTTTGAAACAAACTCAATCCTTTAAGTTAACTTATTTTTTTTTCAATTTTTAGAGGAGGAAACAAAACATGGATTGATATCAGTCATCTTCACTTGTTTGTCTTCTCTTTATCTTTTATATTAGCCTTAGGCTTCTATCAGAATATTCTGTATGACTGTTTTACTTTTTAGGTAAAGAAGACAATGCTGAACACAACTGCCACAGCATAATTATGCGTGATCTTACAATATTTGTGACTTTGAATGCAAGAGATTTCTATGAATAGCTATTTTTATTTAAAGTATTATGTTGTAATACTATGGCTTTTAATACAAATTGAGTGCAATGATTTTTCTTCATGTAAAGGAAAACATGAAAACTAACATCATGATTGTACTCTCATACAGCTGAATTTCCAAAATTAATAGTTGGCAGATAAACTTCAAACAATTACAGGATCATTTCAAAAAAATGAATGTTCTGTTGGATCTTCTCTTACACTGCATTGTCAAGAAAAAGAGCTTTTATGTCTCTAAAGTTATTTTGTTAAAAGTAGGGCAAAATAGAGAAAAATGAGAAAAGTTTCACATAAAAATTCTTTTCATTTACATGAAAAAAATTCAGATTGAAGAAGAACAAAAGAATGCTTGCCATTACTTTGTGATCTCATTGGTAGCCCAGGGATGACTGAAGGAGTCCCAGATGTGTTCTTCTCTTGCAATGAAATATTTGGAATAGAGTATATGAGATGATAGAGAAAAAATAAGTTAGTAGTTTGTTATTTAAGAATGCGATTATTGAAATGGAAGATGCCAATCTTAATATTAAATTACTTCTTTTAGAATAATGTACTAATAGGATTTTTAAAGTACTCAGCATCTTTTGATAGTTTAGAGTTTCCATCAGCATTTACAGTTGCTGGTTTGGCATTTCTTTTGTTTTTGTTTTTTAGTTGATAAAACACTACTCTTAAAAAAGATGAGAAGCAAAAAACAAAGGCCTTGGCGTCCTCTTCTTTTCAGTTTTCTTTCAGGCATTTGAAAACATTCAAGTTTTCAAAATGTATGTCTTATTTTTATTATTTAATAACAGGTAGAAGGAAATCTTTTATCAAAATAAACGAGATAGTAAGAAAAAGAAAACTGATAATCAAAAACAATACAACTAACTCAGCACAATACTGAGAAGATATCCAACTTTCATATTTGAATTCTGTTAGAAAACAATTCTCTGTGAGTCTCTCATGCTTATTCATATCTGGTGAAAAGTTTCATATTATTGAGTTAGTATTTCCCTCTGGAGCTAAGGACAGATATGCTCGTTGCACATTATAAATGATTCTGGTTGCCAAAGCTCAGGGTTTCCTTCAGCTGATGCAACCCATGATGTGTGCAGGTGCCATCTCTTCTTCTTTTCATCTCCTTGTGGGAATGAGGATGCAGAAAATGGACACAAATATACTGATATTCTAGTCTCTGCTATTACTGTGGGTAATAACTGTCATTTGTTTCTGCCCTGGCATCTTATATCTTCCGGAAGCATTGATGAAACTGCGGCAGGCTTATAGGCTTGCTTGTGAACTTACAAGTCGGGGAACATTTCAGAACCTAAAGAGTCCTTGATGGGTATCAGGCTGTGTCAGATTAAAATTGATGGACCCCATTCTTCACCTGCAACCTTTGTGTGTAAGTTTGCAAAGCCCTCCCATTTGGGGCAGAGCAGTAAGCCTTATGCTTTGACTTGGGACTCGGTGGTCACTGTAACTAATGCAATACTAGTAGACATGCCACAGCAAACGTGTGAAATCGGCTTGCTTATTGGGACATTTGCTTTTGTGATTGTTCCATTGTTATGAGAACTGATCCAAGCTACGCAGTTGGACAATGAGAGGTTTACAAAATAGACCTGAGTCATTGCTGTCACCACAGGGAAACCACTCCAGGTTAGCTAAAAGCCAGCCAAATCAGGAAGCTCAGCCAAGGTCAGAAGAGCTGCCTAGTTGGCCCTAGTGAGGAGTTTTAAGAAAATAGCTTTTGTGAGAAAAACATACACACACACACACACACACACACACACACACACATATATATAAAATTTCTATTTCATTTCTATTATTCCTTTTAAAATTCCCCCTTTGCCATTTAGTGGTAGACCATGTTAGTCCTAAAGAAAAATTAATTTTAATTGAAATTAATTACTTAACAAAAAATGACTTGTGATTCTTCATTAACTGTAGATATTATGATATATAACCATAAAGTGATTACTTTTTACATATTAGAAAATGCAGACAATATTTAATGTGGTATGTTTGTTTAAATATAAATTTATATTTGTGGAAGGATCTAGATTGTTTTTATGATGTAGATGTGTGTGTGTGTGTGAGACAAAACGTGGGGAATAATTTTATTCCCATATGAGGCTTGATAATTGAAGTAAATATCTTTGTCTTGGTAACAGTTTATGCTCCTCAAAGCCATTTAAAATTTAGGACAAATTTCAGAAGATTTGATCCAATTTTTAACCTGATTGGAACTTTGCCCATGGTAAGATTACCGTACACAGAAACATTGTTTCTTATGTGAAGATATGATTCTCTTTCATGTAGTAAACATAAGATATTTTATGCATATTAATATTTCCATTTCAAAGGATATATCAAATTAAGCAGATTTCATTCTCATATATAAGTTATTGTCATCTTCTGTTTCTTATCTCAAGAAACTCACCATCTACCTTATTGATGAAATAAACTTTGCTGTCAACGTCAACTACTACTTTCTAACATATCCTCAATCCACTTAGTAAATTATTTAAATCCTGCCTCAAAATATTTCTCTAATATCTCTTCTATCCATTAACATAGCCACTCACTTATCTCCAAAAAGTATTTCTTATATCCTTAAAACCTATTACACTCTCCTTGTAACACCTGTTCCACCTCCATTACACCTCCCTGATCGAATGCTCATTTGCTACAAGACATAATTTTCATTAAATATTACCCATGACTTCTATCACTTGCAGAACATCTGTCAGATCCTCAGTAAAAGTTTTTTTAATCTCCAACTTTTCTGTGCTACCACATATATAACACATTTTACATTGTATCACAGTTATCCCTGAATTTCCCTTTCTCCACATTCCAAATTGTAAGCAACTGGTCGTCAAATAGCTCAGTAAATATTCAATCTAATAATAAATGAATAATTAAATATTAATATTAATTTTATCGATGAACACTGTTAAGGTAAAGTACTAATCTCTGTTGACTGTCAGCTATTAAGACAGTTGATTTTACTATATGTATTTTTAAAAATATGATTAAAAATACGCAATGAACAAGTCATAATTTTAAGGTTATAATTTCACAGTAATGTCCCTTTAGTTCTTTGTAATTAAATATTCTCATATTTTAAAATAATTATCATAATTTTTTCCATTTTTAAGAGTGACACATTCTGAGTATTATATACAATGAACTAAGGAATTTGCATGGTTTTGCTATTTTAAATCTCATGGCAATGTTATTCAGTGTTTGTTAGCATATTATGAAGTCCATTTTTATACATAGAAACAAAATTTTTAAATGTGAATGAAAATGCATAAGATTGCATAGGTAATAAATAGCGGTTATGGAGTAGGGCCTGTCTGACTCCAAAACCTCAGATCTCTATACTGTTTTGCCTCACAGTGTAAAATAAACTTTTTGTATTTGTCTTTAACTATTCCTTGGCATTTAAAGATCTCTGAATAGTGAAATTTTATTTTTACCTCCTTTTCATTGACTATTTACCATACTTTTCAATTCAAACTCTATCACCTGTTCTGAATAATATTAAATTAACCTAAGTCCATTTTGGCTCGCTTGAATGTTTTTGTTGACTCAATAAACTTACCTTTATTAAAACTGTCATTGACTACCAGATTTCACTATAATTTTCTGTAGCTGGAAATCCAAAACGTAGAAGCAGAGAGCTGTCAGTACGGTAGCTTGGCTCTGTGAGTGTTCTTTAATCTGAGTACCTTGTAAACTCCCCCAAGAGGTAGATTTTGAGTGAATTGATGCATGTAATAAATCAGGTTATGTGCAGGCAAAGTGAGGAGATTCAATGAAGTATGATAGATAACTATTCTAATAATTGTAGTTCATTGTCTTATACTACTGTACTTTTTTCCATCTAGAATACATATAGTCATTCCTATTTTTCTACTCTTTAAAACAACCCAATTTCTAATATTTGAAGTCAGAATTGTAGAATAATTTAGAGTGTTGATTCTGGAACCAAACCACCCCATTTACACTTACTTACTAGCTCAGTGATCCTAGGTGAGTTATTTTACCTCTATTTCTCTTTGATAAAATAGGGATAAACACAGAACTTAGGCTGGACATGATGCCTGGCTGTAATCCCAGCAATTTGGGAGACAGAAACGGGAGGATCACTTGAAGCCAGGAGTTTGAAACCAGCCTGGGCAATATAGCAAGACTGTATCTCTACAAAAACAATATTAAAAAACTTAAGAAAATAGAACCCACCAATATTTTAGTTGTAGAGATTAAATTTATTGATATATGTCTAATATTTTGAATATTGCCTGGCACCAAAAAAAACTTACATGGACATGTTGCCTATTATTAGTAGTGATTTAGATCCAGAAAAGACCCTACCTAACAGACACTAAATATATATATCAAATTTTGTGTCTTGTAAAGTGCTATTAATGAAATAGATTGTGGTAGGCAAAATAGTTCCTTGAAGATGTCTACTTCCTAACACTTGAAACTTATGGAGAGGAACTTTGAAGCTGTCATTAGACTTACTGACTTTAAAATAGAGAGATTATTTTGGATTATCTGGAGGACGCAATGTAATCACATGAACCCTTAAGAGCAAAGAACAATATCCAACTAGAGTCTGAAAAAGGCAACAAAGAAAGAAAGTTGCGAAATGTGAAAGGGATTTGACCTGCCCTTGCTGGAGTGGGTCATGTGGAAAACATGAGAAAAAATGACAGCCTCTAGATGGAAAGACCAGCCCCTCGTTGATAGCAAAGCAACAGGAATCTCAGTTCTACAACCGCAAAAAAACTGAACTCAAGAAACAGCCCGAATGAGCTGAGTACATTGTTTCCCAGTTTGTTAGTAGGAAATACTCCTGCCCGCACCTTGATTTCAGCCTTGCAAGACCCTTGACAGACGACCCAACTGGACCCATGAGACCTACAGAAACTGTGGCATAATGAAATTATGTTGTTTTAAACCACTAAGTTTGTAGTCATTTGTTATGATAGCAGTATAAAACAAATACAATACCTAAGAATTCTTTTGGCTTTAAGAGAAAGTAATTAAGAAATGTTCAGCTTTGAAATCCTATCTGATTCACAGTTGCAAATTTTTCACTTTCATCATTATATTCGAGTTTGTATTTACATTTGTAAAACTTATAACAGTGTTTATAATTAACATTTTGGGACTGTGATGGAAATATATATTCTCTCTGCCAGTGGGGGATGTGGGTAAACAATAGAAAACGTGATAGAAAACCTTTGAGGGCAGATATTGTGGAGCATACGGTTGTGTGACTCCTGTCTTTTTAAAGCCACCGATAGTTGGGTGTCAATTGTTACAGTAGAATAAACTATATTGGCTGATTCCTGGATAATCAAGGAATCATTTAATTCAATATTATCCTTGGAATAAGCCAGAGATTACTCTGTCATGGCAAGAAAGCAGCTTCATTGAAAAGTGATTCTAGTTAAATTTTAGGTTTATTTTATCAGAATCAGGCAAGATCAAAGGCTCTTAGTTTATTTCTAGGCTCAAATCAAATAAAAACAAAGATCCATCAACATCTTTTAAATAAACAATAAGGATTTCCTTGTGAATTATTATTTTAATATGATTCAACAAACATTTCTGTTTAACCTACATATTACAACATCCATGTTACACATACGTTCACCAAATTTAAATTATTATGTATGTCTATAACTTACTTATGTGGCATCATTATCATAAAAACAGCATTCATACATTGTGGTATTTAAACTATAATGCAAAGATAGTCTACATAAATTTATTCTTATTAGAGAATTGTTTACAACTTAAGACAGACATAATGACACAAATGTAAGAAAAATAATCAGCATACTATATGTAGACACTAAAATGGTAAATAAAAATATATATAGATAAAGAATAAATATGATGTAGAGGTATAGATTACTAAGATAATTGATGACAAGGTCTGGAGGAAATGAGAAAAAGGAAAATAGATCCAGGATATCAAGTTCCAGAACGAACAAAGGTTAATCCTTTTGAAAGTGCAAACTAGAATCTATTAATATTTCCAATACTTCTTAATTTCAGAATGCATGAATGCCTCTCAGGTTTGCTTCTTTCTCAATATGAGCTATATTTGCTTTTCAATATAAGCATTGTACATGGGAATACATGTCTTTGTGTTGGCAATAACCATCTTCAAATAAATAAACTGGCATGCATTTCCTACACATTATAAAAAGCGTGCTAGTAGAACATATAATTATGATAATAATGTAAAAAAGAGCATAAGTATTTTAGAAATCCCTAAATATTCTTTAGTTTTTGTTTTCATTTCTGATGGAGATAAAATAGCTATAAAATATGAAAAGGATATTTGAAATTTAAATTGTAAATATTTTACTTGAAAATTTAAATTTAAAATCATAAGAATTGTTCTTGCTTCATCACACATCTTTGAGTTTGTTCTCAGATTTTCATTTTGTGCATTTAAAATTATTTCATAGCCTTCTCCTACTCTAATAAAATGGTAACCTACACTCTCTAGCAAATAATTTTATTGAATATACATGTTTAAATATCACAGGTATTAAAACTAAACCTCAATTTCAGGAAGAGTTTACTGTGTTTTAAGGTGGATTATGTTTAATCTCCATAGAGACTTGTTCACTTAGACTTTAAAAAGTGTTTTCAGCCTTTTTGCATTTTGAAAATATTTCAATTTTCAAGAATTTGGCTTCATATCTAGCATTTATACACAAAGCAGAATTAAATAAAAATAAATATAAAAACTTAAAGTAAATTTGGAAAGACTTATGATCACTATAATTTATTATTTCTTGTTCAGTTTTGTACAGACTTAGCTTTCTAATTATAAGAGGTAAAGTATGTCATGCATTACAACTAGTTAGAAAAATAAAAATTGATATTACATGAAGTGCAGATGTTTAAATATATTTAGGCATTTCCTGGTCATACAATATTAATATTGCAAGGGTATTTGGGTCAGAAGATACATCTTTTTGGTCTTTTGTCTTCTGAAAGTTTTACCTATGTTTCATGTAGTAAAAGCAAAATACATTTTGCAAGTGAAAATAGACATTATTAGGTAATATAGTGAATTTTCTTTTTGCCTCTATTATTTTAAATTACAAGATCATCTTCATTTAGTTTTATTATAGTAATAAAATAATGACCAGGAAATAATATCAAAACAAAGTGCCCAGAAATCTAGGGAGAGTCAAATACAGTATCTAAAAATTAGAATTTATATATTTAAAAAATGAGATAAGACAATTAACGATATGATATATTTCTCTCATTCCTTCTGTATAATCCCTCCCTTTTTTGAGGATTTATTCTGTAACTAATATGTTACTCATTTTACTCATTTATGCTATAGAGAGTTTTCTGAGCTCTTTATTGAAAAGTTGTTACTGTAATTAAAAAAACAAAATAAGTACTTATAATCCATATTTGTATTCTACTTTAACAGTGTTTCCTTTCAATACTTAAACATACCTGCTTATATGAGTTACTACTTCATGCTGCATAGACAAACTACAAAGCAAATATTTAATACACTTTTCAGGAAAATATCATTTCTCTTAAGCTTATAAATCCTTTAAACTTCTTAAATGTGCTTAACTTCAGTAGTCAGAGATTAATATCTCTACCAGTTGACAATATATTTTTCCTCTTTCTTTCATAAATTTTCATTATGTTTGATAATTTTAAATGACACACTTTGCTGTTTAGAGACCTCATCTTCATTTTCTGGGATACAATAATTATTTTTAAAAACATGCTGTGATAATTGTGTTATAGTACTATTAATAACAATAACAGCCATTTTCTTTTCAAATTTATAGTTGCAGATTTTATGGATGACATGATTTCTGAGACCTACCTCAGCATTTCAGTGACGGCAGAAATAAATAGGGACAGAGATGAAGTAAGTTTGATCATGACTTAAATAACTGGACTCTAAGTAAGTGGTATGTAAGTGTTTAACAAACTACTCTAGTTTCATATGGTTTCATCAGATAGTGATTACCACAAAATGAAAACATGACAATTTCCATTCTGAAACCAGAAAACTGAAATTACAAAAATACTGTCTCATATTCTTACCTGATTGCACATATAATTATCTATATATGCAACATATGGGCTATTTGCTTATAAATATGCATGTATTAAATATATGTCTATATATAATTTATATGTGCAAAATATATGGTAGAGACTTCTAGAGGTCCTGATAATGTCTACCCCTCTCTTCCATAGTAATAGAGTATTTGGCTAAGCTCTTGGTGTGAAGTTTTGCCACATGAATTGATTCCAGCTAAGGGACGAGGAGAAAAAGTTTGACATCCACATTTCTAGACACAATTTTCAATGTATAAGAGCTTATTCTTTTCCTCCTGTTTGTCACTTCCCAGAAGCTAGAATGCAGATGTGATGAGGCTTTTCCCTCTATGCATATATGATAACATCTTAAATATGGTGAGCCAAAAATAGAAAACCTGGAGCACCCTATGACACTCAGCAACAATTCTAGGTTTGGACTATTAGGTAACATGGAAATAAATAAAGTATCAGAAAAAAAAAAAAAAGACATACATTGAGTTGAAAAATATTCAACCTTTTTCAAGTGAGAAATGAAACCAAACAAGGAGATTTCTCACTGCATTCTCGTTTGATATTCTATATCATTCTTTTTAAAAGCTCCTTATATAACCCTGCTGCTAGAAATTTCTCACTGGTCGCCCGTCTCACCAAGTTATGGTTAAAGGCATGTTGCATAGCTGTAAAAAAATGTCTTTTCTTTTAGTATATTTCCACTTAAACTTTCTCTCTTTGGGACTACCAAGGTATTTATTATAGTATAGTATATATTACATATTCTAAATATTTAGTGCCTTATACAGAGGAATTTACACAGCTTTGCATATCACATTTATTTTCGCAGACTAAATACAAAGATTTACCTTCCCCAAATCGTAATAGCAAAAAATTCCATTTATGTAATGCCCTAAATAAAATGACAGTTTTCAACGTAAGGAAAAGTCCGTTGCTCTGATGATTAACCTCTTTAACTATTTTAATGTTTTAAACACAAATACAATAAACTTCTTTTCTCTTCCCCGGTCTTCCTGGAGTAAATAAAAGCTGGATTGAGAGGGTGAAACAACAACAACAACATCAATAATGGCAACAATTTGTCTCCAGTTACATTGAGTTTAAGTAATTAATAGCTGTTTTGATTATAATAGCTTTATAATATATTTTTAAATCAAGGAGTGTGATATCTCCAGATTTGTTCTTTTTGGTCAAAACCATTTGGCAACTTGGGGTCTTTCGTATTCCCATATAAATTTAAGGATTCTTTTTATTTTTGTGAAAAATGGCGTTAAAATTATAATATTAATTGTATTGAATCTGTATTACGTTGGGTGATACAATATTTTAATAATCTTAATTCTTTCAATCTCGGAACACAGATGTGTTTTTCCATTTATATATTATATATTACACATATAAATATATACTATATACAATATACCTATAATATGTATAATATATATGATTAATTTTTTTGTACTTTTTGTTGAGATGGGGTTTTAATATGCTGTCCAGGCTAGTTTCAAACTCCTGACCTAAAGCAATCCATCCGCCTCAGCCTCCCAAGGTGCTGGGATTACAGGTGTGAGCCACCGCAACCAGCCATATTTCTTTTATTTAATTTCTTTCATCAGTATTTACTAGTTTTCAGTATCATAGTGTTTTTCTTCTTTGATTAAATTTACACCTAAGTATTTTTATTTTTGTTGCTATTATAAATAGAATAGTTTTTTTTTTTAATTTCTCTTTCGGCTAGTTTGTTAGTATATAGAAATGCTATTGATTATTGTATGTTGATTGTATGTTGTCGATCCTGCAACTTGACTGAATTAGTTTATCAGTTGTAACAGTTTTTATGGATCTATTGTAATCAAAACACCACGATACTAACATAAAAACAGAGACATCAATGAACCAAATAGAAAGCCCAGAAATAAACTCATATATTTAAGGTCAAATAATTTATGACAAAGGTATTAAGAACACTCAATGGGAAAAGGACATTTTCTTCAATAAATTATGTTGGGAAAACTGTATATCCATACTTAGAGGAATGAAATTAAATTCTTACTTTGCACCATGTACAAAAATCAACTGAAAATGGATTAAAGACTTAAATATAAGCCATGAAACTATTAAATAATTAGAAGAAAACATAGTGGGGAAAGTTCCATGACAGTGGTCTGGGCAATGATTTTCTGGATATGACCCTGAAAGCACAGGTAAAAAAAGCAAGAATAGACAAATGGGATAGCACCAAACTGAAAATCTTCTGAACAGCAAGGACTACAATCAACAGAGTGAAGAGATAACGTACAAAACGGGAACAAATATTTGCAAACTATGTATCTGACAAAGGGCTAATATCCAAAAATACGCAAGGAACTCAACCAACTAAAAGGAAAGATAATCCAATGAAAAAGTGGGCAAAGGACCTGAAAAGACATTCCTCAAAATACAATTGGCCATACAATTGTCTGACATACAATTGACCATGAGAGTCATGCAAAAATGCTCAGCACTACTAATCATTACAGAAATACCAATTACAACATTAGATATCATCTCACACCTATTAGGATGGCCATTATCAAAAATATTGTCATCTTTTTGAAAGTGTTGGCTAGGATGTGGAGAAAGGGATAGCTGGTAAACTGTTGGTAGGAATGAAATTAGTAGAGTTCTTACATTAAAAACAGTATGGGGGTTCCTCAAAAACTAAAATTCAAACTACCATATGCCTCAGCAATTTCACTTTTGGATATATATATATATATATATATCTCCAAAGAAATTGAAATTAATATGTTGAAGGTATATCTGTATTCCCATGTTCATTGTAGTATTATTTACAAAAGCCAAGATATGGAAACAACCTCAGTGTCCATGAAAAGATGAATGGATAAAGGAAATGTGGTACATATACACAATGGAGTACTATTCAGCCTTTAAAAGAAGGAAATTTTATCATTTACAACAATGTTGATGGCCCCGGGTAACATCATCCTAAGTGAAATAAGCCCGGCACAGAAAGACAAATATTTCATGATTTCACTTATATGTGGAACCCAAAAATGTTGAATTAATGGAAGAGTAGGATGATGGTTACTAGAAGCTGGGGGAGGAGAAGGAAGGTACTGAGTTTTTGGTCAAATGGTACAAAGTTTCTGTTAGACAGGAGGAACACATTTTGAACTCTATTGCACAGCATGGTTATTACTATTAAATAATAATGTATTATACCTGTTAATTAGCTCAATTTAATTATTAGACATCGTATACACATATCAAAACATCACATTTTACCTAAGTGTGTATAATTGTGTCAACTGAAATAATATTAATAAAAGAAAAAGTAATAGCTAAAAAAAGCAGTGACATGATTTAAAAATCTGTTTTATTGAGGTATGATTGACATATACAAAGCTGTACATATTTAATGTATACATCTTGATGAGCTTGAGGGTAAGCATATGACTGAGAAAATCTCACCACCATCAAAGTCATAAATATATTCATAAATTCCCAAAGTTTCCGTATTATTAGTATTTGTTTTTCTTTGCTTGTTTTGGTAAGAACAATTTACATAAGATCTATTGTCAGTTAGTGGCACTGTGCTGTATAGCAGATCGCCAGAACTTGTTTGTCTCTCATAATGAAACTTTGTACCCTTTAACCATGGTTTTTCAATATCTCCCCACCCTCAGCCCCTGGTAACCACCATACTACTCTCTGCTTCTATGAATTTGATTATTTTAAATTTTTTCCTATAAGTGCAATCATCTAGTATTTGTCTTTCTAGGTCTGGTTTATTTCACTTAACATAATGCTATCCAGGCTTGTCCATGTGGGTTGATTTTTTTCTACAGTTTTTTAAAATCTCTTTGATTTATTTCTGCTCTAATCTTTATTATGTCTGTCATTCTTCTAACTTTGGGTTTAGTTTTTTTTTCTCCTTTTCTAGTTTCTTGATGTGTAAAGATAGGTCATTTACTTGAAATCTTGGATCCTAATCTACACCACACAACAAAGTAAATTCGAAGTGGATTACAGACTTAAACATGAGATCAGAAACAGTAAATTCCTAGAAAAAGACATAGGGAAACGTTCCCTTTATGTTGGCCTTGGCAATATATTTTTGGATGTCAACCAAAAGCTCAGGCAACAAAAGCAAGAACAAACAAGTAGGATTGCATCAAATTAATGGCTTCCACACAGCAAAAGAAGCAATCAACAAAACGAAAAAGCAGCCTATGAATTGGGAGAAAATATTTGCAAACCATATAATTGGTAAGGGGGTTAATATCCAAAATAGCTAAGAAAATCAATAATGAAAATCCAAAACAATTTAATTAAAAAAATGGGCAAGAATCTGAATAGACTTTTTTCAAAGAAGACATAAAAATGGCCAGTAGGAATATAAAACGTTGTCAATATCACTAATCATCAGGAAATGCAAATCAAAACTACACCAATATATTGTCTGGTTAATATATTATATATATATATATACACACACACATATATGTATATATCATACTGTTAAGATGGCTGTTATTAAAATGGTAAGAGATAACAAGGCATAGATGTGGAGAAAAGATAGACATTATACATTATACACCATTGGTGGAAATACAAAATGGATTCGCCAAACACAGCAGGTTCTCACTCATAAGTAGAAGGTGAACAATGAGAATACATGGACACAGGGAGGGGAACATCACACACACGGGGGCCTGTTGGGGGGTGGGGAGCTAGGGGAGGGATAGCATTAGGAGAAACACTTAATGTAGATGACGGGTTGATGGGTGCAGCAAACCACCATGGCACGTGTATACCTATGTAACAAGCCTGCACGTTCTGCACTTGTATCCCAGAACTTAAAGTATATATATATATATTTTTAAAAAGTTAACTATGCAAAATTTGTGTGTATATTTTTAATTTAATTAATTAATTAATTAATTAATTTAGAGATGGAGTCTTGCTCTATAGCCCAGGCTGGAGTGCAGTGGTGCGATCTCAGCTCACTGCAACCTTCACCTCCCGGGTTCAAGCAATTCTCCTGGCTCAGCCTCCCGAGTCGCTGGGATTACAGGTGCCCACTACTACACTCAGCTAATTTTTTGTATTTTTAGTAGAGACGGGGTTTCACCATGTTGGCCAGGCTGGTCTCAAACCCCTGACTTCGTGATTCACTCACCTCAGCCTCCCTAAGTGCTGGGATTACAGAAGGGAGCCACCACACCCAGCCAAATTTGAGTATATTTTTTATCCAATATTAAAATGCCCTGTCCATGAGGCTGACATGTAGTGGACATGAATCAGTTAATAACTAGTAAAATCAGAGTACTACAACAGAAGATATTCCGTTAAATGAGAGGAAAGTTATTAGAAATTTGCTGATTTCTGAGCTCTGGGGGGCATATCTTTCAGATTTTACTCATAAAGAAAGGAGCTCTCTCCTGACAAAATAACAAAATTAAATTAAATTTTAAAAATTTCCTTTGCAACAAGCACAGGCCTCTTTTCTCCATTGTTCAGAATCAATGAGTAAACCATTCTCAGGTTACAGTCTAGGCAATAATTAAATGGCTTGGCATTAAAACAAATTCTTCTGTTTTTGAAATACAGATATTGTAGATGTGTTATTCAACTGTGAACTCTGCATAACAGCAGAAGGAACAGCTGAGAGTTCTCTACTATCGAATTCCAGTAGAGAAAAGAAGCTGTTCCTAAGCAGAAAAGCATAAAATTGCAGAAGAGAATCAAAGAACACATAACAAGCAATCTAAAGGAGAGGTTTGGAAGCTGGTGGGGGACACTTCTCCTAGCCATGTGCTGAAGTTTCCCATTACTTCCCTAGTGAGGAGGAAAAAGATGTTAGCACAAAGCTGTGACACACATTAATTATAATGCTCTGTCCGTATGCCTCTCTTACTTTTTTTTTTTAGAAAATGATATTCTGTTCTTTTTATGGAGTGGGTGGGTTTAGGCACTGTTGACTATTTCTTTTTTGCTGTTTTCCTTTTCTGTCTTGAATTAAATAACTTATTTTGTTATTAAATATATGTTGGAATACATCCAAATATCAACAATATATGTATATATAGAGATATATGCATGTGTTTATCTATATCTCACATATTACAATTGCTGCCAAAATCATTCTGCTCAGTGGGTAGAAGAAATATCAGTATACCTTACAAACTGCTTTCTGAAGAAGGCTTATTGCCATCTGGGTAGACTACACATGTCATCTATAATAAATGCTCAGAACACATTTATTGAATAATATCTGAAAATGAGGAATTAAACTACTGAAACAAGGCTTCAGATATTTTTCTTTCTTTCTTTTTTTTTTTTTTGAGTCAGAGTCTTGCTCTGTCACCCAGGCTGGAGTGCAGTGGCACGATCTCCGCTCACTGCAACCTCTGCCTCCCAGGTTCAAGCAATTCTTCTGCCTCAGCCTTCCAAGTAGCTGGGACTACAGGTGCGCGCCACCACGCCCGGCTAATCTTTTGTATTTTAGTAGAGATGGGGTTTCACCATGTTGCCCAGGCTGGTATTGATTTCCTGAGCTCAGGCAATCCGCCCGCCTAAGCCTCCCAAATTGCTGTGATTAGAGGCGTGAGCCACCACTCCCGGCTCCAGATTTTAAACTATAATATATTCCTATATTGCCATTCTTTGTTTTTTGAAGAATTAACAATAAGATAGCTGTAACCATTCAGGGAAAAGCCTATGTGTTACTTTGGACTACAAGTTTCGTCTTAAAAATATAGAGAGCAGGAAAGAGCATTGTTTCTACCCATACAAAAAAAAAAATTAAAGAGTGAGAAACTGGTCAAATTACAAACATTTGATTTTAAAAACAAACAAAAAAACAAAAAAGCAAACAGAGAACTGAAGATTCTCATATCTGGGGAAAGACAAACATTTAATCTGCTATCTAGGGAAAGACAAGTCCCTACCGGGTCCAAAAAAAAAAAAAAAATTAAAAGACCTAACCATGTGTGTACCCGGGGCAGACTCTCCTGGATGCTCTCTAAGGCAGTGGGAAGATTCAGCTAAGTATTTTTAATGAATTGCTAAAGGCCAAGTGTAGCTAACATTAAAGTTTGAAGCTCAGGGGGCCTCTGACATAAAAAAGGTTGCTTGCTTCTACAATCTTTTCTTCTCTGAAACCCACCATGATTTTACAGGGAAGATCGACCAGGGACCTGAGAAATCTTCCCTCATGCTACCGGAGGGAAGGATTGGCAGACACTGCTGAGGCTCCTCCTATTCCCATCTTCCCTATCTACCCTATGGAAAAAGCTTGCTCCTCAGAGGAAAGAATCAAAACACTGCCAGCTTAGGACTGGTAAAAACTGTGGCTAGAAAGAAAAAGGAAAGCACATTCTTTACCCCTGTAGAAGGTGCAAGAGGACTTGTAAACATGCAGACTTGAGACCAGGTACAACAGAGTCTGCTGAAGACTGACGCTTAATCAGAATATGTGAGAATGCCCCATTTCCCCTGCTCCACACCAATGCACTACTAAGCACCGAATAAAAACCACAGTGGAGTCCATCTGGGACAGCTGTGGTAGGAATCACCTAAGTAACAGCAGAAGGGGAAGACCCAGGGCCTACTGGAGAGCAGATACTTGAGAGGAAGTCCATGGAAATAAAGGAAATTTAAATCCACTGGCACACTGGCCTTAACTGTGACAACTAACTTCAGTCCCACATGAACTCTGGGCTAGATCAACACAAATTCTCATACAAATACTTACTATAAGATGAGATGTACGTACCTTTGTGTCTAAAACATATTTATCTCAGCATCTACTGTTCTGTACAATACACCCAGCTGTTAACAAAATATTACAAAGCATATGCAAAGGGAAGACAAAAAGCAATCTGAAGAAACAAAATAATCATCAGACACAGGTACTGAATGTTTTAGACAAGGAGTTTAAAATCACTGTGATTTACACATTAAAGCCTCAAATAGAGGTGCATGAATAGATGGATAATTTCTTATATAAGCCATAAAAAAGAACAAATAGTGTTATAAATCAAAACACAGGAACATAAATTAAAGGGCTCACCTGTAGACTCAATATGGTTGAAGAAAGAATTGGTGAATTTAAAAACTGGTTGATAAAATCATCCAAGGGAAAAAAAAACAGTAGAAAAAAAATGTACGAGAGCATATAAGCCTGAAGGACAATATAAAATGGCTTAAAATGTGTCTAATTAGAATCTCAGAAGAGAAAATGGTGCAAACGATAAATCTGAAGACACAATGAACAAGAATTTTCCTGAATTAGTGACAGACACCAAACATCAGACAAAAATGGTTCAGAAACATTAAGCAAGAGAAACATTAAATGCAAGCACACCAAGCATAGTATATTCGTTTAAGCAGCTAAAAACCAAAGACAAAAACAATAAAAACAACAAAACAAACAAAGAAAATATTGATAGCAGCCATAGGGGGAGAAAATATTATCACACCGAGAAACAAGGATAAGAATTTTAGTACATTCCTCACCAGAAAACATTTAAGAAAGAAGGCAGTGAAGTTACATCTTTAGAATACTGAAAGGAAAACTAAAAAACAAAAGAAAAAAACTGTCAATCCAGAATTTTATACCAGCAAAACACATCTTTCAAAAGTGAAAAAAAAAGTAAAGAATTTCTCAGATTAATAAAAACCAAGGCCACCTTTACTGTATGATTTCCCCAAACCCTTAACTTCAGTCTAAGCATAAGAAAATCTCAAACACAAATTGGGGATCATGGAAAATACCTGACTAATATTCTTCATATGTGTCAAGATCATAAAACTGAAGAAATCCAAGGGAAAAAGTCAAAGGCAGGAAGAGATTAAGGAGACATTATGACTAAATGCAATTTTGTACTCTGGATTGGATTCTGCAATGGATATAAAACATCAGTTAAACAACTGGAAAAATCTGAATACGATCAGTAGTTATTTGGATTATACTGATACTAATCTAGTTTTAATATAAATGGTTATATTAATATTAACTTTTGAGGAAGGTAGGTGATGAAAATAAGGGGCTATTTTTGTATTTTTTAATTTTTATGAATATAAAACTATTCTAAAATAAAATCACTAAAGAAAAAGTCATGTACAAACTAACTTCTTTCTTTAAATGTTTAAAGGTGCAGAAATTATCTGCCCTCTGTTGATTCCTTCTATTGGTTGTTAAGATAAAAGCAAGGTAATAATTTCAATAGAACTTCCAGACTTATAAAATATCTTTCCTTGACTACTACATCCAGCTATCATCTTTCATCTCTTTATCATTTGGGATTAGTTTCACTGCATATGTCAGAAAAAAAAAGAAGCAAGTAAACAAACAAAATAAAACAGTGACTTAAATTAGGTAATTTTTTTTGCTTTTCCTTTGTAAAAATTTTTTTAAATGCCTAGAGATGGAAAGTCCATGTTTATATGGAGGGTCATCCGTGTCAGAGACCTAAGACCTTCTAAATTCCTATTCATTTTTAAACTCAAATTATAGCCAACATTTTTACTTTTAGACTGTAAGCATTATAAAGAGATAGAGAATGTCTTCTCTCCTGTGTTTTAGGAAAAATTATTGGAAAATTGACAAATCATTTTTGCTTAGATATCGTTGGCCAAAACTTATTAGCATGGGCACACCTAACTTCAAGAAGAGCTGGGATATTTAATTCTTTGGCTGGTCAGTAGGAGCCCAGATAAAACCTACAGTCTTGTTGTTTAGATGAGAGAGATAGATATTGAGAGACAGTGAGCTGTCTTTGCCAAAATTGCCCTCATGTTCCCGTCAAGCTTCTTAAAACATGGACTATGCTTGACATATTATTAATTTTTAAGTATGTTAATAATTTTAAAGTCCCAAATTCAGTATGTTATTTATTGGCTAGAATAAGCCATTTATTTTTATGTCTATGGTATGTTTCATATTTCATGTACTTACATGGTTTTTCCTTCTTCTTGAACCATGCCTACTTTAAAGGTGGCTACAGTCATTCAGAAATATTTATTGAGTTCTTGTTACATGCGGGCTATAGTTTAAAAGGCTATGGATATGGTCCAAACAAAATGTAAAGTAATATCTACAATAAATAATATACATAAATAAATGATATTATTTCAAATAGTTATCAGTGTTATAAAAATAAAGTAGGAAATTGGAGAGTGACTAGAAGCAGAGAAAGATGTGTTTTAAATTGAGGAGGCAGGTGACATAATTGGGCAATGTCTTCAATGTTGAGAAAGAGTCAGCCACACAAACATTTGGAAGAAAATTAGCCTAGGCAAAAAGGGAAGAAAATATTAAAGACCTGAGTCAGTGCGTTCAGGTACCTTGGAAATGTTCAGAGTGACCAAGGCATAATGGAGCACTGTAGATAACAACATAAATCATTCAGAGAACTAGATGGATGGGCCTTGGAATGCCTTATAGATAGTAAGCAGTTGCATGGACTTTTTCTAGTTCAATCAGAAGCCATTAATATTTAGGTAGAGGAGTGTTATAATCTCATTTCTATTTAGAGAAGATATTGCAGTTGTGGAATGACTATAATAAATGGAAAAACACGAAAAAAACTATCGCAGTAAATCAAGTAAGATTTAATTAGGAACAAGCAGAATCACCCATTCTACAGATTAAGCATGTAACATAAAATGGCCTTACTCTAGCTTTGTAAATAAGTGCAAGTAAGACCACGGTAATTAATACCTTCTTTCTAAATTATTACATGAATACTCCAAGTGAAATTTGCACTTTCTTCCATTTCCATTACTTTTTGTATAAATATTTTATATATAATTTATCAAGTTTTTACTTATTTAACTATTTTTTAACGAACTAAACTTATGGCTTATTTTAAACTTCAGTATTATTTTGTACTTTTTTGTCTCTAAACCAAGCCAAAGTATACTTTTTAAATTATTATCTGAAGTAAATAATGTGGGTAAAAATCACTAGATTGACTCTAATCATTATTGACAAGACAGACGACTGTAATCATTGATGTCTAGACAGATCCAAATGGGACTTAAGGTCAATAAAAGTATAAGAAAATCCCATCCTTCCTACTAAAAAATAGCTAATTCTGACTAGTATAAAACTGGTATAAATATGTTCTCACGTTGCTATAAGAAAATACCCAAGACTGGGTATTTTATAAAGGAAAAAGGTTTATTTTATAAAGGAAAAAGGTTTATTTTACCGACAGTCCTCTATGGCTGGGAAGGCCTCTGGAAACTTACAATCGTGGTGGAAGGGGAAGCAAACACATCTTTCTTCACAAGGTGGAAGGAGAGAGAAGTGCCAGCAGGGGAAATGCCAGATGCTTATAAAACCATCAGATCTCATGAGAACTCACTCACTCTGACGAGAACAGCATGGGGGAAACAATCCCCATGATCCAGTCACTCCCCGCCAGGTTTCTCCCATCACACATGGGCATTATGGGAACTACAATTCAAGATGAGATTTGGGTGGAAGCACAGCCAAACCATATCAGCTGGTATTTTACATCTACCATCCTCACCTTTTAAAGTGAGAAGATAAAAATTGTTAGATTGTGTGGGGACTGGTTACAAAGCTTTTAATCAAATCGTGATAGTTCTCATTGCAGAAAAGTCAAGCATGTCTTGATAAGCACAAAATTGATTCGAATAATTTGTTCTTTTGCCAAGAGTATGTGTGGGATCCCATGTTCAAACTCAGTGGATCAAATTTTTAAATATAGTTATTCAAAATATCTTTATATTGATTCTAATCTTCTCTATGATATGTTGGCATGTGATGATTATATAATGATTCTTTTTCTTTTACTTGTATGCTAATTGAAGGAAGTGACCAGTTCAAATAAAAAGCGAATGTGTATAGAAAAAAAAAAATCACTGTATTTTCCAAATCCTGACATTAAATGAATGGGATAAAGAATGAATCAGCAACTGTGAAAATACTGGAGGTTGGTCTGAAATGACATGTTTTCTGAAAGTGAGAGAATTGACAATATTTTAAATGACTTTTCACAGCAAGAGTCCTTGGATAAATCTATATTATTGGGTGTCTATGTTAACTTTGATGTTCTTGCTGTTATATAATGCATTGCTTCAGAGAACATTAAGATCTACCTCTTAAGAAGAGTTATATAAATGTGTATGCTGATTTATTGAGCCTATTTATTCGTATCCTAATATTCACCAATGATATGTTAGCTTATTCAGAAATTGTTACGGCCACCACATATCGGTAGAGAATTATAATAACAAGCTCACAAATTGGTTAAAACTTTTGAAGGTATCTCATAACAATGAACTCAGGTTTTTTTTTTTTTTTTTTAATTGTAGAACACAAAGGCAGTTAGGAATTTCTGTTAAAATACAACTTTGGCATACGAACAATTCTAATCAGTTCTTTGATAGTAAGTGCTAATATTTAGACTGATATTCAACTATTCTGGCTTGAGGATTATTTTTCAATACTATTTGAACAGGCCTCTCTACAGCTGGTTTAGATGTAGTTAGTCATCACTCCTATGAAACACTAAGCACAGACACAGGTCATTGTTGCTGTACATGAGAATTTCGAGTTATAAGTAGATATTGTTTGCCAAGAGATACCTAAGGGATCACTGAAATGCCAAATATATTCCTTCCTGCCCTCAAAACATAGCAGCCATTCTACTTCTTCAGGATAATCAGTGTTGCATTTTTTTAAATAGTAAACTATCATTTAAAGATATTTATAAACAAGAAAATTTTGTTGTATGTTTATCCATGTTACCATTTTGATGCTCTTCATAACATATTTCATCTATTACCTTTTTTTTCTCTTCTTGAAGAACTTTCTTTTACATTTCTTGTACTATAGATCGGCTGGTGATGAATTCTTCTTTTAAACATGCTTATTTTGCATTCATGATTGACAGATATTTTCAATGGTCATAGCGACATAAAGAGTCACAAAATCCACATTACTTAGCTACTGCTTTGTTGATTTGCAGTAGTCCGCTATTATCTGGCATGATTTATCCAGTTTTTCAGGGCACAGACTTATGAATTAAGTGCATCCTTTAAATATTTGGATATGATATCAATGTGTGTCATTATCCTGGGATACTATATTACTTTATATTTATTATCTTTCCAGTGGGAAAGGGGCAGTTTCAGAAGCTTCCAGATGAATTTTTCTTCTATAATAGCTCTTAACCCATTGAAGATTTTTATAAACAACAAAGAATGTTCATGTAAATTGTATAAGTTCAAACTAAAGAAATGACTGCTGGGTGGATCCATTAACACAATAGACACATTTTGGACAGATCGGGGCTAAAAGCACAGTGATCTGAGTCTTAGGTCTGCACTGTATCTACCGTCCCTCAAATAACTTGGTAGGCTTCCCTCGGTTGTGATTACTCCCCAGTACAGCCATAGGCTTCTTGAAAAAACTGTGAGGATCATTACTGTTTACTCTTGTTCTGGTGTTAGAAGGTCCTTCTAACGTGGGGATTGGACTTCTTCATAATTTGGAATTGGTTTAGGTCTGGAAAATGGGCAAAGTGCTGGTTTCAGCACCTTCATTTTAATCTCTTTTGGTTATATATCAAGAGGTACCATTTTGGCTGTCTATCCATTTAGCCAGGTACAATGAGTAATCACCTTAGATTCCCACTGGTTATAGACATTCTAACCTTGTGACTAACTTACACCACTATACATACTTTGCTTCTGACAGTTACGTTCTGTCAAATGGCCTTTGTTCTTCTGGGATCCTAGCATCCCTATTCTTACTGGGAAGGGCAGAGCTATAGTGGCATCTTCCACCGTCTGCCCTAGCCTAGAGAAATGACCACTCCTGTGATTTTTTATGATTCTGGGACCTCTCTATCCATTTCATTCCCTGTATTCTTGATAACTGGAGCTTTCTAAGGGTTCTCCTAAAGAACATGCTTATCTTATGGGCTTTTTCATTTTGTGTAATAGAGCTTTTTTAACACATCTACTTCTATAAGACTATGTTTGTTTGTTGATGCTAATTTTCTTTATTTTATCCAGCTTTATTGAGATAAGATTGACAGATAAAAATTGCCTATATTTAGGGAGTAGAATATGATGTTTTGATGTTTATATACATCATGAAGTGATTAACACAATCAAGTTAGTTAACATATCCATCATCTCATATAGTTACCATTTGTGAGTGTGGCTGTATGTGTTCATATGATATAAACACTTGTGATATACTCTTGGCAAATTATGAGTGTTTAATGCATTATTATAAGCTACAGTCACCATGCTGTAAATTTGGTCTCCAATACTTATTCATCTTATAGCTGAAGGTTTATACCCTTGAGATTTTTGATCTATTCCACCACACTTTATTATGGTAGTTCTGGAATCCCTGCCCCATTTATTGTGGACCGTCCCTTTTTATTACTTTTTCCAAGATTCCAAGAGCCATCAGGGAAGCATAACAGAACTGTCACTTAGTGCACTTGCCAGCATGTTAGACCCTGGATGTTTACAAGCTCTCTTATCAACCGTATATTCCAACTTTCTTCTTCTAGCACCTGCAGGATCCATTGTCAGGCATACTCACTGGTAATGTTAGTCAGGTATCAGCACCTTTTACATATATTCTTTTTATCCATCTGTACTCTGGGCAAGTTCCCAGTAGATTCATGCTGAAATTTGACCCTAATGATATCATGACCAGGAGGGGTGGAGACAAACCCCGCAGAGGGAAAGCCCTGTTTGGAAGACAACTGCCTCATTTGAGTGCTCTACCTTATCTTCTGAGAGTCTTTTAACAGGGAAGGGTGGGCCACTCTTGGAGATCCAGATAGTGCAGGAGGAACTGATGATTGAACATTCTCAAGTGTGTTACAGAGTTAGTCTCATTCAAAATCTTAGGGCCTCACTCCTTCCCTCTCAGAGTTCCAACTTTAGTGTTTGAGGCTTTCCTGAAAGTTGGCACCTCTCAGAATTAAGTGTTGTGCCTTATACTCAGCCATGTCTATTTTCCAGCTACAAGAGAGGAGGATCTATTTCACTACAGCTGAGAAGGCCCTCTGACCCTCACACTTGGCTTTAAATTGCAAATTTGATGATATGACCTTGTTATTTCCACTATTATATAAATCCATCAAGCTGAGAAATAGTCTCTTAGTTCAATACCTCTCAAATTCCTGAGACAGGCACTGTATCCCTTTCCAATTCATGCAAGTAAAAGACAGGAATAACACTGCTGTGGTCTCATAGACTTCCATCACTTCCCCTACCATCAGGGATGGGATATTCCTTGCATTCATCTGGCAAGTGACCCAAATCCAGTACCTCATCCTTTAAGTCTGCTTTCTAGGGCCACTCACAGTGCCAACTTCCTAAGATCAGGTTCCCTAGAAACAGATTGTACAGTGGGGATTTCTGTTTAAGTGATTTATTGAGGGAGTGCTCTTAGGAAAAATAAAGCATGGGACACAGTTTATGGCAGGAGAGAGAAGATAAGCAAGAGCGCACTTTCAGTTGGCTTCAGTGTGATCACAAAGGGAACTGAGTTAGTCCTACCTTGCACCTCGTCTACCCCAGATAGGGTAGGAGTGGGGCTGGACCCTTGAGTTATGTGGTTCCCTTGGCTGAAGACAATTCTCAGAAGAGGGAAGCAGCTGGGCATTGTTAACAGTCAATGCCAATTGAATAAAGGAAAGGGGCCCAGATATGAAGGGGAAGTTTGGTGGGGCGCTGCCAGAATCCACTCTAGGAAGTATAAGACACTGCAGATTCTGTGGGGTTCTTGAAGCTAATACTTTTATGACACTGATTGCACTCAAATGTTTTACTCAAATGTTATATATGTATGTATGTGTGTACTCAAATGTATGATAAATTCTATGGTTGCCCCTATCTTACATATACTGCATAGTTCTCCCTTCTTGAATCATTCAACAGATAGAATAAAAGATTAGACATGCACTCCAGTAATGAAAATGTAGGGCAGAATGTAAAAATTTTCTTAGATCTGAAGTAAATGGAGATTAGATCAAAGAAGCACTTATTTGAAAAAAATACTTTGATGAGATCATAGTATAATAGTAAAGAGGTTTTCTTTTTATTGTGAGATGTAAGAAAACTTGTCCTTTATTGTGGAATTAATAAAGTTTTGTGATATACAAATACATATATATTATTTAATTCTATAATTATTTATTCATTTTCTTTTTTATTTAATTTTCTGAGACAGGGTCTTGCTCTGTCATCCAGGCTGGAAGGCATGATCATGACTCACTGCACTCGTGACCTCCTGGTCACAAGCAATCCTCCCGCCTCAGCCTACCAAGTATTTGGGACCACAGGCATGCACCACCATGCCTGGCTAGTTTCTTAACATTTTTTTGTAGAGATGGGGTCTCACTATGTTGCCCAGGCTGGTCTTGAACTCCTGGGCTCAAGCAAGCCTTCTACCTCAGCCTCCCAAAGTCCTGGGCTTATAGGTTTGAATAGCCATGCCTCGCCTATGTGCACAGGTTAGTTCCTAACTTCATGAAGTTTAGGTTAGCATAAACATTATATTTTGAAGAGTTTCTTTTATTCTTCTTTTAGTAACTGAAAAGTGAAAACTAAGTGGTTTAATAGCAAACTTTTCCTAATTAAGGACTTTTAAACAAAGGATATTTTAGTTTCTAAAATAGAAGTAAAGCATCACTTGCAGTTTAAGCTATCAAGAATGGCTGGGGCATCTCCAAAAACCTGAATTCCTTGTATGCATTTATCTTTGTAATCATTTTAATAATTATTTGTTAAGCAGTATTGAAATGCATTACCAATTTTCTAATATACTCCTAAATTCCAGTGAAATTCTACCACACACATATGGGTTAGTATTTGTGGCATTGGGGGACTAACAGGTATGAGGAAGTTATTTTGTTTAGAAAAAACACAATAGTGGAGAATAGTGCTTCCAGAAAACTAAGATGACTAAAAGAAAGAGTTTAGAAATATTTTGCATAATTACGGTGATTTTCATTTTCTTCTAAATGAATGTTATAACTTTTGAGGCTTCTCCTCATTCAAGAACTTTATAAAGAGCTCATATGAATACTATGGTATTTGGTTTATAAATCAGAATAGTACATTAAAAGTAAATTATCTTTCCCAAGTTCATATAGATATTGGAGGTCAGTTGATATGACAGTTGAGATACTATAATTTCCAACTTGAAATTTTATCAGAATGATTTCTTTATAAAATTAAAACACCTTTGATATTTCTGGATCGTCTTAGACCTAGTATTTTTATTTATGGTACACTCAACAGGTTATTTTCTTTCCCATGTATCTCATCAACTTGTGCTGATAGTTGTCAGTTCAAAAGTATATCAGAGTTTGGATTGAAGTCAGTCTCCATTTCATGTTTGCATTTGAATTTAGGTATGTCACAAGTGATAAAGAGTCGCAAATGTGACATTGTCATGTTGAAAGATCATTAAATGTCACTCTGTGTCCTGACAGCAAAATGGCAGACACAAAGTCAATGATGCAAACCCAGTGTGGAGCGTGCAGAGCAGAGATTGATCTTGGGCAGCACAGAGTCCTGCAAGCTGTGAACAATCAATCAATCATTTCATTCATAGGAAGACTGAAATGAGACTTGATAGTAATGCTGTGTGCATACATACAGCGTCGGACATTTAGCTTGTAAGTGTTTTGATTTACACTTATAACCATCTAGTGGCCAGTAGATAGAATAATAGTCTGGGAAGACTACATATTTGATCATTGGCTATCTCCTTGATATTCTTTATGCACCTTAAGTCTTAAACAGTTTTTCTAACTTCAGAGCATGGATGGCCCAAAGTGACTCTTATGTATAGTCAATCTATTAGGGGTGGTTTACACACCCCGATCAAGAAAACATTAAATCTGAATGGCAATGCTATTTCACATCTTCTGTGGCTTTTCCACAAGTGGTGTGTAATTTATTTAGCTTTCTACTTCACATGCTGTTCTCTCATTTCTGTGAATTGATCCCCTAAAGTTTCTAAATATAAATTGTACTTAAAACAGTGTGGAAATGCTTACACAATATTAATATTTATTTTCAAAAGCTTTTAAAACTATCACACAAAGTATGGAGCACTTCTTAAATGTTTATCCAGTAATTTACTCCATTTGTATTTTAAATGTAAGCTAGAAAATGAAAACATTGCTATTGACTACTACCAGATATCCCTTAGATTGATAAATCTGTTTAATCTAGTTCATTTCCATTAGATGAAAATGGAAAGTATAAAATATAACGAGTGAGAAGTAAAGCAGCAAGGATGATGACAACAAAAGGTTGCATTAGTGAGATCTTTTTGTATTCATATATTTCACTCAGGGTATTTTAGAATGAGTTATGAATTTGTCAGTGTAAGTGTATGAGAACAATATTATCTACCTCGAGTCTTAACCACGTTTTAAAATCTTTACTAGACTGTACAATAGAAGATATTCTAAATAAAATTCTGATGGATATTTTCTGAGGTAAAATTAGAAACTATTTTTGCTCTAATATTTATATCAACGAGATTCAGAGAATTTGACAGTATTCATTTAGCAATGTCCAGGGTGACATAGCCATCTAGCCTCTTTGGCGAAATTATCATTAAAGATAGAAATAGCTGGATGGCTATCTTAGCTTAATGTCATTGACAATTAAACGATCAGATCAAATTCCCATATTCTAATATTATGAGCAACAGTGTTGTTTTGACTAAAATTTAGATTCTCATCTTAGTTTTCCTTCAGGAAGAATGCAGGATGTCTTGGGGGCATGTTATGTCCAGGTCACTTAACAGTTCTATTTCTCTTTGCAAAACAAAAAGTGGCATCCTGATAAATTTTAAGTGAATGTTTAACCTCATATGACTATTTTACAGGACAATTATCCACATAGCTTTTCCTGTCATTGGATATATACATGCATCTGAACCCAGATTCCTCCTTATTCATTGTCTGTGTCTTTCCTCCTATCAAACACCAGACCTTCTCTTATGCTCTGATCCCTTTCTTTATTTATCACTACAAAGACAGTTTTTGTTAACCTATCTTTTCTTAAATATTTCCTTCTCCCGCTCTCCTTGATTATGCTCTTGCTCTATCATTTCCCAAATAAGAAACATAAAATTTCCATTTACTCTCTGTCTCTTCTCGTAATTGTACCTTTTTAAACTGCTCTTCAGAATTGAATTTCTCGAGAGTTTTTTTCAGAGTTCTTCATTTCTTCGTCTCTTCTTCATTCCTTTTCAAAATTTGAAACATAGCATATTGTGAAATGTCTAAAAATATATGATCAGTTAAAAGAAAACAAGAATTGGTGCTCCCAAAAGCTGGCTGGAACATAGCATACATTCTGAAGTGTCCCAGTTAATAGAAAATAAAAACTGGTGGTCCCAAGAGCTAACTGAAAGTTAGTTACTTGTACTTTAGAAGCACCTGTATGTGCCTTCCTATTGCACTCATTTTCTTGCTTCTAAAGTTAGTATCCTAAATTTTATTTTGTTACATGAAAAATGGCATATTGTTTAGTTTTCTTAGCTGTGGAAATTTATATGAATCAAATCATGACATGTATGTTAATCTATGGTTTGTATTTATCACACAACATTATGATACATTATAAAATTCATCCATGATAATGTGTTAAGCTGTAGTTTATTTACTTTTACTGTTGTCTGAATATATTTGTGTACAAACATAAGACAGGTTATGTACCAATTAGCCTGTTATGAAAAAGGTGATGTTAAAAGCTGCAAATTCTTTGACATACTCTCTTTTAAGAGCTAAGACATATGGTCCCTCCCCTTTATTGCGGGTGGGTTTGCGTCTTCCTTGGTAAATAGAGTATGACAGAAATGATGCTTTGATACCTCCAAGGTTAGGTAATCCAAGACCATGGAACTTTCATTTTATTTACTGGAACACTTAGTGCTCTTAGATGTTATTTAAGAATTATTACCCTGAGGCTACCGTGGAGGAAAGTAAATATATAGACACTGGGTAACAGATCCAAGTGACCCCAGATTTCCAGTGATCCCCCTCAAAGGACCAAATGTGCGAGTGACTTCCAGCCCTTTCACCAGCTGAATGACACCAAATGACCTCTGTTAGTGCTGCATGGAACACAGAGTTCATTTAGCCAGGTCATGATGAAATGCCTCATCCCCAAATGGCAACATCAACAAAATAATTGTTATTTAAAACCAGTGTATTTTGGAATTTTTTTAATGGCAAAAAATAATTGCAAAAGAATGGTGCATCTGAAAGTGGGGTGATGCTTTAACAAACACCTAAAACATATGATAATTATTACAAGATTAGGTGGCAGTCAGAATCTAAAGGGGTTCTATTGGTACGAGTCTGTAGTGAAGTGAGAAAAAAATGTATTGGAAAGTAGGGAAAAGATATCTCTTGTTAAATAGTAGTGGAATTCTGTAGTAATGTCGAAGATACATGTTCCAAATTAACTCAGTGATCTAGTTGACAAGATTGGTGGATTAAATGTTGAAGTTGTCACTTTTCTTCTTCTACTTGCTTATCATAAGGAAAGGAATGGATGAATGAAAAATCTAACTTTCATTTTTGAATAGAATTTAGATGAAATGTTAATGAACCAGGACAGTTTTTACAGCCAGAAAATGGTTCTTTTTTTTTTTTTTTTTATTATACTTTAGGTTTTAGGGTACATGTGCACAATGTGCAGGTTTGTTACATATGTATCCATGTGCCATGTTGATTTCCTGCACCCATTAGCTCGTCATTTAGCATTAGGTATATCTCCTAATGCTGTCCCCGCCCCCCCCACCCCCCACCCCACAACAGTACCCGGAATGTGATGTTAAAAAGAGTAGAACTCTCAGGGAAGAGATAAAATCCAATTTGCTATTAGATTGTTGTCTTAGTGTAAAGATGAAGCCAAACTTGTGACATTATTCATTTATTTATTAATATTGTAGTACAGAAACAACAACATGAGATTGACCCTCTTAAGAAAGTTTGATGTGTACGGCATAGTATAGTTATAAGCACAATGTTGTATAACAGATGTCTAGAACATTTTCATCTTGCAAAATTGATTTAATCTGATGTTTAATAGAAGTTTTCAGATAGACGAAGGTCTTTTTAAGGATCTTGAGATATGCCCCACAGACCATTCTTTCTTTTTCTCTCTTTCCTTTTTTTCAGGAAGAATGACTCAGAATATAATATTAAGACACACCAGAGGGCAAAGTCAAGAGCCGTGGACATTTGTTCCCAGGAAGTGGGTCTGAATTCCTTTCAAGGAATGCTATGAACCAGTGACTGCTGTGTGTAAGTTGGATCTGTGAAGGTCAGAAAACTTCTTTCTTTAGTTCAGAATTCTTCAGGTCTGAGAAACTGAATGTAAGGACTCTCATCTGCACCTGAATTTGATTTGGATAAAGAGATTCTAAACCTCAAGCCTTAGCCTTATATCACAATGCAATAGGACTTTTTAGAGTGTGTTTGTTTGTTTGTTTGTTTTGCAGGGGTTAGTTTCATTTTGGATTTTGGAATATATGAAAGTTATGGCAGTGGTGTATTTTGGTGTGTGTGTTGTAACGTGTCCACATATTTTTGACACTTCTCCCATCAAGATATATGTTCTATATCCCCTTCCCTAGAATCTGAATGGGCTTGTAATAGCTTCTATCTTCAGAGCATGGTAGAAATACTTTCAAAGTTGAAACATAGGAAGTCATGCAGCTTCTACCTTCTCGATTTCAACACTTTCTTTCAGAATTCTGACACACTTGAAAGAAGTTTGACTACCTCAAGGCCATTATGCCCATAAGACCTTATCCAGATGCTCTGCCAGAACCAGCTGAGGCCAACCTCCCTTTCCCCATTAATGACTATGATATGTAAGTGAAGACATCTTGGAACCAACCGACCGCCCCTTCCACCATCTGAATAACATCAAATATCCTCAGTCAAGCTCATATAGAAAAAAAATGAATCAGCAAGCTTACCTCTGCTGGAATTTCTGACCACAAAACAATGAGATAGAGCAAAATAAGTACTGTCTTAAGCCACTGAGTTTTGGGAGAGTTTCTTATCCAGCAATAGATAACTAGAGCAATAGGCATTAGGTTATTCTAAGTTTTTGGCAGACTATTTGGTGAATATTTTTGTGTATCTCCAGATATGTTTCTGCAATAGTTTTTCAGTACCACTTTGGTACTGCTTCAAGCTTTCATTTATCTATACCTCTCCACAGAGTATATTTTTCATAGTTTTAAATACATCTACGAGATAGTAACTCAGAAATATTATCCTCGCTCATAATCTCTCCTCCAAGCTGCTGACATATTTTCCCATTTTACTTCCATATTTGAGTGTTTATGTACAATGTACAAATTAGTACATTTAGAATTTAACTTCTAGTTCTTCTCTTATTCAACAAATAAACAAACAAACAAACCATTCCACCATATGTGCTTCTGTCTAATTTTTCTCCAATTCTAGTAAATGTCATTTCCATGCATCTATTTCTGAAAACTGGTTATCTGCCAGTCTCCAATTTCCCTCTCCCCACTAATCATTCCACTATCAAATATACCACAAATTCAACTAATTATTTTCCTCCGAAGAGGCCTTCTCTAACTACAATACCTAAAATACACAGTCATTCTTTATTCTCTAACACTCAGTCATACTCTATTTCAATTCCCTATTTAATCTTCTTCATAGAAGTTAAAATAGGTGCAATTATACTATCTAGTTGTTTACTTATTTATATGTTTGTTATCTGTCTGTGCCTAACACAATATAATTTTCCTAAGGACAAGCATTCTCTTGTTCTTGCTAATCATGTTATTGTAAAGACAAGAAGAGTACCTTGCATTTTGTAGGTGACTTATAAAACCCTAAATAAAATGAATAAACTTGCACTGTCATTACCTGTGACATCACCTACAGATCACTTTAGTAACCTTTTAATTGATGTCCTTGCTTTCATGTTGTCTTCCTTCAAATAACCATTTATAGCTTGACTGTCCACTTCCAGGGCTTCCCAACAGTTTTTTTTTTAATTATCTCAAATATTCCCTTAAAATTTATTTTTCTCAATGACGTACCAAGAAGCAAATTCTTCATAGGCTAAGAATAAAATTATATAGTATATATGCTGGCAATATTCAATTTAGACAACTGTCAAAGTGCCTAACCACGATTTAAAAGATCGTGCAGGATTTATCCTTTTCAACTTTAAGGCTTCAACTTAAATATTTTTCTAAGAAGGTCATTAAAACCATCAATCCACCCACAACCAAACAGTGTTTGTCATGCATTCTAGTGTCCAACACAGAGTGTGGCACATAGTAGGTACTCAACAAATAATGGATGAATATATTCATTGATCAAGGAACGAATAAAATCAAATTAAATAAACAGGTATATAAAGAATAAATCAACATTGCAAATATGATGCAATAGCTTCTTTCCCCCTAAAAACGGTATTAAATGATTAGTACCTTGTAGTGTAATTTTCAATTTAGGAAATAATAGATGATTTCGTTAACGTACTTTTAAATCCCTAGGATCTGAAAAAGAGAAAATATACACTATAAGGCAATTAATGCAGAGTTTAATGCATGCATCTTGAAGCAATGTTTTATTATTTCCTATATATGTAACAAAAAAGCTATAGGAATAGATATCAAAGAGGATTCATGCTTAAACAAAATTGAATGTGTTTTTAAGAAAGCTCTGATTCTATGTTTAAATAACTCCTTGCAATTACTGACCTTCTGCTCTAGTTAGACTATTTCATATTGTTTTCTCGCATTAAATTAATTTTCATTACCATTCCTACTGTCTTGCTAATTAAAAATCTAACTATTAATTAAAGTTGTACAAAAAGCCATAAAAATTAAAAATTTTCTATATAATAATTTATTTTATTCTTCCCAAACTTTATTCCATTTTAAGACATTTCACGTGCTTAGAGTTCATAATTTTATTTTATAATTACAAATTTTTAAAGTGTAGTATATTCACTCACCCATTCAATGATTACTTGTTAAGTATTTAATTGTGTATCTGGCATAACACACGTGAGGGTCAGGCATAGACACTGTCTCTGGTATCACGGTTATTATAGGTCACTGTGGGGACCTCCACTAAGTAAATAATACATGTAATTGTATAAATTGTAATTAAGTGGTAGGCAGAAAAACTACATGTTGCAATTAACGAGTAGAAGGTGGCAATTTAACCAAGTCTGGAGGCTCAGATAAGTCTCCCATTAAATAGTATAGAACCCAAGGCCCAGAAAATAACACCGCATTAGATAGGAGGGGAAAACGGGAACGAATATGCAGATTGTCTCCCATAAAGAAGGAAAGTCTGGGAGAAAACAGACTGTGCTTCTTATGTAAGGCATTTCCTATGAATGCTCAGATTCCTTCAAGTCTTAGTATCTTAAGAAGCTTCTGAAAGGTAATTGGTTATTTACTATTTACTCTTTCATTAGTAATGTTGCTTCCATGTTTCTCTATATAATACATGTTTGAGACCACAGCTTTTATATTAAATCATGCTGTCTTATTTGATACAAGAGTTTCAAAAGGTTCTCATTTTTATTTCTAAAGATGACTTTTTAAAATTATGGTTTTATTTCCAACATTTTTTTTTTTTTTGACAGAGTCTTCCTCTGTTGCCCAGGCTGGAGTGCAGTGGCATGATGATCTTAGCTCACTGCAACCTCCACCTCTCGGGTTCAAGCGATTTTCCTGGCTCAGCCTCCCGCGTAGCTGGGATTAGAGGTGTGCCACCATGCCCAGCTAATTTTTGTATTTTTAAAAGAGACAGGGTTTCTCCATATTGGCCAGGCTGGTCTCGAACTTCAGGTGATCCACCCCACTCTGCCTCCCAAAAAATGCTGGGACTACAGGCATGAGCCACTATGTCCGGCCTTTTTCAACAGTTTATAAGTGAAGATTGTAGCACTGTCCCCCAATGACTGTTGATCACTTGTGTCTCTTTTTCTCGTCGGATAAGTAATTCATCACCTGAGCACTTCACATATTGTTCACTAAGAACATAAATGCTTTCCATCAGTGGAACAGTGTGCTGGTGGTAAAAACCATACACAAATAACGGGAAAGAAAACCCGCCAAAGATACTGCGTGTTCAGCCTTACCCTATGTTATTCTAATGAACAATGTCAAACACTCATCACTTGTACTTCAAGGTTATATTTTGCTATTCTTTCCCCATCAGAGTGTGCCACGAATTTCACTTTGCCAATCTCCCCATTAACCTCTTCAGTAACTATTTCTTCCTTTTATTTTGCTCTTTATTGACCTGCCTGTTAATTTTAAGATCTAGCTATCTGTGTAGCATAATTTTTAAATGGCTTTTTATTAACTCTTTATTATTGCAAAGATGATAATTTCTGAATATGCCATGGACTGAGAGTGTCAGCAGATCCATGATGTTATGTTCAGTTTAAACTGGCAGACCACATGTTTATCAATTTTAATATGTATTTTCTTAAAAGGATTTCTGTACTAATTCCCACCTTAAGGAACCATATAAGTATAGAGCAGACTTGCCTGGTCATTTTAATTTCTGTCTTGACTCATTTATTGAATGATACATTGTTAAAAATAATTGGTATATGCCAATCTCACATATAAAAGTTTTGAGAGGCAGATGGAATTTGAAAATGATTTAGGGCTTCAGTGGTGGGTATATCTAATTGAGCTCTCAGCTCTACCAATTACTCAGCATCCATAGAAGCACCTCCATTCATCTTCTGTTCTCTCAAGCTGCTCTTTGTTCTCTTCTAATAATATTAGGTGGTAACTTTGTAACTTCCCTTCTGTCATACTTTAAATTGTCAGCAAGATTGTTATTAGAATTTTATAAAATAGTGTTCAAAATATTTCAAGAGTCTCTAATTTCTGAGATCTTTTGTGATTGCTTTTAATACAGCTATTCAAAAGCTATTATGTTGCTACTAATTTTTAGTTTTCTTCTAAATGTGTAGGCAGATTATTCTTGAAGAAGTAATTAATTAGGCAATAGAATTGACTTTACTTTTAAACTACATCTTTCTTTTTTCTTCATTTTTTCTCCCTTCCTTATTTTCACCTGTGTGTTTTTCACTTATGAATCACCAGCAAAAGTTTGTTGAGTGAATATTTTATTGCCAGGCGCTTGTGCTAATTTCTAAATAGTATGTAGAGATAAATAAAACCTAACTCTAGCCATCAAGGGGTTTATAGTCCAGTAAAAAACAAAAGATGCATAAATGAATAAATGAAGCAGAAATATAGTAGATAGATACATGAGATCAAGTGGTGAAAGATGATTAGGCATCCATCTGTTAATCAAGGCATGGAAAAATATTTCAGACACAAAGAGAAAAATAATCCAAAGCAAAATGATATTTTGGAACCATAAAATATGTTAACATATTGTGTAAAAGAAAGAAGCATTAATGGCAGGTAGCATGTGGGTCGGATCCACTGTTTTATATCTAGAAGGTTGCATTTTATTTTAGAAGAGACAAAGTTTTTGAGGAGTATTGTTTTGAGGAATAGAAAGATTAGATCTGAATTATTTTAAAAACAAATCTTATTTCTCCATTTTTTAAAATTCCAGGAATATCCCACATTCTTTGTCTACTTTTTCTTGTTCACTTGGACTGTTTTCTTTGCCTTGGTATCACTGGAATAAATAGTTGTACTATGGCATGGCTACTTAGTTTGGGGTGATATTATTCTAACATTTTGGTTTTAAATTCATCATTACTTTCCCATAATCTCTTTTCAATGTACTCATATGCCTAAAATGACAAGATATTTGACTTTTATTTTGTCATCCTTTTGAATACATTTTTAGCTTTTTTTCTTTGACTTTTAAATGCTTGCTTATTATGTTTCAGTTTTCATTCTGCCTCTTCTCCTCTCTGTCTTCCTCCTTCCTTATTTCTTCCTTCCCTTCTTTCTTTGATCTTAAACTTTACTGATAAATGCTAAGCTTTGAAAGTTAGACACCTTGCCTTTTAAATCTTATTTATCTAGCAGTAACATCTTGAATTTTCAACCACTTGTGGTAAATGGAGTTTCCACTGATCTTGCTCTTTTTAAAAATCTACTGCGATATATCAAGTTCAATCAGTGAAAATTCATTTGCTTTCATTCCAAATTTTGAATTTTATTTTGTGATAAAACATTACATTCATCTTTAAAAATTAATTGGCAGCATAAGATAATTTTCCTAAATAATACGTTTTAATTATTGATTATTCCAAATAGGTCTTTTAAAGAAATCTTGCATGATGTAATTAATGGACAAGAATCCTCCCATATCATTTGAATTTTTCTAATCACACTTTCTGACTTAATTGGTAGTATTCAATAGAGCACACTTATTGACAAAATGGCTCTTTTGTCACTTAAGATGTACTTCATCCTAAGAAAAAGCCAGAGTATATAAGTTTGTATTTCTTCTATAATTAGACAGCTACTTACTTACTTGGAGGTTTAAATAAAAAAAAAAGAAAAACTTTATTTCTTTACAAAAGAATTTTGACTATCTTAGGTAAAAATTATGAAGCAGAATTCTAGTATCATTTTAATGTTCCTGAGAAAAGAAACGTTACAGCAAAGACAGAATGTTTAAAAATATTTTTCTACTAAATATTATAGACAAGTGACAAGAGAAGAAGATCCTTGTTCGTATGCAAAATGTTTAACCTTTGTGAAATTAGAGAGATCGCTTTAGTAATGTTTTACGTACAAAACAAATGAGGTATTTTAATACACAGACACTTTGATAACTTGATGCTATACAGACAAGTTAAACTAATATGAATGTGTACTTACTATAGCATATTGAGAACAAGTTCAGTGTTGTTTACAAAAATCATTATTCTTACTTTTGAATCATGTCATGTATTTTGCTAGACTTTAAATGTTATTTAGTTATTAGTGTTTGCACCTCAACTTATTTCTTATCTTCTAGGACCTTAAAGTCTAATAGAAAAAGATTAGATATGAACATAAACCACAAAATATGAGGTGATATATTGTGTTACCGTTGTCATAAGAGATGTATACATCATGTACTCTAACGGTTGAGTGAAAGAAAATAATAGCTAAAAAAATCAGAGATGATATTTTTAATCAGATGGTTTTTGATCTAGTGTTTGCACCATGTAAACAATTTGGAGATGAAATAATAGGAAAAGAAGGCCATGAACAAAAACGTAGAAGCAGGGCATTCTATGTTTACTATAAGTGTGGTCTACTAGTTACCCATTGCTGCTACAACAAAGTTAGTAGCCTAAAACAATATCAGCTATTTATCTTGTTCATGATTCTGCAATTCGAACAGGGGCTGATAAGAAAAACTTGACCCTGCTTCATGTGGCATTAAAAAGGTTGCTTGAAGGATGGAACCTCAAATTGCTTAATGGCTTGTTCACTCAGATGTGTGGTGGTCAATTTTGGCTATTGACCTGGACCTGAAGCTGTGGCATCTACATGTGAGCTCTTCCTGTGACTTCATGGCTTTATCAAAGCATCGTAGCTGGCTGGGCTCTAGGAAGGAGCATCCCAAGAGAACAAGACATGTGCATGGCATCTTTATGATGCAGTATCAGAAGTCACAGAGCATCACTTCTGCCATGTTCTATTAGTTTCCTCATCAAAGCCATCACAAAGCTCTTCCCAGGTTTAAGGCTTCAATTCAAATAGCTGTAAATGTCACATTGTAAAAAGAGCATGTTGAGTGAAATGTGCTGTTACCATCATCTTGGAAAAAACAAAACAAACAAACAAACAAACTAATCATCCAGACATGACACATGAGACACAAGATTTCCTTTCTTCCAGCAAAGCAATGGTATTCTGAGACATTGACTATGAAATCAACTAATAGGAGATCAGAGCAAATTTGTGAAAAATGTTCTAATTTTCTAGGCTTGGAAGAGTACACTCTAACCTTATTTATAATATTAATATATATGAAACAAAAACTTATTTATGGTGAAGAATCAGCAGTCCTCACTGAACAATTTGTGGGCATACAGGTTATTATGAAATATGAAATATTTTTAATGCTATACTGCTGTCAAATTACCATTTATGAGGAAGTGCACAATAGTCAATATTTTTTAAATATAAGGAAGATCATCATACAATATTATGACCTGCTGGAAAGGTCTTATAAGTAGAATGGAAAAAAAATCACTGAAGCTTTCCTGGAATAATATATAAAGAAAATATATTACCCAAGTGCTTTTAAAAATTATTAATGGATGGGATTTTTTTTTTATTTCACAACTATATTTTATTGGTTGCTTTGGTAAAAGAAGTCTTAATTTCTGATTTAGAATAATTTGAGATTAAAAATAAGAAATAAGAAAGGGACTGAGAATTAATATAAAATGGAAAACCTGAAATATTGTGTGGATTTTATTTTGAATCAGGGAGAGAAGAGAGCTAAATCAGTTAAATTTACTGTTTTCATTGTGGTACCTACTTTTATTTTTGTGCTAAAGAAATGAAAGGGAACATTGAAATTATAAATTCTTTGAAGAGTTTGACCATTTATTTGAGGGACATGTGACTAAAGAAAGCCGTAACCATGGATAGAAGATGAAAAAATGCTCACATACATTTTAGTTGCTTACAAAAGTCTCTTGCATACAACAAAAGAGTCTTTAAATTGTACAAATTGCAGAAAGTCTTTAAATTGTGTAAACTGCTGATTCTTCACCATAAATAGGTTCTTTATATATATATATATATTAATATTATAAACAAGGTTAGAGTCTACTCTTCCAAGCTTGGAAAATTAGGACATTTTTCACAACTTTGCTCATCTCCTATTAGTGGATTTCATAGTCTATGTCTCAGAATACCGGGAAAAGATTCTTTCCTCTAATGTCCGTTGCTTTGTTTTGTTAGAGAAAGTAACGTGTTTTTAAAAAAATAAAACAATACAGAAAAGAAAACACAAATAAATGAAAATAATAAATGTTAAAATTAAAAAAGATATACCTAAATATGCACTTAAAATATCAATGGGCAATTGTCTAAACATTTTGCATGTAATTTGTTTTAATTTTTGTACATTTAGGGGGTTCAAATGCAGATTTTTACATGCACATATTGTGTACCAGTGAAGTCTGGGCTTTAGTGCACCCATCTCCTGAATAGTGAACATTGTACCCAATAGGTAAATTTTCAAACCTCACTCCACTCCCACCATCCCACCTTTCCATCTTTGGAGTCTCCTGTGTTTATTATTCCACCCTGTATGTCCATATATACCCAATGCTTAGTTTCTACTTATAAGTAGGAATATTCAGTATTTACTTGACTGTCTGCTTCTGAGTTATTTCACTAAGGGTAATGGCCTCCAATTCCTCGCATACTGCTGAAAAAGACAAGATTTCTTTTTTTTTTTTGGCTGAGTTGTATTTCATGGTATATGTATGTCCACCACATTTTCTTTATCCACATCCTCTGCTAATGGACACTTAGGTTGAGTCAATGACTTTGCTATTGTGAATGTGCTGAAATAGACATATGAATGCAGGTATCTTTTTGGCTTCGAGTACGTACCCAGTAGTGAGATTGCTGGATCTAAAAGTAACTGTATTTTCAATTCTTTAAGAAATCTCCACACTGTTTTCCATAGAGGTCGAATAAATGTACATTCCCACCAACAGTGTATAGACATTGCCTTTTCTCAGCATCCTCCCCAACATCTGTTGTTTTTTGACTTTTTAATAACAGCCATTCTGCCAGGTGTAAGATGGTATTTCATGGTGGCTTTAATTTGCATTTCTCTGATTAGTATATGTAATTTTTTATAAATAGGTAGGTAGGTAGATACTTCACTTGGAATATTTGGAACATAGCATCGATGTTTACATATTTTAAATAAATATAAAATATAAAAATAAACCTACATATGTACTATAAAATACGATATTGATGCCAAAGCTTTTATGTTACTGAATTTAAGAAAAGTAACACAGAGCATTCTCAGATGAGAGTTGATATTTGACAAAAATAAAAATGTTCCAGAATGAATAAATTATAAATTATACTTGAAATTGGTGGTTAATTACATTTCAGTACTTTATTGCAAAGTGGATACACTATTCATTTGTTGGTATAAAAACATATTTAATAGAACCACGAAACTGTGCATGGTGCTTCTATGGGACATAGAGAAAAAGACCATTTCAGGCTGCTTATGAAAATTATTGCCACATGATAGTGTTTCATCTGTATTATGCTAAAAATTCAATCAATTTTGTTCTTCTGTTTCTGACAATGTTAACAAACCAATAATCTCAAAATTTGATACATCAAGAAAGCAACTCACTTCCTTTTATAGCCTGTACTAAAGCCCATTGAGTTCAATGAAGCAGAAATACAAAAGGCCCAGTGAGAAAAAAGGATATATATTCGTGTTTTGAAGGGTTCTTCTACTATTTTTGTCTCAGTTTACACTATGCACCTATGATTAAGATTTTCTTAGTTATTGCCTTTTCAATGTTATTTTTCTAAAGACTTGATGCTTGAAGGACATGGTTACGGGCTGTATTGTGTCTACCCACAATTTGTATGTTAAAGTTTTAACCCCCAGTTCCTAAGAATTTGTCTGTATTTGAAGCTGGGGCCTTTAAAGATGTAATTAACATTAAAAGAGTTCATAGGCATAGACCCTAATCCATTTTGATTGGTGTCTTATAAGAAGAGGAGATTAAGACACGTGCAGAAAGAGAAGACCATGTGAAGACAGAGGTAGAAGGTGGCCGTCTGCGAGCCAAGAGAAGAAACTTCAGAAGAACCCAATCTCGCCAACATCTTGATCTTAGACTTCTAGCGTCCAGAATTTCAAGAAAATAAATTACTGCTGTTTAAACCACACAGCCTGTGGTATTATTTTAATACCAGCCCTACTAAATGAATATAAGACATCTTAGCTGGGCATAAAAAAATATAGTTTGTTCTTTCTTTTCATAAGATTCTAGAAAATTTCTCACTTTCTTGTGGGCTGGTTTAAATGCTTCCTCCGTGGGAGGGCATCAGCTGAGTTTGGTTCGGTCTTCCTTTCTGTTCTAACAGGACAGCTCTGACTTCAATGCCTCACAATTGTTGCGCTCTCCCTCACCCAGCACCCAGAGGTGCTCTCTGCCCCACTCGCTGCTGCTAGGCGGTGAGAGTGTAACGGTGTCGGCCACCAGATTGTTTTCTTCTTTCTGTATCTACAGTGCCTCTTTCAGCCATATAAATTAAAACCAGATACTATGAGGGCTCACCTGATTTTTGGTTCCTATAAAGGTGTTTCTCTGTACAGATAATTGTTAAATTGGTGTCCTTGAGGGGAATGGTCAATGGGTGGAGTCTTCTATTCTGCTATCTTACTCTGCCTCTCTGGTATGAGAGATATTTGAAAATCTGGAGCATTATCTAACAAACTTAATCCTCTCCGAATTTTTAAAATAATTTTCTATACCCTTCAGTCATTTTCAAGTTTATTTCTTTAAATATAGTAATTGTATTTGCTTTTGAATCTGTGTCCAATAGATTCACTGTTTATGTGATTTTTTTCTACTAGATTTCAGTACTACATATTTCTGTAAATGGTTATCTTTGACTGGGTCTGATAATTACTATTGAAAATTCATTTGTGGAACTCTCAAAATTAAAATATAAAAGAACTTGGGCTAAAAAATCTAATCAAATTATTATAACATTTGGATAGGATTATTATTATTATTTTATACTTTTCTTTTACTGATGCCAAAAACTATTTGTTAACAGGATCATAGTAGTGCATTATAACAAATTGATTTCTGAACTGCTATCAATTATTCTTAGAAAATGTTTATGTAATAAAACAGTTCATTTTCCTTTCCAGAAACATTCAGGCACAATTTTTGATAAAAAATTCATAATTACTTTAATTTTCACCTAGAAAGTTAATAATGACATGCTTACCTACAACTCTATTTTCTATTTCTTTCCTCAAAGAACCACACATATTGACACACACATATTTATAAAATTAGAAAAATGCTATTCACATTCACTATAGCCTGTTTTGCCCAATAAGCTATATTATGTATACTATTATTTAATATAATATAATGTATCTCCATGTTAAATACACAGCTAAGTCAGTATCCCGGAAATTGTTTCCTGAATTATATCAAGCCATCTTAAATAAATCCCATATTTCTGATTATATTATCCTTAATTGCTTTTTATTTTAAACAAAATTGTGAAGAAAGACATTTCTGAGCATTTCTCTTCACACATTTTCTGTTTATTTCACTAAAAACCTTTCAAAAAATAGAACAGCTAGGTCAGGTTGTAACTATTTAGGGGCCTCTGATATATACTGTCCACTTTCTCTTAAGAAACGTATTAAGTTACGCTCTTACAAATAATATAGAAGAGTTTCTCTTTCCTGATAGCATAACTAGCACTAATTATTAGCATTTAAAAAAAAATAAGTAAATACACCATATGGTTTTGCTATTGTTTTTCCATGCATTTTTGAGGTATTGAACAATTTTAGTTTAATAGACCATTCTTCTCCATTAACATTTATTATACTTTTGTCAATTTTTATTGAGTTATATTAAATAACTTAATCTTCCTTAATAAATTACACATATATTGTTCTAGATACTATTTCCCTGGTAGTTTCTTTATGATCTTTCATGCTGGTGGTTGTTACTATTATTTTTGAGAATATTCATGATTTGATCACTTGTTGATTTTGTTCCCTGGTTATTCAAACAGAAATTTAAGTATGAGATTGAGCTTTCAAAGACTTTCTCCATCTTTTCACTTATTTGCACTTATATCCTTTAGCAAGATACATTGATGTAAGTTTTGAAAAGTGTCAAGTTGGACTTTAACTGATGATAGATTAGATAGATAGATAAATAGATAGATACATAGATAGATAGAGAATATAATTTTTGAAATTTCATTATAGTTATAAAATCATTTATAATACCTTGATATTACTTTATATACATACATACCCTATTGAACAACAAATAGTTATAATGCATTATAAATCTAATATGCTCTATAACATTATCTTAAAATTGTATATATACATGTCAACTATAATAAACTTGACATTTTCTCCATATTCGGAGTACTCTCATATATCTTAGCTAGTGTGAAGTAGCTTGGGGAGTTCTATTGAACACTCTGAGCCAATGGGCCTCTCTACTGTTAAAGATTGTCAGCCAGTATGTAATATAATGTAATATTGTGGCTGGTGTGCTAATGATTTTACTGCGGCCTCTCTTTATGCCATTTATTTTACCTGATTGTATCTGATAAACAATATTTCTTTTAAAAAGTGTGGGAATATAGTGCAACTGGGCCACTGGGTGGAGTCGGGCACGGGTAAATACAAGTTCTCCATATTATTCCACAACGTTTCTGGTATCTGGAGTTCCTTCCAATGAAACTGTTGAGGAAAGATAGGCAAATTGGGGCTGAAAAGGGACATAATTCCCTGAATATAATGAAGTTCTTTGTAAATACTGCTATGTCTAAGCAGGATTTGTCATTTGGAGCAAATGACAGCTAAACATGTCATGGCTTCAGTGCACACAAAGAGCCCACAGATGTGATTATTCCAGTGCCAGGCATTCCCTCAATGGGGACTGTGCTGTCATGTAATCTTATAATTCATATTTTGTTAAGCCTTCTTGTTTTCAGAAACTTGTAACTGACCACTACCCTCCTTAAATAAATGTTTAGTAGTTGTTGGTTTCTATTCCAGTGATCTGTCTACACCTGTCTCTTTTCTAACATTAACATGTTCTCACTATCACAGTTTTAAAATTTGTTTCAATACCATCAGAGTAAATCACATAAAATATTCAGATTCATATGCTGTAAGAGTAAAGATATAAATAATAGCCAAGTCATTTCAGAGCCCTTTATTTCTTGATATTATATATTAATATAACATATTATAGAGAAGAAGTTTAATTAAAAAACTAGTAGGCACAATTTGTACCACAATTTGACATAATTTAAATGTGCATATCATTTGTTATTAATCACCATTTTCATTTTTGCTTAAAAATGTATGTACAAATATTCATGCATCTGAAAGGAAATGCTTAGTACAGAATGTTACTTTGAATTACCTAACAAATAATTGTTATCAGCATCTACTTATGCTGAGTTAAATGATTACACAAACAAGATTCTAGCAAATCCAAATTTGGTGTCTGTGCCAAGCCCTCAGTGTTTCATTTGAGTCTATTTTGAAGTAAATACATCAAACTGTTTTTGAAAATAATCATTGTTTAAATAATAATTTATAGCAAGATTAGAAATAGGGTCTATTATATTCAGAATAAATATTAATATACTGTACTCTTTAAAATTATCCAAAGAAATAGACCAAGTTCCAATGGCCATTTTATTTACATATTTTGAGACAGTTGTACCTTGATGTGTTTTCATATTTCATTGATTTTATGAGCTTTATTATTGATTCCCTTTTGTTGGAAGGTCATGAATTCTTTCTATACCCTTAAGTTAAAAATACTGTTTCTAATGGGATAATTCTTGATTGTGTAATAAACATGCTTGTGAATCTGTAGCATTTCAGAGTCATAATGCTTTAATGATTAGCCATGTTCCCCTACACTATTTTATATGCATATATCATGAGGGTAATAGCTACTATTTTTTCAATTTGTGATTATTAAGTTAATCACACATGTATGAATTCTCTATTATGAATACTCTGTTATATAAGAGGAGTCCAGCTCTACTCCAGAATCCTCAGTGTGATCATTCAGGCCTGATCCCAATTACAGAGCTCTACTTGGCACGCCTCGTGGATAAAGCTTCCCACTGTGTACCAGACTTGGCTCACAGACAGTGCATTGTAGTCTCTAGTGGGAGTGACAGTCAAGGATTCACGTCCTCTCAGGCATGCCACACTTATGTGCATATTTATATTTCGAGGCAAATGTATTCCTTTTGGAGGCCTCCGCATCAGGTGATTCAGTACTTTTCTGCTCCTAGCTCTTTCCAGCTCTCCCTCCCCACAGTCCCATGAATCCATAAAATGGCAGGAGCCTTTTTCTCAGGAATCCTCAAGGAATGAGACAGTTCCCCTCATCTGCACCGCTTCACCTGACCCTCTCCAAGTGCTGTTCTATGGGGAAAAATAAAAGACCTGAGAGCTGGCACCTATTTCTGTCTCAGAATAAAGGTGAGATTGTCATTTTCATTTTGGCTCATTGTACTAATTGACCACTTCAACACCTGGCCATTCAGCACTATAGTCAGAACACAAAGAAAAACATAGCCATTATTTTCAAGGAACTCGCCATTTACCTATTACTTAGATAAAATATTTTAACTAGAACTGAATAAACAAAAGTTTTCCTATATTCAGAAGTTTAAAATTGTGTCCTTGTGAATTAGAAATAAATATATAAATAAAAAGCATTTTCTTCAGCATAATGCAGATAATATTGAGAATGTATAATTATTATTTATTGGAAATATAAGGAAGCAAGTGATTTCAATTGATCCCACAATAAATGTTCTACTACCGATAACAATTTCAAAAAATTATACCTGTATCATTTTAATTGTGTATTTATTAATGAAACAAGTCCAATGGCCCAGGTGAGTGGTATCATTCACTGTAAAACTGTATGAAAATTAGGAAATACCCTTCAGAACGTTAAGAAGATTGACTACTTTTGTCATGCTTTGCTAATAGTAGCTTGTGGAAAAAATACAGAGTTCTAGATCTACACCTGGATTTATATTTATTCATATATATAGATACATATAAAATAAAAATGTGTCCAGATTATTTTTGAATTTAAACACACTCATATTTTCAATCTGCTTTATGAAACTAATACAATTTTGATCAATTAATAAATCAATTATTTACAACCTAAAATGAGTAATATTAATGAACCATTAGAAGGATTGGTTATTAAATACACTGTAAGAATTTCCTGGGAGGAGAAAGCAGCTGCCACCAAGTTTTACTAAATATATCCAACCTTCAAGAGTATTCCAGCCCAAAATTTGTGATACAGTTTGGCTTCATTGCCACCCAAATCTCATCTTGAATTGTAGTTCCCATAATCCCCATGTGTCATGAGAAGGACCAGGTAGAGATAACTGAATCATGGGGGCAGTTCCCCATTCCTGTTCTTGTGATAGTGAGTTAGTTCTCATGAGATCTGATGGTTTTAAAAGGGGCTTTCCCCTTCACTGGACACTCACTTCTCTCTCCTGCCGCCATGTTAAGAAGGACATGTTAGCTTCCCCTCCTGCCGTGATTGTAAGTTTCCTGAGGCCTCTCCAGCTATGTGAAACTGTGAGCCAATTAAACCTCTTTTATTTATAAATTACCCAGTCTCAAGTATGTCTTTATTAACAGCATGAAAATAAACAAATACAGTAAAGCTTACCTTCTCAGTATTTACCGATGACCTCTGTTCTAAAACTTTTTGGTTTCAGGATCACCTTACACATTTCAAACTTATTGAGAATTAGGGAGCACGCAAGAATGGTAGAGTGAAAACCTTCAAAAATATGTGCCTCCCAAAAAGCAATGCAAACTGCAAAAATTGTCAAAATCAACTTATTCAGAATTCTGAAAACTAACAATATGAGAAATGTATATTCTAGAAAAATGGCTGTATTTCTGCACAAACAATGGGCTTTGTTGCTGTTTTGACTTGCCTTCATCCCAGCTCTTTCCCTTGGCCCTGTGGGAATCTTGAATACCAACAGCCTCGCAACTACTGTATCTCACCAAAATAATTGAGACATACTCATCTGTAACTTCTGCTTATAAATAACATTTTGCAAAAAGTACAGAAAAATATACTTCTCAGTAAAATATGTTGATATTAATTATATTAAGCTAAAAATATATTGTTGATGCTATAGAGCATAAATGCAAAATGGCATCTTCAGTCAGATAAGTTTAACTTCATCCAATCTAAAACACCAAGTATTTATTTGTGCTTAACAACACAAGTTTAGATATTGGTGGCTTAAGTCCGCTTATAAGCATCTGTTTATAGAATTAGATGATCACTTTATTATGTTAGCATTCTGCTGACTAAAGCAAAAGTCCATTATATTCATTATGTTATTTTATTCTTTATGAGTATGTGATAGTCCATTGAATATAATTAAGAGTTTGAGAAATGAGAAATGCTAGCAGAATTACACAATGAAATAATAGTTGTTTCTTAATATAAAATTGCCACTTGTGCAGACTTGGTACAAAACTCAAGTTCATTTTGGAGAAGAAAAATATCTTATACTATGAAACTAGCACTTACAAACTCAGCCTCTTGCTGTAAAAAGCAAGGCTTACACTGAAAGAAAAAAAAAAAAAGACAAATCTACCGAAAACAATATTGACCTCCCCCACCCAGAAAAATCTCTCAGAATGGATTAAAGTTTTAAAAAAAGATGTATCAATCAATGGAACATTTTAAAATTAGAGTAATGTTTGTTGATGCGATGAACATACTAAGATTACCTGTACCATCACCCTTTTAATTATTATTTCAGATTTTAGGTAAGATTATTTTCTAATTTCCTTATGTATTTGTGTTTAGAAAATTAAATTTGTGTGAAATCTGACCACAAAACCAGTATATAAGGATTGCTCCTTGCCTACACATAACATAAAATACAACTGAGGAATAAAAGAGACACACACATAATAAAGGTACAAGAGATTTTTAGCAATACAAAATGTTAGTATAAACATCGAATTGAAAGTTTGGTGTATGGCAGGAGAATATTGGCAGATGCCAGCATGACTGGATGATTGAGTTCCAGGAATAGTAGACTTAGTGACTAGAAATAGAAATGTGTATCTTGCGAGCTGAAAACTATCTTTAGGATTTTTTTTTCAGCACTAGTTGAAAGAGTGGTTTAAGGCAAAAAATAAAAATAAATAAATAAAAAATAGCACTTTATTCCTGTCCCATAATTTGTATTAGGCAAATTCTTTCCTTTAATCTCTGCCTTTTAATATTAAAGCTAATTTGAAATTTAAGGGCTGATGGTAGAAATTGTGAATGTATGCCCATGAATAAAATGTAATATAAAAATAATGTGAAGAGCCATTACATAAATACAAATTAAAATAGTTACCTTTGCCTTATTATCTGCTGATATTTATTTTGGGAGATAGTATTAATTCAGTAATAAGCATATTCACCCAAGTTCTTAAAATAATTTTCACAATAGGAGGAACATGGCTAATAGTTAAAATAAATATAGAGTTACACTAGTGTGCTTACAATCTGTTTAATTGCTGAAAATTAATTATAATTACAGTAATAAAGACATTTAACTGACATTTTCACCTATTGTTTCTTTATTTAAGGAGGAGATGTAAATGTATGCAAGTGTTTTCAGAGAAAGATGTTTTATTGAAATATAAGTGTGTTAAACCGTCATAAACAGAAAGATCAGGTTAATAAGAAGAACACTACTGTATTTCCCTCTCATTTCTAAAATAAGAATGTTAATTAAAAGATGTTAAAGTACTTCAGACTTTAATTGTATGCTTTGAAATTAGATGCATTCTCGTCTCTAATATGCTAATTAATTATGAATACTATGTAAATTTTCTGAGCGAAATATTAAGAATATTTTATTCAATAAATCATTAATAATATGTTCTAAAAGTGAAAATTAAAAATGTAATATTTTAGATTAAGTGTGGCAATTTAATTATTATTAAATATTCTCAGTTAAATTATTAAAATTTTATTGAATTGGACACCCAGGTGATAATTTTTCTATTCTACATAAACACGGATATACACACTGTCCAGTTTTTGCATCAGGTATAGATCTAGGCCAAACTGCCTAATACCTAGTAAGGGACATGGTGACTTCCTTCCACAATATCACAGGATAAGTGAGTTGAAGACATTTAACTATCTTCCCTTTTGCAAACATTTCACACGTAAAATTTTCTGAACTTCTTAAAATACTAGACTTCTTAAAATACTTTGATTTATAATTATGTAATGCAAATTCTATTGCTATAACTGATGACTGAAGGTCAGGCCAAAATGTAAGAAAAATTAATTGCAAATAAACTTTGTTTTAGTCATAAATTTTAACGCCCTGGGTAGCTTTAGACCAGTAGGAAATTTTGATTAAACTTTTAAGTTATGAATAGGAGGTAGTTTTATGAAAGTATGCACCTGAAGCATGAAAAGAAAGTGCAAATGTTTGTATAAATGATGTAACCTCATCCAAGGCTTTGGAGAACTATTTTAGATACAGCTGCTCATCAGAACTAGGGTGTGTCTTTGGCAACAGAGTGATGAGCTATGTCTCTCTTCTTACTTGACTGAAAAGACTAAAATATAAAATATTAACCAAATAATTCTAACTGAAAGATACTGAAACATTTCTGAAGAATAAAATGTTCATAATGTATCTAGTCATATAAAGTAAGATAATCAGATAGCTGTGATGACTCCTGAATAAATCGTTGTGCAGAATAAATTAAGCAATGAGCAAGAAAACACTTGAATAACAGTAATAGGGCCTGACACTGTACTATTGCTGCTGCTATTTGGTGTCTGAGTGTTTTATATGCAGTTTTTGCATGAGTCAGACCTACACTGCTCTGTGTACTTTCACCACAGTTAGTTCCCTGGATTAAAGCCACTCTACCATCTGGCAGAGTAGCAGTCGTATAAATGAAGAATCAAACTCAATACCAAGGGTTTGTAAACTGAAGTGTCATTTGCAGTCTGCTCTGCATGTGTGAGACCTGGAAGTTCTCAGAAACATTTCCTAGGCAAATTTTATTAACCAATCGTGTGTATGCATTCTAGTTATTCTCAGATTATATTCATATAAATCTGTATGGTTTATATATCATGATAATATACAAATATAAGAATATATTTATATAATAACACATAGTATGTTATATAATAAATATATAAGATATATTTATGATAATATATTATGTTATGGATTGAAACAGCTAGAAATAATCAAACTGGAAGTGGAAAGCAGCCGGCAGAATCCAAGCCTAATAAAAGTCAAAGATCTAAAATTTTCTCTATATGAAAAGTATTTATTCTCTAAAAACAACCGAGATGCAGTTTTGCAAGCAGCAGCAGGCTATCTCAACTAAGGCCCTTATTTTCTAAAAGAGAAACTATGAATATGAAACCTCATTGGCAATGATTTCTTCATTGCTCTCAATCATTTTGTGAACCTGTGAGATTCACTGTAAAATGAAGAAGCGGTTTTCAATTTGGAAAATTTTGTGGAAATGAAAGACTGCAAAGTTTTATAGGCAATTTATTTCAATCTCATGATTCTCAAAAGATCATGACAACAATATTGACTCTATCTATTCTGAATAAAATTCACCTTTATTAGCAATGATACAAAACACAATCAGTCTTGTGAAACAAATACGATAAGAATGGTTAATGTCCTTCATGTCCCCAAAGATACAAGGTTTGTATAAGCACAAGTCAATTTGTTTTTTATTAATACAGTTGCTGTTATTGTAAAAATTTTGGGTGAAATCATGAAAACAATTAAAAGGAAAGACAGCAATGAAGAGCCTTTGTGGAAAATCAGGACAAACTAGTGCCCACTAAACTACATATTCTTATCTTCTGTCATTTTTTTATGACGTATTAGTGCTAAATACTATTACCAATGTTTCAGCACAATAATAATTATTCACTACTTTGTGATGAAGACCAATATCTTAAATTCTATGCCAAGTAGAGTTGTTTTGCAAATACATCTCAAGGAAAATCTGTATATACTTAGCTCAAAACTGTAATAAAAGAGGTTGCTTTAAGATAACATATTTGATTTTGTTAGCAATTTTAAAAACAGGTAATCTAACAGAAGAAATACAAATGTATAAAACTTTTCATAATGAAACTTCATTATTATTGATCCGTATGATCACTCCTTTTTTATAAAAGGAGTCCTTCTGATATTGTATCCTCTTGAGTTGAAAGGCCATGGGCCGGATTAGTACATAATGCATTTTAAACAAACAGAACAAAGTTTTATTTGAAGAATAAATTAAAGGAATCAATAATAATGGTATGCTAAGTTCAAAGACCCACAGATATTTTCAATAAGTATATTGTTTTTAACAGACAAGTGATACAATATCTAACCTAAAATGATGCCTGGCTGGAAAATCAAAAATCAAAGCTCCTGTCATCTTTTCCACACTCTTCCCATTCACCAAACACACACACACACACACACACACACACACAAACTTATGAAAGCATCAAAAGCTAGGATTTAGAGTTTTCATACTACCAGAAACAAAAAGTATTTTTTACAAAATTGAAGACTACATAAATGGCAGAATTTTCTAAAATTATATCTAAAGTACTCGGCACTTTCAAATTTCCTGCCTCATTTTTCCCAGGTATTCACGATAATACCAGTTGAACCAACTAGAACTTTGGACAACTGTTTGTCCACTTCTTGGCCATGGACTTTATAATCAGTCAAAAATGCTGATGCCAGAATGATCACCATCATATTTTATTTTTTAGAAAATTTAACTCTTGTGTATAGCAAGAAATGGGAGTAAATTGATGGTGAGTATATTAATGTGGTAGGAAAATCTTCCAAATTAATTCCTGTAGGCATGGCAAAAACAAGGCATTATTTGGAAGCTTTGCATTTTGGATATTAAAATTCTACCTTTACCCTACTTTTCAAGGTATGAAATATCTTATACTTAAGAACTTTCAGTTTATAAAATGGTATAGATTAAATATAGAGCAAATTTATACAAGCGACTTAAATGCATGAATGATGCAGACCACCTACAGGAAGACTTGAAATTACTGATATTGCGTAATTTTAGATTGATAAATACTCTTGGAATCAAACCATTGTATAAGCAGAGAAGACTGTCAAGTAGACATTCGGGGGCTGGATGGGGTTTAATGCGTAAGAAGAGATCTCTTTTGGTCCTACACAGTCAAATTTGAGAAAAACATTTGCATTTAGGTTTTAGACTTGCCCTTCTTCTGTTAGCTTGTGTTTTTATTTTATTGAAGTGCATCATAGAACTCAGTGAAAAAGAGAATAGAGCCAAAGGAAATTCAATTCTTATTTGATAATTCATTTCTAAGAGAATGAAATCATGTCTTTTTGAGTCAGGATGGATGAAACTGGAGACCATTATCTTACGTGAAACAACTCAGAAACAGAAAACAAGTACCACATGTTCTCACTTATAAGTAGAAGCTAAATAATGTGTACACAAGAACATGGAGTGTGAAATGATTGTGGAGACTCAGAAGGGTGAGGAGTGGGGGTTAAGTGGAGGATGAGAAATTACTTAATCGTTACAATTGCACTTCGTTCTGATGATAGGTACCCTGAAAGCCCTGACTTTACCACTACAAAATATATCTGTGTAACAAAATTACATTTGTATCTCAGAAATTTATATAAGATGAAAACATGAAATTCAGATGTAAGCATGATTTCTTATAAAAAAGTGAGACAGCAACCAATATAAAGACTAATTAAACTGAACAGAAAATTGAAAATATAAACTAAAACAAAAAACTAAAAAGAGAAACGTCTTTCTGAAGGCTGAGAGTAAGAAGACACCTAATAAAATTATTTAATTTTTAAATTATGGGTCAGAATACATTATTTGAAAACTCTTCAGCAGTTCAAAGTAAGAAAGTATGAATTCAATAAAGTTAAAAAAAGTTAAAGCATTAACAACTGAGCTAAAATGTAGCCACAAAAAATGTATAATGACGCAAATGAGATGAATACACGATAATAAACAACAAAAAAAAAGCATTAACGTACTTAATAGAGAAAACAGGATTGGGAATAAAATAAATCAAATGAAAATGTGAAGGTCAAGTTTATGAAGTTTTCTCAAAACATATAGGAAAATAACTAGAGGAAAATACACAGATAAGATGTTATAATTTAATAAGCCAAATATAAAAATTTTTGAAAACCAATCATTAACATGTCCTGAAATATTTAAAATTGAAACTGTAAATTAAAAAATAATACAAACAAGTCATTTGATTAACATTGTTTTCCAAAGAATGCCATTTTAAAATTGCATTAAATCAAATCCACAAATATTTCCTTTCTTTAATCTACTGAAAAACTTTTTGCTTACTTTATTCCCATTTCTAATTTTGTTCATGATTTATTGTAATATATTAAGAAAATTGAACATATTTATAATAGGTGCTTATGTATCCTTGTTTCCTAAGTCTAATTTTCTGTCATTTCTGGCTCTTTAAAAAAATTATGATTATGGAACATAAATTCCTCTTTGGGAAAATATGTATTAATTTTTTATTAAGATTCTAGAATTTGTTTTTATACATGTTTGAGTGTAGAATTTTGCTATATCTTAAAAATGATGTTGGACATTCTTTTAATCACAGCTTCCAAAGAACAGCCATGTTCTAATAAAATGTTATGAAATCCTTATTGTGCAACAGTATATAATAAAGTTGCTAGTTGTAAACTTTTACTTATTTTCAAAATTTTCATGTAATTTTGAGAGGACAATTAAAATCTTGTGTGGAAAAATATATACAGAATAACTATTTGTTTTTCCATTTGGTTAAATCATTTTTTCTTGGAATCACAGAATACTGATATTAGAAAAAAACATGTAAAGTCAACTAATTACATTTTTGTAGTTTCAAAGTCAAAACATAGAGGCCAAAAAACAGAATTCAGTCCACGGAGAATAACAGACTTGTAGAGTAGCGCTGAAATATTTTGATCCCTCTTCTAGAATGTCCCTCAATGATACAAATACTCTCTCTTAATGATATGAATGTATTCTTCCCAATCCAGAAGGATTTGGATCAGATTTCCACACAGGTGCTTAATGGACTACATATTTTGGGCATCCAAGAACTGACCAAGGCAGGTCGGGTCGGAAGGTAAATCATAGACTGGTATTAAAATTTCAGGTAACAGGCCAGGCACAACGGCTCACGCTTGTGATCCCAGTACTTTGGGAGGCCGAGCTGGGCAGATCAGCTGAGGTCAGAAGTTCGAGACCAGCCTGGCCAACATGATGAAATACCATCTCTACTAAAAATACAAAAATTAGTCAGGCACGGTGGTTCATGCCTATAGTCCCAGCTACTTGGGAGGCTGAAGCAGGAGAAATGCTTGAACCTGGGAGGCAGATGTTGCAGTGAGCCAAGATCATGCCAGTGCACTCCAGGTTGGGCAATAGAGCGAGACAAAAAAAAAAAAAAAAAAAAAAAATTCAAGTAGCAAATAGCATACTTTTCTTGGTTTTTGAAAGAATAGCTGCATTTCCTTTCATATTCTTTTTTTTTTAATATGAACCATGAATGGTCATTAGAGCATCATATATATTTTTGCACTGACTTTGAATTATATCTAAAGTCACATGCATAATTTAGATCAAATTTACAAAATCAAGTTTAAGCAGCTAATTCCCAACACAGAGACACTCCATTCCCTGACACTTTATTTTCAGAGCGAGCATCGTTAGAGGTGTAATTGAGATTGGTTCTGCAACGGGAGTACAATAGAATACTAAAATTAGATTAAGACGGCTTAAAATACATAATTATATTAAAGCAATCAAGATATTAGTTGATGCCTGTCTCTTCCTATAACATATAGTTCATTTTGTTAATTAATCATTAACAAATATTTGGAGTGATTTAACAAAATAATTAATTGAAAAGAACAATGAAAAATGAGTCAAATTGCTTCTAACAGTTATTCACATTCCTATAGTGCTTATTCACTGGGCCTAGCTTCCGTCTCTAAACATTCCCATTCTTCATAAATTATTAATACTATGAAGTGACCAAAACTATATGTGAAGTGTGTGGCATATGTTATTTTGGGGGTAAAGCATTGTATAATTTATTGAATTACTAAAATCTTCATTATTGATGGGCTCTAAATATCACTTGTGGTTCTATAATTGTGTGAACTTATTTGGGTTTTCAGTTTCTTCATCCAGGGGACAGGAAGATTAGATTCCTAAGATTTCTTTCTGCCAAAAAGTTGTAATTATTTATGTTAAGTTTTTTATATATCAGCTTTTAGAAACACTTGTTGAAAAAGATCATTAATTAAATAAAATAACTATAGTTTGATAGTAAAAAGTAAAAACAGAAATAACATAATTATGAACTATTGCTTTATAAGAACCTACATAATATATAAAATATTAAGACTTCCTAAACTCTATGGAATATTTCAGAAAAATTGTTTGAATGGCTGGTATATGAGAGAGATGAAATATTTATTTCTAAGAATGAGATATTTACTGAAATTATCTGATTTCGGTAGAGTTTTATATTTTCTAAATCATTTTAGATACATTCTACCTGTGTGAAAGGCCTAAAAAACAATACACAACATTTTATCTATGTGAAAGGCTTAAAAACAACATGCAACAGATCTCAACTGGATTGTGTTAGAAAAGGAGACTGATCATGCCACGTCCCGTAGATAGGCCGAAAGCACTGACAATAACAGAGAAATATGATCAAGCAATAAGTGATAAAACAGCAATTTGTGCAATGTAAAACATTAACTAAAATCTTAGAACAGTTTATATTCCAGGTATGTATCAAACTGTAGATGTCATGGTAAATATATTCACTGATGGAGATTACATGTCATGCAGAAAGGTCTCTTAAGGAACCTTCCAAGGTGATGAGCCATAATAATAAATCAGCCAAATGATTCTCCTCTCTGGCTGATGAAAGGAAATTCTCCTTGAGATCAATCATTTTGAACAAGCTGACAATGAAGTAGCCTTGCTGCTGATCTTGTGCCAGGCTATGTGGAAGATTTCACACATCCTTGAAATGCAACTAGTGTAAAAATCGCACACTCCTCGCATAGATGATTTGGTTCAAAGACTAAGGGAAAAAAAGGAGAATAAGATAGACTTTTGACCCCAGAAAACAAAGAGCATAAAGCTCTGCAAAACAGGGTCTTTTAGGGGCATGGGGGTTTGTTTTCTTGTGTGTGTGTGTGTGTGTGTGTGTGTGTGTGTGTGTGTGAATGTGATTGTTAGAAGGATATTTAGAGGCAAGAGAGACAACAATGTTTTGGTGAAGAAGCGGCAAAGAGGTAGGGCAGCTGCCTATTCTGATAGAAACTCAACAACCTGCTAACTGGAACTAACTATGTGGGAAAGGCTCACTGCACAGCTGGCACCACGAAGCTCATTGGAACCATTTCATCTCCTTAAAATCTCCTTCAATACCTCCCCTACACAAATTGCTTAATATGGAAAACTGCCATATTTCTCATTGTTGTTTAAGTGTCCATGGGTAAAAAAGTGTCGTTGGGCCTCTCTTACAAACAGATAATAGCTCCCCAAACCCTCTTTCCATACAGAAATTCTGGTGCACCAATGAGGTTGTAAATAAAAACTGAATAGTTCAGTGATTCTCAAGATAGAAGACAGATTTTTGTTTTTTTTGCTGGAATCACAGGACCTATAATTTAAAATGTGTATAAGGCCGGGCGCAGTGGCTCATGCCTGTAATCCCAACACTTTGGGAGGCCAAGGCAGTCAGGAGTTCAAGACCAGCCCGGCCAACATGGGGAAATCTGTCTCTACTAAAAATACAAAAATTAGCTGGGCGTGGTGGCAGACACCTGTGTCCCCGCTACTGGGGAGGCTGAGGCAGGAGAATTGCTTGAAACTGGGAGGCAGAGGTTGCAGTGAGCCAAGATCACGCCAGTGCACTCCACCCTGGGTGACATAGTGAGACCCTGTCTCAAAAAAAAAAAAAAAAAGTGTTCAATTTAAGTATGACACTTCATTCTGAGTGATCGTTCTTAGCTATTAGCTTAAAGACATTTGTGCATACTCAGGCTGCATGGAGGTCACAGCCTGTGGTGAGAACTTTGCTGTCTAGTGCTTCAGACAGGAGAACTGGATTTTTTTTTAAATTTTATTATTATTATACTTTAAGTTTTAGGGTACATGTGCACAATGTGCAGGTTTGTTACATATGTATACACGTGCCATGTTGGTGTGCTGCACCCATTAACTCGTCACTTAGCATTAGCTATATCTCCTAATGCTATCCCTCCCACCTCTCCCCACCCCACAACAGTCCCCGGTGTGTGATATTCCCCTTCCTGTGTCCGTGTAGGAGAACTGGATTTTATTCTTGGCTCTGCTACTAACTAGCTCCTTGACTTGAAGGAAATTACTTAATCATTTTTCGCTTAAGTTTTTTTTTTTTAGCTTAAAGAGAAAGTCTTGCCCTTGATAATATCTAAGTTTTCATCATCAAACTTTTTGAAACATATTGTCTACTGCCTGTTATTGAAAATATGTTATCTATATCATGGATCTTGCCAAGGGAAAATATTACGTAAAAGAGTGGATCAATTTTTCTTATCTAGATTAATTATAATGCACTTTTAAACATCTGTAATTTTCTAGTTAAACTGAATTTTGATCGTTTATTTTTATTACATAAATTATTGACAAAAATCATACAACCTCCTTCGCAGCAATCAACCAGTGAGTATTATTTTGACGCCTTTTTAAAAAAAAGTAAACTTTATTTTTATGCATCTGAATTATTTCCACAGTTATTTTAGAAAACTGGACACCCAATTAAGAAATCTAATAATTACATTGCAAATATTTGAACCACTATCAATGTACTTATTTTTCACAAGCTTTTAAAGTAAAAAATCTACAAAGAGACTTCCAAGTTTGTCATGTTAATGCTTTCTTCAATGAATAAAACATGGCATATTTTCAAAACTATGATTTATTGAGTGCCAAACCTCTACACTAATATAAGTCTTTTAATTTCCTTTCTTTATAATGGACATTACTAAAATGAATCAAGACCAAGGACAAAGAGAACTGACAAAGAAACCACTTTTATTAAATGAAGAACAACTTCCTCTGTAGAGATTAAATGACAAGAGTTGGAAAAAAGCATAATGAAATATATGGTGTTTCTATCCTACTTATCCTACTTGATAATAGCTGGATGCATGTAAAATTTTTTTATTTGTATTGAACAAATATAACTTATTTAATAAATTAAATGAACTTTTTTATTTATAATGAATTTTACTTTCTAGTTTTTTGTTTTCTTTCACTGAAAATATTTTCCATGTGAAGGTGATTTTACAATTTATTATTAAGATGTCATCATGACACGTGAACTGTGCCTCTGAAATTGAACACATAGTATACACTGCTTTCTATCAACTGGAAATCACTGCATCTGTTGATATTAGCCTCAAATTCAAAGAGGCAAAAGGATGAAAGAGTTTCTGCAATATTTCTTTTTTCACCGTTAACATCAACATGCTCTGTGTTTAAGATATATCTGAGGAATTATAGATTTCAGCCTGTATAGTTTATGTAACATGATTGCACTGTTTGCTCTGGGGAGGACAACATTTTGAAGTATGCAGCTGAGTCTCATAACAGCCCCTTGATGCTGCTAGCAAACAGTTACAGTACTCAAAAGCAAAGAGGTTTGGCTATAAATCAGCCCCAAGTATTATAATAAAGTTTATGGAAGCTGTATCAACAGCATGTGCCCTAAGTAGGAAGAACTATTTTTGTCCTCTTCTTGCCTTCTTATTTTTCTTAGTCCAGTAAAAACTTCTGAATCATTGGGAAGTTTGTATCTACGCCCCTCATCCAGTCCTCGTGAAGGACGAGTAATGATGTGTTTTTTAGTGAGACAGGAAAAAAATAGATGACTAAACACTGTAGCTCAGTCCCTCAGGTTAGCTTGTATCCAGTACATCCATTCCTCTTTCCATGCAGTAAATCAACTTGGGTAGAATCCTTGCCTCATAAAGGCAAATATGAAAGTCAGCCATTATCTCTGTCTCTCTGGTTCGTTCTTTCTCTCTCTCTCTTGTCTTTTCTCTCTCTCTTTCTCTCTCTCTCTCTCACACACACACACATACACACATTTCCCTTGAGTTTGAAGAATAGATGCAAGTTAACATTTCTACTGGTCTCAGACACAAGACTTTTATTCTCTATCTCAGCTTTATTTGTGTAAATTTCTCAATTTACACAAATTGGTACAAAGTAAAACTGTGCTTGTCAGCATTAAAAAAGGGACTACTTTTATAACTATAGGTTTATTAATTTATAGGGATGGCACAAAAAGAAAATAAAGTATTATCACAACAGCTGAATTATGTAAGAACACACAAGTTTTATCGTGAAATGTTTAGTCCAAAGAAACAGCAATAGGAAGGCCAGTCTGAGAAATGAGTTGATATTCGTGTGCCAGGCCCATCAAAACTGGAATGTGCCATGAATTGAGTCTATATTTTAAGCCTGATATACCACTGCCTTTTTCTTCCCTGATTCATATCAGAACTGTGGCGATTTTGCCCTTGACATGATCTAATAGGTACTCTTTAAATCTGTGAAATAAAAGTTACAATCCTGGCCACATGGCCTTAGTCAAGTAAACAATGAGCTGACTGACTATAAATAGTAATTTGTGTCTCTTGGTGTATAATTCATTTATTTCATGCAAATGCTCATATTAACAACAGTTTAGAAATTATTTTATTTTAAATAGTATAAAGCATTGTCAAGAATTGTAAAGGTGCTGTAACATTTTACCTTTCCACCCATTATTAAGTGGCTATAAAAGGTGCTCAACTGTCAGACTCCAAATAGCTTCAAAAGGCCAAAAATACAGATTATACTTAAGAACCAGAATCATGGGGCTAATGTTGACTTAGACTGGAACAGCAAATGCATAGCCTAAAGACTTTTTTGTTTGCGGGGGGGGAGGAAGTGGGCGGGAGGAGTTTTGCTCTTGTCGCCCAGGCTGAAGTGTAATGGCATGATCTTGGCTCACCACAAACTCCAGCTCCCAGGTTCAAGCAATTCTCCTGCCTCAGCCTCCCAAGTAGCTGGGATTGCAGGCATGCACCACCATGCCTGGCTAATTTTGTAATTTCTTAGTAGAGACAGGGTTTCTCCATGTTGGTCAGGCTGGTCTCAAACTCCTGACCCCAGGTGATCTGCCCGCCTTGGCCTCCCAAAATGCTGGGATTATGAGGCATGAGCCACCGTGCCGGGCCTAGCCAGAAAACTTTTAACAGTAGTTAGGCATCAGTGATATCCCCAAAGCAGTAAAAGACAGAGGTAACCAATCTGCCAGGAGTGGCAAGGGCCGTGACCTGAGTTATGTGACTTTTCCCATAGTAAGACACATAGTTCCACTTTTCGTAGGAGTCACAATTTAGAATGCAGTGACAGCCTTAGTATCAGATACATAGATTCCTTTACCTTGTGCCCAGCCAGTGATGGTGGATATGTTGCCATAGCAGTTACGATGATGCATCGGGAGGCATTGGTGACACTCTGGACCATGCAAGCTTAATAATGAGCCCAATTTCATCTGGACTCATTAGAGAACAGACTCTTAACTGTAAGTATTCACGGGATTGACTCAGAATTCAATCAGAAGCCACAATCTTTTCTATAGTTTGTGACCACAAAGAGGTGTGTCATTAATCTCCCAGTCTGTAGTTTTCTAAGTGGCAAGCCAAACAGCTAGACTGTTGGCAATAGCCTGTCTGTAAAATTCCACAAGGGAAGCAAGGGGAATACTGTCTACAGCCATGGAAGTGGCCGTGAGTTCTGCCCACTGAGCAGAGTAACCATGTCCATTTCATTTCTGCTGGCATTCTCTTTTAACACGTGCAGCAGTCCCTGAAAACCATCAGCTCCTGGCCTAGCTCAACCATCAGCAAACCAAACCCAGACCCAGGCTTTTTGGGTCCTTCTGTAAATTGAAGCCCCATTCACCCAGCAGCTTTGCTTTAGTAGGTAGAGCGGGAGATAAAGTTTACACCAATAAGACAGCTGATACTTTGTTTTTTAATGCCAGGATATCACCGTGGTCAAGTGGGCTGCATTTGGAGTATTCCATTTCGCTTTGATATGTAAAGCTTGTTGATCTCCTTTTACTTTGTTTTTTTTTTTTAGATGGAGTCTCTCTCTGTTGCCCACACCAGAGTGCAGTGGCACAATCTCAGCTCACTAAAACCTCCACCTCCTGGGTTCAAATGATTCTCCTGCCTCAGACTCCTGAGTACTTTTATTTCGCACTTTTCAGGATGCATGTGTCTGGCTGTGAAGAACCCAAAAACCGATTAACAGTGTCAATAAATAAGTTGAAGTGCCATGTGTAAGGATTTCCAGATGAAGACTGCCTTACAGAAATTGGTTAAGAATATTTTCTAGAAGAAAACACAGTAAGGGAATGGGGAAAGTTGAAGATGCCAAACAAAGGTAAATCTTCAGGTAAATGTGTAGCCTCTGCATAATCTCGTAAGCGGGCTGTGGAGTATTAATTATATCTCAATGGTGGCTGCAATTCAAGGCAAGATGACAAGATTTCATATTCTCACAGCAGTTATTGGCCAAGGACGTCATAGTTGGAAGAGTGGGAATGGGAAGAAAGCAGACATACATTTCCAGACATTTCTGGTTGTCTACACACAGAGAGAGATTGACTTCAGTAGCCTAAGGCAGTTCTCCACAGAGAATTCCAGGTATGGGCCCCGGGAAGCACAGGCTGGGAGAGATGCACAGAATTGATACACAAGATCTGTGTTTGCTGCAGTCTATGATTTTCAAAGACTAGATCCAGTTATACCTCCCAGTGATTTCCTCTATCCAAGAATGCCTTTTTCTAGATTGTGGCTGGTCAAAATTACTGGGACAAAACTTAACAAGTAAAAAGTGAGTGAAAAGAGCTACTGAACCTGCATTCCTAGCTGACATTCTTCATTTTCCTCCTCTATCACCCCATTTTCTTCTCTTGCAGTTAATGCATCTACTTCTCTAGGTAAGTTGATTGGTTAAGTGATCCAGTCATCACTAAGGAATCTGAGCTCCTAGTTGCTCTAATTGTCTTGGAGAATCCACCGAATTTGGAACATATTCCTCCCTGCTCCAAATTATGTAGCAGTGGCAACACTACCTCATTTTGAACAAATCCACTACCGATTCAAGTATGCAGCACCCTTTATTTGCTTTCTGGTCTCTCACTATGATGAGCATAAGTGAGCAGGCTGCAGCTGTAGCTTTATGTTTAGTGGGGCACTTTATCTCCCTTGGGAGAATTATTTACTTCTAGGAACCACAACTTCTAAACTCACCAAACCTAAAGCTGCAAGGAATGGGAAGCAGTATTTCCTCAACTATTTTATCGGAAAGGATTGAGAAGAAATTTACTTCTATCTTCACCCTTTGTTTCTGGCACTTTGTGATGGCTGCTGGCCTCAGGCACATATCCCCAAAGAAAAGTCAAACATTCAAGGACCCCATCTTCAAGCTACAGGCATAGTCCAACCTCTAAGAGGGTAGTCCAGTGTTCTGTCACACCAGCAGCTACTGGATGATGCAGTAGCAGGACTATCAGTAGATTCCATGGTAGTATTCTCATTAATGCACCTCTTTTTACCATAAAGTGGTTTTCTTGTACTGTAGTGATGTTATTTAAGATATTGTGTCAATAAAAGACACATTTATTAAACACTTGGAGAGTGGTACTTGCTGAAGTGCTCCAGGTAGAAATCGAAAAATTAATCCTAGAATAGTTGTCAGTCTCCATCAGAATGAATTGCTGCACTTTTAAGCAGAATGGGATCAGCATAATAAACTTTGCACAAAGTTATGTTTTCTTCCTCTCTGTCATCTGGTCATAGGAAGACCCTCATGAAGCCATAGGCATAAGATGAGGAAGATGTGGCAGCATTGCCAAAGCAGAACTTGCACTGGGACAAGTTATACAGGTGAAGAGTAATTTATATAAGGCTGTTGCAGTAGGGGTGAGGAACCAGGACTCAGCCTGAGCTGAACTCCGTTGAAACAAAAGCAGGTGGATTTTTAAGCACTGAAGTGTGAGGGAGAACACAGGCTATCTACATTTGCTAATCAGCTTTGCCAAAGGAAAGGTAACCTTTCTCTTATCTTTGTGAAAGGAATAGTTTCACAACTTGGAGCAAAGGACTTGTAGCAGTTAATCTCCTACCTCCCCAAAGAAATTTAGAGAGAGTGATGCTATCTCCCTTGATGATTTCTTTTCAATGAGATGGATCCTGGGTCCTTGAGGAAGACATTCCTTGATTGTAAAACTGGCAAGAGGCTTTTAAAATGATTTATATCTCAAAAGGGCAGAGAAAAAATTTACAATGACAAGTTCTATAAAGTAAATGCTCTAAGAAAGGGGAAGGGGGGAGTTCCTGTGGTTAGACCATCTGGATTCTATAAGGATCTGCGTGAAAAGGAGGTCATGGGCCTAGAGGCAGGAAGAAAATTGTCTGAAGTTTAGTTAAACTGATGGATATATTAAATCTGTCTTACTCCTTACTAAAGGGGCAGATGACATGTGTGTTCAGATTACTTGTGGCCTCAGAATTGGCTCATACCCAGTCCTACTTGTATTGTTTCTATGGTGGAATGGATAGCTGCTATGCCTGCCCAAACTTATGAGGTGGTGGGCCTGGCAGCATCCAGCTCATGAGAGGCTCATAGACACCTGTTTAATCACCTCCAGAATCCAGAAACATGCCAGAGTGGTGTTTCTGAGTGGTTTTCAGCAACCCTTTGCTGAAGAGGTCCTTACTCTTGAGCCTTAAGAAGCTTATCTGTGACTTTTCTCTTAGGGTTTGCCATGGTCTCAGTATATGAAGTAGACACGAAATTATCTACTTCATATACTTTCAGCACCATGAGATTGTGCAGACAATATGTTCCAAGTGGCAGTGTTATTTGTACCACAGCCACAGTTCAGAACAGAGCCCTTTTTTGTTCCAAGCCTTACTCAACAGTGACAGCCTTTGAAGGCACCTGGTAATAAGTTGTAGCAGTGTTCTCAAAGGTTATGCTACTTAAATATATGCTACCGAAAAGAACTAAAATGAAGCATTTTTTTTAGTCATATGGTATGAAATACTTTATTATTTTCCTGGAGTGGATGCCTGTGCGTGTTCTAGATGCCTGGATTCCCCAAATCTTCACAGATGTACTAGGCCCTTCATCTCTATAGGATCCCTGCAACACTCTTTATTGCATGATTATTATCAGGGCATCCATAATTCTTGTTCCATCTTTCTTATCATGTTTGATTTAATATGATAATAATCAACGTAGAATACAAAATCATGGGGAAGCTCCATGGGTAGAGGAATGAACCTGAACTTGCACTAAAATCAGTGAAAATGCCAATCAAGAGACTGACATTTAGCAGCCATATTTCTAAGTTTACTTGTGTAAGAACATGTCTTGCAGAGAGGTTCAAGATGGCTGCCTAGATGCACCTGGCTGTCCTTCCTCCACAATAAAAGGACCAAAACCACAAGTAGATTGATTGGAACATCTAAGAGAGAACACGTTAATTCAGCAGGAAAGTGGCCAGGAACCTCTGAGGCACTGAAGGAGAAACTGGTCAGGGATCATCTTGGAGCCAAGAGGAGCTCCCCATTGCAAGAAAACAGATAAGCAAGAGAACCCGGAGGCCCACACTCCCACCATGAAATCCTGTACTCCTAGCCAAATTTACTGTATATTTCAAAATAAATAAAAGAGAAGAGTTGAAATGTTCCCAACATAATACTCAATGGTAGATACACTGAATACTCTGATTTGATCATTATACATTGTAGACATGTATCAAAATATCACATATATCCCATAAATATGTACAATTATTATGTATCAATAAAAAAGAAAAAAGCATACAAATTATGTTCTAAAACATCTAAAAATCAATGATCCTTCAAAGTATTTTGCAACAGGCAAGTTAATACATACAGTAATGTGTTTTATGTGCAAACTAGTTCTGTTCTTCCTTAGACTGTGGTATTGAAAGGAATGCATTTGCCAGATCAATAATTGCATCACATACACTAGAGGTTGTCGTGTTTTGTCCTAGTAAAGACAATATAGTTAACAGAACATCTACCATTGAGTCCTCCACTTGGCTGTTTGCAGTAGTCCACTATTCTCTATGATGATCACTCTGGTTTTTTGCACAGTCATATCGGTTGATTAAATGGTGACATAATGGGAAACACCCCCTCATTTTTAAAATTTTCGAGGGCTGCACTAACCTCTGCCACTCTACAAGGGAAAATGTACTGCTTCAGACTTTCCATTTTTGTGTAGTTGAAGCAAAACCATTTCTAGGGTTTTCATTGTTCTTACCTTCTATAATAGTTTTTACTGTGCACAACAACAATAACAAAATGTGCAGATTGTGTCAGTTGCTAATTATTTCAACCTGAATATCTTTCTGAGAATTATGAAATAGCATAGCATCTGATGAATTTGCAACTCAATCCACTGTGAATTGAATTTAATCTAAGATTCCATCCGTCACCTGATTTGGATACACTTTTACCCTAATAGGGAAGCTATAATGGTGGTTTAGATCTCTTGAGTATTACAATTAATTCAGTTTACAGGTCCTTGGATCGTTGGCCATAGACCGAGGAGAATCACATTTTTGTACATTTGCTAAGGGATCTCAGATAATTTCTTCAGGGGGACCCAGATTCAACCCATACAACTTCCACAAAGATGTGTTATGGGTCTTCAGATGGGCTCAGGTTTCGACACAGGACAGAGATTATTTTATTTCACTGGTGGCTGACCTTGCTCCTCCATTAATGTATCTTTTGTTTATCTTTATCCATTTCCAAATCTATATCTATAAATACTCACATCTGCATAAATATGCATATAAATGTGATCCGGCCACATATGCAGCTTTTAATCCTCATGTGTTTTAAATATATACTATTATTATTAAAACATACTTTACACTTTTTAAATGCTATATTAAAAATATACTCCCATTACAGAGCCAAACTGTACCAATTGAACATATGGGTTAACGTGCTGAATCTGAAGGGAGATATCCTGCATTTGAACATGGCTCTGCTACTTACTAGATTGGGCAAGTCACTTACTACCTATGTCGTCTAGTTTCCTTAGCAGAAAAAAAAAAAGCATTAATAATAATATATACCTCATAGGATTAATATATTAGCAAGTTCATAAATGAAAAACACTTAAAGTAATGCCCATAATGCTGAATGCTGTAAGATTTAGCTAATTCCATTTATTTTTGGATTTTAATAATCTACTCTTACTCATCACTACATAGTGAACACAATTACGCAAAAATCGTTGTTGAAATACCTGATTCCTTCTTTAGGATACACTTATAAACGTCATTCCTACCTATTCTACCTTAAAAAATAGATTCCATTAAAAGATTTATTTAGGCCTAAATGAGGTTATTTAGGCCTAAATGAGGTTATTTATGCTAAGAACTATTAAAGTATTATTACAAATAAATATGCTTTCAGAGCTGATAGGCCCACCTCAAGTTCTCTCTTACTTTTCATGAGTTTACTTAAAACAAATGAGCATTTTATAGAGGAGAAATTTTGACTATCAAAATATGTATTAAGTATTTCATTTTCAATTTTTTAAATGCAGGTATGCTCTCACAATTTGAAAGGTGAATCAACCTACTGAGCAAATGTATGAAAACATTTCTGTCTCTGTCTCTTTCTCACACACACACACATACACACACACACACACACACACATACACACACACACACTCTCTTAATGCTTAGTTGCATTTCCAAAGTATCAAACCAGGTTTTCATATGATTTCAGTCAAGGAACATTCAAATACTCTATACTCAAATGAAAACACCACCTGCTAATTTAAAAATTGAGACTGATAAATGCCAGCACAGGCTATTCTGAGTTTTATTTTCATAGGCTTTCTAAAAGTAAGCTTAGAATTTCTAAAATGCGTAATGTTAAATTTGCTTGATTTGAATTTAATCATGTTTATTGTGAGAATTATACACATACATGTATATATATTTCTATGGGTTTATACACTTAAAAAATTCAAACTTTGAGCTGTCTCACAAGTAAAAAGTAAAGTACTCAAAAATGCCAACGAAATATTAAAGTGTAGATTAAATCAACTATTATACTTAAATAATGGAAGTTATAAGAATGGAATAAAAATACAGAGAATAAATACTATTGAAAATGAAGAGGAGAGCAAAACATTATAGGGCTGAAGATATAGATTAATCAATATACTGTAAGCCACGTGCAAAAAGATAGTAAAACAAGCAAAATAAAAAAAGTTTAACAACTTTGAGTATTATAATAAATCTAGATTCTACACTTTGTTTTTCCTCACTCTTGATGTTAAGAGACCTAATACTACTTCAGGTTGTCTGAAATATAATACACTGACTTAGGACATCTACATGCACTATTACGCTGGCAAATATTCCTAGCAAAAATTGGGGAAATATGGTTGATATGCAATCATTTTCTATGAAGCTTATATTCAAAAGTAGATAATTTATTGTAGTCCCAGCTACTCGGAGAGGCTGAGGCAGGAGAATGGCGTGAACTCGGGAGGCGGAGCTTGCAGTGAGCCGAGATTGCGCCACTGCACTCCAGCCTGGGTGACAGAGCGAGACTCCGTCTCAAAAAAAAAAAAAAAAAAAAAGTAGATAATTTATTATATATGTGACAGAATCTGCTTTTCAATTCTAAAACACATAATTTCAGTCAAGAAAAATTTAGTTCTCTCCAGAATTTGATTGTTGGATTCTATAATCTTGGAATTAAAGGTAAATAATATACAAATAAATTAAAATATGTTAATGTTGTATTAGCAGCTATTTTCAACTATTATCAATATGTGAATATGCTGCACGCAGCCAGTTGTCTTTTTTTTTTTTTTTTTTTGAGACGGAGTAGCCAGTTGTCTTGTAAGGCTGTGTTCACCATCAATAACACATCCATGCTTTGCTAATGCTTGACCTCAGGCTCTCACATCAGGAAAAGGACAGTGTTCCTGTCGCCACCCACCCATTTCCTCCACTTCCAACATGGGGCTCTGACAAAGTTACAGCAAGAAACATTTTTGCCAAGATGCTTGTGCATTCTTAAGTTCTGGTAGAAGGAACAGACATTAAAAGCTTTTATAATTCAAGTAGTTATTTTGTACCTTCTCCTATTTAGAATTCTCATTTAGGAGATTTTCTGTTTGAAAGTCAAAAGTTGAAACTAGAGTGAACTGAGGCATGAGAACAAGCTTCAGCTGGACATCAGAGGTCTTCTTCAAGTCTAAACAAAAGTTGTTCAGGAAAGCCAAGAATAACCCATCCACGATCGCACAAGCGGACTGCATAAGGACTAGAGTGAAAGCACAAATAGTGGAAAAAAAAAAAAGAATTTTAAAACAGTGTGTCCTCTATTTATATTTCCTTCAGGACACTATCTGAGGTAGGAGAAGCCTCAGTAAGTAGCAGGATAAGATTTAAGGATTTGGAGGTCATTATTCTGCAGAGAACTGGCTCATTTGGCGCCTACTCTTTCAGAGTGCAGAATTAAGATACTGTTATCTTGACAGATTTCACACAATGACCTTCATGACCTTCAAGGCAACAAGCACATTCCTAACAGTATTCTTAGTGGATATATAAAAATGGATTGAGAAATAAATTTATGGAGAATATAAGTTTTTATGATGTTGCAAAATTTATATTATAAAATTTCCTGTGTAGAGTTTGCTTTTGTTATTCATGCATATGTTTGGTATTGTGTTTCTGAAAGAACTATATATTTATATTTTACATTTCAAATATCCAACCAAAGTTTTTTCTTCATCACTTACAACTGCCACAGAGACTACTGAATATATCACAATTCTAGGAAGAAGTAAGGTGCTTTAAGTACATAATTATTATGTTAGCAAACAACGGGAAAGGAAGCAAAAGGGGAGAACAATTTTAGAAAAGGGGCCTCAACTTCACAATGTAGCTCTGTAGCATTTCTATTGCTACTGAATTGTCGCTGCTAAAGTGTAGAGAGAAAATAGATAAAGGCACTTTATTGCTTTTTGAAATTTGGAAAGGAAAAAAAAATCAGTATCTTAAATAAAGATTTCAATTCCTGACCTCACTAGCCTAGTCTGCAATTGAACCAAAGTCATTAATTTTTACCCTCAAGTAAATGAGGATTCAGAATTTTAGCTCTGCATGCAAAAGCTCAATAAAATGGGCCATGGCAGTAGAGTAGAACCACTACATATGCAAATTCAGGGCACATTAGAAATGGATTTCATTTCACAATGTCATCTAAGTCACTGTAATAGGAAACTACCATGTTTTTCCCTTTACGAAATCACATTTTAAGCATTCTATGCTGAACTTTAGAAGAAGTTTTTGTTACCTAAGCTGTTTGGTATTTGAGAATTTGGATTTTTTTTTTTTTTTTGCCTTCCAAATAAATTTCTTTACCTCTGATGAACATTCTTCTTTTTTTTAATTTTTTGCTTGTTTGTTTTTTTGTTTGTTTGTTTTTTTGAGACAGAGCTTTCGCTCTTGTTGTCCAGGCTGGTGCAATGGTGCTATCTCGGCTCACAGCAACCCTGCCTCCCATGTTCAAGCGATTCTCCTGCCTCAGCTTCCTGAGTAGCTGGGATTACAGGCATGTGCCACCACGCCCAGCTAATTCTGTGTTTTTAGTAAAGTCAGCGTCTCTCCATGTTGGTCAGGCTGGTCTCAAACTCCCGACCTCAGGTGATCCACCTGCCTCGACCTCCCAAAGTGCCAGGATTACATACATGAGCCACTGCACCCAGCCTAATGAACTTCTTAATACCTATTTGTGTTAGTCCAGTTTGCATTGCTATGAAGGAATACCTGAGACTGGGTAATTTACAAAGAAAAGAGATTTATTTGGTTAATGGTTATGTAGGCTGTGCAAATGTGCCTCCAACATCTTGTTGCTTCTGGTGAGGCCTTAGGAAGCTTTTACTCATGGCGAGAGGTTAAGGGGGAGCAGATGTGTCACATGGTGAGGGAGAGGAGAGGGTGCCAGGCTCCTTTTAACAGCCGGCTCTTGAGTGAACTAATATAGCGAGAAGTCACTCATCACCAGGAGGATGGCAGCAAGCCACTCATGAGAGATCCACCTTCATGACCACAACACCTTCCAGTAGGCCCCACATCCAACAATGAAGATCACATTTCAACATGAGATTGGAGGGACAGATGTCCAAACCATACCACTATTGCCGACTCTTTAAGTATACACTTGTCAGTAAATCACAAGTGAGTGGTCACTATCCTAACAAGGACAAGCTATTCAATTTTTTTCTTTCTGTTTTCAAGTTAATATGCTTCTATATGTGTGCACTCTCTCTCTCAAATGTGGCATCCACAGTTAGTCAATTAAATATTTTCTTAGTAGGAAAAAATTATATTCTTATGAGATATTCCAGCATCTGCCATCGCAATACCTCTCGTGAGTAATTTCTTCTTCTATAATCGCACTCCTCTGGCACAGTCTGAACTGCAGCATGCTGTGAAAATGACCTGACTCTCCAAACCTGACAGTCCGTCCTATGATTCTTTAGAATTCCTTTTGCTGCTATGTTCAGGATCTGTCTATTTTAAATTAAAATAGCATTTTCTGTTTTATGCTGAGAACTGTGAGGTAACTGGGCCCCTTAACAGGAATCCAGTTTATTCCAGAATATTTCTAAAGATACTTGGCAATATCAGTGGCTGCTTGCATTCCATGCCCAGCTCAAGAAAATGCTGAAGGGGAAAAACTGCTACCCCTTGCACAATGGTGTTCAGTCACAGATGTGGAGGTCTTTGTCACCAGTCGTGTATGGAGTTACAAGGCAAGGGAACCAGGTATGTGAGTCTTGCTTTCTATTTCTGTTCCTCATTTACCTGAAGTTTCCTGGAAGAACACTATCCAATCTCTCACTTCTTAGTATGTATTCACATTTTACCCTACAACTTAATGCATTTTGTAAACTTTAGCAACAATACACCCAATTTTACTAGGCTGATATGAGAAAAACATTATTCATAGATTTATAGCACATATCTGTAGTCACAAGAATTCTGAGAAACAAAATCCAACTATGCTAAAAGTATAACAGATATGATCATGGTGACTCTACTTGAATAATCCAGATTTGAAGACTTATTTTTAAAATTTCTACCATCAGGCCGGGCGCGGTGGCTCACGCTTGTAATCCCAGCACTCTGGGAGGCCGAGGCAGGCGGATCACGAGGTCAGGAGATAGAGACCACGGTGAAACCCGTCTCTACTAAAAATACAAAAAATTAGCCGGGCGTGGTGGCGGGCGCCTGTAGTCCCAGCTACTCGGAGAGGCTGAGGCAGGAGAATGGCGTGAACCCGGGAGGCGGAGCTTGCAGTGAGCCGAGATCGCGCCACTGCACTCCAGCCTGGGTGAAAGGAAAGCCTTGTTCAAAAAAAAAAAAAAAAAAAAAAAAAAAAAATTTCTACCATCAAAGTAATGATTTAATGTTATTTTCAGTAATTTTGAACAATACCCAAGGAACATCCAAATATATATATATCAGTACAACACTATCTTCCCCAAATACTAGTTTCTTAATAATATTCCTAATACACAACTCTCTTCAAGATGTTTTTATAGCAGAACAGTCATAATATCTTAACCTTCAGAAAAAAAGAAACTTTCCACTGTATTCTCTAGATTTCCGTTTTATAATTTCTTATTTATTGTTTTTATTTACTGTTCTTATTTTAATTTACTAATTTAGTCACTCACTGTCATATTCTTTTAAGCTACTTTTTCGCATAAAGCTTCCAAGTTCTCTCATTCAGTCATCTGGAAAACCAGAAACCCACATGCACAATAAATATTATTCACTCTCATGACCCATTTCAAAAATGATACGGTCTAACATTGATGATTTAATTTAACTTTTATTCGACAAAAAAAACCAGCTAATTTTTCTCTTTTAGATGAGGCGGAGCACTGAGAGAAATGGCATAGATTTAAATATGACATCATCATGTACAAAGATCTTAAGTGTAGATTAATTTACAAGAGGGACACATCCACATAACTACACCCAGATCAAGATACAGAGCACTGAAATCTTCCAGATACCTCTCACTCTGACATCTCCTAGTTAAAATAAAACATGCCTACTAAGTTACTCAGTATTTTTACTTTTATCAGTGTTGATTAATTTTGCTAGTTTTTGAAACTTATATAAGTAGGGCCAAAGTATATACTTTTACGTGTCTGACTTATCTCATTCCACATGATGTCTATGATATTTATCCATGCTGTTGTGTGTACCTGGAGTGCAACTGTTTTTATTGCTTTTTAGTATTCTATTGCTGAATACCCAATGTATGAATACATTCTACTGGGATTAAAATTTGGTGGGTTTCCTGTTTTACTTATTAGAAATAATGCTGCTATGAACATTCTTATTTATTCCTTTTGGTGCCATGCTGTATAGACATATTCATACTGAGGATACACACAGGTGTGAAATTATACAGTCAGAGTCTATACTTGTCTTCACCTTAGTCCCTACTATAAAGTTTATACAATAAACAATTTCTAAAGTGATTATAGAAAATTATAATCCTGCAACAGGATGTAATTTGAAATTTCTTCACATTACCATCAACCTTTGGTATTAAAATTTATTTTGGTGTTGAATAGTAATTTAAATTTAAATTTGCATTTCCCAATAATTAAATGAGTTAAGGATGTTTACATATACTTGTTAGCCACTTGTATATCCTGCCTGGCAAAGTGCCCTCTAAAGCTGTTCATTTTTATGATGAGAACACATATTTGTGTCTAGAACATATTCTTGGATTTACTTTTGTCTATGGTGTGAGAGAGGTTTCACATTTTATGATTTTTCTATTTGGATATTGTGGAGGACCCTGTGATGCACTACCAGAGTCCCCTTAAGGCAGTGAAAAATTCAGTTCATCAGCTACTAAAAGTGTTGCCTAAAGATGACCTTTGTTGCCAGCCACTCAGCAGATCCTGTCAGCTGTAAAAAATGGCGCTGTCCAATGTCCTGCTTTTCTGTCTCCCTCCCTCCCTCTTCCCCTCCCTCCTCCCTTCCTCCTTCCCTTGGATTTCCTTCCTTCCTCTCTTTCTTTCTTCCTTCCTTCCTGCCTGACTACCTTCCTTCCTTCCAATAACCTATCAACACTGAGATATGAAAGTATGATTCCTTATCCAGAATTCTGGGTGATTCTGTAAAGCCATCCTATGGGGTTGGGGGAGTCCTTCATTGGAATCGCATTTTGGTTACGCTTTTCTGTGTGTTCAACCACGCTTTCTTCCTCTCTCTTTCATAAAGAAATCATGAGATATATTGCATTAGCAAAAATACTTTGTAGCATCTTTTTTTTATTTCTAAATTTCTTTAAGATGTATACTGACACATTTATTTAATTCATAATATTGGCAACTTTTAACTTCTAATTTGCTTTTGTAATTGATACATTTGCTTAAATGAGAGATATATCTGCTTTCTTCATCTTTTCCAAGATTGAACTTTTTGTTTAATCAAAATTTTTCTAAATGTACACCTGTTTAAGAATTTCTACTGTTTAATATGTTTTTTCTTCACAGTGTTTTTTCCAGCATCTTGAAATTGATAATTAGATTATTTATTCTTTAGCATTTCTTCTGTTATTTATGTGCATTTTCTACCATAAAATTGCTTTAGTTTAATCACATAAATATTATGCTGTATTTTTATTATAATTCACTTTTTTTTTTTTCTAATTTTATTTGTAACTTTTACTTCCACCCATGAGTCATTTGGAAACATATTGAAATTTAGAAAGATTTGTTCATATTTGCCATTCTTTTTTTAGTTAAATTATAGCTTAATTTGTAAACATTTGGGGGTTTATAATTATTTTATTTATTATAGTTATTATTTTATTTATAGTTATTTTATTAGTTAAAAAATAATAAAATGTCATAAAAACTTTTTATGTAATATGACAACTATATGAATCATGTTGTTTAAATCTTTATACTCTTACTGATTGATTCCTCTTTATCCATCAAATCCTGAGACATGTGTTAAAAGCTCCACTATGATTTTTGGATTTGACTATTGTCTTAGTACTTTTTTGCCTTTCAATTTAGATACTCATAATAATTGTACATATTTGTGGAATACAGAGTGATATTTTGATATGTGTATACAATGTGTAATGATCAAATAAGGGTAATTAGCATATTCATAACCTCAAACATTTATCATTCTTCGTATTGCCAACATTTGAAGTCTTCTCTTCCAGCTTTTTGAAAATATATAATAAATTATTATATATTTATTATATAAAATAATAATAAAGCACCAGAACTCATTGCCCCTCTCTGTCTATAATATTGTATACATTAACAAAACTCTTCCCCATCCCCTCCTCTCCTCTACCCTTCCCAGGCTCTAAAAACACTATCTACTTTGCATGAACTCAAATTTTTGGCTTTGGCATGTGAGTGAGAATGTGCAAAGTTTGTCTTTCTGGGCCAGACTTAGTTTAACATAATGTCCTCCAGGCTCATCCATGTTGCCATGAATAGCAACAGTTCATTCTTTCTTAGGTTGAATAGTATTCCAGTGTCTGTGTGTGTGTGTGTGTGTGTGTGTGTGTAGTGTATATATATATGTGTATATATATGGTATTTATGTATAATGTGTATATATACATTAGATACACATTAGAATACTATGTGTGTATGTATATATACTATAAGAAATATATATTTATATATAATAGATATATAAAATCTCCTTTGTTGATGGAAGTTTAGATTGATCCCTCTTTTTAGTTATTGTCAGTAGTGCTGCAGTAAACATGGGTAGAAGTATCCCTTTGATATACTGATTTCCTTTCCTTTGGATAAATACTCAGTAGTGGGCATTGTACAGTAGTTATATTTTTAGTTTTCTGAGAAAAATCCATGCTATTTTTCATAATGTACTAATTTACATTCTGACCAACAGCTTAAGAATTCCCTTTGGTTTGAATACTTGCCAACATTGGGGCTCAGAAACTGATACCCCAAAATATGGTACTTTGCTATCTTGAACTGAAGAAGCCACAAAGTCTCTCTGACCTTCTCCCCCAATGCGAATGTTTCAGTCCTCTCTCTCTCAACATAAGATGTTAATATTTGAAGTTCCCTAATCTGTCTTAAGTCTGCACCCCGCAAAGAAGAAAACAACTATCTCTAATCTCTTCCCTGAGTTTTCATTCACTGAAATCATATTGCAGGAAAAAGATTGAAGTCTGTCAAGGCACATCAACAGATTTTTTCACAAAGTGTTGTCTGCACTGAGGGTCCAACAGACTTTGTTTGAAGCCATTGTTATGTTCTTCAAGTTCATTGAACTTCCCTAGAAATCATTTACTACCCCGTCTGAAGCCATTGTTATGTTCTTCAAGTTCATTGAACTTCCCTAGAAATCATTTACTACCCCCCTAAAATCATCCACATTTTCCTATCTCCCTTTCTCCTGAGAATTAAGATAGATAAACATCTTCAATCCATTGGGATTTTTGGTAATCACTTTTTGGTTTTCTTCCATGCAAGCTAATAAATTTGTGAGTTATTTCTCCTATTAATCTCCCTTTAGTGAGTTGATTATTAAGTGAAACTTCTGAGAGTGAAGGCGGAGTTTTCCCTTAGTCCCTAAAACATCATTTGTAATATGTTGGGTTTATTTTCTTTTTTTTTTGAGATGGAGTCTCACTCTGTTGCCCAGGCGGTAGTGCAGTGGCGCGATCTCGGCTCACTGCAAGCTCCGCCTCCCAGGTTCACGCCATTCTCCTGCCTCAGCCTCTCCGAGTAGCTGGGACTATAGGCGCCCACCACCTCGCCTGGCTAATTTTTTGTATTTTTAGTAGAGACGGGGTTTCATCGTGGTCTCGATCTCCTGACCTCGTGATCCGCCCGCCTCGGCCTCCCGAAGTGCTGGGATCACAAGCGTGAGCCACCGCGCCCGGCCATATGTGGGTTTTTTGATAATAGCCAGTCTAATTGAAGTGAGATGATATCTCATTGAGGTTTTGATTTGCTTTGTCTTTATCCTTAGTGATGCTGAGCATGTTTCATATACCTGTTAGTCATTTGTATGTCTTCTTTTGAAAAATATCTATTCCGATCCTTTGCCTCCTTTTTAATGAGATTGTCTTTTGCATGTTCAGTTTGCAAATATTTTCTCCCCTCCTACAGGTTGTCCCTTCACTTTCTTGATTGTTTATTTTGCTGTGCATAAGCTTTTTACTTTAACTTAGACCTATTTGTCTATTTTATTATTGTTGGCTGTGCTTTTGAATTCATAAAATCTTTGCCTAGAGTGATGTCCTGAAGCATTCATTGTCTTTAAGTTTTCCTCTAGTAGTTTTATAGTTTCAGGTCTTATGGTTAAGTCTTTAATCTATTTGGAGTTGATTATTGTATATGGTGACAGGTAGGGTCTAGTTTCATTTATCTCCATATGAATATTTAGTTTTACCAACACCATTTATTGAAGGAGGTGGCCTTTCCCTAATGTATATTCTTGGTATTTTTGTTGAAAGTCAGTTGGCTGTAAATACATTGATTTATTTCTTAGTTCTCTATTCTTTTCCATTGGTTTATGCGTCTATTTTTTATACCAGGACTATGCTAATTTGGTTACCGTAGTTTTGAACTATATTTTAAAGTGAGATAGTGTGACACCGCCAACTTTGTTCTTTTTAGTTCAATATTGCTTTGGCTATTTGGATTCTATATGAATTTTAAGATTGTTTTAAGACTGTTTTTTCTATTTCTGTGAAAAATATCATTGCTATTTTTATAGGCCTTGAATTTAATCTGTAGATTTCTATGGGTTGTATATTCACTTTCAAAATATTAATTTTTCTAATCCAAGAGTATGAGATGTCTTTTCATTTGTTTGTGTCCTCTTCAAGTTCTATCATCATTATTTCATCGTTTTCATTGCAAAGGCTTTTTATTTACTTGGTTAAACTTATTCCTAGGTATGTTTTTATAGCTACTGTAAATTGGATTACTTTTTTTATTTCTTTTTTGACTACTTTGTTATTGGAGTATAGAATTGCCACTGATTTTTGTAAGTTAGTTATTTATCCTGCAAGTTTATTGAATCTGTTCATAAGTTCTGGGAAGTTTTTCTTTTTTTTTTTTTTTCCTGGTGTCTTTGGGTTTTACTATATTCAAGATCATGCTGTCTGCAAAGAGGGACAGTTTGATATTCTTTTTTGCATTATGGATTCACTTTATTTCTTTCTCTTGCCTTATTGCTCTGCCTAAGATTTCCAGTACTATGTTTTAAAAGAGTGGTGAAAGGGGACATCATTGTCTTATTTCATTTGTTAGAGGAAAGACCTTCAGCTCTTTCCTATTCAGTATATTAGCTGTGGGTTTGTCATATGTGGGCTTTATTACATCAAAGTATGTTCCTTCTATACCTAATTTGTTGAGAATTTTTATTATAAAGGGACATCAAAGTATATCAAATGCTTTTTCTGAATCATTTTTCTTGCAGAAAAAAATGTTTTTCTACATTTCATACAGTTTCTGTTCTTCATAAAAATGATATGATGTATTATATTTATTGTTTTGCATATGTTGAAGCAACTTTGTATTCCTGTACAAATCCTACTTGATCATGTTGTATAATCATTTTGATGTGTTGTTGGATTTAATTTACTATAATTATATGTTGAGGATTTTTGCATATGTGTTAGTAAAGGATATTTGCCTATAGTTTTTTTTGTTGTTGTTGTTGTATCCTTGCCTGGGTTTGGTCTCAGAATAATGGTGGCCTCATAGAATGAATTAAAAATAATTATTTTCTCTTTGATATTTTGGAATAGTTTAAGAAGACTTGATGTTAGTTCTTCTTCATAAGTTATCTAGAATTCAGCATTAAATCCATCTGGTCTTGAGTTTTATTTGTTTGAAGACTTTTTATTACTGATTTAATCTTATTGCTCATTATTGGTCTGTTCAGGTTTTATATTTCTTCCTAGTTCAGACTTGGTAGATTGTATGTATCCAGAAATTACCCATTTCCTCTACGTTTTCCAGTGTGCTGACACACAGTAGTTCATAGTAGTCTCTAATGATTCTTTGAATTTTTGTACTATCAGTCGTAATGCCTCCTTTTTGCTTCTGATTTTATTTTTGAGGGTCTTCTCCTTTTCATTCTTTATTAGATAGTGGTTTATCAATTTAGTTTACTCTTTCAAGAAGCCATCATTTTATTTTATAGATCCTTTGCATTGTTTTTACGTCTCTATTTTGTATATTTCTATTTTGATGTTTATTATTTATTCCTTCTACTAATCTGGGGTTTAGTTTTTTCATGCTTTACTAGGTGCTTGAGGTGTATTGTTAGGTTGTTTATTTGAAATCTTTCCACTTTTTTTTATGTTAGCTTTTATTGCTATAAAATTCCTCCTTAGCAGTGCTATTGCCATAGCTCATGGGTTTGGGTACATTGTGTTTCCATTTTCATTTTTTTCAAGAATTTTTTATTCTTGAAGGTTTAGTACAGGTTCTAGATATTTCTAGTTATTTTGTTATCGATATTTTAAACCTGTCTTATTATGGTCTTTTTGTCTTTCTTCACTAATTTTTGAAAAGTTGCCTATCAGTCTAATTAATGTAGTTAAAATATAATGCATCCCTTTTTACTCACTAGTAAAAGATTCTTAAAAATTATTTTTAGCATTGTTCTGATGAAATATTCCTCACATTTGGAGCCAAAGAGATTCTTCAATTTGCACATATTTGATTTTGCCTGCTTTGAAAATTTCGGCTAGTATTAGGGCAAATATTATTTTTTCTTTATTCTCTCTCTCCACTCTTTCAGAGACTCCAATGGAATGTATTAACAGTTTTCTTATTTCTCATGAGGTTTTTACACTCTTTTCTGTTTTTATGCCTGTATCTTTTATATTTCTGCATCAATGAAAACTTCACTTTTTACTATAAATTCCAGATGGCCGTGATCTTTTAACTTTTCTGCTGTGCAACTCAAGTTGAAAGTGACTCAAAAGTAAAAAGCTACAGTGACTGTAAATCTCACCTCAATCAATTTCGCTTCTTTTTATGGTTTTGGCACCTGAAGTGGTTGATAATCTTGGTTACTCTGCAATGTACTGAATAGCTGTGCTTTCCCCAGGTTTACACATTGAGACTCTAATCCCCAATGTGATAATTTGTGGGGAAGGGCTCATGAAAGTAGAGCCCTCATCAATAATATCAGCATCCTGATATGTTCATCTTTGTGTGTTTGGATTATTTCATAACTACATATTTTAAGAAAAAATCAAATGAGAAAAAAATTACAGGAAATAAAATAGCCCAGCCTTCCATCATTATTCTTCTGTATGAAAGTGCCAAGAATAGATATAACATATTTGCTTGAATCTTCAGCACACAGTACACTACCAGTCATTTATTTGTGCACTGGAAATACTTACTAACCTTCTGTAGATTCAATGAGAGTGTTGCCTTTTCTCATTCTGCAAGTACATACAAAAATTCAGTTGGTATGTTGAGTGAATAGTTTGTTTTGTTATTAATCTGTCAACCCTGAGTCAGCACAATTATATTTTCTAGTTTAATCATGGAATTTTTACTCTTAAAATCATTTGAAGTATTAGGGTAAGTAATTGCCTAAAACATCAACATTGCCAACTGTGATTTGTATGATTTCAGCCAAGTTAAGTGATTCAGTAATAAACTACCAGCTTTATAACTCCAGGTAATAGAAGATGAGCAGATCTTCACCATCTGTAGCTAATTTTATTTTCCATTGAGATGAAGCGTCATTTCTAACTATCTCTTGTGTTGTGATTCCCACTCTGAAATGAAATAAACCATACTGCAGTTACAAAGCTAATGGACATATGTAGGTGATTCTGAAAGAACTTGGCACTTTTTCCTCTTCCACATTGCTGTCTTTCCTGAACCTGCTGCATTCTGCCCTCCTTTTTGATCCATTCCAGTTTGGGAGCCAACCGTTACTCCCACACATAGAGCACTTTTGGCAGCTAGAGGACTCATAAGAATGCTGGTCAGCATTGACTGGTTATACAGCAGATGTTTGGGAAGTCATATTTTTGAAATTTATATTCTCTGTAGGATAGAGGACAGGGTTTTAAAAATAATTTCGTCCACATTATGCTTTCTTCTTTTTTGATGCTTAGGCATTTGAAAGGCAATTCTTGGAGAAGAAGCATAATATCTGAACATCTGCTGCTGCTATCATTAGGCATTTATTTGATAATCAAAAAAGGTATGAGAGTTTAAAGTGTAACAAGAAATTGTATCTCCTTTTATATGTTTGGCTACACCATACGTTTGACTGAGAAATTGGAAGGAAATACAATTAAATTGTCACGTTGTAAGATCTCTATTCACATATTAGAAAATATTGCTTTTAATTAGGATGTGGGCATTTTGGCCCTTTTGGTCAATATATTAAAGAGTTTCTTTATATGAAGCTGGTTATACCATATACGAAGCAAAAGAGGCAATATATAACTCTAGAAGAGAAATAAACCAAATTAATCAAATAGGCTTCAGTGTTATTAAAGAAGCAAAATATTGTTACGTTTGGTTGTACATAAATACATATTTTTATATGATGAAGGTAATGATGTTTGAGGAATTAGTGTTGTCAATATACCTGTAATCTCCAGGATTCCCAACAAAACAACAACGGCAACAGCTATATTTTCTTAAGTATTCCATGTTGTCAAAAAAGTAGAAGTAATTTTAGCCCTTAAAGCATATATTTTTAATTATTTTTATTATTTTTATTTTTATTTTTATTTTTTGAGAGGGAGTCTCACTCTGTCACCCAGGCGGAATGCAGTGGCATAATCTCAGCTCACTGCAACCTCCGCTTCCCTGGTTCAAGTGATTCTCCTGACTCAGCCTCCCGAGTAGCTGGGACTACAGGCGTCCGCCACCACGCCCAGCTAATTTTTTGTGTTTTTAGTAGAGATGGGGTTTCACCGTGTTAGCCAGGATGGTCTCTATCTCCTGACCTCGTGATCTGTCTGCCTCGGCCTCCCAAAGTGCTGGGATTACAGGCATGAGCTATTGCACCCAGTCCCCTTAAAGCATATTTTTATTACCATAAAAATAAATGGGATGTGTCCAAAATAAAAAAAAAAAGTCAACAGAAGATATAAAACATCACTTGTTTTTGGTCTGCTATAATGTAATATTAAACTATTATATAATAAGTTGTCATCATGATTGAGGTGTATTTTGTAGTCTGTAAAAATAATTGAGCTATTTCAAGGCAATGCTGCAATTTTGCTAATAAGTTTACTTCTGAAAAGACCTAAGCTGTCTCTGTCCTATATCTTCAGCAACATTTATTTATGTATTTTCTTGTCATTCTCCTTTCATTATTCATTGTAACTTCTGCTCTCTTACCTCTATCAGCACACCACACACCTGTGTAGCCAGAACATTGCAGCAGCTTTGTCACTGAAAACACTCTAGACAGATATACTGTCTAAATTATAGAAAGAAGATTCGATATAGTACCGAGAAGATGATTTCTTCTCATGTCCTGGGATTCTAAATCTAAGATGATTTAAGAGGTACAGTTAAGGAATTTATCATAATACTGTTTCCCCTATAAAAGTGAACATTTTGTGAAAGAATAAAAATATAAAGAAATGTGACGAAATTGTTAATTGGGGTGACATTTAGCCGGTCTCAAATGTGAATAAGATTTGAACAAAAGATGAAGGAAGATATTAATACGGAGTTACAAAAAATAATTTCAGAAAAGTAAAAGCCGTAGGGAAATTTGAGCAAATCATTAATGAGGTTTTATGAAATAAACAATGAAAAAATTATCTTCGTGACAATACTGCTTCAGAGATTCTGGAAGATAATAAGCTTGCACATTATTTTTCAGTAAATAAATTTAGTTTTACGACTTTTTGCCTATTTGAAAGACACTGTTTAGGCGTTCATTTGAAGAGGTCACATGGGAGGAAATGACCTTTCATATACCACAAGATTTTGTTTTGCCAATGCTTTTGTCTATAATATAGGTGAGCGCATTTACTTATAAAAGCAAACACTTCCCAACTAATCCTATTAGATCAATATTGTTCTGACATGATAACCTACAAACCAATACTCTCATGAACAGAGATGTGATGTTGAATCTAGTAATATTTTGAAAGCATAATACATCAACTACATTACAACCTGGTGAGGAACATCACAAGAATGCAAACCTCATAGTATGGAGTGCTGGCTGGAACTCTCATAGATTTCTGGTGTAAATTTCAAATGTTAGCGTTGATACGAAAGGGGGACAGGGAAATGCTGGGTAGAGGAGGGCATGGTCCCTGGTGAGGGCTCCACCCTTGGGCCTGTGCTCACAGATTAGGTGAGGACAAGCATTTCTGTTTTTCTGTCCAAATGTTGTGTTTCTCAAGACAACCCTGTCCTGCCACACCCCCATCCTGTGCCTATAAAAGCCCTGAGACCCTCGTAGGTAGACACACAAGCGATTGGACGTTGAGAGGAACACATTGGCGGAAGAACACACAAGCAGCTGGACGTCGAGAGGACAAGGACGGAAGAGCACACTGACAGATGCTGGGAGGCCGCCGGCCATCAACAGGCAGAATGATGTGGAGTTTGAGCGATACAGTCGGAGGACAAGGGCTACTGAGTGCCGGGCTCCAGGGGAAAACCACTTTCCCACTCCATCCCCTTCAAGCTCGCCCATCTGCTGAGAGCTGCTTCCACTCAACAAAACCTCGCAGTCATTCTCCAAGCGATGTGTGTCCCAGTTCTTGTGCCTGGTACACCAAGGCAAGAATCCCAAGATACAGAAAACTCTCTGTCCTTCAGTAATGCAGGGGGTCTAATTGAGCTGACTAACACAAACCATCTATGGATAGCTAAACTAAAAGAGCAACCTATAACACATGGCCACTGGGGCTTCAGCTGTAAACATTCACCCCTAGACACTGCCATGGGATCAGAGCCCCACAACCTGCCCATCTTCATGCTCCCCCAGGGGTTTGAGCAGTGGGGCACCTAAGAATCGAGCCACACCCACATCACACTCCCTGAAAGGGGGATTAAGGGAACCTTTCCTCTTTCACAGTCACCTCAATAGACAGTTTGATAGTTTCTCACAATATATCAACATTCCCTTAGAATATGACCCAGCAATTTCACTCAAGGTAACTTAAAACGTATGTTCATGCAAAAGCCTTTAAACCAATGTTTATAGAAGCTTTAAAATCACCAGATACTGGAAACAATCCAGCTGTCCTTCAACAGGTAAATGGATAAACACCTAAAATGCATCCATAAGATAAAAGATAAAACCTGCTCAAAAATAAAAAGAAACACTCTTGATTTATACAACCACATAAATGAATGCTACATGCATTTCACTTGGTTAAAAAAAAAACAAAACAGACTCCAAAGACTAATATTTCATGATTCCATCTATATGACTGTCCAGAAAGGAAACATCGTAGGGGCAAAAAACAAATCAGTGGTTGCCAGGGGTAGAGTGTGGAGGGAAGGGTTTTGACCAAAAAGGGATCACCGAAGAGAATACTTAGGGAGAGGTATAGATAACTGTGGTGATAGATAGATCATTCTTTTCATTTGTTAAAACTGTACATCACAACCTATGAATTTAACTGTATGTAAATTTCTCAGAAAGCAAGAAAAATATAAGGAGGACAAAAGGAAATTAAAATTGTAAACAGTAAAATTAAACTGTACCTATACAACTAACTAAATAAAAATTAAATATTCTTTTCAACATTTACATAAACATGAATGGAATAAGGGAAGAATGAACTCAAGTAACATTTGGCTACTTTTTAAGAAAAATAATCACAAGCAAATACTGCACCTTAGTTTGAAAATTTATTTCTCAAGTGGGTATGCATTAACAGTTCTATGATTATATGTATACTAGAACTTAACAAATATGTAAATAATTGCAGATGAGAGACTCAGGCTTCTTATTGTCAGAGAAAGAAGTTACAAATTTAAAAAAGGAAGAATGCAAGAATAAAGCCTGGGATGCTGAATTAGAGTCACAGATGTGTGTGAGTGTGTGTGTGTGTATGTGTGTGTATGTGTGTGTATGTGTATACACATACATTATACATACATGAGTTTTAAAACTGTACACTGAGAGACCCAAAAGCAGTGACATCCATTGGCACCATGCACATTAACTGTTGAGTTTTTTGTTTCTAAGTACCATTTTTCAGTAAAAGAAATACGGCTCCTTAGAAAAGTAGTTGATCCCAAGGCTGGACCAGAGGATAATACAAAAGCCTTATGAATTTTGTGATGCCAAAGGTAAGAAAGTCCCCACAAAAGGATGGAAACCTTTAAAAAATATACATAAACTACAGAAGCCAACCTGAAGTAGCTCCCAATGGGCAAACCTAGAACCATTTAGGCAATTAAATAAATATTGATAGTTTTGTATTATAAGCCATATAATATGTGTTTACGTTAAATATATATGATATGATTTGGCTATGTCTTCACCTAAATCTCATTCTGAGTTGTAGCTCCCATAATTCCCATGTGTTGTAGGCATGACCAGGTGGGGGATGATTGAATTATGGGGCAGTTTTTCCCACACTGTTCTGGTGGTAGTGAATAAGTCTCACAAGATCTGATGTTTTTATAAAGGGTTTCCCCTTTCATTTGGCTGTCATTCTTTCTTTCCTGCCACTATGAAAGACGAGGCTTTCACCTTCCACCATGATTGTGAGGCCTCTCCAGCCATGTGGAACTGTGAGTCCATTAAACTTCTTTTTCTTTATAAAGTACCCAGTCTTAGGTGTGTCTTTATCAGCAGTGTGAAAATGGACTAATACAGTTAACTGGTACCAGGTAGTGGGACGCTGCTGTAAAGATACCCAAAAATGTGAAAGCAAGTTTGGAACTGGGTAAGAGGCAGATTGTGAAACAGTTGGGAGGGCTCAGAAAAAGGTAGAAAAATATGGGAAAGTTTGGAACTTCCTAGAGACTTGGAGGGCTCAGAAGGCAGGAAGACGTGAGGAAGTTTGGAGCTTCCTAAAGACTTAATGAATGGTTTTGATCAAAATGCTGATAATGATATGGACAATTAATTCAGGCTGAAGTGGTCTCAGATGGAGATGAGGAACTTGTGAACTGGGGTAAAGGTCACTCTTGCTATGCAAAGAGACTGGTGGCATTTTGTCCCTGCCATAGAGATTTGTGGAACTTTGAATTTGAGGTAGATGATTTAGGGTATCTGGTGGAAGAAATTTCTAAGCAGCAAAGCATTCAAGAGGTGATTTGAGTGCTATTAAAGGCATTCAGTTTTAAAAGGGAAACAGAGCATAAATGTTCAGAAAATTTTCAGTCTGATGATGCAATGAAAAAGAAAAACCCATTTTCTCAAGATAAAATCAAGCCAGCTGCAGAAATTTGCATAATTAATGAAGAGCCAAATGATAATTACCAAGACAATGGGGAAAATGTCTCCAGGACATGTTAGAGAACTTTGTGGCAGCCCTTCCCATCACAGGCAGGCCCAGTGGCCTAGGAGGAAAAATGGTTTTAGGGCCAGGTCCAGGGCCCCCCCTGCTATGTGCAGCTTAGGGATTTGGTGCCCTGCAGTCCAGCCACTCTAGGCATGGCTAAAATGGGTCAAAGTACAGCTCAGGATGTGGCTTCAGAGGTTAAAAGCCCCAAGCCTTGGCAGCTTCCATGTGGTGTTGAGCCTGTGGGTGCACAGAAGTCAAGAACTGCTGTTTGGGAACCTGCCTACATTTCAGAAGATGTATGAAAACCCCTGGATGTCCAGGCAGAAGTTTGCTGCAGGGGTGGGGCCCTCATGTAGAACCTCTGCTAGGGCAGTGCAGAAGAGAAATGTGCAGTTGAAGCCCCCACACAAGGTCCCTACTGGGGCACTGTCAAGTGGAGCTGTGAGAAGAGGTCCACTTTCCTCCAGACCTCAGGTGGTAGATCCACCAAGAGCTTGCACCATGCATCTAGAAAAGCCACAAACACTCAATGCCAGCTCATGAAAGCAGCCAGGAGGGAGGCTCTACCCTTCAAAGCCAAAGGGGTGGAGCTGGCCAACACCATGGGTACCCACGTCTTGCAACAGTGTGATTTGGATGTGAGACATGGAGTCAAAGTAGATCATTTTGGAGCTTTAAGTATTGACTGCTCTGCTAGATTTTGGACTTGATTGGGACCTTTAGCCCCTTTGTTTGGGCCAATTTCTCTCATTTGGAATGGGTATATTTACTCAATACCTGTACCCCCATTGTATCTAGGAAGTAACTAACATACTTTTGATTTTTCAGACTCATAGAGGAAGGGACCTGCCTTGTCTCAGATGAGACTTTGGACTGTGAACTTTTGAGTTAATGCTGAAATGAGTTAAGACTTTAGGGGACTTTGTGGAAGGCATGATTGGTTTTGAAATATGAGGACACGATATTTGGGAGGGGCCAGGGGTGGAAGACACAGTTTGGCTGTGTCCCCACTCATATCTCATCTTGAATTATAGCTCCCATAATTCCCATGTGTTGTGGAGATAATTGAATCATGGGGGTGGTTTTCCCAATACTGTTTTCCCGGTGGTGAATAAGTCTCACGAGGTCTGATGGTTTTATAAACGGCTTCCCCTTTCACTTGGCTCTCATTCTCTCTTTCCTGATGCCACGTAAGGCATGCCTTTCACCTTCCACCATGATTGTGAGGCCTCCCCAGCCACATGGAACTGTGAGTCCATTAAACCTCTTATTCTTTATAAATTGCCCAGTCTCTGGTATGTCTTTATCAGCAGTGTGAAAACGGACTAATACAAAGTATACATGTATGTGTATATCTATATCTATATCTATATCTATATCTATATCTATATCTATATCTATATCTATATCTAATCTATATCTATATGTTTATCTATATCTATAATTGAATAAGTAAGTAAATTGAGGAATAAAATACACCTTTCCTCCACAGAAGCATTTCAATTAATAAATGTATAAATACATTATAATTTTAAACTGAAGACATTTCAAAAGTGCTATTGCAATATTACAATTTTGGCCAGGTGTGGTGGCTCACACCTGTAATCCCAGCACTTTGGGAGGCTGAGTAGGAGGATCTTGAGGTCAGGAGATCGAGACCATCCTGGCTAACACAGTGAAACCCCATCTCTACTAAAAATACAAAAAAATTAGCTAGGTGTGGTGGCAGGCACCTGTAGTCCCAGCTACTCAGGAGCCTGAGGCAGAAGAATGGCTTGAACCTTGGAGGCGGACTTGCAGTGAGCCGAGATCGTGCCACTGCACTCCAGCCTGGGTGACAGAGTGAGACTTGGTCTCCAAAAAAAAAAAAAAAAAGAAATATTACAATTTTAGTTTTTGCAAATAAAATTTACTAATGGATTCCAAAATTGGTAAGTGAAAGTTTGAACAGAGACATACTTTTACATATTCTGAAAATATCTTCCTCAGGTTATTTATTTATTGATTTCAAAGGTATGCATTGTAACTCTACAGTGGCAAAACCCAGCAGACACCATACTTATACACATAATGAAGGTTAACAATAATAAGGTATAGGAACATCATGTTCTCCTGATGTGAGAAAGGCACAAGAAGACAAAGCTTTAATCTAATAATGAGAAGAAATCTGACAAACCAAAATTGAAGAATATTCTATAAAATAATTAACTAGCTAAGCGCAGTGGCTCACTTCTGTAATCACAGCACTTTGGGAGGCTGAGGCAGGTGGATCACCTGAGGTCAGACTTCAAGACCAGCCTGGCCAACATTGTGAAACCCCGTCACTAGTAAAAATACAAAAATTAGCCAGGTATGGTGGCACTCGCCCATAATCCTAGCTACTTGGGAGGCTAATGCAGGAGAGTCACTTGAACCCAGGAGGCAGAGGTTGCAGTGAGCACTCCAGCCTTGGTGACAGAGTAAGACTCTGTCTCAAAAAAAATAAAAATAAAAAATAAAATAATTAAGCAATTCTCTGGTAAAGTGTCAAGATCATAAAAGAAGAAAAAGACCAAGGAACCGTCACAGATTGAAGGAGACTAAGAAGACATGAAAACTAAATACAGTTTTCCTTTGGCATCAATGGGGGATTGGCTCCAGGAACCCCAAAGATACCAGAATTGCAAATGTTCAAGTCCCTGATATAAAGTAGTGTAATATTTGCATAAAACCAATGCACTTCCTCACACGTATTTTAAATCAGCTCTAAACTATTTGTAATATCTAACACAATGTAAATGGTCTATAAATAGTTGTTATGTGGTATTGTTTTTTTATTTGGACTTTGTATTATCGCATTGCTATTTTTTATTGCTTTTTTCTTCTGAATATTTTCAACTTGCAGTTGATTGAATCCATGAATGAAGAACCCATGGACACAGAGTATTGACTGTACAATGTGTGATTCTAGATTGAATAACTTAAAGTAAAAAGACATTCATTTTTAAGTCACATAAATTCTGAATAAAATCTCTACATTAGTTACTGGTATTGTACCAACTGTAATTTTTTAAGTTTTGGTAATAGTATCAAGGTTATGGAACTATTTAGATGAAGGCAATCCAGGGATTCTTTGTGCTATTCTTGTAATTTTTCTTTAAGTCTAAAATTATTTGAAAATGAAATGTTTAAAGTATATATTTTGTAAACTGAATGGAGTAAGAAATATATTAGATTCATTGCTTATATGAATCTGTGAGCATATCTCTAACATGAAATACGTTATATTATGATACATTTCTGCTTTTTGTTACTATCCCTCACTAAAATAAGCAATCTTTGAGGGTTATAGAGGTGTTTGGTCTTTTCATATCATTTAAACAGATGGATTAATAACTAAGCAAATGAATAAATTGATGCTGTGCAAGAATCTAAATTTTCTTTGACATGCTATAATAATTTTAGTAGTCTAGAAAAAAGAATTCTAAAGAAGCAAGTGTTATCATGTAATTACAGGGTCCACATTTTCATATATATTCTGCTCATAAAACATAGCTACTATATTGCTGATTAAAGAAAGCTCCTTCTGTAATAGAAGTTTAAACAGTTTGAAATGGAAGAGCAAAATGTATTTGCCAGTGAGTAAAAGAGGAAATAAACACCATCAAGCCTACCTGATTATCTGAATCAGCCTAGTAATCAGTGGGGGTGACATGTCAGTCAGATTAATCCGAAGAACTCCTGAAAAGAAGATTTGCTGTCTCCTTGTCCTGGAGACAAGAAAATGTCTAGTGGGTGGCAATAACAAAAATGCAAATAATAATTTAATTTGCAGTAATTTTTTTGCCAATTAAAATTTTCTGTAAATAAAACGGTCATCTCATCATGCAGCTAAATCCCCTGTCACAGAATTTGTTTAAAACAATCTGGCCTCTTAAGTGAAAGCTGAGCAATGAGAACACATGGACACAGGGAGGGGAAGAGCACACACTGGGGCCTGTGGGAGGAGGAGGGGTGGGGCAAAGGAGAGCATTAGGAAAAACAGCTAATGCATGTGGGGCTTAATACCGAGGTGATGCGTTAACGGTGCGGCAAACCACCATGGCACACGTTTACCTATGAAACAAACCTGCACATTCTGTACATGTACCCCAGAACCTAACAACTTTTTTAAAGGAGCACTCGAAGCCCCTGTGAGCCTCAGCTTGGCTGTGTGGATGGCGCCCCGAAGTCGCTTTGCTGTCGCTTTGCTGTCGCTGTTAGGCAACACTTAGGCAGGCCTTCCTCAGGACTGGCTCCCTCCCAAGACAGGTTTGGTGAAAAAACAAACAAACAAAAAAGTCTGGGCAACTGTTTCTTAGGTGTTTCTGGATAGAACGGTAAGTAGGATTTAATTTTTTGTATAGTCACAAAATGTTAATTTTCTATGAGTCATTTAAAGGCCTAGGAAGGAATCTGTAAAAATAAATCTGACCTCTGTACCATAGGTAACCTGGAAGCATCGTATTTCCAGGCAGGTGGAAGATGCAGGCCTCATTTAGTGTAAACCTGAAACTTCCAGTTTCAGTCTTTTCTAGACTCAACCATGCTTATCACTCTGGGTTAACAAGTGCTATTAAGTAGTATCCTCATCCTACTCTACTATCTCTCCTCCTTTTTTTGAAAATGAAAAAAAAAAGGTGAATTTGTTTAGCAAATATATAGAAAAACACCTGTCAGAAATAACTGCTTCTGTACCACTTTGCCACATCACATTCTCCTTCACTATTAGTGCTCTCTGAGTGATAAGTCTTTTTGATAATATGCCAGTGTTTGATTCATCTTCTTAGTTTTTTTTAAACCTCCTCGTATGCAGTCATTGAGAAAGTGAGGGCTCTGCTTTATGCCTAACCTAAGCTTCTGGATACTGTAGGCGTGCATCTCCTTAGAATATAAAACCTTCATAATCTCAAAATCTCCCCCTTAGGAGGAAGGAATGGTAATGCTCATAGATTGCCTACCTGGTTCCATACTTTTCTCCTCAAAATGTGTTTAAATAAAAAGAAGAAACAATGAATGAATGAATGAGGGAATGAATGAATGAAAGAAGACAATATTTATTAGTGTTCTGAAATGAAAAGTCTTGGTCATCTTCACTGTACATTAAAAATTTATGCAGTTGTTTTAGTAAAATTCAACAATCATTTATTGAAACCGACTCTGCCTAACTTAAGTTGTTAGAAAACTTTTATCACAGTATTAGACAAACTATTAGTAACTGAACAAAAGTTCCAGAAGCCACGAATCTGTAAATATATTGATGCCTCCCCAAATATGTCTTGAAGAAATTCTGTTCAAAAACTATTTCAGTAATATAGTTTTGTTGCATAAATATTTCAAGACTAAAAATGTAATACCCTATTAAAAAAGATAAAACATAAATATGAGAAGGAAATTATAAATTTTAGACTACAAACTGGTTAAAAACTGGGTCTGTGGTCATTATTAGTAAGTTCTATGTACTTAGCTTATGGTACCAGGCAAAAATTATACCACATCATGTCAGGAGATTGCTAACAATACCTGATATAAAATACCAGTACACCAGAATAACATCACAAACATCTCTGAAAACCCAAAATTCTCTTACTGGAGAAGGACAGCATATAGATTCCAGAGTTATATGATTTATCTAGAGTATCTCATAAAATAATATTTTACAAGATCTATTTTTAAATCAATAATCGTGTTTTAGGAGCATTATTTGTGGAAGTTTATAAAGCTCCCCTTTGGAAAATGCATAGGTGATTAATTCATGGCCTCACCCCTCAAAAAGAAGCTCAAAACCTGGTGATCACACAGAGAAGATAGAAATAACTTAAATCCACAGAGATTTAAAAAAAATCTGAGGTGGAGATAAAACCCACAGGATATAGTACTGATACAGAACTAATCAGACCAGCTTGAAACTGACATGTTGTGATTATTTTGAAGGTTTGGTTGCTTGTTTTATATCTTAGAATTCATTTTATTTTGTTTGTTTTTTGTTTAATAGTGAGTTGTTTACCTTTGAATAGACGGGAATTGGAGAGTCCATTTGAGTTTTCTCTGAGGCCTATTTTGATGTCTGAAGAAAGAATGGGAAGTTTTTATTTCCTTTTAAATGGATGGAATGTGCACATGTGAAAACACAGAATGTATGTGCATCACTTGAGGTATCTGAGCATCACATTGTACTGGATTGAACAAGACTACTGCCCCCACCACCTGACAAAATATCAGATAATGTCTATTTAGTACTTGATTGTGTTTTCCTTCACCAGCTAAGAGATTAAAGTGATGAGGATTTCACTATAATAGTTAAGATTATGTCAACATTTCAATTATAATCCTATACTGTTAATGGTTCATGACTGAGTTATAAAATGTCCTTTCCTGAGGGAGAAAAAAAGAACAACCTGTCTTATAAAGTCCCAGAAACAGGGGAACTATTTTTAAAAACTGATTTTTAAAAGTTGGTTATTTTTAATTTAGTCACCTTTAAAATAATGTTTTAAGGACACTTTCTACTCTAGAATTTCCGAAAGGGATTGGCTTAATATTCATTGAGTCTTAGCTGTAGAATAATCACTTAAACATGGGTTTATTGCCAATGTCAATATTCTTTAATTTCTACAATAATTAAAGTTTAAAGTCCCATTTCAAAGATATTCTGTGTAATTATACTGGGAAGGATCATTTTAATATTTTTTTAAAATCTTCTGAATATAAAACAAATTGAGGAAAAACATTCAAAATCTAATTTCTTAATGTTACATTCCAACTATCTGTATTATGGATAACAAGTTTCCTAATATTAATTTTCTGCATACATTTTATTATCATTACTTAAATGAAAATAGATACTATGTAACACAGACTTTAACCTTGTCCAAAATGTGGTCTGGACTTTGCCCTTGACTTCTGGAAGGCAATCTGCAGTCCCTTGGAATATCATGTCTTATAGGAACATCTTCACTTCTCTGGGTGCCTTGAGCCAAGCAAATCGATAGCAACAATGTTAGACTGAGGGATCCAAACCACACCAACAATGTGATATAGGTTAGAGGCTCTGGTATAAGAGCCCATGATATAAGCTGACCTCCAGAGAAGCTGAAGCAGGAGAGCAGCCATGTGGGCAATCACTCATGCCTATGTGATGAGGCACCAATAAAATCTTTGGATGATGAGTCTCTGGTGAGCTTACGTGGTTGGCAATACACAGTGTGTCTGTATAATCACACAGTGAAGGGACAACTGAAAGCTCTCCATTTGCTATGCTCCTGAACTCTGCCCGTGTGTCTCTTCTCTTGGCTGATTTTAAACTGTATCCTTTCCCTGTAGTAAATCATAACTGTGAGTATAACAGTTCTCAGCAAGGTCAGTGAGTTCTTCTAGGAAGTTACTGAAATTAAGACTGTTTTGGGGAAATTCTTGAGTTTGGAATTGTTTCAGAAGGGAAAGTGTTCTTGTGTGAGCTGTTTCCTCTAATTTCTCAGTTAGCTAACAATTCCAGGATACTTTACTGATATTTATAGTATATCAAAGAAGTATCTTTCTTGCATTGCAAGTTACCTAACAGTTTGTAGACTCACAACTTGAAGAAGAAAGAAACGAGCGAAAATTCCTACAAAGAATTCATTGCTTTTTTTCTCCATGTGTTAACTACAAACTCTACATGTAGTCTTCTAATACAAGCAACAGAAATAATAGTATACCTTCGAAAATTGATCTCATCTGTTTTAGTATGTCTATGACTGAATAGGAGTAAGCAGCATATACAATAGTAGAATTTTTCTGAATTTCTCCTTTGCTAATGTTCAGAAACTTCTAGTTTTCCTTTAGCAAATTAAATTGTTTAGATATGTCAGATATTAGATACAGAGAACTGTGGCTTTACAGAAATGAAGATAGCCATAAAGTACTGATCTTGGCTCTTCTAAAAGGAAACCTAAATTATTTGCCTAGTCATTTTACTTTGGTGTGATATAAATTCTTTTGCATTGACTATCAGCTTTAAAAGCTCTTCATAGCAATGGACAATCATGTAAGAATTATTGATTTGCTTGCTTAACTTTCACATTATGAGAATATGATCTATTCATTTAATCATCTATGTTTGGTATCCTAGTACAATGTCAGAAAAAAATCTGACATTTTATAAATATTTATTGAATGAATGGATAAACTAAAACATGCAATATCCTGAGCATATTACCTGCTGGTACATCTATTGAGAGCAAACCATTCTCCTTCATAGAATTTGTCCCTTTTCTTGGCTATTATGATGTGTTTTCTTCTCTTATTAGACACACACATGCACACACACCAAACACAAATACACACACACACATACACACACACATATATATATAAAAACAAAAAGTGTGTGCATATATTTCCCTTATAATAGATACATATAGGCTGGGTGCGGTGGCTCACACCTGTTAATTCCAGCAATTTGGGAGGCTGAGGCGGGAAGATCACCTGAAGTCAGGAGTTTGAGACCAGCCTGGCCAACATGGCGAAACCTTGTCTCTTTTTGTATTTTTTTGTAAAAATACAAAAAAAATTAGCCAGGTATGGTAACACGCGCCTGTAGTCCCAGCTACTTGAGAGAATGAGGCATGAGAATCACTTGAACCCGAGAGGCAGAGGTTGCTGTGAGCCGAAATCACACCACTGCACTCTGGCCTAGGTGACAGAGTGAGACTCTGTCTCAATAAAATAATAATAATAATAATAACACATACATATATTTTTACTTTGATACATCTTTTAATGACCTCTCACTTATCCTCTGTTTTCTATCTTCTTTATACGAACTATTTTCCGTAAAAGGACCAGGTATGTTTATTCTGTCTTTAGTTTTAATTCAAGTTAGTTTTTAAAATTACATTTAAATCTGTTTAAATAACATTAAAAGGTAACCATAGGAAAAATGGAAAAACTCCTTACTAGTCCCTTCTCTAATTTCCCAAATTTTAATTGCCATAATCTATAAATTTAAAATTATTTTCATCATTTTTGGCCTCATTCTATGTATACAATTGTTATCCCGATGTTGGCTCTTCATTGTATATTCGTATCTTTGTTTTTTCAATGTTCAGTTTATCTTTTAGGCCAATAAATTCTGGGAAGAGCTTCTCAAGATTGTTCTACACCTCACTAATTTGTTTTTTAATATCAAGTTTTACATTTTCTTGTCTCAAACAGATTTTAATTTACAATTACATCTTTATTTGATTTGCAATTTTATAAACACAATAAATTCCCTTTTCATCTTAGAATACAAAATAAATATGTATCCTCTCATTTTCATCTTCTGTTTCCTAGAGTACATTTCAACAATTTGAATTGAATACAAACCAGATACTTTTTAACATTTAATTTGTTCATGTACCACTATTAGAATTACTATTTCTTTTTACATTTGTCTTGTTTTTCATTTTGCGGAATTTTACATGGGTTCAGTTTAGTGTTTATATTTATTTTTGTTCTTCTTTAGGAATTGTTTCCAGATATGTGGTTTTTCACAACCACTTGCTTTGTAGATATTTCTTGACTCCCTTAGTTCTTAGCCAGTTGCCAATTAAACTCTTTTTTTATACCTTAAACTGAAGGACTACTTACTGTAAACATTCTCAAACCAAAAGAAATGGTGTTTAATACTTCTTTGCTGCCCAGGCACAGTGGCTCACACCTGTAACCCCAACACTTTGGGAAGCCAAGGCAAGTGGATCTCTTGAGCCCAGGAATTGGAGACCAGCCTGGGCAACATGGTGAAACTTTCTTTCTACACAAATTTTTAAAAGTTAGACAGGTGTGGTGGTGCACTCCAGTGCTCTCAGCTACTCAGTAGGCTGAGGTGGAGGACTGCTTGAGCCTGGGTGGCAGAGGCTGCAGTGAGCTGAGATCGCACTACTGTACTCCAGTCTGGGGGACAGAGCAACACTCTGTCTCAAATAAATAAATAAATAAAAAGTTCTTTGTTAAATATGGATCCATTGACACTTTGTCTAATTATAGAAAGATGGCCTTTTTTTTTTACTTGGGTAGTAAGCATAAATAAATTGAGAAGAAAATATGGACACAGACAACTTTTTAGCTCAATAAATATTAAAATGTAACATTTAAAAATGTATGTATATAATATACATTTACACCTGTCTGTGTACATCTACATATACATACAAAATTTTTCTGCACGATTGATAAAACACTGGAAATGTTTGAGTAGCCTATACTCTTCTCAATGGGATATATCTTTTAAATAATTTCCTAAATGGAGTTTCTTCAAAGGTATAGGATGTTAATTGAAGGCATTCAATCATTATTTATTCTATATATATGGATATACGTATATCTATACATGTATGTTTATCCATTATAATTATGTATTTCATATGTAATATAATTATATATACTACTTTTGATATATACTGCATTTCCTATAAAATATCTTAATATGGAGAATGAAGATGAAGAAAAAAACTAACACAGAGAGAGAAACAGACTGAAACTACTGGATGTGAAAATAAAGAAGAATACACGATCAACCTGGGCAAAAAATTACAAGTCAGGTAGAAATAAGAGTTAAACTGGTCTTCTTTAAGAGACTATTATCTACTATATCACACTTTTTGTGAAATGCTGTTCTTTGGGGGATACTGGAGTGATGAGACACTATCATACCCAACAGTTAATGCCTATAATTTAGTCGAGATTAGTATTGAAGACACTTATTTATTTATAAAATCAGTATTTTATAACAAGTCTCTATTTTTCTATCTTTCCCTTCTCTGTTCAGTCTTGTACAAAATGCACTCAAAGTTCAGAGCAGCATATATACTTCAGATAACCCATTATAATAATTAGATTTAAGGGGAGGGATACCTCAGACAATTTCATGAAATTTTAATCAAAATAATTTATTTTTTATAGATGTATTACCTCTTCTGATAAAGAACCTAAAGGACCCTGCAGCTAATTATGCATAATTAAACCTATAAACTATTTCATTCTCTCTTGCAAAATAAGCCAATATCCTTTTTAAAGTTTAAGATAACAAGTTCACAAATGTGAGGAAATAATAAACTAATAACGTACAACATACTTAGCTGAATGTCTTAATCATGCTTTAAATTTTGTTTGTCCAGTTGCCCCTTTGGTTTGCCTTTGGTTTATTATTAATATCTCACTATCTTTTCCAGTCAGTATTTAATACAGTCCTATTCAAGGGCACTTGGTAGCAAGCAGAGCAATTAGGTATGCAATGTCCTGAGCTATAATCCAATACAGCAAACACTTTAAGGTAGTTTTTATGAAAACCAAAAAAATAAATAAATAAAATTAAAAAGAGACTGGCTCTTGACTGTGGCCAAGTAATATTGTTGATCCTGTGTTTATTAATTATTTATTAAGTACTTCTTCTGAGCATAACATTATGTTATGCACTGTTGCCTTATGCAAATGAATAATAACTCAATTCCAGTTCTCGAAGTGCTCATGGTTTAAAAGGGAAGATATGAAATAGACTCAACTAACACTGCCCAGCTGAATGTGATAAGAACCTGAAGGGAGGCAGGCACGAAATGCAGAGAGAGTTGAAGAGAAAGGTCTCTTTGCCCCACAAGAAAGAATGAAGATTCTGCAAAGAAATGACATTTAAATTGAGTGCTGATGAATGAGTACGATTTGGTGAGATAGATATGGGAAAATCACATTCCAGCTCTAGTAGAATGCATTAATAAAGAATCTAAGTATGGCAAATATTTTAGAATAGTCCATGAGTTTTAGCTAGTGTATTTATACGGATCTCAGCGTGCTTGGGCCAGCTGTTGTGAGACTATGAATGCCAAACTGAAAGGTCAGTATTTATTTAGAATCTATGTACAAAATGGTAAACAAAGAGATAAAATGATTATTCTTACACCAATGTTAGCATATGAATATTCTCTAAGCATCTCATTATAAAGGAAAAAATATACATAAAGGTCAAAAACATATTTTCTATAAGAAAATATTCTAATCAGTTAATATTAATTTATAATAAGTAATGTGACGTAAGTATTCACATTACTTGTAATAAGTAATGTGAATCGGTATGTTTTGTAACTTTTATTTAAAACTGTTTATTTATGTAGCCATTTAATGCACTTTCACATTAATAATCTAGTAATTTTATTTTTATGTTTTAAAAATGATTTATGTATCTAGAGGTAGAGAAGTTTATAAATGTTGATTCCAGTTATCTATTTTCTTTTTTCATGACTTCATGCTCATATTACCTTAAGGAATCTCAACTATTGTCATCAGCTGGTAACATTCACTCACACATAAAATAGAACCTCAGTTTTTGATGGGGTGGTTTGTGTTTTTCTTGTAAATTTATTTAAGTTCTTTGTAGATTCTGGATATTAGCCCTTTGTCAGATGGATAGATTGCAAACATTTTCTCCCATTCTCTAGGTTGCCTGTTCACTCTGATGATAGTTTCTTTTGCTGTGCAGAAGTTCTTTAGTTTAATTAGATCCTATTTGTCAATTTTGAGTTTTGTTGCCATTGCTTTTGCTGCTTTAGTCATGAAGCCTTTGCCCATGCCTATGTCCTGAGTGGTATTGCCCAAATTTTCTTCTAGGATTTTTATCGTTTTAGGTCTTACATTTAAGTCTTTAATCCATCTCGAGTTAATTTTTGTATAAGGTGTAAGGAAGGGATCCAGTCTGATGGGTCAGCAAACCAGCATGGCACATGTATACCTATGCAACAAACCTGAACGTTCTGCACATGTATCCCAGAAATTAAAGTATAATAAAAAATAATATAAATATAAAAAACAGAACCTCAAGGAGAAATACAGTGGTGTGTATCACAACCTTACATTATTTAAGCTCTGGGAATGCCACTCCATAATTCATTCTTCACTGAGATAAACGTAAATGAGCAGAGCAAGAGCAAAAGGAAGTGGGCACCTATCACAAAATCTATTGTCAAATTCGCTCAGCTCAACCCTCAGCCCCTCAGTGTGACCTGGCCCTGCTGGAGGGTTTCTTTTAGAATGAAGTGATATATGTGAAAAGTTCAAGACATAGATTATATTGTTAACATTTTCTCTGAGCTTTCACATAACTTGTACATAACTTCGATATACACTAATATATACTAACTGCATGCACTGGATTGTGAGTTTAACAAAAAAGGGCCACATTTCATTTTTATTTCCAGTTCTCCAGGGTAAAATTCAAACTAACATCAGGCCTGGTAGAGTCCACTTAGAATAGGCACTGCAACAGTTACGTGGAGGCCCCTGCTGCTCCACACATGAATTCTTCAGCTGTTGGCTTAAATGAAGACAGGTGAGGGCTCCACACAGGTTGAGGAGATGACAGAACACTTAGGAAGTCATGGCAATTTATCAACCAGCACAGATGTTCAGCAATTGCTGGACTATAGTGATGCCTGCCTCTACACATGCTGCTAGTTATTAATTAATGAATGAAATGAGTATCAGTTTTCACTGTAGTAAAAAGGGCATATGTGTTGGCTCTAAAGCTTTTTAATAACCTCACCCTATCTTATAGTTACATTCAAAATTATTATCTCAGGGTTGTCATACAAAGGGGACCTCTCAAAGGTCAATTTATGCAAATTTGAGCATTTTTAGGGGGATTATTTGTGACCCCACATAATATATATTTTTTCTACTTGTGGTTTATTTGCTCTTGGTTTCAATCTACATCACATAATACTGTCTTCCTCTCACATGTTAACATTTTTTAAAATCCTGGTGATATGGAGCTGTGAACCTTATTATGTTTTAAAGTATTAACAATTTTCCATCTCACAATCATCTTAATATATCCCACTTGGTGACAAAGCAAAAGAGAAAACAGACTTACCTCTGTGCCCATTTGGGGGAAAGCAAGATGAGAGAGAAAAATAGTTTAAGAAAGTGAGACAATCTGAGATTAAGAGAATAAGAAGAGAAAGAAAGAAGGCAGGAGGCAACTAAAAAGCCAGAAATCGCACTTCCAGTAATAAAGAAAGAAAAAAATTCAAAAAAAAATACATAACTGGCCAGGGGAGACATCCGAATGAGTTAAGAAAAAAATAAAGAGAGTGAGTAGGAAAACAAAAGACAATGAGAAAAATAGTAGAGAAACAAAAATAAAATCAAGTATGAAGAGGAAAGAAGCAATATAAAAAAAACAAAGAAAATGAGATGAAAGTGAGAACAGTAAAGAAATTTAAAAAGGGAAGAATTAAAAACAACACTCAATGTGGGGAATAAATTTAAAAGATGGAAAGATAATACTAGGAAAATAAATATAAAAGGGAGTGTAGAAGGGAAAGAAGTTGAAGCCATTTAAGTCTGGGGAGATTCATATCTTGCTGGCATTACTAAATGTTATTCATTTGACGGATCACAAAAAAATGAGTGTTTAAAAACAAACTCCAGAATTCCATATAGTTGAAAAGAGTTTGGAGACTTTAGATTCATCGATATTTTTACAAAAGGAAAAAAAAATAAAACAACAGATAACCACCTCGGGGACACATACATGATCTAGTGATTAGCTCTGGAATGTTAATTAGAAGAAAGCTATTTGCTTTTCTATTCACAGGTCATAAAGAGATCAAGAGTATCAATTGTTAGCCATTTGATTATAACTTAATACTCATATACTATAAGTGACTACTTCATCATGCATTGGTGAGCTAGCGGAGCAGGTGGAGTGACAAGAAGCAATATGGAAAGATTTATTCTGCTTTAGCCAGAGAAATGCTGGAAAGGGAAGTAAAGAATGATGTGAGCTTCTTGCTAATTATAAAAGGCTATGAAATAAAACTTAAATTTATTACTGGTGGATCAAGTTCTCTTCTATTAAAAAGTATATAAAGACATATTCCAAGGGTACATATGGTCCTGGGTTGTGTTTTACTTATTTTTTAAAATTATTTTGATGATAGTTGTCTTAGCTTGGGCTGCTATAACAAGATACCATTGGCTTGGTGGTTTATACAACATTTATTTCTCATAGTTTTGAAGGCTGGGAAGTCTAAGATCAAGGTTCAGGCCAATTTAGTTTTGGTTGGAGCCTTTGTTCTGGCTTGCAGACAGACAGCTGCCTTCTTCCTGAGTCCTCACATTGTGATGGGAGAGAAAGTGCTGCTCTTTTTTCCTGTTGTTATGAAAACATTAATCCACCATGGCAACCCTACCCTCATGACCTGATCTAAACCTAATTAGCTCCCCAAAGTCCATCTCCAAATACTATCACATTCGTGGTTAAGGTTTCAATATGTGAATTTGGTGAGGAAGCAAACATTTGGTCCATCAATAGGAGAGAGGTTTTGGATGTTATTCATAGACGGATTTGCTAGTATCATGTTTGCAGGTAGGACCAGCAGTCAAGGCCATAGTGGTATATATTAAACTGTGCACTTGCAGCAGGATGAAGTTTTAAAAGGATGAACACTGTGCAAAGTTTAGGAAAAAAGAAAAATAATATATTTTATTCTTGTCTTACCTAATGTTTTTTTCTTTCCTTCCTCCCTTCTCACTTTATATTAGAGTTGCATTACCCTAGAACTGGCAGTAGTGCCTCATGGGTGGTCATTCTTTACATATATACTACCTCAAAAATAAATGTCTTAATTATTTAATAAATGAATATTCAAGAAATTAGAAAGCAATCATTAATCAGACACAGAGGCCAATACAGAAATAAGTAGAAGAGAAGGGAGGAAAGTCATGACAAAAGGGGAAGGACAAGGGGAAGAAGAAAAGAGAAGACAAAAAAAAAAGAATTAAAGTATTTAAAATAATTTGAATTTTGATCAAAACTTGATGACCATATTACAGACAATATGGAAAAGATACTATAGTAAATACTGAGCAGGTCCCAAAAGACATTGTATGTCATTTTTAATGTTTGTGTTTTTAAAAGAACACAGAATAAATGATGATTATCCAATACAAATAAATACGGAAAAAGAAAATAAAAACAATAAGCAGAGATGAAAGGAAGCAGTATTTAACCTGGAGAAATAACACTGATGATCAAATATAACTTTTTTTCCCAAAGCTCTAAAAAGAAATATTGGCCTGCACTAATCTACACAGTGCACTTTTTTCTACATTTTTGCAAGTACACTTCGGTAAAGGTTTGTAAAACAAAGCCCTCAATGTCACTTACAATATTCTTGAGTACATTTCAGTTTCAATCACAACTTCAGCTACTAATCTTAATATCATTGAAAACAGATAATGACTGAACAGGACAATTCAGGATGAACAGCAAAGATAAATACAATTAAAATGTATAACTTTTAATCATTCATTCATTCATTCATCAAAGTCTTGTTAAGTTCCTATTATGCACTAGAGCTAGAGATTTAAAAAGATATCAACAAAGAGGAAGACAAGCTGGATACTTTCATTGGGGGAGTTCACATTACTTGTAAATAATGTGGTACTGAATAAAGGGACATTTGAGACTCAGTGTAGTTCTGGGAAATATATGAACACTAGCCCCAGCTGTGTAAAAGAATGATTATTAACATGTATATCTGTAAAATGCTCCATGCCAAGGGAGTTAGGGCTCTAGCAAGCTTGATTCCAAGCCAGGTGAGAAATAACATTTAGACGAAGAGGATTGACATGTATAATGTTGTGAAGCATAGCGGAACTCTGATCCAAAGATTCTTTCAGTCACAACAAAGAGAGCAGCTCTCATTCAAGAAGGCTCCCCTTAGAATGGGAAAAATAGGTAATTAAAGGACACGAAAATTAATCTAATAAGAAAATAAGGCAAAACACTTTTAGATTGTGGATGAAATATATTCTCTTTAAGGAATAAACTTCTGTTCAGCAAGTTATTACCAGAAAAAAATATACTGTGACATAAATGGAGTCCCTATATTACCCTGAACAATTCTTAATGATGACTGCATCTTTGAGATTTTGATGTGATTTGGTCTGTCATGGGAACTAGACCTAGTTATTTATTTGAGACTGCCTAGGTGAATATAATGTGTATCCAGGGTTAAGAAGGTTAAAAACACTGTTATAAATTTAAATATTACGTATCTTAAAGTTTTTCTATTACATTCTGGGTCAAGTTTTGCTGCTGTTGTTTTGTGTGCTTGTCCATGTGTATACATAGGTTTGTGTGTATATATGAATGTTTTAATTTTCCTTCAGACTACTAGGATAGGAGTGAGGAGATGGTATTCTGAGAGTGAAGTCTTAAGAGACAGTGGAACTTTGACATTATATGGGTTTGGCAAACATCTGGTTATTCAACTTATCAAATATAATTTGCATATACAATTTAACCTTGCTGTATCCCCACTTTGAACCATACTATAAGGCTATAATAACCAAAACAGCATAATACTGGTATGAAAACAGACACATAGACCAATGGAACATACTAGAAATCTTAGAAATAAAACCACACACTTATAATCATCTGATCTTTGACAAGGCTGACAAAAACAAGAAATAGGGAAAGGATGCCCTATTCAATAAATGGTCCTGAGACAAGTGGCTAGCCATATGGTGATGAATTCAACTGAACTCTCACCTCTCACTATATACAAAAAAAATTCAAAGTGGATAAAAATTTAAAAGTAAGACCTTGAACTATAAGAAATACTAGAAGAAAACCTAGGAACTACCCTTCTCAACAGTGGTGTTGGCATGTAATTTCTGCCTAAGTCCACAAAAGCAATTGCAACACAAAAATTGACAAGTGGGACCTAATTAAACTAAAGATCTTCTGGATAACAAAAGAAACTATCAATAATGTAAATACACATTCCTACAGAGTGGGAGAAAATATATGTAAACTGTGCTTCCAACAAAAGTCTAATATCCAGAATCTATAAGGAATTTAGACACATCAACAAGCAAAAAACACCCCATTAAAAATGGGCAAAAGACATGAACAGACGCTTCTCAAAAGAAGACATATGACTGGCCAAAGAGGATGTGAAAAACATGTCAATCACCACTAATTATCAAAGACATGCAAATCAAAGCCACAGTGAGATATTATTCCAAACCAGTCAGAATGGCTATTACCAAAAAGCCAAAAAACACCAGATGCTGGCAAGGCTTCAGAGAAAAAAAACACTTGTACACTATTGGTAGGAATGTAAATTAGTTCAGCCTCTGTAGAAAGTAGTTTCGAGATTTCTCAAAGAACATGAAAAAGACCTACCATTTGACCCAGCGATCCCATTACTGGATATGTACCCAAAGGAAAATAGATCATTGTATCAAAAAGACACATGTCCTCACATGTTCATAGGCACAGTACTCACAATAGCAAAAGCATGGATTCAAGTAGGTGCCCATCAATGGTCAACTGGGTGAAGAAAATATTACACTTAAACACCATAGAATATTATGCAGTGATAAAAAAGACTGAAATTATGTTTTTGCAGCAACATTGATGCAGCTAGAAGCTATAATCCTAAGTAAACTAACTCAGGAAGAGAAAACCAAATACCACATATTCTCACTTATAAGTGGAAGCTGAACATTGAGCACATATGGACATAAACATGGGAACAATGGGCACTGCAGACTACTAGAGGGGAGAAGGAGGTAGGAGGGTGTGAGGTGATAGTTTTTCAACTATCTATTATGCAATATACTCATGTCACAAACCTGCACATGTATCCTGTATATTTAAATTAAAGCTGAAATTTTAAAAAATTACTCTAATAAAAACAACACTTATCTTTAGTGTTTAAATATTATATTTTTGTAGGCCTAGAGCTTGACTTGATAATTCATTTGGGATATTAAATTTTGTGATTTTATATTCCTGTTTATTATTTATTTCAGAAAATGAATTAAAGCTATTTTAACATCACATTACAGGAAAAGCTGAGAAAGTCATTAAGAGAAGTTTTTTAAAGGAGATTCTTGATTAATTAGTACCAGCAATACAAATAAACCAAACAATCATCAGAAAATGTTCACAAGTGCCTTTTTTAGACTGGTCAATATGCTTCATCTTGTGATTAACAGAGAAATAAAGTAAAAGTGTACCCCAGCCCTCAAGCTTTTAGCAATTTAGTAGATAAAATGGTGATAATGTTGATTTGAATATTATTTAGCATTAGCATTCAACTCAGTTTTTCTGACAACAGAACAAAAAATTGAAGAAAACGGTGCTGAAGTAAACAAAAGATGTAGAAATGGGACTGAAAAAATTCCACTGGTCTAGGATTTGCAAGATGAATGGGATGTGAGTAATAAAATGCCCAAAGTCAAGAGCAATCGATATGACAAGAACCCTTGAGACCATTCACTCTACCTGATTTATTTCATATTTCACCTTTTTTCATCTTTTTCCATTATTGTACAATGCCTAGCCATGTACAGAGACAACACAAGTAAATGGAAAAACAGTCCATGTTCATGGAGTGAAGAAATTAGTATTGTTAAAGTGGCCATACTGCTCAAAGCAATTTACAGAATTGGAAGTCAGAATTTATCACAAGAAGATGATTTTGTCAATTGGAACTGTTATTTGAACTGTAAATATAAGATCATACTACCCTACTGTAACAATGCAGTTGGAATATGCAGAGAGAAAGCTAGCAAGTTGCTCCTCTCCCCTCAAAAGAAATCCACAGAAAGTTAGAACGTTAAGTATTTTATATCAATCCTTCAGTATCTGACTGTGCTGATATTACCATATGAGAATATACATGTATCAATATAAAAACATATTATTCACTTCTGTTTTTAGATAAAAATAAAATTATATATATTACACAATAACTATTTTTACTTAAAAATATATAATGGGTAAAATTTCAGATTATATAAAAATATAGATTTTTTAAAAATATTTGCATGATGTACTTTTGAATATAAATTATGCAATTCTTATCCTACTGGTGAACATCAATCTATTTCCAGTTTTCATCATTGTACTGCAAATAAATATATATATATGTGTATGCGTGGGTACACACACATATTTTTTTCTAGTAACAATGGTACTGTGGAAGAAAGGTGTACTCTGTTTTCCTTTTCTTTATTAAATTATATGCCACTTCCGGAAAGTTGTCCACAATTCACATTCCAAATAGCGCACTCTCCCACACTATTGCCTTCAAAAACATTATCAATAATAGTTGATTTTTATTAATGTCAATAGGATGGTGAACAAGTCATATACTTCCTTATGTTATTGAAGTCCAATAGTTTTTTGAACTTCACTGACCATTGAATTTCCTTTTTTAATGAATTGCTTATTCAGAATCTTTACTAATTTTCATTAATTTGACTTTTAATTATGACTTAACTATTTGTAAAAGCTAACAGCATATTAGCTTTTCACCATTTCACATTTATTTTTATGAGTCCTTTCTTATGTATATTACACATGTGTGATTTTCTGTGATTCTGTTACCAAAAACATCAGCAGTTCAGTCTAGGTCCTGCTGCTTGCCACAGAGAAAGCCAATCACTGACAACGATTATTGCCAAGGAGGGAGGCTTTCATCAGGTGCTGCAGTCGAGGAGGTGGGAGATCTGCCTCAAACCCATTTATCCAACCAGTAAAACTAGGGGTTTATATACCCAGGAAGAAACGTAGCAGTGTGTAAAGAAACAGGAACTAGGAAGGAGCAAAGAAATAATCATGATGAATGAGGGATCTGACATCTCGTTGTTTAGATGTGGTCATCTGGAGAGTGTCAGTTCTTTGATTTTTTTTTTTTTTTTCTTGAGAGGCCGAGAGGTCCTTTGCTGAGGGAGAAACTCAGATAAAACAAATGGAAGTTTCAAGCTTTAATATCAGAAAGGTCAATTTCTATGTTTATTAAAAAAAACTGTCTATGGAACTATTGGGGTGATTTCAATTCTTCTATCAAAATAAAAATTTATACAAACATTTGCCCATTTTTTTACTCTCATGATTTAATGTTTACCCTGCTTTCTGTGACTTACATTTTCCCTTTTTTGCTAAAATAGATGTTTCCAACCCAAGTATATATAAATACCATATAAAGTTTATAGATAGATATTATATTAATAGGGCCGATTGGGGAGTATTAACTATATTGGTTTAAGTTTAAGAATATGCAACAATTATTCTAAGCACAAAGTAAATGTAAAGTATATTATATCAATCCGCAGTTGCTGTGGGCCTACCACAGGCTTTCAGTGGTGTACAATAAGCGGTTTATTTCTCATGAATCTTTGTGTCAGCTGGGTTGTCTCTGCTTTTGTAGCCTGCAGCTGATTGGTTAGTTGTGGACTTGCCCACTGCATTCTACCAGGGGTCAGGTGAAGCTCTTCTCATGACAATGACCATGATGTATGAGGACAACCAGGCTGCACAAGCGCGGTTCAAATTCCTACTTGCATTAGGTTTCTGAACATCTCTTGGGCCCAAGCAAGTGAGTGGCTAATCCCGAAGTCAAGAGTCGAGGAAGAAAGTTTCACCTTTAGCCAAGAGATTTCATGACAATGTGCCTGGATACAGGGTGAGAGGAAGAAATCGGCCTATAATTCATTCTAAATCATATGTATATACCTAACTAGATAAACATTCACTTATTTATAACTGTATATGAATATAAACTATGGTGGAACTTTTTGAATGTCAAACGCTTAATCAAAATTTTTGTTCTCCAAACAGCAAATTCCTCTATAAAGACTGAAATTAGCACTTCTGCACGAAAAAGTGGAAATATCATATCTAATTTAAAGTAAGACTCTTTGGAAAAGCTTTGCAAGAGAATTAACCATGTCTGTGCAACTGAAATAACTTCTCTGCACCAACTGTTACTTTATTCCACTTAGATTTTCTTACAATGAAACTAATTTGCTCTGTCTCTGTTAAATTAATTATAATAGATAGAAACCGTGTATCAACCAGGAATCCATACTGTGGTTTTCTGTTTTGCTTTTTCCTACCTAAGTTTGGTAGTGTGATACTTCAACACTGTATTTGTTATTCAATATATATAATTTGACCAAACTTTTTAAAGGTATGTTTTATATCTCAATTTAGAATAGTGTTTCATTGTGTTACCTATTTGGGGAACACTCTTCTACAACAATACGACCTTAAAGTGTTTTCTGTTTCAGACTATTAATTAAAACTCTTTAAGTATTTAGATTTCTGTCTCTCTCCCTCCCTCTCTATCTCTCATACACACTAATATACTGCATTTGACCCAATGAGAACCACATTGATTAAAAAGAAAAAAAAAAAGAATAAGCACAGGTTAAATGTTAGCTAAATAATCCATAGACCTTTTAAAATGTATTATCAAGTGATCAACATCGAGGTAACTAACTGGTGCCAAGAAAAATGCCTAACAAGCTTGCCAAGGAGCCAGATGCTGCTACTGCTAAATTATCTCTTGCAGATTGGCACCGGCATTCTACAACTGGCATACCCACAGGTATCACTCACACTGCACCACCGTATGGTTTGAGCTAATTATTTAAAAATAGTTTACTTCATATTCAAAAGTGGATGCACTGTATAAATTAATTTTGCTCTCCTAGGGAATCAGTACTTTGTAAAAAATAAGACATGAGAAAGAAAATAATGTGTGAAATAGACTCATTTAAACTAAACAGGTTATTAGCTTAAAATGCCAACTTTTATATAACTGCTTATATTTTCCCTTCACTAAGTCATTTTTTTTTGAAAATTGGTTTACAGGATTCCAATAAGTCAGATAAAAATGAAAATTTAATTATTAGATGATTAAAATATCAATATGCTATATATTGTTCAGTTAAGAAAACAAAACAAAGCATGCTCTTTTTACTTTGAAGCGTAGAAGTATTTTAGTACAGTATGGACATATCCTGAGACAAATTTAACTTGAAGAAGTGAGTAGTCAATTGATTTGTGTGTAAATGAAGATGCCAGGCTATATTTTAAACTCGTTCTAGCACTCTGCATTTCTCCAAGTAGCATTTTAAAGTCTGATGAATGCATGAAAATACTTTCTATCAAAGCCATTAGATTTAAGAAAAAAATTATTCTCAGTGTATCAGGGCAAATTTAAACAATCACATTACTTTCAACTCTCTATGATGACTATGCTATTATATTTCTAAATGTGTCAACAATCTTTCAAAATATGGGCTTTTATATTTATCTAAAGATAGGAGAAGTTTTGTAATTCTTATTTTTATTTTAAGAACATCTTATTTCCTCAGATATTGTGGAACACTGTGGCAAGTTAGAAAAAGGACTAGAAAGAACCAAAACATCATTTAAGGTTCATACAAAATAGAAGAGCTCAGATAGTTTGCTATAATCACGTTTTAAATGTATTCAAAAATATTTTAGAATGTAGGTGGCAAATTAATTTTAGAGAGAATTTTGAGGAATAAAAGAGTTTAATGATCGCATAATAGCAGCTTGTATTGAAGACAATAATTGGGTTTTACATAGCTTAAAGAAACATGAAAGCTCATCAATTTAGTTTTTCCTCTAGGCTATTGAAAATTAAAGGCAGAGCTAATGCCAAATGCGCTCAAGAACACGCATATTAAAATAAAATGCAAAAGAAAATAAGCTGCATTATTTACATACTGTTGTTACCATATTTGTATGATTATTTAGCAAGGATTTCTCATTAAGAGGATTTAAGATGAGTATTTAATCACACATATGTAACAAGAATAATAGACTGCTATTTTCTTGTTTAGAGGTTGCAGTAATTTTTGAAATGTCAAAATAAACCCAAGAACATGTATGCATGTATATGTGTGTGTATATATATATATATATATATAATGTATCTACATAAAATCTGAATTTGCCCATATACTATATAATTTATTGTATTACGAATTGAAATGGATGGTTCTTATTCTATAAGGCTAATATACAAAATTACATGTATCTCCTGGAAATTTATGTTTTACATGTAATTTATATGTAATATTTAACCAAAAATTAAACAGCATTATAACAAGGCATATTAAGGTAATGAATATATATATTCATATATATATATAATATAGACTCCATAAAGAAACAGCTGCCATTGGAAAAACAAGTATAGAATTTAAAAAATTATGGCCGGGCGCGGTGGCTCACGCTTGTAATCCCAGCACTTTGGGAGGCCTGAGGCGGGCGGATCACGAGGTCAGGAGATCGAGACCACGGTGAAACCCCGTCTCTACTAAAAATACAAAAAATTAGCCGGGCGTGGTGGTGGGCGCCTGTAGTCCCAGCTACTCGGAGAGGCTGAGGCAGGAGAATGGCGTGAACCCAGGAGGCAGAGCTTGCAGTGAGCCGAGATTGCGCCACTGCACTCCAGCCTGGGTGAAAAAGCGAGACTCTGTCTCAAAAAAAAAAAAATTATTATTACTATTAAAGTAACGATTATCAGATTTAAAGAGATTTCTAAAGTAAAGGACTATTTTCCTTAGCCAGAAGGAAGACTTTCCCCCTGGGACCTTGTTTGCCAGGAAGAATACTGGGTGGGCAAATACCAGCAGCTGGCATGATAATGAGTCCACTTCACTGCAAATTAGTTCATTATTATTCCATTCATGCAATCTTATGATTCACAGTTGCATGTCATTTTTACAGAAATAAAAAAATAGGTATTATATATAACTAAACTGTGGCAATCTACAAGAATAAAATTTACAAACATAGGGAACAAACTAGCAAACATATAAAAATAAAGCTAGATCATAAAGAAAAATATATAATTTAAATTCAAAACAGCCTTTTATGTTTAAAAGAAAACAAAAAATAAAAAGTAAATACAAACCAAAAACAAATCTGTATGAATTTACACTTTCCACAATTTGGATTCAACTTTGTTTTAACATTAAATCAGCTACAGGTAAGAAAATAATATAGTTTTTTTTTCCAGTGCGATTTCTTGGCAATTATTATTAGTTTATGTGACAGAAAGACTTATATTAGCGTAACATGAAAAGTAAGTCTGCTTATGAATAAACGGTAATGATTGAAACAGCAGTTTTCCATGTCTGAAAGCCTCCTGACTTTAGCTTATCATGGACCAAAATTTGAAAATACAGAATGGAAAACAAAAATTTGAATTAGATGATACTGAACTTGGCAATGCAGAGCTCCTTCAGGACAGGACAGTGAAAAATAAACATCAAAACACTCACTTGTAGGAGATCTGAAAATTCAAACTATATGAACAAAAGTTAGATTAAAAATGACTTGAATATAAGACCTAAAAATTAATATCCTAGATTATAGGCAGCATTTCAATTTTGTTCTGGATAACTTATAAAATATTTAAAACACTTTAAACAACGTAACATAGATCCATTTAAACTAAATCAGAATATGAGAAATATAAGACATCATACTCAATAAATGGTACAGTTTAAGTAGTTAATATCCTACTGAAAAATACAGAAACAAGTTTAATTGAGAGGCTGTTGACCAATCAAAAAAAAAACAGTAAAAGTAAAATAAGTGAGCTTCTTAAATAATAAATTTATAAAATACACAAAATCACTTAGAAAATTTAGAAATTTTCAAAGTATAATCTTTACATTTTAAGGGAAATAATTATGAAATATGACACATTACTAAACTGGTGACCTGGAAAAAAGATATCTGAGTTCCCGTGAGGAAAATAAATGGCCTTCTGTAAGAATGATATAATGGACTTTGGGGACTTGGGTGGAAGCGAGGGGAGGGAGACAAGGAATAAAATACTACAAATTGGGTGCAGTGTATACTTCTTGGTTGTTGGGTGCACCAAAATCTCACAAACCTCCACTAATGAGCTTATGTAACCAAATACCACCTGTACCCCAATAACCTATGGGAAAATAAAAGTAATAAATAAAAGAGAAAAAAGAAAATAAATGACCTTCTTTGTAAACTGTCTTTAAATAAAATTTTTGAAAAGTTTGGTGAATTAAATTAGTATCTTATTAACATTTTAGTGAAATAAAAAATCTGTTGAAAAATGAACTAAAACTGGTAAAATTTATATATTGAGTCTATAGAAAATACAACTATAGTTAACTTAATTACAGAAAATTAGGAGATAGTATTAATACTATTGTTTAAAATCCAATTACCCTCATTATCTGGAAGTAAAATTATATTTGAAAATAATTGATTCTGTTTCAATATCTTTTTAAAAAAGTCAAGTTTCATGAGCATATCACAAAGAAGGAAACTACTAAGAAATGATTCCCATGAGGATTAAGAACTGCAGTAGCTGTTCAGGTAACAGGGATGCAATTGGAGAGTAAGAAAGCTCATAAGAAAAGCATAGAAAATGTGAGGAATTCAGAAAATAGAACAGAAATAATAGTTGATGAAACATTTATATACAAATACTGATGTAAACATGCTGAAAACAGTAAGCAAGGTTGAACAAGTAATTGTCAACAGTGTATAAATAGTTACGGAATAAAAGGAAGGAGGAAGAGTAATTACCTAGCATAAGATGGCTAAGAAAAGATAGACAGGTTTTAGAACATGCAAATTTATTATATACATGCATGTGTAAATAATGTATTTCAAATAATTGAGTTTGTCTTGTTTTACAATAGTATAAAATGATTTCCAAATAATGAAATGTATTGTTTTATGATAATCTAAAATTATTACTCATAGAAAATGACTTTCTAAAGCATGAGGAAACAACATTGTCTTAAACTCACAAAGTAGCATGGAATAAGGGTAAAAGTATTCATTTTGAAGGTCTGCACTTTTGAGATTTTCTTGCTCTTGTACCCGGAATCATGATTGCAATTGTCAATTGTATACTTTGAGTCTCATCTCCACTTCCTGGTTCTGGTCCAAGTATCTAGTTTAAAAGTATCCTGACATAATTTTTATCTAGACTGCAATACCAACAAAAGTATCAGCAAGAAATGACTAAAACCTCATCATGGAACCTACTGAATAGTTTAAATACTCACACACATGCACTAATCTGTATGTATGCTTGAGAATTCATGGACCCCTTACTAAGGTCTGAAATAAGTTAAAGTCTTTGATCATTATCTTCTATCACTTCTCTGAATTGTTTTCTTTTTTCTTTTATATCCCCTGCTTTGTAATAATAATTACAAATAATTTTTTTTTGCTTAGTAAGGCTAAGCAAGTCCTTTAAAAGGGACTAAGCAGTACCTGCCTCATTCAATAAATTCTGCACACTATACACCCAGTTACTTCCCAGACACACTGGCATATCTCTGCATACCGCTACCACTCGTCACCATCTCTCGCTAGGTGCACTTTATTCTCCATTAGTGGATCTTTGCCAAGCTGTAGTGGCTCAGGAAATCCTGGCGCAAAATAAAATTTTAGCATTTACCTGAACAAAATGTATTTTTTATTTTATTTTATTTTATTTTTTACAAAGAAGTAATGTTTAGGTGCATTCTGTGTAACACTGAATATTTTCCAACCTGGCCAGGCAGCCTGGTATTTTATGGTTGATTTGGTATTTACTATCTTGTAAGTTGAAATATATTTATAAAATGAAAATCTCCCTCTAATTTATTTTGTAAGGCGTATACTGTAAACTTTTCAACTATATCACATCTACTATGTGATAATTTATATGAAATAAATTTTAGTAAATTCTGGTATCATTTGAAATTTGGAAATATGAAGCTCTTTGCAAACATTTAGATTTGTTTTATATATCCAAACACACCATATGTTATTCAAACACTTTGAATATCCCCATAGGTTTTTTTGCTGCCATGAGTGCTTTGCATCCAAATAACATTCTACTAAGAAAAACAAAAAGGAAGAAAAAATAAAATGAAAAGAAAAAACCTTAATAACTAGAAAGAATATAGAAGTCGCTTGTTACATCTGCCAGTCACTTCATCTGTCAACAAAAACATATTGAGCAAGTATGTGAGCAAGACTGGAATGAAATTCAGAAGGGTGCAAAATTGTTTCCTCCAACTGTTTTTTGGGCTCAAGAGAGTAAATAGTTAGCCAATTCCTTCCAAACTGCAGGGGGGCAGCTTTTGATTGATGCAATTGTTTCTCCTCAAAATACATTTAATACTCAGGAAAATAACACATAGCAGCTCTAAAAACTCTTTTTGTTGATTTTTGTTTTTGTCTTGTAAACTAGAGTTTTACAGTCCTTATCATTCTCTGAGTCTTTTTTGTTCTTACATCCTTATATTATAATTAATATTCAAATTCCATTTGGCCGTTAGTTTTAAAATGCATGTATCGTCAGGACTTCAGTCTTCCTCCATCGTAATTATAAAATTTCAGCTTCTAACTACAATCTCCCTACTCACAGATTCAATGACTTCCTTAGTTATTTTTAAATTACATAGAAATAAGCTTGCATGTGCCCAGGAACAAGACAGTGCCCATAAGTCAGCTCTAGCCTTTTCTTAGAAATCCATTAACAACAAACAGGCTTTGGAAGGAGTCACTGACCACTGTCATCTACGGACACTCAGCCCCTATGCTGCTGCACCAGCCTATGTTGTTTGTTCTGGGACCAGTGCAGAAGTAAGGAATGCAGAACATGGTTCTCAGTGTGAGCTTGTACTTTTGTTTGCCAGGTTGGCCCTGAGGCATTATAGCTTAGACTTAGAGTGTCACCAACTTTATGTAAACATGATCCCTACCACGTCACCTGCAGCTCTCTCTGCAGGAGTCATGGTCTCTGAAACAGTTGAGTCACAGCCTCCTTCCCATCATCCCATTCCCTGTCTCCACCATTTTCCCTAATGCGGCTGCATACAATCATCTCAGAGCCTTCACTCCACCAAAGATACATGAATGCATAAACATCCACACTTAACAGTTAATGAAGTTAGGGGATAGGATATTGTTGCTCCTTCCAGTGTTCAGCACTGCTTGGACTATGTGGATCACACCACCACATAGAGTTTCATACACAAAATAAAAGAGAGGGATAGACATTATTGCTTCTGAATGATGTGTTTAAATACAGTGTGGAAGGAATTATACCTTATGGGTGCACTAAATCATGGAAGAATTGATTCAAAACCCAGTTAGGATTTGATCTCTTTGTACATGGGTATTTGGGAAGTTTGTTTCAAATAATGGGACCCAAAATTCAATTAAATTTTAAAATCACTGTTGGAGCATGGAATGATTAGCAGCACAGTTATCTGACGTGACACTGGAGAAAGTTAGAGGACGTTTGTCTCATACACAGCTGTAAATGAGATTGAGAGTTAACTCAAAAATAAACTCCTAATTAAAAATAATTATGTGCTAAAATAATAAATTTAATTTAAGGGATGCTAAAAATCATCTCAAAGAGCATGACTGCTTATGGAGTGAGAAAGATAAATATAGAATTTTATTTAAAAGAAGTAAAAAAAGTCTATATTTTATACAATCAGTTTACATTAAAGTTCAGATTCATATAAATTATAAATGTACATTATGTCTATTGTTGCCTAGGGAGGGGCAGAAAAACAATGTTCTAAAACCTTTGAGCAGATTGAGTCCATTGTACAAAATAATTTTTTATCAAAAAGAGAGAAATGTTTGAATAAAAAGCACAAGAGTTTTCTCATAAGGTTATTAATATGATTTTTGTATGAATAAAATGTATTATATTTTTGTTTGTTTATAATTTATCAGTGTATTTTAATAACAAATAAGCCCAATTGTAGAACTATAGCAAACTGAATAGATCATAGAAAAACTGCCATGATAGCATGAATTTTCTGATGAATAGGTAGCCATGCTAAAGTAATATTCACATACAGTAATAGGAATTAAGCTAAGTTATAAAAGTGACTTATTCATATATACAAAAGCAAGAAAATAATAAAGATAGTGTTTTAAATCTAACGGTGAGTTTAAATCTAACATCAAAAACCAATAACCAAATGTAAAGTATTAACTGGAACTTTCTATACAAAAACACTGGAATATTTGACAAGAAAATAAAGACCTTGAACCTATCAATAAGGACAACAATAATAATAGAATGCTTAGGAATAAACTCAATCAAAGATGTGGAAGTCTTGGACACTGAAAATTATAAAACTTTGAAGAAGGTAATTAAAGAAAACACAATTAAATGAAATGACTTCCCATCTTCACAGATTGGAAAAATTAGTATTGTTAAATATTTACGCTATCCAAAGTGACATACAGAGTCAGTTCAGTGTAATTTCTAAAAATCTCAATGGCATTTTTTACAAAAATAGAAAAAGAATCCTAAAATTGATATGAACTCATGGAGACTCAAAATAGCCAAAACAATCTTCAGAAAAAAATAACAAAGAGCTGGATGCATCACATTTCTTTACTTCAAAATATTTTACAAAGCTGCAATAATCAAAACAGTATGGTACTGACATAAAAACAGATATATAAACCATGTAGCATTGATTTACATCAGTTGAAGTCTCCTACCTTGACCCTCAGTACCATACTATTTGTACTCAAAATTTTCTATATGATCATATATTTTTCATTTCTATCTCTCCTATACTGTCTTTTTTTGCACTAAATGGATATGTTCTAGTGTAAGATTTGTTCTTTAATATTTTCCCGTGTGTTTTTTAAATTGCTTTCTTAGTACTTAATACCAGATTTACCATGTATATCTTATTGGAATCTATTTGATTTATACTACCTTATATCTAGCGAGATATAGCCCCTTTATAGCCATATCTTTCCTTTTTATATGCTATTATTATTTTTATTCATATATCTATTTAGTTATAATAGTTACAGTTATAAAGTCATAATGTAAATTATGACTTTATATAATTCATGCTTACTAATGAAGCTGAGAAAAGAAAATAAAGTATGTATTTACACAGTTTGTTATTTTAACCTCTTATCATTTCTGGTTCTCTTCATTTATTCCTGTAGATTTAAATGATCATGATTACCATTTGATTTCACATTTTCATTTCCATATGGCTTTGCTCCACACACCTCCTTTGTACTCCTTTTGTTATGTGTGTTTTGGGATCATATTCACAAAACAGTTTTCCAGACCAATGTTGAGAAGGTTTTTCCCTATGTTTTCTTCTAGGTGTTCTACACTTTCAGGTCTTACGTTTAAGTATTTAATCTATTTTTAAAATTTTTTAGATATAATATGACATAAGGGTTCAATTTCACTCTTCTGCATGTGGATAGTCAGGTTTCCAAACATCATTTAATGATAAGACAGTTCTATCCCTATGTGAGTCCTTGGCTATCTGTTTTAAGATCAGTTTACTGCAAATGTGAGATTTCTAGGCATCCTATTCTATTACATTGGCCTACATGTCTTTTTTTAAATGACAGTACCACGTTGTTATGATTACTATAGCTTTGCAGTATAATTTGAAATGAGAGATTGTAATAACTTCTGCACTGTCCTTTTTTCTCCATTTTTTCACTATTAGGGTTTTTTTTTGTGGTTCTATATGAATTTTAGTTTTTTTTTCTATTTTCATGAAAAATCCCATTAGATTTTTATGGGGAATGCAATGAATCAAAATAAAGCTTTGAATAGTTTTCATGTATTTGTATCTCCTTCAGTTTCTTTCTTTTTTTTAGAATTTTCAATGTGCAAACCTTTCACTTCTTTGGTTAAATTTATTTGTATTGTTCTTTTTGATACTATTGTAAATGAGATTTTTGAGGGGTTTTAGGAACACTCTCAAGCAAGTTAATATATGCATTATGATTGTCCCACAGGGAGCAGAGAAATTTAAAGGGGCAGAAAGTTTATTTAAAGAAATAATAGAAATTTATTTATTCAGGTATCCTCTTCAGGATACGTGAAGAGGGAAATAAAGGGAAAAGCAACTCGCTACGTATAAGGGAATACCGAGAAGCTATCATATATTTCTCAGCAGAAACCTTACAAGCCAGCAGAGAATGGGATAATGTACTCAAACTCTTTAAAAAAAAAAGAAAAAAAAGAAAAGAAAAGAAAAACGCTGTAATCACCAACACTATACCTAGCAAAACTGTCCTTTAGAAATGAAAGACAAATAGACTTCGCTAAAGAAACAGCTGTGAGAGTTCATCAGCAATAGACCTGCCTTGCAAGAAACGCTAGAGGAAGTTCTTCAAGTGAAAATAAAAAGACACTAAACATAAACATGAATACACATGAGAGTATAAAATTCATCATAAATGTAAGAAAGTAATTAAGAGTATTCTAACACTATAATGGTGTTGCATACTTACTTTTAATTGTAGTAGAAAAGTTAAAAGACAGTGTTAAAATAACTATAGCAACAGTAATTTGTTAATGGATATGCAATATATAAATGATATAAATTGTGATTTCACTAACATATGATGTGGGGAAAGGAGAAGTTAAAGTGCAGAGTTTTTGTATTGGTCAAAATTAAGTTGTTATCTTGAAATAGATTGTTGTAACTATAATATATTTTATATTATATAGCCTTATGATAGCCAAGAAAGATAATAAATACATTGAAGATAAAGAGGAAGAAATCAAAAGGTAACAATACAAAACATCATCTAATCACAAAGGAAGACAGCAAGAGATTAAACAAAGGAACTACAAAAGAGTCAGAAAACAACAAATATAAGTCCTTACCTATTAATATAAATGGATATAATTATGCAATCAGAAGACATAGACTGGCTGAATGGATTAAAAAAAAACAAAGAGCCTACTATATGCTACCTAGAAGAGATTCACTTCAACTTTAAAGACACACATAGGCTAAAAAGATGAAGGGATGGGAAAAGACATTGCATGCAAATGGTAAACAAAAATGAGCAGGTGTGGCTATTCTTACCTCATACAAAATAGACTTTAAGTGAAAAACTATAAAAATAAACAAAGTTGGTCATTACATAATGAAAAAGTGTTGAATTCAAGGAGATAATACAGCAATTGTAAGGTTATATGCATGCAATGTCAGGGCACCTATGTCTATAACGAAAATATTAACAGAACTAAAAGGAGAGATGGGCAAAAATATGATATAGTAGGGGCATCAATCCCCCTGCCACCATTCCACAATGGATAGGTGATCCAGACAGAAAAATCATTAAGGAAACATCAATCTTTAACAGTGCTATAGATCAAATGGACCTCACAGATATATACAGTACATCCTATCCAACAGGAGAATGCACATTGTTTTTTCAAGCACACATAGGATATTCTTTAGGATAGATCATTATGTTAGGCCACAAAACAAGTTTTATCAAATTAAAAAAATGAAATCACATTAAGTAACTTTTCTGATCACAGCAATATGAATCTATATATCAATAACAGGAGAAAAATTGGAAAACTAAAAAAAAATACGAAAATTAAATAACACACCGCTGAATAACCAATTGGTCAATGAAGAAATCGAAAGGGAAATAAAAACATGTTGAGAAAAATGAAATTAGAGCCTCAATATATCAAGCACATTTCATAAAAATGCAAGATAAAATAATCAACATTCAAATATCATTAGTGTTTCAATAGACTCAAAATGTAATAACTTGTTACTTTTAATTACAAAGAACTACCAGTCTTTTCTAATTCGCTTGTTACCAAATTTCTCCATTAGATAATTTTTGGCCTTGAACTTCTCATTTTGTATCAAATAAAGACAGACCTTTTGAGGGTATCTTCAGAGTTTTCTGTTCTTATGACTGACTGCCTCTTTCCCTGTTGAAAATCCCTGAGCCAGTAATCTGAGTGCTGAGAAAGGGTGGTAAGCTTTGTTACTTTTGGCTTCATTTTTCCCACATGGAACCACTACACATGGGCCAGCTGTGGCCAAGAAAATTGTGGCCTGCCTTCCTGGTGCAGAGCCTATGCCCTCTTACTGTTGCCAGGGTGATGCATGAGATTTTTGACTTATTTGGTTACATTCATCAGGAATTTGGCATCTGCAACTCAGAGTTTGAGGGAATGAGAAGTGCTGATGTTTAGACTCTCATGATAAGATACTGTCTTCTTTGATTGGGAGCTAAATGGCAAGTGAGTCCTGCATTTTTATACACACTTCTCTAGAGTGGAGCTAAGATCAAGCTGAAGTGGGGTTGTAGGAAAGAAATGAGTCATGACTCAATTGCTACAAAGAGACATTTCCCATTTTTACAGAGATGTAGTAGGTTTTGTTGCATTAATACTTATTTTATTTAAAAAATTACCTTAGATTCTTGGAATACATTTGCAGGTTTGTTACATGGATATATTGCCTGATGCTGAGGTTTAGGCTCCTAATGACCCAGTCATCCAACTGGTGAACCTAGTAACTAATGAGTAACTTTTCAACCTGTCTCCCTCCTTCCTTCCCTACTTTTGGAATTCCCAGTGTCTATTGTTTCCATGTTTGTGTCTATATGAACCCAGTGTTTAGTTCTCACATATAAGTGAGAGTATGCGATATCTGGTTGTCTGTTTCTTCATTTGTTCACTTAAGATAGTGGCCTCCAGCTGCATCTATGTTATCACAGAAGACACGATTTTATTCTTTTATTCTTTTTAAGGGCTGCAGAGGCTTCCATGCTGTACAGGTAACACATATTCTTTATCCAATCCACCATTCATGGGCATCTAGTTTGATCCCAGTCTTTGCTATTGTGAATAGTGCTACGATAAACATACAAGTGCATGTGTGTTTTTGTTAGAAGGATTTTTTCCTTTGGATATACACTCAGTAATGAAATTGCTGAGTCAACTGGTAATTCTATTTTTAATTCTTTGAAAAACTGTTCCAAATCTCCAAACTGCTTTCCGTGGGAGCTGAACTAATTTGTGTTCCTGCCAACAATGTGTAATTGTGAACTTTTCTCCACAATCTCACCAACATCTGTTATTTTTAGACTTTTTAATAGTAAAAATTTTGACTGATGTGAGACAGTAATATCATTTGGCTAGGTCTCCACCCAAATCTCATCTTGAATTGCAGTTCCCATAATTCCCGCATGTCATGGGAAGGAAGGTAATTTAATCATGGGGGTGGTTACCCTCATGCTGCTCATGCTGTTCTCACGATAGTGAGTGAGTTCTCATGAGATCTGTTGGTTTTACGAGGGGCTTACCCCTTCACTCGGCTCTCATACTTCTCCTTCCAGCTGCCCTGTGAAGAAAGACATGTTTGCTTTTCCTTCAGCCATGATTGTAAGTTTCCTGAGGTTTCCCAAGCCATGCTGAACTGTGAGTCAGTTAAAACTCTTTCCTTTATAAATTACCCAGTCTCAGCTATGTTTTTATTAACAACATGAGAATGGACTAATACAGATAGTATCTAATAGTGGTTGTGATTTGTATCTCTCTGACAATTAGAGATGTTGAGCATTTTTTCATGTTTTCTGGCTGCTTATACATCTTTTGAGAAGTGTCTGTTAATTTATTATATGAACCCAGGACAATTTCCAGAGACTTTAAATGATCAATTAAAAAAAATAATTTTACCAGTTAGGCTTGTTTTGCAAAGGAGTGGGTGTTTAGAGCTCCTTACACTGAAATTCTGGATGTAGAACTCTTTGACTTTGATTTTAAACATACTGAGTTCTATGTAGTTTCTATTTGATAGCAGTAATTATGCTTTCAGGTGCTTGAGTGAAGTCCCAGCGACTGGAGATTTCTATGTGGGATTTTCTTCCTAGAAGTTGGTGGAAAACATCCACAATTAGTAGCAGAAGGAGATCGTGAGGATGCTATGTTTTAACTCTTGTTGTAGTTGTCAAACTTAAATATTTATAAAAATAGAAAGGAAAATGTGTCTGGTCACGGGGGGCGGTTCAGAAGATAGAGGGTTTTTCTTGATTATTGCTTTGGTTCTGTATTGACAACAGAATCTAAAGTAGTGGCATCATATAATATGTAATATTAATTAAAGACTTTCAACAATAAATATAGGTAAAAATTTGTTTTCTGACACATGTGAAGGTTTTTATTCTACTGCGATATATGGAGGAATCTCAACAGTAAAGTCTTGTTGGAGATGCAACAGATGGCCAGCTATGAGACTTTCGAAAAGAAAAACAATAACAGAAATATTTGAAAGCAATGATTTAGTAAAAACATTTTTTGAGGAAAAAAAATCCTCTAGTAGAAAAAAAAGTTTCTTGTGACATGTTTGATCTAATGTTTCAGTTTTGTTTTGGACAAACTCTAAGTAAATATAGACTTTTCATAACTAAAATTTGACAATCCTTCAAATAGCATTTTATTCTAACAACATAAATTGACATAATTAGTTAAATATTTTACATTTATCTCAATGCAAAGGATGCAACAAGCTGCGTCTACAATACATAAGATATTCCTGGAGAATATAATGCCTCCTATAGTGGTCTTTTAGTAGCATGTTGTGAAAACACACCATCTATAAGATATGTCCTTAAGGTCCAGTGATACATGTTAGTGACACATGAAGAAAAAAAAATGCCTATGGGGTAATTAAATTGCTTTCCTTTAATACAGTAAGCAACAAAATAAGTTAATTATGTATCACTGAGCTTGTATTGAGGCATTAGGTGCTTAATTAAAAACTCTAATATGAAAACATTTAATTTCCTTTTTGTGTGTAATGTGGTTTGGCTGTGACCCCACCCAAATCTCATCTTGAATTATACCTCCCATGATTCCACATGTCAGGGAAGAGACCTGGTGAGAAGTAATTGAATCATGGGGACAGATCTTTCCTGCACTGTTTTTGTAGTAGTGAATAAGTCTTATGAGATCTGATGGTTTTATAAAGGGCAGTTCCTCTGCACTTGCTCTCTTACTTGCCACCATGTAAGACATGCTTTTGCCCCTCCTTTGCCTTCTGCCATAATTGTGAGGCCTCCCCAGCCATGTGGTACAGTGAGCCTATTAAACCTCTTTTCTTTATAAATTACCCAGTCTCAGGTGTGTTCTTATAGCAGCGTGAGAATAAACATACAGTGTGTATCCAAAATTATACTGCTAACATTTATTGATCTCTTTATATAGACCAGAAACCCTTCTAAGCACTTTATAGGTAATATTCATTAATCAAAGTCCTAGGAAGTAATGATATTATTATCCCCATTTTGCATATCAGAAAACTGAGACCCAGAGATGAAATAATTTACACAGCATAGCTCATAGCTCATAAATGATTTTTTGCCAATATTGCAATTATTTTTATGTTTGTTTTTTACTGATGTAGGCAAAAAGAAAATGTTGCTAAGTATCATAAAATCTATTTTTCAGTTAAATAAAATAATGCTAACAGAAGGTCATGTAGTCACAGATTTCATATGGGTCATGTTGGATATAATTCTCTAAACACATTTAGTTTTTGCAAATAATATTCTCACATGTTATTGAATTGATGGCTTGTTTCCTCATGGTACAACTGTAAACTATTTTAGAATAAGACCAAAAAAAGGGACAACCTTATCCAAACTACTTATTATGTGTATATTATATAAATATGTTATTGTCATTATATTATTTATTTTGCTTATGTGTCAGCCAGCCAATAAATCTGCCAGATAATTTTTGATAGAATTTTGTGCAATTATGTATTAAATGCAGTTTGCTATTATTCAACTTAATGGAAGCACTACTTTATCCAACTGCTGCTCACATGATAACTTAATTGATACATATTTTCTTCGGCGTATATTGTGCCTGTGTCTCTATATATCCTATATACATGATATGACAATGTAACTTTAATGTGCATTTCTCACACATTTTATTTATAGTCATTTAAAGGCATATCAGATCAGTAATATCTATCAATACTTGTATCAGAAATTTTACCTCAAGAGGGTGATATTTGGTTGTCCATATAGTTACACACTTTATATTTTATATTACATTTGGGTATGTGCTCAGTATTTAAAAATGAACATTTTTTAAAAGCGAAATACATATGACTTGGTTTCTGAAACCAAGGAGAAGAAATCTATCCATCTGTTGGTAATAAAATGTCAATAAAAAATGAACGTTGTGGCTCAAATTCAGCATTATTCTGACCTCATCTTGCACATCTCAACACCAACAATTCCCTTTACTTCTTGAACGTTAAAATTACGGTTATTTGAATAATTTACAAGTTTCTGGCTTACCAATAGCAGTATAATCAGGAAGAAAGTAAACGTAATTACACAAGCTATAATTCTCAAACTATATTCCATTGCTGAGAGGCATGTGAAATAATAATTGTACATGTACCTTAAATATTCATTTTATATTCACATTGCTTAAAAATAGTTTCTTTTTCTATTTTTTTCTGCACTCAGCTTTCTTTTGTTACACATTTGCTTGACCACAAATGTAGTTTGGATGTGTGCCCCCAGTCAAATGTCATGTCAAAATGTAATTTCAGATTTAGGAAGTGGGGACTGGTGGTAGGTGATTGGATTACGGGGCAGGTTTACCCTGAATGGCTTAGTACCACACCTCTGGTACTGCCCTCGCTAGAGTGAGGTCTCACAAGATCTGGTTGTTTAGAAGTATGTACCATCTTCCCCCACTCTCTCTCTCTGCTGTTCTGGCTATGATTTGTCTGCTCCTCCTTTGCCTTCTGCCATGACTGTAAGTTTTCTGAGGCTTCTGCAAAGCCAAGCAGATGCCAGCATCATACCTCCTATACAGTCTGAAGAACCATAAGCCAATTAAACCTCTTTTCTTTATAAATTACCCAGTCTCAGGTATTTAACTGCAGCAATGTGAGAACGAACTAATACAGAAAATTCCTACCACGAGTGAGGTATTGCTATAAAGATACCTGAAAATGTGGAAAGGACTTCGGTACTGGGTAACAGGCAGAAGTTGGAAGAGTTTGGAGTGCTCAGAAGAAGACAAGAATATGAGAAAAAGTCTGGAGTATCTTAGAGACTATTTAAATTGTTGTGACCCAAATGTTGATAGTGATATGGACAAGGAAGTTCAGGCTGAGGAGGCCTCAGATGGAAATGATAAACTTATTGGGAAATGAAGCAAAAGTCATATGTGTTTTGCCTTTGCAAAGAACTCGGCTGGATTGTGTTCATGCCCTAAGGGTGTGTGGAAGTTTGAACTTAAGAGTGATGATTTAGGGTATGTGACAGAAGAAATGTCTAACAAGTAAAGTGATTAAGAGGTAGTGTGACTGCTTCTAACAACCTATGCTCAGATTCAAGACCAAAGAAATAAGATGAAACTTATATTTAAAAGGGAAGCAGAGTGTAAACATTTGGAAAATTTGCAGACTGGCCATATGGTAGAAAATAAAAGCCCATTTTCAGAGGAGGAATTCAAGCAGGCTGCAGAAATTTATATAATTAAAAATGCAGCAAGTGCTTCTGATAACCAAAACAATAGGAAGAGGTCTCCAAGGCATTTCAGAGACATTCACAGCAGCCCCTCCCATCATAGATCTGGAGTCCTAGGACAGAAGAATGATTTTGTGAGCCAGGTACAGGGCCCCGCTGCTCTGCTGCAGCCTCATGACACAGCTTCCCGCATCTTATCTGCTCCAGCTCCAGCAATGGCTAAGTGGGGCCCAAGTACAACTCTGGCTGCCACTCTGGAGGGCACAAATGGCAATCCTTGGTGGTTTCCACATGGTGTTAAGCCTGTTGGTGTACATAATCCAAAAGTTGAGACTTGGAAGCCTCCTTCTAGATTTCAAAGGATGTATGGAAAAGCCAGGATGTCCAGGCAGAAGCCTGCTGCTAGGGTGGAACCCTCATGGAGAACCTCTACTAGGGCAATGCAGAGAAGAAATGTGGGATTGGTGCCTGTACACAGAGTCCTCAGTGGGGCACTGCCTAGTGGAACTATGGGAAGAGGGCCACCACACTCCAGACCCCAGAATGGTTGAACCATTGACAGCTTGCACCCTGTACCTGGAAAAGCTGCAGGCACTTAATACGAGCCTATGAGAGCAGTCTTTGGGGCTGAACCCAGCAAAGCCACAAAAGAGAACCTGCTCAAGGCCTTGGGAGCCCCCCTCTGGCACCAGTGTGCCCTGGATGTTGGATATAGAGTCTAAAGAGATTACTTTGGAGCTTTAAGATTTAATTACTGGTCTGCTCGGTTTCAAGCTTGCATGGGGCCTGTACCCTGTTTCTTTAAGCCAATTTCTCCCTTTTGGAATGAGAATGTTTACCCAATCATCACTGGTGCCCCCATCATATCTTCAAAACAAATAATTTATTTTGATTTTATAGATTCATTTGTGAAAGCAATACATTTCCAAATGAGATTTAGGACTTTTCTGTTAATGCTGAAATGATTTCAGACTTTGGGGACTATTGAGAAGGGATGATTGTATTTTTCAATGTGAGAAAGACATGGAGGGTGCTGGGATGGAATGTTATAGCTTGAATGTTGTCTCTGCCTAAATGTCATGTCAAAATGTAATCCCAGGAACATCCTGGCCAACATGGTGAAATCCCGTCCCTACTAAAAATACAAAAATTAGCTGGGTGTGGTGGCGCATGCCTGTAGTCCCAGCTACTTGGGAGTCTGAGGCAGGAGAATCACTTGAACTTGGGAGGTAGAGGTTGCAGTGAGCCGAGATCATGCCACTGCACTCTAGCCTGGCAAAAGAGCAGGGCTCCATCTCAAAAAAAAAAAAAAAAAAATGTAATTCCCAATGTTGGAGGTGAGGCGTGGTGGGATGTGATTGGATCATGGGAGCGGGTTTCTCCTGAGTGGTTTAGCACCATGCCCTTGGTACTGTCCTCATGATAGTGAGTGAATTCTCATGAGATGTGGTCAGTTAAAAGTATCTAGTACCTCCCCTCACTCTCTCTTCCTCCTGCTCTGGCCATATGATGTGTCTACTCCTTCTTTGCCTTCCTCTATAATTGTAAGGATCCTGATGCCTCCCCAGAAGCAGGTGTTGCCATGCTTCTTGTACAGCCTGCAGAACCATGAGCCAATTAAGCTTCTTTTCTTTTTAAATTACCCAGTCTCAGGTATTTATTTTTAGCAATATGAGAACGGACTAATACAACCAGTTTCTCACATTCAGGTTACAAACACATCTCAAATGCTTTTCTTAAAACTGCAGCTTCTAAGACTTAGCAAGAAAATCATAGAAAGCAAAGAAGAAATATCTGCAATTATGAAATCCATCTCTCTTGGAAAAAGAAAAATTAATTTCTGACTTAGGGTTTTATTTGCCCTTTAAAACACTCAAGCATTGTTTGTTTTAAGAAAGCATTTGAATGGACATAAACCACCTTCAATTTTCTTTTTAAAAAGTTTGTTTTTTCACATAATTGCAATCAGATTAAAAACTGGGGGATTTTGTGTGGCCAAATTGAGTAGCTGAAATTTCTTATAATTTTGACAAATTCTACTTCTTTAACAATTAATCAAAGTAATGAAATATTCAAATTAGATATTAGAATATTATTTTTGAGGAATGTAGTTTGTGTCCAATGAAAAGGACTCTTAAAAGAATTAATCATCACTTTACACATATATTACTTTATAATTTTTTTAGACTTTGAAGTTATAGGAACAGAAGGTGATATTTTCATTTGGAACACAATTATAAAAAATCAATATCTGAGCATTACCACTGAATTTAGAGAATCTGAAATTCATGTATAAACTTAATAAATATGTTTCTTTAATAAAATATCTAAGTCACTACTAGAAGTTCAATGAAATAAAAAGCCACATTAGTCTTGTTTATCACTGTAAAGGCAGGTCATAGAAGACTATTTGGCATGAGATAAATAAGTAAGAACATAGTAGAGACCATTATTATTAATTTTTATCAGGGAAGGGAAGGATAAATTAAAAGTTGAAAAGTATATCAGCCTCCTGCTCCAAGAATTTCCAGGCTAATAGGATTGTCATGACAAATGTTTAAGCAACTAAAATATAAGGTTTTAAAGATACACATGAGTGGCTGAAGTCCTGATTTTTAGGAGTTCACAAAAGGAGAGATTATTTTGGAATAGTATTATTAAGTAATTCTTTATGGAAAGTGAGATTTTAGCTTGATCAGAAAGAATAAACATGGCTAAGTAAGGGAGAAAAAGGAAATAGTAAATAATACTTAGGAAGCGAGGAAAAGTGAAAGATTGAATAATTTGAATACATGTACAAAAGAGATATTTAAATGCACATGGAGGATGATTGGATGGAAAAAGACTTGATGATGGGCAGCAGGGAGGAGGGTCACCTTGAAGAGCAATTACTGGGATTGTCTGTAGGTTGAAGAACAATAATCTGTATATTTTCCTGCTGATCACAACTAATGGCATTATCCCAGATATACTGTGAATATATCTTGTTCAAACTGTTAGTAATTTTAATTTGAGCAAAAATACTACTGATAACTAAGATAACATATAGTTAATAGGCCGAAAGGGAATAAGCTCTTAAAATACAAAAATTATTACAAAAAGGTCCTGACCTTAAATTTACTTCTCAGATGGGACATTGTCCTATTTGTAAAGATCTCTTAGAATACACTTTAGTAACATACAATCATGTTGATCAAGCTTCAATGTCAGTGTAGGGTAATCGGTAGCCTGAAAAAAAACCTTGGTTTCCACTTAGAGAGCCAAAGGAACCAAATTATACTATTTATAGTCATAATCACAATCAAAAGAAATGTAGTTCAGTCAGGATCATTCTTATGATAATAGAAATCAGGTACATGAAAAATACATTTCTTATTTTTTTTCTTTAATAACAATCATTTTTTAGAATGTGTGAGGCAGACTACTAGCAAAATCCTTGGTGGGCCCAATCTGATGAGCTATAAGATGGAAAGCATCATGCTGAGGTAATAAAGGTGAAATTTCCTAGGAAGTGAGAGGGCCAATTATTTAGAAATACCATCAGGTCACTTTGCTCATAATTTTCAAGCATGATTCAGGTGCATAAATTACCAATTCATGGTTCAGGTTCAGTATAATTCAATCTATGCTGAGTAAAATCTTGGCTTCTAAGTCACGTAAACTAAAAATAATATTTTCAGGAACACAGACTTGAATAACTGAGCTAGGTAGACAAGCAGAAGCAGAAACACCTCCCTCTTATTGATTGTGTTGCTTTGCATTGTAACTATCTGACCCTTATTTCACCTCATCTGTGACCTTCATTTCCCTTTCTCATGTTTAACTTTGAAAATAAAATGTGCCTTATACTTGACAGTATTAGAACCATTTGAAATGTTGTAGTAAATAAATTCTAAAACATTATGTTTAAAATATAAAATACAGGTTTTAGGAGAATTTCCATTAAAAAAATTGGACAACAAATATGTTTCACAATATTTGATGAAAATTTACTAAATATGTGTTAATCCAATTTTTCTGCCTAAACTTGAAAACATGCTGTATAATGTATCACTTGTGTGTGTCAAGGGGAAGGTCGAGCTAACAATAGATTTTTAAAAACTGAATTAGATTAACAACAATTGTTAGCTTTTGATACATTCTCAACATATATGACCTGCTTTTTTTTAACTTCTTTTTCAGTATATTTTCTAATACTCTAAAAAGTAGCATATTCACTAACTGATATCTAACCATCTATTCCCTGACTGCCTCCTCCAGTCATGATAATCTCATGATATCATTTTGTTATCTATAATTTCATTGACATTCATTTTACCTATATCTATTGCTAATGTACAGTTTTGTGTTTTAGTTGTTTTGATATTTTCAAATGTGCATCATACTATATATAATCTTTTAAATTTCTTTGCTATTTTTATTTTGCTAAAATTTGTCCTATTGTGTATAGCTGTGATTCATTGCTATAGAGTGTTATATAACATCTGTTGTGTTGATACACCATTGTCGTTCCTATTTATGAACATTTGAATTGCTTCCAGTTTTTGCTGTTGTGTACAATTCTACTGTGAACATTGATTTACACATTAGAAGTTGACAGGCATGTATCATTCAAATGTTATATTTTGCTTATATATTAACATGCTTTTTCTTCAAATAAATGTTTTATTTGAAAATTAAACAAATGAAAATGGGTAACATTTATTGTGCTTTTGTGAAATAATATGGTGATCTTATTTAGAGATAATATATTCTATATTCAGCAGCAACATTGCTAATTTTTAGAACTAATGTTTAAATATGAACATATTTTAGGGACTAAACAAAAAAACTTGAATTAGATAAAATAAAAGTGAATCAACTGTGAACCTATGATAAAGGCATTGGTATATCTTACGAAAAATAAGGATAGACATACCATTGGGATCAGAAATCAAATATCAGATTCTGTCAAAATTTTTTTTTGTCTCTCCATGCTGCTCTTTATCCATCTGTATAATGTAAAATTTGTGTTGCTATTTTACTGCATTTTAAAATGTATTACTTACTGCGGTCTGAAATTCCTAGAAAGAAGAAAAATGGTTACATAAATAGCTCTTTATTATATATCCTCGGAGCATTCTACTGAGTTGGTATATTAGGCCTGTTTCTCAGCTTTTCCTAGAGATGGATGGTTATTGGTTTAGACTGTGTCAGCTGACCACACCAAACCAACAAAACATGTGCAAAAACTTCTGCCCTACTATCTTATTGTGAGGCTCCCATGATAGTTGTGAGGGTAGGAGGGTAAGGGCAGTTTTCTAAAAAGCAGTGGGGACATGCTGGAAAGTTAAAGCAATAAATTTCAGCAATCTTTAGTTAACACCTGTGCTTAAACACCACCTGAGCTTCTCAAATTAGTTGTTTGTATTAGGTACTGGAGCATCTATAATTGTATGTGTCTATATCTATACCTATACCTATTTGGTCAATTTACTCATATTTGACCAATTTACTCCAGTGAAGGTGGTGATGGAAACCTTAGCATCATCAAATCATAATACATGTTATTCCTCAGAATATTTTGTGGTTTGACTTCTTAAAGTCAAGCTTATTATATCACAAGTGTTATATTTTGAATAAGAACAAGTGTTGTTAAAGAAACCTGAGAAATTCTCTAATAAAATGCAAAATAGTCAAATATATATTCTCCTAATTTTGAAAGCTTTTATATAGTATTTATACAGTATTAGAGCATCTAAAAACAATTTATAAAAAGCTTTTTAAAATTATTTTTTAAATAATTTTTAAATCGAGAAATATACTAAGGATTATTAAATAAATTTAAATAATATTTATGTAAAGTCTTCAATGTCTCTTATTTTATTAACAAAGTAAACTCATTGTATATGAAATTGTTATTCTAGTAAAGCCTAAATGTTTTGTAATAAGAGTTAAATACTAAATTTATTTTTGTGCAATTTCAGTTGGGTAACTGTCTCTGACATACATGTTTCATCCCAAAATCAGTTTAAGTAATATGGATATTCTGATTTTTGCTATTATCTCCATGGTTCTGGACAGAATAAAAAAATTAATTGATTGTAAAAATTGAAATGCATCTCTTCCTTCTGTAGCTTTCTCGAAGTTTGCCTGTTCCTCAACTGATCAATGTTTATTTTTCAAAGGCATGTGATTAGAATTTTTGTGTTGACTTTTACAGTTTTAATGATGGTAGAATGTCCAATCATTCAAACCATAAGCACTGGAAACACTGTGTCTCAAGTGCTTTCTGTAAGGCGACATTATGAATTTGCAGTGGCTACCTTTTGACTACATGGTTTCTGCTGCCTCTTTGGTTTGGACTTCAGTAGAAGTGAATTGAATGAAAGCAGGGGAAAGGAATAAAATATATCTTTATCGGGTGGCACAAAAGAAGCAGAATGGTGGAATTTATGTTGAAACGTGAGGTAGCAGTGGCTACTGCAGTTATATGTGGTTACTGTGGCTGGTGGTTACAGGGTTCCATATAGACATAATTTTCTAAAGTATTAATTTTCTACTGTCTTATTCCAGACTTAGAGAGTTTCTTGGTAGTATCTCTAGGCATCCCAGTGGCAAGTATGGGGAAAATGAGGAAGTGAGGGTAGTGAGCTCCAGATGTTTTCCCTGCTCTTATTAGAGCATTCTTTGATTTCCCTGGTTGGTACACCAGACTTCAGACTTTGTAAGGAAGAAATTTATTGTTGCTAAAAGTACCTAAGGAAAACAATCTACTGAAATATTTTTCTATAATCTTTTAGTTATTTTTTAACGTCTCATACAATTGGTAGCAACTGGAGTAGAAATAACCCAACATAAACACAAATACATTTTGAAGCAAATCCTGTGGCTTTAAAGATTATTGTGTATAACTTACCGAAAGAATGTTGTGTAAGCAACTGTAAATAAATATCTTTACTTGAATTCATTTATATATTTTATAAATAGTAAAAATAATAATTAACAATATGTTAAATTTTTAAAAAGATAAAAGAGACACGCTAAAAACCAAGGAACTGATCTTGTTTACGAAAATATTCTAGAAGATGAGAAGGGTATGGGTGAAGGGAGGCAGAGGTTGGTTAATGGATACAAAATTACAGCTGGATAGGAGGAATGAGTTCTGATGTTCTGTGGCACTATAAGGTAACCATAGGATTTATTTATATTTTCAAATAGCTAGAAGAGAGGATTTCAAATATTCTCAACACAAAGAAATGATAACTATTTGAGATGATGGATATGCTAATTACCTTGATCATTATACATTGTATACATGAAACAAAATATCTCTCTGTACCCCATAAATATCTACAATTATTATACATCAATAAAATAAAATATGAAGTAAAAGGGGAAAACATTTAAAGGAAAACACAAAGTTTCCCTGTCTCAGGAACTGAGTGGATGAAATGTCAGCTAGTTCAGATACCTCCTTTATAGTTCTGCTCTGGTATTGAAGTCTCATTGAGGTAATTTTCCTGTAATACGTAAGTCGCTATGGAAGAGAGTGCAGCACTGTGGCTCTGAAAAGCAGAAAATATCATGTGCACAGCTAACACAGAGCAGCAGGTCTCTAGTATACAGATGATTCATAAATTAAATTTAAAGGCACAGAGGGGCATCATCAAGAGTGTTTGCTAAGTGCTCAAGCTCTGTAGGAAACCATGCAAAGAAAACAACTACGGAGCCTGAGGGCCTTTCCGAAGAGAAGACATCTACTTGGAGAAACAAGACAGTAGGAGCTCTGACATGTAGACCACGAGAGGCAAAGATTCAGGCAAAGGAGGGAAAGAAATTCAAAGGAGTTGCCGAGTTCTCCTAGAATTTTCCTCTGCTTTACAAAAAAGCAGAAAGCCAAGATGATTATTCATTTGAATTTCATTCAAAACAAAAAGTATTTGAAAATCTTGTTTTCACATTCAAATTGTGATGACCCAGAAAAGCAAGAAACTTTGATTTGTGTTGTTTGTTTGTTTTGCTTTTCTCTTTGTCCCAGAAACAGGGAAACTTTTTTTAAAAAAGGAATTTAGTAAACTTTCATCAAAGTTTAAAAAAAACAAAGTGAAGAGGGCAGCTCTAGGCCTTGAAATAACAACAATGAAGAACCAGTAGTTTCTTTAAGTCAAATCAGGAAAGTATGAGAATTTTTTTAAAAAGCCTTTTTCCGTGAAATAGATTTGAAACAAACATGAGAGTATCAAGAGAACAGAGAAGTCACTGGACAGGCAATAATTGATGGTGTCATTGGTAGCCAAATACAACAGAACAAAAGATGGAGCAATATATTCAAAGATGCCCCTTGTGTGATGGAAACCCAACAGTGGCGCCCCCTGACTCCGAAACATTACCAGGTGTTCATCATTGGAGGAACCACATGTTCAAAACATGACCCAGCCAAGGGCTAACCTCAGAGCCACCTCTCACACTGGGGGCAACACTGGGAGGAGACCTCAGGGCTCAAATGGCCCTCACCTGCCCATCCGGTTTGAGCCTTGAACTAGTCTACCTCCCATCCATACCTCACAAAGATCATGTCTGATTGTGGTTCTTTAAGGATGGACTCTTGGGCTGGTATTTTCTATTTTAAAAGGAAGATAAAAGACCATTGTATAATTTGGGAATTGTAGAACACAGACCTCCTGGATAACATTTTAAATGAGAAGCACTGTCAATTTGGACAGAAGAAAAGGAAGAAGGTATGCTCTCTCCACAATAAACCGATGTTTATATTACAAACAGTCAAAAAATAAGGAAAATATATAAATATCCTAACACTTAAGTGTTAGTGGACAAAAAAAAATGTTTTTATTAGAAATGAGATTCTGCAAACTATAGACCAGTGAGTTTAAAGTACGTCAAAGTGTAAACTGCTTCAAGTGAATGGTCTCTGAGCACTTATAACAATTGATTGCTAGAAATCAAAATAGATTTAATTAGAATTATTACTGCAGATTAATCTCATTTTAAATTACATTATGACTAGTGGAATGGTACTCCAACAGACTATTATAGAGTTTGAATACCTAAACTACAGCAAAGTTTAAAAATCTTACTTTTTTATAAAGAGAAATGAACTACATGCCCAGATATTTAGAAAACAAACTGGGATCTCCATGGAATACTATGCAGCCATAAAAATGATGAGTTCATGTCCTTTGTAGGGACACTGATGAAGCTGGAAACCATCATTCTCAGCAAACTATCGCAAGGACAAAAAACCAAACACTGCATGTTCTCACTCATAGGTGGGAATTGAACAATGAGAACACTTGGACACAGGGTGGGGAACATCACACACTGGGGCCTGTTGCGGGGTCAGGGGATGGGGGAGGGATAACATTAGGAGATATACCTAATGCAAATAACAAGTTCATGGGTGCAGCACACCAACATGGCACATGTATACATATGTAACAAACCTGCACGTTGTGCACATGTACCCTAAATCTTAAAGTATAATAAAAAAAAAAGAAAAACATCCAGAAATCATAAACAAAGACATAAATATTTTTTAGTCTGCAACATGCATTTCCAAGATATTTCCCTCTCTGTGTGTTGGATAACTTATGTAAATTATATATACTGTTTTAAATATAAATTACTTTCTGGTATATGCTTAGTTTTGGTTCTTTTTTTTCAAGTAACATTATTTTGTAAGCATTTCCCCATGTTACTAATTTTTTTAAAGTATAGTTATATGTGCAAAATATTTCATGTATGTTTACATTACAATGTAGTCACCCATGATGCTATTGACCATTGAATTTCCCCCAGTTTTGCTTTTATAAATAATTTTATTATTAACATTGTTGTCAATTTCTCTGGTTATTTCCTTATAACTTACTGATAGAAGTGTCGGGTGTGGTGGCTCACGCCTGTAATCCCAGCACTTTGGGAGGCCGAGGCAGGTGTATCATGAGGTCAGGAGATCGAGACCATCCTGGCTAACAGGATGAAACTCTGTCTCTACTAAAAATACAAAAAATTAGCTGGGCGTGGTGGCGGGTACCTGTGGTCCCAGCTACTCAGGAGGCTGAGGCAGGAGAATGGCATGAACCCTGGAGGCGGTGCCTGCAGTGAGCTGAGATTGAGATGGGGCTACTGCATTCCAGCCTGGGTGACAGAGCAATACTCCGTCTCAAAAAAAAAAAAAAAAAAAAACCAAAGAACTTATTCATAGAAGTGAAATTTAAGCAGTATGAATAATTTTAGCCACTTGATTCATGTTGGCAAATTACTTTCCAAAGTTTGTAGTCATATTTACTCATATTAGTAATGTACGAAAGTACCTTTCTCATTGCACCCACATTAGCATTTAGAAGGATATATTTCTAAACCAGTAACGCACTTGACACAGTCTTTAATTAGACCCATAAGGAATGTGGTCTAGATCATAATGTAGACAGGACAACACAAAACTGTTCCTTGTGCCTCCTATAAGAGCATAGTTATGATCTTAAATCCCTGAATACAGGGTCTACTACTGTAGACTCATGAAAACATTTAGCAAAACATTTAGAAAATATAGGATATTCCTGCCACTTGTATCTCCTTTACACTGAGTAGGATATTGGCTGGAAACCTCCAGGTAGATTTTTATCTTTGTGAATTTAGCAGAAGGAGAGACTACAAATATAACTTTCTAATAGACAAGATGTAGTCTGAACAGTCTAATCTATGCTTCTCTGAGATAAAATATGGTACCTGTACCATGATTTTCCATGGGTGACTTTATGTATTCCCAAAATGATGATGAGAGGTATTGAGTGCATTAATTGTCCTGGTACCAGCTGCATGGGTGATTCTGAGACTCGCAAAGGTAGCTTTTTCAAGAGACAGAACCATTTCCTAAGTAATTATTTTAAAAAAGTATTTATATACTGTTTGCCATGTGCTTGTTTATGTTAAACTGCTTTATATGTGGTTATTTACTTAATCCCAAAGAACCCTAAGGGGTATATGGACTTAGAGACTGAGACAGAGAGAGTTAGAGATAGAGACAGAGAGGGAAAGAAATAGAGTTAGACATAGAGACAGAGAGAAAAATAGACTTATAGAAATAGAGATATGAAGAGAGTGTTAGAAAGAGAAAGAGAGAGGACAATAGACTTAGAGATAGAGATAGAGATGGAGCCTGAGAGAGAGAGAGAGAGAGTTAAAGATAGAGATAGAGATTATTGAGAGAGAGAGAAACAGCGACACATACTGAACACAGATATTTAAGAAAGTAGCCCTTTTTGGAAGTTTTGATTAATGCCAGATGTGAAGTAATTTCCAGGGCCTTTCCTGGTTAAGGCAGAGGGATCAGACAGGCAGAGAATAGGCTGCCTTACATGAAACATTCTTCTTGTAGCAGAGTGAGTACAACGGTGTCTGCCCATCTCTACCTTGGTAGGTGTTTAAGGGTTTAGCCAATTGTAATTTTGCTCTGAGTGATTTAATGCCTTCAAGTCTGTTTCTCCTTATTTCATGTGGAATTTACAAGTATGGTTTTAACATTTTTTCTCTTTCTCAAGCTCCTAATACGTACACTTTGCAAGAACAGTGAAGTCAAAGTATACAGCAACACAGAGATCCAGCAAAAGCTATGATTAGTGAACTTTTACTGCAGCAATAAACAGGCCTCGGTTCTTGGGGTTTGCCTAAACAAACATTTACATCTTGCTCCCTTTACAAGGGGATGTGGGTAGCTGTGCTTAATCTCACAAGGCAGAGGGAAAAGCTAGGATGGAGGCAGGAGGAGAAGTAAGCAAGTCCTACAGAGCTTTCAAAAATGGCAAACACATCAAGCTTCTGCTTGTATGTGGTGTACACACCATCTCCTACAGCCCATTGGTCAAAGCGCAACACACAAGCCAACCTAAGGCAAATGGCCAGGGTGGAGGGCCCACCCTGAGATAAGGTGAGCCAGGTAAGGTGGCTAGGACATCAGTACTTAACTACGTCCAGGTGTTTTCTCCATGGAAAATAAACTTTCTAAAGGGAAAAATTGAGAGCTAATTGCCTGCATTGATTTTCTAGCTCTCTGATGGTGAGGTTTCTGTGTTGTTTTCGTGGCCCGTACATCTGACAGCTCACAGTTTTGGGAGCGACATCCAAAGAGCTCCACTGGCAGGGCCTGGTAACTGCTTCTGACCTTATCTCCACCATCCTTTATCCTGGTCTCAGGCAGAGATGTTTGTCAGTGATGACCAATTATAAATGTAACCATATTATTAAAGAAGCAGCAGTTTGTATTGTTTCCCATAATACAAAAGCCTCGCTACTTTTATGTTCCCAAGAAAACCACTGTGACATTTCATCCATCTCATTATTTTACAGAAGGAACACTGTAATATGGCCAAAGCTAAAAATTTCATTTCCCCCTTACTATACTGATGATGCAAAGTTTTCAAAAATATTATCAAGCCGAGCACGGTGACTCATGCCTGTAATCCCAGCACTTTGGGAGGCCGAGGCGAGCGGATCACCTGAGGTCGGGAGTTTGAGATCAGCCTGGCCAACATGGAGAAACCCCGTCTCTACTAAAAAAAAAAAAAAAAAAAAAAACAAAAAAATTAGCCGGGCTTGGTGGCGCATGCCTGTAATCCCAGCTTTTCGGGAGGCTGAGGTAGGAGAATCGCTTGAACCCAGGAGGAGGAGGTTGTGGTGAGCCGAGATCATGCCGTTGCACTCCAGCCTGGGCAACAAGAGTGAAACTCCGTCTCAAAAAAAAAAAAAAAAGTTAACATAGCCAACATAGGATGCTATTTGTGTAAAATGCTCTAATTTGCTGATATCATTTAGCGTTTCAATAATTATTCCCCATTGTATTTTAATTCTACAGATATATTAAAGCCTTTAAATTGGCACTAAGCATAATCTCACTTCCTTTTTTTTTTTTCTTCTTCTCAATACAACCATCAGGTGCGGCTTGTTCAGAGCAAGTCCTCTTCAGCAGCTTCTACTGGGCCATTATCTGTCAAAACTTTGTTGTTTCTTCAGTCCCTAAGTGTTAGGTTCATCCCACACAAGATCTAGTTATAAACCCATCATTCCAATACTGCAGTACGTAGTGAATATAGAAGCATGTAACAGTCACCTTGTAAGTTAGGATGAAACCAAATTCCGAAATTTAAAAAGCCAATCACCGCTGCTTCTCAATACACATTTTTCCAAGGTCAACAGAATCTCTGTATTTTTTAAAATCTTGCTCCATCATTTCAGTCAACCTGGAAAATGTCTTCTTTTGCTACATTACATGTCTACCTAACCAGAACCCTTGATTTTAGAATAGACTTCTTTTTCCTCCACATTAATTGCAACTGGAAAAACTTTCTAATGGGTAGCTAAACTGAAATATTTGGTGATTATCAAACTAGATATTCTAGAAAAACTTCTGTTCTACAGCGTGGTCTTTTTTTTTTTTTTTTTTTTTTTTTTACTGGTATTGGGTAGTGTTTCCCAGTCAAAACAAAAATAAATATTTTCAAACACTAGTATTTTGGAACTTCAACAAAAACTGCTTCTCTTTTCTTCTAGAGTCCTGTGATGTTATAAGAATGATCTGAAAACGAGCCTGAGGTTTCAGCCCTGGAGGCCTGAACAGACAAGCTGGCTGTGGCTAGTCACTCCCCCACCAGCCTTGGGCGTGCACTCATGCCATTCAGCAGGAAGGATGGGATCCAAAGTCTGGTTTTCCTTCTGTCTCTGAACACACTTGTCAACTACATTTATTGTATTTTAACTATTATAGGGTTTTAATAAGCGTTTTTGGCATTTAGATTTGGGATACTTTTATTAACGTTTTTCTTACCTCTTGATGTCAATTATGATATTCCAGAAACATGAGGGTCTATGATTTCACTCTACTTTGCAGTCTCAAAGTTAGTCTGTAACAATGTTAATGATATTATTAGAAGACAGAAGACATGAGATTCTCAGATCAGAGACAAATGACTTCATCATGAATGTCACAGCAGACAGCATCAGCATCAGCATAGTCAATTCCTCCTGTCTTCAAGTCTCTGTGGGGCAATGGTAACGGTCCCAGATGGAAGCCTCCACAGGCGGTAGGTTACATTACTGGATATGATTCCTTGAGCTTCCAGTGAACCCATCAGCCAAATGGTGAAAACATAGTACCAAATAGGTAGTTTTTCAACCCTCACTCCCCTTCCAATCTCCCCTCTTTTGGAATTGCTAGTCTGTTATTCCCATCTTTATTTACATGTGTGCTCATTGTTTAGCTCCCACTTATAAGTGAGAACGAGATATATTTGAGTTTCTATTTCTGAGTTATTTCACTAAGATAATGGCTTCCAGCTCCATCGATGTTGTTGCAAAGGACTTGGTTCCATACTTTTTTATGACTACACAGTGTAGCCTATAAGTTACTTGAGGGCAATAGTAATGCTCAAACATTACTGGCTCCTCAGTTGTTACTCAAGATACACATTAACCATCAATAAGTAATTAAAGCCTAGCTACTGCACAATCCCATGTATAGTTATATCGAGATGGTGTAGTTATACTGAGATGTGTTTTAGATAGCTCAATAGTCTTTTGATTTCTACAAATGCTCTGGGTTTGCCTTCTGCTATACTGCAAAATGAGTTTTATATTTACCACATAGCATTTATTTCTTGCCAACCCAGCACAGATATATCAACCAAATTAAGCTAAACTACTCCCAGTCACAATTTTATAACAAAAATGCATCCTCAGCACATAACACAACACATAGTATCAATGATTATTTGTTAAAGTTAAGAAAGAAAAGAAGGTAACAAAAAGGGAGGGAAGAAGTAAAAAGGGGAAGTAGAATAAGGGAAGGAAGAAGTGAGAAAAGAAGAGAATGTGTTTGCCTGTGTCTGCCTGAAATTCACAATAATTACCAAATAATTTTTTGGTTGGTATTTGCTTTTGTGTTGAGAGTTAAATATTATTTAGAAGTTGTCCTTTAATGAAACGTACAAAAAATAAACAGTTTGTCATCCTGAAAATATTCTAGCAAATGAAATAATGGTTTTAGTTTTAAAAGGAAACATTTATCAAAACAACTTTGTATATCAGAAGTTCAATCCATAATTGAATAGAGATGTTTATAAATCCATGCATAGTAACCCTGAAAATGGTAATGAGACTTGCTATTTGAGCTCGCTGAAGCTGAGCGAAAATTTCCAGTTACCTTTTGCAAATGTGTATTTTTGTCTATAGACGCTTGAATAAAATTGGAGTCAGTGTCATAGACACTAAGTGAAAATGTACACATCTCTTATAGGCTTTACTGATTCAAAAGATCAAAGAAGTGAAGAAGAATAAAAATATGATCAGAATCCACAGGGAATAAAAAGACAAAGATAATGAGAAATAATTTAATAAGGAGGGCAAAAAACCCATCTTCTAACAGATTGTTTTTCTTGCATAAGAAGCTGAATTTATTGGATGTAAGTAATAATTAAATAAATTAATAAAATCCTGGCAATTTGACAAACTGAGGTCCTGTGGAAGGAATTTACTTCTTTCATAAATGCATAGAAAAGAATGAATAAAATATCCCTCCAAAATTATACTTTAAAATGATATACTTTACTGATTAATTAAAGAAGAAATGAAAATATTTGGATAACATAAACCCAGTTAATTACCCACAAAATTATATATATGACATATATATATGTCTACATACATATATTGAGTAGACATTACATGTTTTCCTCAATTTGTGAGATTTGTGGAATTTGTGGATTACCTCTTTTTGTTCTCTTTGTTCCTAAGAATGTCTAATCCCTTTCCAGTTGCTTAGCTGGCCTTGGGCGCTCTCTCCTGATAATTCAAGCATGTAAGACTTGGGCTTTCTATGAAGCAACACACTGTTAAGCAGAAAAATTATGTATCTTGTCTAGTACAGGTCTAACTTTCTTTTTCTTTTTTTTTTTGAGACGGAGTCTTGCTCTGTCACCCAGGCTGGAGTGCAGTGGCGCGATCTTGGCTCACTGCAAGCTCCGTCTCCCGGATTCACGCCATTCTCCTGCCTCAGCCTCTCCGAGTAGCTGGGACTACAGGCGCCCGCCACCACACCCAGCTAATTTTTTGTATTTTTAGTAGAGACGGGTTTCACCGTGGTCTCGATCTCCTGACCTCGTGATCCGCCTGCCTCGGCCTCCCAAAGTGCTGGGATTACAAGCGTGAGCCACCACGCCCGGCCAGGTCTAACTTTCAATAATAGATTATATTTCAGCCTCTGCCTATCTCTTCGCCAGGCTCCGTATTATTTCTTTTACCTGTGCATGGTTTAAATTCAGCCAATGATATGCCAAGTTTTATGTTTATACTCTGAATCTTGCTAATTCTGTATTCCCCCCTTGCTACCAGAATTTTTTCCTTTCTATTTTTAACTGAACTATCTGCCTCAATGGTGTATTTTTGGGCACAATGAACAAATAACACTGTGTTTTTTTGTTTTAGGTTTTACCTCTAAAGCTAAGGGAAGATGGAAGTGCAATTAGTCTAGAAAAATTCAAATTCAGATTCAAATTCGAATTCTTACCCCTTCCAATTGCAGTTTTGTTAAAGAATAATCTTTCTACCTTATTTATTCTTTTTGATACCTTAAGACATATTTAGCCAGTTTTCATAATTATTATCTGCAGAGGGCTCAAGTGATCCCTTTTTTCTGTCAACATTACTGAAGTTTCTTCGAACTTGGTTTTTGATATTTTATTCCAGTTCTATAGATTGTTAAATATGAATTTCACAGTAAGCTATTGTTTCATTACTCATAGTTTACATATTTTTGTCATAAGAACAGTTAAATACATATTTACATAAACATAATAAAGTATACACATTTATAGACATCTGTAAGTGTATTGACAAGAGAATAATTGCATCCTTTGTTTACTTTCTTACATATATGGTATTCTAAATATATTTTTTCATATTTTGTTGCATGTTTCTTTCTGTGTCTATATGTGGAAGACTTTTAAAGTTTTGTTCGTATTTCTTCCTTTAAGGAGAGTCTTCATGTTTGGGAGGAATTTGTCAACATTTCACTTTTGTTTCATCTATTTCTATGTTTATGCCATTAACTAATGATGCCAGGACCATTAACAAATAGAGATCGCCATGAAATTTCATCTAGAAACTACTTGTCTCAGATAATTCCAGATTAAAATTTAAAATAGACATGATTCTTCATCTTTTATATCAGTCATGATTTTTCTTTAAAAAATTGCCATTTTATGAAAACGGCAGAGTTTAAAAGTTATATACTAACTGAAAACCTATACACTAAAATTCAAATTCAACCAAGAATAGCATTTCTCCTTTTTTTTTCTAAAGGTGCTATTTTAATTTTCTGTTTGTTATACAATCATACAGCCTCACAGTTCCATATTTTTTAATAAAATAAAGTCAACATGTCAGACCTGGATAAAAAATAAATTATTTCTCTTTTTAATTAAAAGTTAAATGACCTTCTTGGAGGAAATATTTTTTTCCAACTTTATAAATAAGATTTCAGACTTCACAATACAGTTTTCTGATCCTAGTGGGAACTTAATAATTTTTGACTACAACTGAAATGTACTTCACATATTGAAAACCAAAGCAATACTTTTGTACCATACATATGTACAGAAAAGGAAACTGATAGAACAATAGATACAAAATCAGAAACTAAGATGCATTGGGAAACATGTCAGGGATCGGGAGGATTATTTTTATAACATCAAATGATTATTCTACTGAAACCATTTCTATGGTGGTGATATCTTCGTTTTATTTCTCAATTTAACATAATATATTTTAATTAACTTGTAATTTAATCCATATTTGTTAAAAATAATTTCTTTTTAGGTAAGTATGGTCTAAGAAAAATAGGAACGGAATATAAATATTTCTTTTGTTTTGCAGGACTATGTTGGCAAAATAAATTACTTTAATAGCATAATAAAAAATAACCTTGCTAATTTACACGTGCATAACCATTTTGTTGAGCGTGTGATTGTTGAGTCTTGTTGCTATCTTCTAACAGATCATTCTGATGGGAAGGGTTGGGAGGATTGGGTAAGCAAGAATTTTAAATCATCATCCACCAGCTGAACTTTTTATTTAGTGATCAATTTATTTAATTCTAAATGTAGTGTTTGCCCCCACTGACTCCTTCATAAATAATTTGTTTAAACTAATTAGAGTAATAACTTAGATTTAAAAAGGTAAATGTATTAAACATCAACGTATAAATCAGTGAAGAAATGTCGGTAAAATAGATTTGGAATTAATTTAAGAAACCATTAGCAAAAGAAATAAGATCAAGATGGATAAATAATAAAATGTGTTATTTGATTGGTTCGTTATTTCACTTATAGGTCAATAGTGAATTTAAAAAAGAAAAAAACACTATTACAGCAAAAATGTTATTGGCGAATATGGACTGCAAATATATAGATTATTATATCTATCTGAATCACTCGCTTATATAAAAATTAACATCTTCACATATAATACCTATTATAAAAAAGCCAATCAATCTCAGTTGGATAAGTTCAAATTTATTATAGCAAAGATTCCTAATCTAGGAGTTGAGTAAGAAGTTCTATTCCCTGTATTTTGACATAAAGGGAGCCAATTTGACAATTGTGCTCTCAATATATATTCTAGGGAGAACAAACAAAAATAGACTAGTCGTAGATTTGCCAAGTGAACATTATCAAGGTGTATTGGCATATTCTGCATGAATATCTTCCTAAGTTCCTACAACTGGCAGCATTTGTAATCACAGAGCTTCTATTGCAAACAAGAAGTTAGCAATCCTTCTCTAGCTGAATATTCATCTATCAGTACCTTTGAGGTTAAATACAAAGGATCCCCAGAATAAAAGGAGAAATAGTCATTTAAAAAATTCATCAGGTTATGATTCTGCTAATTTGGCTACATGTAAATGATTGAACTAATTTTTATTTTTGTCAGAATGTTTGGTATTATTATGTAGACACAAATTGTGTTGTTATTTTAAATTTACAACCCTGTAAAATACCTGTTCAAATATCCTGACATCTGTGCAGAAGGCAGCTTCTGAAATGACTGTCATGTACACCAGCCTCCAGCTACTCACATCTTTGTGTAATCTGTTCCCCTTGAGAATGAGTTAAACCTTGTGTCCTGTTTCTAGCAAACAGAATATGGCAAAAATGATGGGACACCACTTCCAAGGTTAGGTTAAAAAGATTGTGACATACATCTCACTTGCATACTCTCTTTGTTGCTTCTCTTTACCAGATGTGATGAAGCCAGCTGTCATGTTACGAGCTACCTCTGTGGAGAAGCCCACATGTCAAGAGACTGGATGACCTCTTGCCCACAGCCAGTGAGGAATGGAGGCCCTGAGGCCAATGGGCTACAAAGAACTAAATCCTGTCAACATTCATATGCATGACCTTGGAATCAGATCCCACCCCCATCAAGGCCTGACATGACTGCAATTCCAGCTGACATTTTGATTGTAGTCATGTAAGAGTCCCAGAGGACCCAGTTAAGCTAGGCACAGTCTCTTAATGCAGGGAAATTGTGAAGTAATTAATACTGTTGTTTTGGGATAATGTGTTATGTAACAAGAGACAGGTGATACGACATCTATGAGATTCTCAACATGTTTGGTAAAAATAATTAAACTGCTTTTAAGGTACATGTCATGATTAATGTTATCTATAATGAGTGTATTAGAGGTATATTAATATTCACAAAGACTATATAGCTATTAACTAATTGTTCTGTGGCTTATAGACATAATTTCGGATGATTTGTTCTTTTTTTGCCACTAATATACAAAAAACTTTCATGTTTTAAAATGAACAAAAAGTTATAATTCTGAAGAGGTCCTTTATTTAAAGGAAAAACACTAAAACCACTGAATTTTAATATTTATATTATGAAATGATCTGCTGCTGTTTTTTGTAAATGTACTTGCTATTATGATTATATTTTCAAGTTAAAGATTTATGACGTTTTTGTTGTGAGAAAATATTTTAAAAACTTGTTAATTTTTTCAGATTAACTAAAAAAAAAATTGTAAAAATTTATAAAATACTAATAATAAAATCTCTTGATTTTCATGTCAGTACTCTTAAAATACAGGTTGTTTCAAAAACAGTAGCAATAAAAACGTCAATTCGGAATTCCTTCAGGTATGACCCTAAGTCTAACAGGTATATACTTTGAAACAAGAAAAATATCTAGCACCTTGGGAAATGAAAATAGTACATTTTTATTTTCTCTTAATAAAATTAACTCAGATTGTCAATTGTTTAGTGTTTCTGTTTGATACCATTGAGGTATTTGTTCCAGAGATAAAAATATGTATACTGAAAATACTGGGAACTTTTTAGATGTATTTTAAAACAGAAAAGAACAAGGCCAGATGCGGGGACTCACGCCTGTAATCCCAGAACTTTGGGAGACCGAGGTGGGTGGATCACAAGGTCAAGAGTTCAAGACAAGCCTGGCCAAGATGGTGAAACCCTGTCCTACTAAAAATTGGAGTGTACCTGTAGTCCCAGCTACACAGGAGGCTGAGGCAGGAGAATTGCTTGAACCTGGGTGGTGGAGGTTGCAGTGAGCCGAGATCATGCCACTGCACTCCAGCCTGAGCAACAGAGTGACAATCAAAAAAAAAAAAAAAAAAAAAAAAAAAAAAGCCCCTCTCCAAGTAAAGCCTTTGTATATATAATACAATGCTGCTAAAAAACTAAATAATGTCGAAGTACATAGCTTCACCCTTAAAAAGGGCTACAGTATAAACCAGCCAGTAACCAATACATTTCTGTAATTTTAATAAATGTAAAGTTGTTTAGTCCATCCATAGTCGTTTTATCCTGGATTAAGACTGTCTCTTCACAGTTGGAAGAACGTTGTTTACTTTGAGAAGCCTTTGACATTCCATCATTCCTTTTAATCTTTGAAATGAAGTCGAGACTTCTGAAGTTTAAAAGATGTCTCCTTAAACCCCGAGGGAAGAATAAAACTTCTTGAAAGGCAGAAAATTCAAAAGTAGAATCTTCTTGCTTTTTAAATTACGGTGAAAGAAAATCACTAGCTATTGAATAGAAACTCTAGAGCTTATACAAACCCCACTGTCCCACACAGTTCTTGTCAACTAATGAAGGTAACAACAAAAACTGAGAGTGAAATGAGAACAGTTTCTCAAACATAATTGTGACTATAGGAAATCAAAGGTAATTCAGAAGCTCAAAAAGTAAATCATTAATGTGGAAATTTAATATAAGTAGTTTTAGGAAAGAAAATTTGGCAGACTATATTGGAAGTTACTCACTTTTCTTCTGTCTTTCCATTATGAATCCCTTGTCTGTATGCATGAAAATCTGCTGTAGTGGTTATTAACAATAATTATTTTCTTTCTTTAGCTATGAACACTTTTAACAAAAACTTACTCAACAGCCAATATATAAAACAGGCAAATTGATACTCCTTTTGAAATCCCTTCTAGCAGAAGGAACACTGAATTTCCATTTACAATAATATGGAAGACTCAATCAGAAAAGACCCTGCATAAAATGATATTTTGATTCATTGCTAGGCTTTTAGAAAGGAATAAAAAGTTTAACAGAAAAGGAAAAAAAGGGAAAAAATAAAAGTTAAGAAAATGAAACACACCAAAAACAGACACAGTTCCCAAGCTGACATAAAATTTGTGATGTCCCTCAGTGCATGTATGAATTAGTCCTGTTATAGTCATACTGCATCTAAGGTGAACATCAAGGAGAGGGAGGCAAACCTGAAAACCCTGATTAATTCTTAGAATCTGAGAAATGGCTGGAGTGGTTCCGAGTTATTTTCTCCTAAGGAGATACAGATGTAAACCCAATCATTTTTACACATTAATTATCCTCAATTCAGGTTATCAGGTTTTCTGTAGATTAATATAATTCAAATAAATTTAAAAATTAATGAAAACAAGAAGAGAGACAGCCATCATGAATGAAAGTCCATAGAAACAACAAAATAACTTTATAATGTTAAATACCTTAGTTATTAGAATTAATAGAGAATATAAATATATAAAATTAATCTGAACGCAATATATGAAATAGAAAGCAGATGTGATCAAAATCATCAGCAAATTATAATATATTATTTTTAGAGGCATATTAAAGCCATTTAAAGTGGAAAATATGTATAGTTGTCTAAATAAAAAACAAATATATGAATCTGTGCCAAATAAGAATAATAACTCTCTTGATAGGGTTATCACTGGCCATATTTGGGCTGATAGGAATAATAGAATAATGATAGTGGGAAGAATAGGGCTAACAGGTGGTTTTTAACTTATTCTTTCTCACCAGGGACATTCAGGCAAATGAATGTCCTTAACCAGATTTCCCTGTAAATCTGATTTTTATAAAGATTTTTACCAGGTTTCCTTGTAGTAATGATTTAACAGGAAAGGAAAAAAATGCCATTATTTATAGCATATATTTTGTTAGTACAGTCTTGATCTTTTACAACTGGTTATTTGGGGGAAAAAATTAAGATTTTTGGATAGGACATGTCACTCCTTTCACTACAAATGTAGAGTTATTTCTCCTTTCCTTAAATCTAAGCCCACTCTGTGTCCTGTTATGACCAATAAAATGAGGTAGAAGTGACCCTGTGTCAATTCCAGTTGGCAAGAGAGGCCATGTAGAAAGGACGTGATATTAAAGACACTATGTGGAGAAAAAAGCCACGTAGAGAAGAACAGTCACCTTATTCAATAGCATAAGGGTCTCGGATATAAGAGAAGCCTTCTTGGATTTTTGATCCCAGTTTAGCCCCTAGATGAATGCAGTCACATAAGTAGCCCCAGCTGGTACTTTGTGAGGCAGAAGCAACAACCAGTAAATCTCTTAAATTTTAAGACATAGTAAACCATTTTGTTGCTTTAATACACTAAGTTTTAGAATGTTTCTTTTGTAGCAATAGATAACTGATAAAGAGACTAATGATGCCATAGAATCTCGATGGCAAGAAATGAAACTATAAGACTGTGAAATACAATCAACAATTGATTCTCCATAGGAATAGCACTATAAGAAGAAAGGGTGATCAAATTAATTGCTAAACTTATGAGTACAGATAAAAAGCCTTATCATTACAAAATAACAACGCCAGTGTCTAAATAATAGGGCCATAAAAATGGTAGAACATGAGTGATGGATAATAGAATATAAAGCAGGAAAAGTGTGGCCTGAGTCACTGTTCTAAGGAACCTACTGCTTAAGAGAGCCATATTTGTCAACAGTCTTATTGATGTGTATTAAACTTTGTTAAGTACATGAGATAAAATCAGAAGAATCAATGTTAAGAAATCAAAAGTTTATATAACTTCCAAACTGTAAGTCAGTAATGGAAAAAAGTGGAATAACACACACACAAAAATGAAAGCAATAAAAGTCAATTTAAAGCAGCAAGAAAAATTTAAAATATGCATAGTAAAATATAAGCTCAGACTTATTACTAAGCACAATAAATGTAAATAATATAAATTAGAGAAAGAAGTCATCAGATTAATTTTTAAAAGATTTTTTATACTTTGTTTATAAGAAACAATCCCAAATCACCTGGATAGAACTGGAAACCAATGGAAAGAGAAAGATTTACAAGTGAATATCAGCTAAGAATTGCATGTGTGTACTGAATTTTCAATTGATCTAAGAGTTACAACATTACAAACACATCAAGATACAAAGTATCCTGAAAATACATAAAACTAAAATTGATAAATCCTCAGGGAGAAATTTTTAGATACATCACCACAATTTCAACTTATTTCTCTTAGATATATAAAAAACTGGTACAAATGTAGATGATTTGACAAACATTCATAAGCTTGGTTAATGAAATATTTACGTAAAGAATTAGTGCCCTGAGCAACAAATAGTGATATGTCCTCTTTTTAAGTACATATAGAACATCTATAAGAACTGAACATATTTTGGGCTATAAAAATAAACTTTAATGAAGTATTAATGTCAATAGACTATAAGTTCTATGAAGGCAAATGAGTTTTGTCTGTTTATTCACTAGGATATCTGAAAACAAAGACAAGTGCCTGCTCTGCAGTAGCTACTCAATGAATACTTGTAGTTTGAATGAATGCAATAATATTATCAGCCTCAAATCTGTTCAAACAGATGCCAGTAACAAAAACATAATGAAAATAAATATAAATAAATACATAATTCTGAATGGCCAATGTCAAAGAAGAAATCATAATAAAATATAAAAGTACAATACTAAAAATAAACTAATATTGAAAATATTACCCATTAAAATGATGGGAAGTAGTTAACGGATACCTAAGAAAAAATACATTACCTCAAATACGAACATGAGAAAGAAAAAAGCTGATAGTGAACTAAAAGCCTAAAATTAAGAAAATAGAGAAAAATAAAATGAAATGAAATCCAACAAAGTAAAGTTAAATCAAAAGTTGATTCTTTGAAATGACCAAAATTATACACAAAGCTTCTAATAATTAATAAGACCTATCAAAGAGAGAAGAGAAAATAAAGTATAAATAATTGATATTTAGAATGAAAATTTGACATATGTACATATCTAGCAAATATTAAATTTAATAGAATAATATAACAAATGCAGTCCAGTATATTAGAAATTGTGCAACAAATTGAACTTAAAAATCAACATCAAGAAGAATTTTAAAAGCTGTCTTGGAACCTTAAATAAATTGATTTGGGAGTTCAAATTATTACTCTTACGCTAACCGTATACCTAAAGAGAACACTAGAATAAAACTGTTCTATAACAGTGGTCTGATAAACTTTCAAAGAACAGATCACTCTAATATAAAAACAAGAGAGAAACAAAATCTTTTAGAGAAAAAATAAAGAAAAGGAATACTACACACAATTTACATGAGACCAGCATAACCTTGATGCCCAAACTGAAAAAGATAGGAGGGAAAAACAGAAGTCACGCCAAGGTGCCAATATCAAATCCAGCAATTATAAAATAAATATACAATAGTCTTGTTGGTTTTATTGAAGATTAGAAAGTATATTATGGTACATTACCATATTTATGAGTTACAATGGAAAAGACATGAGATTTTTAACAATAGATGAAAAAAAGCACGTTAATATTCAAACCTTAACCTTCGCTGAAAGACCTATACATTGATAACTACAAAACGTATTGATTAAACTTAAAGAAGACCTAAACAAGAGGAGAAATAGAACATGTTCATTGATGAGAACAAAATGTGACTTAAACAAATTTTTAAAAAGCATAATAAATTGAAGTTCATAAAATTAAGAACTTCTGCTCTTTGAAAGACATTCAAGATAATGAACAGATAAAGTACACTAAAAATATTTGAAAATCACATATCTCAAGAAAGACATATTCAGAAGATATAAATCATCTCAAAATTCAATAAACTTACTAAAAATAATGGTCAAATATTTTAAAAGACACTTCCCCAAAGAAAATATAGAGAAGACAAAAAAAGCACTTGAAAAAATGCTCGACATCATTATGACCTACAGCACAATGAGATACTACTCCACACTTATTTGAATGTCTAAAATTTAAAAGACTGACCATGCCAAGTGTGGGTGACAATATGGCGAAGATGGAAACCTTATCTACTGCTCAGAGGATTGTAAAAATTTTGAACTACTTTGGAAAACAGTTTGCCAGCTTCTTAAAAAGTTAAACATATGAAGACCATGTGATTCAGATATTGCACTCAGGCATTTACCCATGAAAAATAAAAGCATATATTCATACTAGAATTCTACACATATTTCTTGTAGCAGCTTTAGTGATAATAGCTAAAAACTGCAAACGATACAAATGTTCATCAAGGGAATGGATGAACAAATTTTGGTTGGTGCCAAAAACCTCACAAAGGAGTGAATATTAACCAAGATGTTAAAAGATGTAATTAAGATAAACAGATCAAGAGGAGAAATCTTTGCTGGAGTATCCCAGTAGGCCCTAAATGCAGGCACCTGTGTCCTCAATTTAAAAAGAAATTAAAAAGGAAACAAAAATATCCACCAAAGAGGGAAATGTGTTAGAAAAACTTTGTCACGTAGATACCATTAAATATATAGTAATGAAAAGGAATGAATTTAAATAAAAACACACAAAAACCCCAACCTGGATATATCTTAAAAACATAAAATTAAATTTTAAAAATCAGTAAGAGAAGCCATGGCAATCAGCTAATGCCACATTTTTGCTTTGCAACAAACTACCCCCAAAACTGATGATTTATAACATCATTTACTCTGATGCTTTCACGTATTCAGATTGATTGCCATATGGGTGATGAAGTTCTGGCCTTGTCTGAGCCTCTGCTCTTTGAATGCTGCACTTTCTGATGATGGCTACAGTTAGGGAGGTTAAGTCTGGGTCTGCTGCAACACGACTGGTTCTGGGATCCAGATGGAAACAATAGCAACTACCTGGGCATGTTTTTGACATGGTCGATTATTATAGTCCATGAGTTAATTCAAGCCACACTAGCGCATTCAAATTCCTTTCCTGCCTGCTTTGAGTTTGTTAACGTTCCATTGTTTGAAGTGCATCACATGGTCAAGGCCACAATCAGTGGTTTGAAAATGTATTTACACCACTATAGATCTTTGGAGCTCAGACCTTTGTTGATCAATAATCCAATCTACAGCAAACAATTATATTTATAATAATATTTTAATAAATCTATAAAAAAAGCCTAAGCAGTACATTGAATTGCTTAATAGTATTTACACACGTGATAAAAACTTTTTAAAGTATTTTTGATAAAGTGATGTAGTGAAAAACACTAAAATTAGAATAGTAGTTAATTCCATGTGCTTACAGTTAAATGCACAGATATTAGTAATATTTTATTTCTTTATGTGATAGGATTAGTTATGTACTTTGTCATTATGCATTCTATCTTTTAATATACATATTCTTTTGTATGTACAAATATTATTGCATAATTTTAAAAGAAACACAAGGAGCAAAAGTTCTGGAAACACAGAAAAGTGAATCCTGGTTCTACTTACTATGTGACATGAAGGAAGTAATTCACGCATGTGAGTTTCTTAAGACATTTATACAATGGAGGAACTTATATAAACAAAAGAGATGTCATAATTAAATGAGATAGCATATATAGATGACTTGGCACAAAGTAGATGCTCAATAAATAACTCTTCTCTATTAAAAAATCTTTCTATATATAACTGTATATTACTCTCTATAGATTATCTCTATGTTACTATATATAACTATATAGTAATAGCAAATATTGCTATACTATATTTATTACATAGTAATTTACTATACAATTACTGTAGTATTATAGTATTAACTGTATAATTTACTATATAGTAATTAATATATAGTATATATAGTGCATAGTATATATTATGTATAGTAAATAATATAGCACATTAATAAATATATTAGTAATAGTAAATATATTTAATAACTGTTACTATATAGTAATAGTAAATACAATTAATAATTTATATATTACTATATAGTAATGGCAAATATATTTAATAACTATTACTATATAGTAATAGCAAATATATTTAATATGTTCATGTATTTAAATATATAAATAGTAAATATATAATATAAATATAAAATATATAAATAGTAAATATATTTAATATATTAATATATTACCATATATTACTCGATATATGGTAATATATAGAGTAACATATAGAGAGAATACAGAATGAGTAATATATAGTAACATGTATAGGGAATATACATGGGGAAATACATAGATACTATATAGTATACTCTATATACTATATAGTAATATTAAATATATTTTCTATCCCTCTGTCTGTATATGTGGGTATCTGTGTGTGTGTGTGTGTGTGTGTGTGTGTGTGTATGGAGAGGGGGAGACAGGGGAAGAGAGACACAGAGAAAGAGAGAGAAGCATATATATAGTTATCTTTCTCCACTGAGAGTATTTGTGCTATCACTACAACCAACAAAAGATATTCATTTAATTCCAGAAGAATGACACTTCTACCGACCATTCTCTCTAAAACTCTTCATATGCACAGCATATGACTCTAACAAACATACACAAATTCTGTATGTGGCTGATACAGAGTATAAATAATAAAATTCAAAAGAGAAAACTAAGAAATGGGATATTTACACAGATGTAGCATGTGGAAACACATCAATGGAGCAGTAAATGGAAGAAGCTGACAACCCACATGGCATGATTCAAAGAACAGAGGAATGGATTAGGGGTGGGAGCCCCGGTATGAGGCCCTCCTCTGCCACTTACTAGCTGAGTGAATGTAGCTCTAATCTGTTTAAATCTGCTTCCATAACTGAAAAATAAAGTTAATAAAAATGTTCTCACAGGATAACTGTGAGTAACAGATTAAAGTTCAAACATGATATTGTAAAGTGTCTTGACATTAGAAAGAAACGCTGTGATACTTCTGACGCAAATACATACATGTGCTCTGTCCACAGCCGCTAAAGAGCAAAACCTCAGTTTATTTAATTGCTAAATTTTACTTCAAAATATTTTTAGAGCATAATGATAAATTTATGCAATTAAAACTGTCATATAAAGTTTTTTATTATAATATCATTTTATAAAACAATGTGGTTATATAAATACATATATTCTTCTTGAGTGTGTACCAAATTATTGTAACTTTTTGGAAAGAACTTCCAAATGTCCAACACATGCAAGGAAATGCACTAAATATCTGTGTTTTTTATTTTCGACTTTCACTATAATTGCTAATAGAATTGAGAACCATATTTATCTCAGTATCTGCCCTAAAGTAGGCAAAAAAGTATTTGTTGAAAATATATAAATAAATCAAAATAAGAAAACATTCTGAAGTCCCTGGCTGAGCATTGTCTTCTTTTAAAAAATTCCTCTTTTTTTATTTTTTTATTATTGGCATTCTTGCAGGAGTAAGGTGGTATCACATCATAGTTTTAATTTGTATTTCTCTGATCATTAGTGATGTTGAGCATAGATGTGCTGGTGTCGATGCTGTGAAAAGGGGACACTTCTAAACTGCTAGTGGGAATGTAAGCTAGTACAACCACTGTGGCAAACCGTGTGGAGATTTCTTAAAGAAATTAAAGATTTATTAAAGAATTAAAAGTAAAAATACCATTTGATCCCACAATCCCACTACTGGGTATCTAGTAGAGGAAAAGAAGTCATTATACATAAAAGATACTTGCATATGCATGCTTATAGAAGCACAATTCACAATTGCAAAAATATGGAACCATCTGAAAAGCCCATCAATCAACCAGCGGATAAAGAAATTGTGATATATATATATATATATCATATATATACATATGCACACACACACAATGGAATACTACTGAGCCATAAAAAGGAACAAATTAATGGCATTTACAGCAACCTGCATGGAACTGGAGACTATTATTCTAAGTGGAATAATTCAGGAATGGAAAACCAAACATCGTATGTTGTCTCTCATAAGTGGGAGCTAAGTTATGAGGATACAAAGGTATAAGAATAATACAATGGACTTTGGAGACTTGAAGGAAAGGGTGGGAGGGGGTGAGGGATAAAATACTACAAATTGGGTTCAGTGTATACTGCTCAGGTGATAGGTGCACCAAAATCTCACAAATCACCACTAAAGAACTTACTCATGTAACCAAACACCACCTGCTCCCCAAAAACCTACGGAAATAAAAAGATTTAAAAAAAAGATTTTTTTTTAAAAGTGCCTAGCACATAGAGTTATTGGTGACAATTAAATGAGATTTATTTTTAAAAAAACCTCTATATATCAAAATACTTTTTAGTAATAGCAAAGGGACATGCTCAAGTGAAGACACACTGATAGAAGGTAAGTATCTGAGAATTCCAGATAGTTCATGTTGGGACCCATATTCGAACCTGCAAATTCTGGCTCTAAAATCTGTGTTCTAAAGCACTGGGGCATATACCCTTCTATGTGGGATAATAAATTATATTGTGAAGACTTTTCACATTTTTATTTATTCTAGTGCATGGGAATGGTATTATATCTACAGAGGTCACAAAACCCTTGTGATAGAGTTAGGATGAGAATCCGTACTTTCTAATATAATCTAGTTCTCATTCCCATAAGATTGTCTATGGATAGTTGGAGCTGCTAAAAAGTATTGTATCAATATCTAAATTAACAATTTAGTTATAAGAACTATTAGTATATTCAGCAGACCTGCAGTCTCCTGCTGGTTTTCTGAATTTGTGAGAGCTCTGAGCCATCTATTCTATAGGCCATATTCCTATCTCCAAACACGTCTTAAAAGCTTACAGTGTGATACCATACATAGCATAAAATATAGAATCCAGTTAATTATTTCTACTCTGAGCTTTTCTACTTTTCATATAATTGCTAAGAAAATAACTGAACACATGCTTGCATTTCTACTCACCAGATTTGACATAAAGAGCTCCACCAACACCAAAAATGTCACAGTATCAGTGTTCTCAATAGTTCCAGTCACATGTTTAGTATTTGAAAATACTCTTCCAGTATACTTGTGAACACAATATGGAAAAGACGAGGTCAACGCACAGGAGGACAACTAGTATGGGAAATTGAAGTGAAGCTCTATAATGTTGTGTTTAAGAGATATTTCAATGATCTAAGCCTGTATTAGTTTAAAAGCTTGTTGTAATGTTGCCCTTGGAATGTAAAGCACATAATTTTGCCAGCATCCTTTCTTTTTCCTCCTGTCAAACATTTCAAAGATTAGGGTCGTGTTGGCAGCTTAAAAGCCTCTGCCAAATTTAACAGAATCTCTGTTTTTTCTTCAAAATTGTTTAAGCAAAAGATGCAGATCCTTGATAAGTGTCTTTATCTAATCCCAGTTTGCCTTATCACTATTGACTCTCTACTTTATGGAGGAGCACATCAATTTCAAGACAACCTTAAACATACTGCACAAAAAGTACTTCATTGCTTTCTATTTTTGATCAGTGTTACACAAAAGATTGATGGACTCATTGTGGGGGTAAGGTTTAGTGATTATTTCTTAGCTCCTGTGCTTACAGAACATTCTGATCACAGCTTCCCATAGATTAGGTGAGGGTGAGAGAAAAGTGCTAATTTAGGTAAATTCTGCAGAGTTTGAAGAGACTGGAACCTGGAAAGAGCAGTGTAGATCCATTTAAGGAGCAGTACACTACAGGATAAAGACTGCACACCTTGGAATAAGATAGATTTTAGCTCAATTCCCAACTCTGTCACTTGGGCAAATTACTCAGGGCTTGTGAAGCTCAATTTTCTCATTTATATGTGATTAATAATGACAACCTCTTCAGAATTTCATGAAGATTAAATAAGAAATTCTGTGTAAATCCCTTAGCTCAGTGCTGGCCACATAGTAGGTATATTAATTAAATGAGTATAGTCTAAGCTGTTATGACAAAGATATTGAAAAATACAGTATCACAAACAATTGATTACATATTTCTATTTCATATGACAGTCTGGTGAGCAAGAGGTCCAGGGCGGATAGGAAGCTCCGCTCAGTAGGTGATTCCAGGACAGACACAAGTTCCTTTTATCTTGCTGCTTTGCTACCACCTCCAGTATCACATTGCCTGCATGTTCAAAAGGTGGCTCTCAAAATATATCAATCAAGGTCCCTGCAAGAAACATAGGATGGAATCCATCGACATATTTCAAATGAATTTGGAAAAGGGACAGTTTACAGCAGCAGGTACAGGGCTAAAGGAAACAAAAAGGATTTAGTAAAACCTAGGAGAAGGGGACCAGAGCAGAGAGCCTACAGCAACTTGCCTGAAGGGACAAGCAAAGGGAGCATTTATGGGACATGCGGGAGAGGGCTGTTCAAAAGGAGCTGTCCAGAGGGAGCATTTGGGGAGAGAGGGGTCATTTTTCCTGAATAAAAGACATATTCACAAAATGGACAACATAGTAAGTCCCATCAGCTATTGCATAATCACAGATCAATGTCAACTTGGCTACGCTCTGATCTGACAACGGACTTCAGCTAATATCAGCAATTCTTATGTAAGGTAAAGGGAAAAAAAAGGAAAATACAAAATGAGCTAACGTAATGCAAACAAAACTTCAATAGCCCCCTCCCCATTCCATGTTTCCCTTACACAAGTACCTTGGCTTGACTGGATTGTTTAACCCAAAACTTTATCGAATCAGTACCTTGTGGTTATTGGTTGGCCATGTTTTCCCATGGATTAAAACTATGGGACAAGAAATAACGAAGAGATTTCCTGGTGAATATTTTCTGTTCCACATCGTTCTCCTTGCCCCCACCATTTTGCAATAACTCAATTTTCCTTCTGTGATTGAGATCAGACACTGCTAAGCGCAGTTAAGAGACCACTGGTCTTCTGAGGAATGAGCTTAACAAGAGCAAAATGACCAAGGTCCAATCCCAGGTTACCATTGAACAAAACTACATTTATTGGTTAAAAACTTTTCTTCCTTGGGTACTACTGGGACCTTTATATGAATGGAGGTCTTAATAAAAGAAAGTAAAAATTCTCCCAGTATTTTATTTGGAACAATAGTGAGAGAGGCCACTTCCCATTTTGCCCCATTTGGGATAGAAAAGAAAGAAACCCTGAAAAGTATTGTCTACAAAATTATCCTACACCTGAGATTTCAGAAAGCAAGTGTATGATTTTAAAAAGAGTTTTCTTCTGGGTGGCAGGGTATGAGGAAAGGACAGTTAATACAATAGGAGTGAGCTCAGTACCTCCTTTTCTCTATTGTAAAATGAATTATTTGCATAGAAGCTATGTTGCATGTTGTGCTATAGTGATGGTGACAATTTTCAAAGACCATAAATGGTAATTATCCACCATCTTTGACGTGCAAGTTTCTTACTAAGGTATCTATGGTGCTTCTTATCCCATCAACATCAAGCACAATTATCATAAGAGTATTGTTTTATAATTTTATTTCTTTTATTTTGGACGGAGTTTCACTCTTGTTGCCCAGGCTGGAGTGCAATGGCATGATCTCAGGTCACCACAACCTCCGTTTTCCAGGTTCAAGCAATTCTCCTGCCTCAGCCTCCCGAGTAGCTGGGATTACAGGCGCCTGCCACCACGCCCAGCTAGTTTTGTATTTTTAGTGGAGATGGAGTTTCTCCATGTTGGTCAGGCTGGTCTTGAACTCCTGACCTCAGGTCTTCCACCTGCCTTGTCCTCCCAAAGTGCTGGGAATCAGTCCAGGCTTCTGTGATAAAAGGCTTGGGGGTTAAACAATCAACATTTATTTCGCATAATTCTGAAGGCTGAAAGTTTGAGCTCAAGGTGCAGGCTGATTTGTTTTCTGGTGAAAGCTTAGCTTCTTGGTTTACGGACAGTTCTCTTCTTGCCGTATCCTTACTTGGTGGGAAAGAAAGAGGTCTTTTGTCTTTTGTCTCTCTCTCTCTTCTTTTTTCTTTTTTTTTGAGACAGAATTTTGCTTTTGTCACCCAGGCTGGAGTGCGATGGCACAATGCTGGCTCATTGCAACCTCTGCTTCCTGGGTTCAAGTGATTCTCCTGTCTCAGCCTCCCGAGTAGCCAGGATTACAGGCACCTGCCACCATGCCCAGCCTTTTTTTTTCTTATTTTTTTATTTTTTTGTATTTTTAATACAAAATTTCATCATGTTGGCCAGGCTGGTCTTGAACTCCTGACCTCAGGGGATCTGCCCGTCTTGGCCCCCCAAAGTGCTAGGATTACAGGCGTGAGCCACTGTACCTGGCCTCTTTCTCTTCTTTTAAAGAACATTAATCCCATCCTACGGGTGCCACATCGTGACCTCACCTAAACCTAATTACCTCCCAAAGGTCCTGCCTCCAAACCATCACATTGGGGAGTAAGGTTTCAACATGTGAATTCTGGGGGAAAACAAACATTCAGTCAATAACAATTATCAATATAACAGATCAGCATGGAATATTACATCTATCACTTGAAAGTCAACTGATTCTCGTTTTCTTTAGTGATGCAAATGGAGGACAAAATAGATTTGCTGATTCTGATTTTCTCTAAAAATGACTATCTAGAACCACAGCAACCACTAGCAACACCAGCAGATTAAGTTTGTTCTAATCTCTTGCTACTCAAATTCTACTTGGCAATCAGTAGCACCTACATCTATCTCCTGGAAATGTGTTAGAAATGCAGAACCTGTTAGTTCATCCTAGACTTATTTAATCAAAATGTGCCTTTTAACAAGATTATCTCTGGTGAGATTTATGTAGAATACAGTTTGGGAAGTACAGTTACAAATTATAGGTTTTTTTAAAATTTCTTCAGATGCATTTAGTTTGGGGGCCAGCCAATCAATTAAGTGAGGATTTTAGAGGAATCAATATTTCTGTATTTTTCATTACTTTGAAGGACATTCTAATCTCTGGAGTTCCCACAGAAAGGTCATACTGCTTTTGGTTTACTAGATTGGTGTGGGTGTGGAAGGCAGTTCCAGTATCTTAAACTGTTTCTTTACTGCCACGATAGACATAATTTCAACATTCAGAAACAAATACCCCCTAACTTATGTCACAGACTTTAGTAGTTTTCTTATCAATTTTATTTCTAAGAACTTTGGGGCAAATTAGCTGTTATTAAGAATTTGATGGTCAAATGCTTTGAATATCATGTCACCCTGTTGCTAATTGTTACCGCTCTAACCGTGTGATCCACCTTCTGTCTGATTTTCAGTGTTATTAAAAGGCCTTAACCTTCTTTATTTACCTCTTCCTTCCGCTCTTCTCATTCAGATGAATAACCTAAACTAATTGTGATATTCCCTATTTTCACCTCCAGCCTACAGTAGACAATCATCCCTGAATTTTTAAAAGATTCTGTTGTCCCCATCACCGAGCCATTTTTTACTGCTAGCTTTGATGACCAGAATGCCCTCTTGGCCCTCCCATTGGCTGTGGCTTAAGACCATCTTAGTTTGTACATAATAGATACACCACGATGTTCTCATGTGTGATCTAGGGTACTCTTTCATCTAGTATATGCCAGGACATCTAGTATATGCCAGGATCAATGATATTTGATCCTCATTGAATTTAAGCCAAACAATTAGTTCCCTCAAGAAAGGTAAATGCCACTCCCCAGGGCCGAAGCCAACACGTTAAACCTAGAAACCTGAGGAAGTGCACCAATGTTAATAAATTCAGGATGATAATATCTTCTGTTTTGTATGTCTTCTCTAACACCTTCAGAATACAATCTTACAATTGTCAAGTTTATGTTCATCAAAATTGACAATGTTATGCAACTCTTTCAGTATATTGGCTATTTTCTGCCAGATCTTGTACTTTGGTACTGGCAATAGGCTGGGCACTAACTCATGAGCTTGGAGAAAAATGATGATTTGTCAGGGTAAGTTATGGGGAGAATCCCTCTATAAGGCAACTGTAGTATAATAATTTAAAGATGATTTCAGGTAGTAAATTCAGGTTTCTTCAGACAGAGAGGCGCCAGAATGCTTCTACCAGTAAGGGAGTTTTACGTTATTTGAGAGTTCAGTTTCTCAGCTTCGAGTGTCCTCTACCCAATTTCAGGGTTTCAGTTTGTCTCCATCACTTCCCTTATCTAAGCATCAGAGACCTGGTGAGGATAAGCATTTAATTGGGGCTGCAATTCTGCAACCCCTGAAATCCGACTGTGGGCCTGATCCTCAGTTTTATCTTCCTCATAGAGGTTTTCAGACTTTGCATCCTAGTTTGAGTTAGACTAACAAAGTTAACATTCATTTTAGGATCAACAGAAGCAACCAGCTTATCCCACAATCCTTATACTGACTATGATATCCTCAGCAATTAAGTGCCATGGCCACGTGATCTTAAGATGCTTGACTTTCCATCTATCTGCATTTTTAATCCTGTGGTTGCGCATGATAATTTGAACAATTATTATGGCACTGGATGCCTCAGACTATCTGTGTCCTTTTTCCTCTCAGCAAGGAGGACTGCAGATATGTGAGCAAACCTATCCCACAAACCTACTTAATGGCCTGTTTTGTGGCGCAACTCTTAGTACTATGCACTCTTATCAATCAGGGTCTCAGAAGGAGTGGAGGCACTCAACTGAACAAATGAAAAGAGTTTAATAAAGGAGCTGTTTATAAAGATACAGAGAGAGTTAAATGAACCCCGAAACAATAAAATCATTATCATGCCTAGAACTTAAAAGGAAAAAGAAGAGAAAAAATATTTGGAATCCAAGAGTCCAAGAAGAATAGCTGCAGCTGCAGGACTAGACACAGTTCTCCAGGAGATATGTTCTTGAACAAGAGAACTCAGCCTCTGAAAACAAGAGAACTCAAAAAAATAAATCATTCTTTGCATGTACCAATCTTCCACTGACTGAACCAACTGGAAGCCACAGCACCTAAGAGCCCATAACGGCCAGTTTCTGAGAGCACAGAACAACTGAATAGGGGAGAGTGGGTCTAGAGGGGCAAAGAAATACCCAGCCTCTCAACAAATTCCATGATCCAGTCCATGAAAAAAAAAAAAAAAAAAAGAGGCATACCAGAAGATAAGCAGTGTACTTTTTTTAAAGTTTCAGAATGTGAGTACATTTGATTTCTTTTGAATCTCTTGGGTCAAAATTTAGGCACATGGCCACACCATCTGCAAGGAAGACTTAGAAATATAAATTCAAGCTGCATGGCCATATGCACAGCTAAAACTTGAAGGTTTATTTACTAAAATAAAGTAGAAGGGAATGAATATTGAGGGAAATTTAGTAGGTTTTGTCATAGCAAATGTCAAGCAAGGTCAATAATATTTATTATCATTAGTAGTATTAGTGGCAAAGGTAAAGTAAGGTTATATGAATGGACTGTGATAGCATCCATAATGTAACAAAGATTTATTTACCATCCACCTTGTGTTCAGAACTATGAATTTGTTAGAAGGAGACAGAAGGATGTCATGCCTAAAACTTATCTTGCTGGCACTGGTTGACTCCCCTTTCCAGGTCACTCTCTTCCAATCTTATAGATCACATCCTTGAGGACAAATAACTTGAGGACAAATAACAAAAAAGAGATAACTAAGTTATTAAAATACATTTTTCTGGCATAAAAAGGGAATGTAGTGTTGGGAGAAAAAGTAGTGGAGTTCCACAGAACTCATGAGGTTTATTCAACTAATATTTTTGACCACCTACTATGTGCCAATACTGAGCATTTAGCAGTTAATAAAATCAAAATTCTGTCCTCCTTGAGCGTATTTTTGGTTAGAGCAAAAATAAAATTATATATTTTTCAACATGAGAGAAGCAAATGTCCTTTCAGATAGGGGTGCCAGAGAAGTTCTGTCTGAAAAGGCAACACTTGAATGCTATGATAGAGAAATCACCAAAAATTGTGAGAAGAAAATTCAAGGCTCAAGAAAAAATAACTCTACATCCCTAGAAATTGGAGGATGCTTGATATAAAGAACAACTCAGAAGCCCAGAAGAGGATGAGTGGACAGAGAATTATAGAAAACAAGGTCCAAGAAAGCCATGGGCTGGAACACGTAGGATCTTAATGTCCTTTAGAAGTCTTGGGATTTTATTATGAGTGTGGAATACAACTTTTTATGAGTGGAAGGTGAAAAAAATGATGTCCATTTTAAAGGTATCATTCTGGATTCTGTGTGAGAGGTCATGGTAGTTTGGAGACGACGTGTGGTGGTGGTGGTAAGTGGTTGGTTTCCAGAAAAGTTTTGAAAGTACAACTGATAGGATTGACTAATGTATTAGTTTAGTATGTGTGAGAAAAAATATTGGATGATTTTAATGTTTCCAGGATAAGCAACTGAATAGCTAGGTAACACTGAGGTATGAGTATGTATGGGTGGAAAAATTAATGATTTGTTCTGGACATATTAAAATTGTGACGTGATTATATATCTATGTATAGAGATGATTAATAGCCCAATAGCTTTACAAGACTGAAATTCAAAGAACAAAAAGGTTCTAAAGACAAAACTGGGAATCTTCAGCACACGGTGGTATTTAAACCACAGAAGTGGACTAGATCTTATTGTGTAGTGAGTGTAGGGAAGAGAATCATCTTGAGACTAACCATTTTGAGAACTGCAGAGTACAGGTAGCTCTGACTTATGAAACACACATATACATATTGCGTGTATGTATGTGTTTGCATGTGTGTGTGTCAGCATGTGCGTATCAGAGAGAGAAAGAGAATTAGAAGAGAGAGAGAGAGAGAGAGAGAGAGAGAGAAAGAGAAGAAAGAGAAAGCAAATGAGAATGAGAAAGAGAGAGTTAAGGGGGAAGTCTGACCCCACCTGATCTCCTTTGTCTTGCTCATTCTGTTTCCAATCAAAGACCTTTAAAATAAACAAACAAACAAAAAAACTTGGCACATGAACATCTATTTCCTAAAAGTTAAACAAAGGTAAGAAACTAGGTAAAGTTTTATTAGGAAATCAGGAGGAAAAAAGAAAACCAAAGCATCCAGACTTTTAAACTACTAAATGCCATTTATTCTTCTATAAATTCAACTCATAAAATTTTATTTTGATTTAATGAATATCCTTAAAATGCAAGTAACCCAGAGGGCCTTAGAAATTTTCAATAATTTTTGGATTAATGTTAATTCTTTATAAATTTGTTTTAGTAGATGCAGATTTAAGGGTCATCAGCATAACTATAACGTTTTGAACCATAAGCACCTCTGAGAAGATGTGTATCAGATTGAGAAATTCAGGTAGACTTGGACAGAACCCTGGGAAGCAAAATACCTTCTTTTTTAATCTCTCTCATTTCATTTTCCTGTTTCCAAGAGAGAGTATCCCAGATTCATATTGTTAATATATTTTCATTAGTGTTAAATAGCTTTTGTTGTCTAGCTTAAAAATGTACTTTGTATTTTTGGGAAAATATCTTCCATAACCTAAAAATAAGATTACAGATGTAAAATGACAAGCTATGGGTAAACTTCAGAGGGACCAGTCTATTTCTTTAACATGCCTTTAATGTAAAGCAAAGCTAACTTGGATTTAAACACTTTTATTTTCTTCTTAAAAGATCAGGGATTATAAAGATCAGTCAATATTTCAATTCTGAGGAGTTAGTTAAATGGAAGTATAAAGTTAGCAAGATCAATGCAATGATCTTATGACATGCTATAATAGTTCTCAATTATTGAATAGATATTCTGATGTCAGCCTACCTTCTTAAATGTAAGCTTTAAAGTGGAAAAAGAAAAATAAAATAGAAAAATATTGAAAGAAATACAGTTTAATTTATGCAGAGGTTGTCATTATGATCATTTTTTCTACCTAGGATGGTATACAAGATTTAATATTTGAACATGGATAGTTTATATGGAAAACACCATAAAAATATTTTCAAAGCATTTGTCTCTGAAATTTAATGAAACTGGTAGCTTTCACTAAAAATATAACAGTCAATAACTGACCATAATTCATTTATTTTGTTTCACGTTTTTTGAGTTCTAATGAAAGATGAATTATTTCTCTTGATATATATGATTTCCTGTCATTTGCTAAGATTTATATTTCAACAAGGTGAAATGACTCAAGAGAGGTCACTGGGGTGAACTCATGTCTTCTCCTCTTGTGTTCTATTTTAGTTTACATTTTCCAAAAGAGATAATGTTCATATGTCTGAATACATGTGTGTGACCTGATTGATTTGGAAAACAAAACTGACAGCAGCTGAAGTTCTTAGGTGCTCAGTGATTTTTCTATTCCATATTTTGGTATTACAATAGTGTGAAATAACTAAATTTGTAAGGTGCTGTAATAGAACAAAGGTAATTATGAAGGATGTGTCAGCCTGTGTTAAATATTACTACTTTAATGTGCCTCTTGAAAAATATTTCTTACATAATCGTGGTGAAGGAAAACATATATTTTATAAATCTCTTTTTGGGGGTAATATATCGAAAGTGCACATTGCTACACAACAATACATAAATAGTAAACATATGCAAAATAAGTTTATACATTGCCTTATATGCAATGAAAGAGAGTAGTCATAGTTATAGATTAGTCTCACTGAAAATGAAGATGGATGTAAAAATATATACATATATATGCATAACTGCTTATATATGTTAGAAGATATAACTAACTGCAGAAGCATTATGTAGAAACAAATTTTAGTTTAAGTCCCTGAAGAAACATGAAAAGTATCCAATGAAGAATCCTCAACACACGTCACTAACTCAAAAGTTTAATTTCAAACTTGGTCTTTATAAAATTTTATCTTCAAATATTTTACTACATACATATAACACACACACACACACACACACACACACACACACACATACACACTGCTTTTCCTTTTACTGATTCTCTATTCCCAACTTCCATTGCCTAGAACATGTTTATGGTTTTTGATAAAACATAATTATGAACAAAAAAAAATAAAGTAAAACGGAAATCATGTCTACTGTTAGTAGAATATATTTAAGGCCATGAAAGTTTAACGTAAGGAATTTACTTTTGATACAATAAACATATTCTTCTGTGATTCTGTCATATAAAGTATTGTTTCCTAGTTTGATTATTTTAGACTAAGCACAACTCCTATAAATTGTGAGATTTCAGGGAGAGACTTTTATCTGTCCCTGTGTCTCTTTGAAGTGATTCTTACAGGGGTTATTTATTCGCTTCTTCCCTCCAATTTTCTGGACTTCCAGGAGTCAGTAATTCCGGATTATATATCTGCCATGATAACCCAAACTTTTCTTTAGACTGTTCCAAAGTCTGGACATTAAGGAAATATTGTGATTAAGAAGCCTGGGGTCATAGAGCCAAACTGTATTCTCTGATGTAGCTTTAGTAAACATAAGGATTTTATTTTGATTTCTGTATTCTCTGTATTCTCTGATGCAGCTTTAGTAAATATAAGGATTTTATTTTGATTTCAATTTATTGTCTTTCTAGGTATCTATTGCTATGTAACAAATAACTTCCAGATTTAAATCTTAAAACTAATGTTTAAACTAGGTTTTAAACTTTTAAAGTAAAAAGTAAAACTAAACAACGAATTTTGCTGCTGAATCTGTAATTTGAGCAGAAGTCAGTGGAGGTGGCTCTACGCAGCTCCACAAACCTGGAGGACCTACTAGCAAAATGGCGTACTCCTATCTTCGGTAATGTGGTACTGGCCCTGGGAACTCAGCTGGGATTGCTGGCTGGTTCCTCTTCACGTGGGTGTCTTTGGGATTCCTCACACTGTGGTGCTTGGTATTCCTCAAAGCATGGTGGCGGGATTCCAAGAGCAAGTGCTCCAAGACTGTAGGTGGAAGCCATCTGTTTCTTAAGGCCTGGACTCAGAAATTGGCAGAGCGTACGTTCAAATGTATGCTCTTGGCCAGGTAGTCCTAGAAATCCATTCAAATACCAGCAGAGGAGACATAGATCCTCTACTCTTGATAGGAATGGACATTTGCAGCTTTCTTTAATCTACCACAGTTCTCAACTCAAGAGGTGATGAAAGAAGTGTCTGTATTAGGTCCCTGACAATATCATCTATTATTAATTATTATGATTTGTAATATAAGTTGGTCAGTAATAAGTTTAGTGTTTTGTTTATGCTTTTCACTACAAATGGTGAAACTGGGGCATAAAACAATTAATTTACCTAGTTCTCTCAATGAATCAATGGCTCGAGAAAATAGCATTTAGATTGTGTTCTAGAATATTTTAGATGTGAAATGAAAATATGTGCTTGCTCAATTCAATTAAGAAAACCCTATATATTGAAACCCTATCATTCATTTTTAAGGAGCCCATGGCCAAATAAGCATCTGGCCTCAAGAAACTGATAATACAGGGAAATGACATGCTAGTAAGCAATAAGCCCTAAATTCAGCTACATTAGCATGCTAAGGGCTGTTGTACATTTGTGTTTTCAATTAAAATACATGTGAGAATTGTTTTTATAGTTTTCTTGAGCCTGTTGGAGCTTCTCAAAACACACATTGAAGACCTTTTCTTCCATTACATAGTTTTATCATTTGAAAATCTTACATGATGCTGCTTCAACAGACCAAGGAGTTACATTTTTTTTTTTTTAATCTCCAGTCCTGGCTTTCCAACTTAGCTTCACACAATATGTTCAATTGCCTACATAACATTTCCATTAAGAAGCTTTAAACACATCTCAAATTCAATATTCCCACACCAATTCATGTTGTTTGTCCCCAAACGTGTTATTCTTCCAGTGTTCTTTATAATGGTTCCCATAGATTTGCATTAGCCCAAAGGAGAACTGATCTTTGACAATCCTGTCTCCCTCAGCCTCCATGCTATATTTATTTGTCTCCAACTACACTGTTAACCCCACAAAGTAGACTCCACAAAGGCAAGGATTATGTTGTTGTTGTTATCATTTTATCCCCAGTGCCAGGGTATAGTGTTGGTATTCCTTAAATTTTGCAAAATGAAAGAATTATTCTTAATTCTGTCATTATTTTGGAGATATTTTTGATGAATTCACAAAAGCAAATGGAGTTCTGAAGTGCATATGGTGAGAAACATGTGAGAATATATTTCCTTAAGTTTGATCATTTATAGAGATGAATCAGAGTGCACTAAGAATTGTTAAGAACTAAAAAAAAAAAAAAAAAAAAAAAGTTTGTGGAAAAAAATTACATCTTGTAGATGTTAGGTAGTTTTAGGATTCCTAAGGGACTGTACAGACTTTTTCCCAAAGGAAGAACTAAATTTAGCACATCTCTGAATTCACATCACAAAAGTAGTCACACGATTTTATACTTCAGTCACCAACAGAGAGAAATGGCAAAATAGCACAAAAGACTGTTTCTCACACAGTGTAAATCATGTAGCAAGAATAAGATTTTCTGTTTTCTAGATTATCAATATAGCTGAAAGAATTTCCTCAGAGACAGGTAACACAGAACTAGACAGGCCATTCAAATGCCATTTAAACCTTAGATACTGAAAGCCCAGGTACTACTATTGCTTTTTTTTTTTTTTTGCCTATTTATCAAGTTTCAAGTAACCTCATGTTTTTACTTTTGCCTGTAATTGAATCATTTTTCTAGTTCCAGATAAAATTTCTTTACTCTTAAATTATTTTAAAAAGTGCACTCCTATCCATTCTTTTTCATTTGCTCTCAGCTCCAATGAGTTCTAATGATACCACCAGTTGAGAAGTAATTTTCTATTTACTTTTCTATTTTTCCAGTAAATTCTCAAGTTCTTAAGGCTGACTGTTATCTTGTATTGTTTCTTGTATTTCTGATATTTAACTACATTATTCCTTTTAAGTATGCATGTGCCAAGTCAGAGAGACTTGTGCAGACTTGGCACATGCATAGTTAAAAAAAAAGAAATAATGAAGTGTTCAGATAAATATTAGGAAGCAAAACATAGAGTACTTGTGTGAAGGGCAAAAACAACAAGTAAAAGAGAATGCAAGAAGAGAAAACTGGAAGGGGGAATATGAAGGTGAAAAGCTCACACTGTTTTGTAAACTACCACTTTTTAAACTCCAGTTTTAAGAAAATTAGCTTATTAGGTATATTTTCAGTTAAGATAGTTGTATTTTTTGAGCACTTTGGCCAGAACTCATGTTAATAATTATGTTAGGCATAAAGACTCAGTATTCAAATATGCACACAGAAACACACACATACACATGCACACAGCTGAAAATATTCATGAACAACATATATCCTTACTTCATGGCATGAATTCCGAATTTTTACCATCATATTTTATTCTCTGTCTGTTTTATAAATTGATTTCACAAATCATTATTGAGCTGTGACCTGAAGTTTGGAAATATAGTAAATGGGAAATATTCTGGAATATTGCATATTGTGCAGAACATCTATAAATAACAATTTGCAGCAGTACTTAATCTTATAGTGTGTTTCCTCATCAGCTGTCAGTGATGAAGTAAGAACTACGAAAATAAAATGATGAATCTCAGATCTTAAATATTCTGGACCAAGAATTTTGCGGAATCTCCACCTGTGGCAAAACCTTAAGATTCATTTAAAGAGATTTCTTGACACATTTAATCATTTTTGTAAATGTTTCAGGTAAATGACTTTGGGTCATTATGTATTGAATGAGCCCAAAATATTTTAGAGGGAAAAATGACATATTGGATTAATTTCTGATTTATAGAAATTAAACAAATATTTTTATCTTCCTATCAAAACATACTTTTTAAACCTGATCTATCACCATCAAACTCTACCTTACTGAATTTCACAAGCTTATTTTATATCACAAAGAAATATTTTGCATATTTATTGTATACCATAATTTTGAAGTAAAAACACTGTTAAATGTTTTCTTTTTTAGGTAACATTATTGATGTAAGAAAAACAATCTCAATTCTTTAGAGGATTTTTGTTTTTCTTTCTCATTTAATATAAGGGATTTCATTTTTAGTTTAAATTAAGTTTACAATTTCTAAGGTAAAAACATAAATTTTATAGAAGCCAAGACACATAGAAGCTTGTAGGCTTATTTTTGAACATTTAAATAAATATTGAGAAGTTTACAGTAATGAATATAAGGTGGCCAAGACAAAATGAAGGACAAGTATATTTAATCAAGCTGCAGCAAGTGAAGTTTTGGGCAAAGCATTTAGACACATGCACTGCAGTAGTCTAATTTGAAATACACAATTCTTGAGATGCTATTTATATTTTCAATTCAGATCTAGAATGCAAGAGCATATCTAAAATTCAGCACTAAAAATGCAGTTTCGATGTATCTCATTATGGCATATTAAGCTTCTGAAGGTATTTATTTTAGATATATTTTACAGAAGTAAAATAATTTTTTGAGGTTTTTGTTTGTTTGTTTGTTTGCTTTGAGAGGGAGTCTTACTCTGTCGCCCAGGCTGGAGTGCAGTGGTGCTATCTTGGCTCACTGCAAGCTCTGCCTCCCGGGTCCACGCCATTCTCCTGCCTCAGCCTCTCGAGTAGCTGGAACTACAGGCGCCAGCCACCACGCCCGGCTAATTTTTTGTGTTTTTCCTAGAGACGGGATTTCACCGTGTTAGACAGGATGGTCTCGATCTCCTGACCTCGTGATCTGCCCCCCTCGGCCTCCCAAAGTGCTGAGATTACAGGCCTGAGCCACTGCGCCCGGCCTGTTTTGTTTTTTTATGAAGTCTCACTTTTGTCGCCCAGGCTGGAGTGCAATGGCACAATCTCTTCTCACTGCGATCTCCGCCTCCCGGGTTCAAGAGATTCTCCTGCCTCAGCCTCCCGAGCAGCTGGGATTACAGGAGGCTGCCACCACGCCCGGCTAATTTTTGTATTTTTAGTACAGATGGGGTTTCACCATGTTGGCCAGGCTGGTCTCGAACTCCTGACCTCAGGTGATCCGCCCGCCTCGGCCTCCCAAAGTGCTGGGATTACAGGCGTGTGCTACTGCTCCCGGCCATAAAATAATATTTTATAGCACCATGTAACTATCACTCTAAGAGGGATTACTGAAAAATGTAAGTCCCTGAGAGAACTGTGCAATTTATTACAAACAAATAGACAAAAATATAATGGGCTAGGAGTAGAGGTGGCAGTTTTATGAGAAGCCAAATTATCTAATATTTAAAAGTGGCAAGACCTTTCTACAGCCAAGTTTCCATCAAGTTTACCCTTCACCCTTAACTTATTATTTATTGGATATTGACAATACCAGTTAAAAACAGTTTGCATTTTTGAGGCAGAAATTAAGCAGATATACATTGTAGTAAATATATATATATATAAATAAAAAGGGCTAATAATTACTTTTAACACATTTTAAAAGGAGGATAAGAAGAAGATTAAATAAGAAAAAAATTTAAAACTTTTTTATAAATATTTGAGGATTGCCTGTATATTTGAGAGATTTTGTCTACCTAATATTACACGTCTACGTGGTAGCAAACTTCTTGTAAACTAAATGTAAAAGTGGTCAAATGACAAAAAATTAACAAAACTATGATTGATAATTTTATTTTACTTTTTCACCAACTAGTTTGATAGTATGTAATTAAATAAATTGACAAATGCTTAACCATTATAAAAATGTTAGTGCAGATTTTTAAACTAAGTTTCTGGTTCAATAGTTGAAATTACTGGAGTACATTAGTTAGTGGTATGATCACTGGGTCCAAATCCTGGATCCAGTTGGGATTTGTAGTGTGTGTGAATTTGGGAAATGGATTAATCTCTTGGTGCTTTAGTTTCTTGAAATAAAAAATGGATACATACATTTTTTGAGATAGTCAATAGAAATTATTGAAGTACTTAAAACATTGATGAGTACCTATTTAGCACTACATAAGAATTTGCTTTTATTGGCTATGCCTTAGTCCTTTTGGGTTAATATACAAAGTATTGTAAACTGAATGGCTTATAAACAACACACATTCATTAACCATAGTTCTGGAGGCTGGGAAGTCTGACATAAAGGTGTCAGCAGATTCACTATCTGGTGAGGGCCAGTTCCTCATAAATGGCAACTTCTTGTGTCCTCTGCTAGTGGAAAATGCCAATGATCCCCTTGGACCTCTTTTATAAAGGTTCTAATCCCAGTCCTGAGAGCTCCCATGATATGATCTCCAAAGACTCCACCCTTAATAATATCACATATGGGATTAGGCTTTAACACATACACTTTCAGGGACTACAAATATTCACATCATAACAGTCTATTTTAATACTAGGAAAAAGAATAAATAAATGTCTGTCAATAAATTGATTATACACATGTGGATGCCGAATATACTACAGTTTATAAGAGAAGGAATTCCACTTATAATTTGGATGAGTATAAAATTATACCTATGTAAGTTACATAGAAACTAAACTAGAAATATGTAGGTGTAAATAATTGGCCATTGTATGATTAAATCAAGAATATCGACCCTTATAATAATATTTGACCTTAAAATTAATATTGTTTCCATTTCTTCACTAAATGTGGCCCAACTTATTTGCCACCAATTTTCTAACCTGTGTCTTTAAAACACAGATAAGGTTCTATATTGTAACAAGAAATGATAGGTCCTTAGACAGCAGTTTATTTTATATTTTGTAACAAAAATAAAATCATCACTGGTTTGTAATATACTGAGGGAGTAAATAATTTCAGCAATTTGGGGAGCAACCTTAAAACATAAAAGAGCCAGGATTTCCCACTGGCCAAATTAAAAAGAAATCATAATCAAAATTACAATTATAGTTAAGAGAAGCCACTGTGATTTTAAAATCACAACTTTGTAATGACAAAATGCAGTTGAAATAAGAAAGAAGAGTGCCTGTAAGCAGATGTGATTGCTTTCGCTGTTGCCCATTTTCTCTTTGGGAAATTGAAAAAGAGAAACACCAAAAACTATGATTAAATGAAATCGTTCTTAAATAGAAGACATAAAAGGAAAAGAGGATAAAACAGTACCAGTGGTCCCAAAAAATAACGAGAAAAATAGCTTTTTCAGCACATGCTGATATTCACAAAGATAACAACATGGATTTTACCTTTCGTCTCTTAAGAGGCATAAACAGATGACAGTGAAGTATGTACAGACAGAAAAGAAAACAAAAACAAAAACAAAAAAACGCTATATTGGCCAACCCAGGCTGAGCCTGTATTCCTGCTTTACTTATGGCTTTGCTAAGAGATTGTAACTCTAGAGTGCATGGTCATTGCACTCTGAACATGCCCAATCTTGCCTGATCTCAAAAGCTAAGCAAGTTTGGCCTGGTTAATACTTGGATGGGAGTAGATGATAACTCTGTCAAGGTACTTAAATAAATATATCCCTAGCTCAGTCTGGGGAGCACTTTTAATGGCAAAAGCTACAATTACTTTTGCACCAACCTAACATAAAATAACAATTGTAGTAATAATAACGGGAGTACAGAGTAATAATAATCGTAATTTGAAGAAATTCAGGTATAGGAAAGTATATACTAAATGTGTGGTGTCTTCTTAAGTAAACACCTATGGGGATTTAAATATTAACCATAATTCTTCTTTGCTTTGTTATTTATATAATGTATTCAAATTTTTAGAGAAATACTGGTTAAACAATTTTATAAAATTAATCTATTGAGTGTCAAACAACAGATAAAAAGTTTCTTCTTGCACAAAAGTGTCTTCAATTAAAAAGTCTGTATAATAATATGAAAATGTTCTACAATTTAACAACCCTAATAACAGTTTAATAGTATCATATATGAATAGCTTACCATCTTTTCATTTGTTTTTTTCTAAAGCTTACATATAAAATATTACACAATGTAAACAATTTTGAGTTGAGGGAAATAACCAACCTTATAGTATTATGATAATGATTTCTAACAAACAAATTTTCATTGTTCATGTTTATTTATGGTATAAAGAAGATATTACTTAGTAGAAATGTTTAGCTAAATTATAACTAAAATAGAAATTTTTATATTTAAAATTTTGATAAAATAGAAATTTTGATAAAATAGAAATTTTCATCTTCGAAAGTTGAATTCTGAACTAAGATTTTCAATAAAATTCTCTTTTTCTTAAAAAAATAGCAAAATTGGGACTAACATTAAAATAAATACCTGTGTTATTCACAACATCAAAAGCAGGAAACCGAACTAGGTGTCCACTAATGGTGGACTGAATAAAGAAAATGTGGTACATATACACCAAGGAATACAACACAGCCATTTAAAAAAATAGAATTCCATTCTTTGCAGCAACATGGATGCAGATGGAGGCTGTTATCCTAAGTGAACTGATGCAGAAACAGAAAACCAAATTCTGAGTAGTGTCACTTATATATGAGAGCTAAATCTTGGGCTCACATGGACATAAAGCTAGGAACAGTAGAGACTGGGGAATGCAAAAGGAGGGAAAGAGAAAAGGGGCAAGGGCTGCAAAACTTCCTATTCAGTACTATGTTCAGTATCTGGGTGACAGGATCAATAGAAGCAGAAACTTAAGCACCACTAAATATAGACTGTGACAAACCTGCATAGACACTCCCTGAGTCTAAAGTAAAATGGAAATCATAAAAACAATAGTACATTCTATAGTACTGAGAATTCAAAGTCTGATGGAGTTGCTCTATTTTTTTGATATGCACATCTCATAATCATTTTATATATTTGAGACTGTTTTCCAAGAAGAGTAGTTAATATGACCTTCACAATTTATAATGTTAAAATATTAATAGAAAAATAATAGTGATAAAATAATTAATACGCTCCTTCTCTTCTAAAGGATGCCACATGATTTTAACAACATTAAAAGGAAATCTCGGCCAGGCGCGGTGGCTCACGCCTGTAATCCCAGCACTTTGGGAGGCCAAGGCGGGCAGATCACGAGGTCAGGAGATCGAGACCATCCTGGCTAACACGGTGAAACCCCTTCTCTGCTAAAAATACAAAAAATTAGCCGGGCATGGTGGCGGGCCCCTGTAGTCCCAGCTACTCAGGAGGCTGAGGCAAGAGAATGGCGTGAACCCGGGAGGCGGAGCCTGCAGTGAGCCGAGATCGCGCCACTGCACTCCAGCCTGGGCGACAGCGAGACTCCGTCTCAAAAAACAAAACAAAACAAAAAAAAACAAAAGGAAAGCTTTCTCTTTTAACATAACCTTAACCCTGTTTTCTAAAAAATGTAATATTTAGTAGTTATCTACCAAATAACGGTTATGGTGCTACACCCCAATCACTCTGCTCTGTTTAGAAAGTGTGATGAAAAAGCAAAATAAAAGGTTTTGCAGAAAGCATTTCTAGAGGTTTCTAGAAAGTTTTTATAGACTGTGAATATTGTTTGAACGCACTTGGGAAGCCCATTTACCTTCTTGAAATAATGTAGATCGTTTTGATTTCTATGTGCGTGGGAGATCACTCTGAGATGTCTAGTACCATGCAGACAACATCTTCCTATTCTGCACGAAGACTCCATGTCAATAAAAGACCCCAGGTTAAAGGACAATTGGAATTTATTTGCATAGTATGTTCACATCTACTTGATGTGGGTTGCATTTAGCTATAACCTGCAGCAGGCCTTCTTTTGGAATCAAGGACATAGTGTTCCAGGCACACAGGAACTAATCAAGAGACCTAGCTTCCAGACCCATCTGCAACACACATCAAGCTACCAACTATGAAAAATAAATTAGCCTTTGTGATACACTAGTTTTGCCATCTGGAAAATTATAGCAAAACAAGGCTTTGATTTTCGATCTGTGCTCTGCAGAGCTCTAAAGGATTCAGAGTGTTGATATGGGGGCCTTCACGTGGGGACAGGAGACAGTGCTTTGATCTGATTTTTATACTGGAGTTTATCCAAATATTTCTGAAGCTTGAAAAGAGTACAAACTGGTGAAAATAACTGGATTAGGTGACCTCTAAGGTTTCTTCTGGCTGTCATCATCTATGAAATGTATTTCCATTCTCAGTACAGTCATTTCATAATATTAAGAAGCCTCAACCTGAATATGATTTACCGTATCTGCTTAGGGGCATGATGCTTTCCCTATTTTTTTTTTTTTTTTTAGTAAAAGCTTCATAGTAACATCTTCAAAAGCAGACCTCCTGTGACTTATTACATAATGGATATTCATATAAGAGTTGAATATATTTGACAGTGTTGATTTTTAAAAATTTTAATTTTAAATAAAGGGATATCTTTCACCATATGTCCTATAATTATCGTTGAAAAAATGTTATAACATATGCCACTTTAATTAGCCACTTCTGTTAGTCTTCAAATTTTTTTCCAGATGAGCTTTGTTTTGGAGTGATGAATTTTTGTTCTTAAAATATTCCATCGGGAAAGCACTCTAAAACATGAGGACAGTTTAAACACTTTTTTACAACTGACTAAATATAAAATTATAAATTTAAAAGTATTTGTGCATTTAGAGTATCAGAGTTCCTAGAAAAAATGAGTTATGTAATATCCACATTTCTTACTTTTTGCAGTTACTAAAAAATTTTCCTTTGGTGTTTGACATCTAATGTATGTCATTTTTAGAGTACAAGTTATTTGTACTAACATGTGTGTCTTTTGAATAGTTTAGCACACGTTCAGATCTTCAGATTTTCAGATATAAAAACTCAGTTTGCCTAAAAATATTAAAAATTAAAAAATAAACTATAGAGACACAGTGATGTCCATTGAAATTAATGTGAGTAGCTTAAAATTTTAAGACTAAAAAATACAATTCAGAGTTTGAAAAGTTTTTTGTTTTTTTTTTTTTTGAGATGGAGCCTCACTCTGGCACCCAGGCTGGAGTGCAGTGGTGCCATTTTGGCTCACTGCAAGCTCCGCCTCCTGGGTTCACACCATTCTCCTGCCTCAGCCTCCCAAACAGCTGGGACTACAGGCGTTCGCCACCACACATGGCTAATTTTTTGTATTTTTAGTAGAGATGGGGTTTCACCATGTTAGCCAGGATGGTCTTGATCTCCTGATCTTGTGATCCACCCGTCCCGGCCTCCCAAAGTGCTGGGATTACAGGTGTGAACCACCGCACCCGGAAGTTGAATCTCTCCGGTAAATTAATGATAATCCCTGGAATCTCTGAAAGTTTCTGTTCAGTTCTTATCCATAGACCTTGTGATTACTAAATATCCACAATTAGAAGAAAGGCTAATGAATATTTGTGAGGTGGACATCACATTGTGTCAATCTTTGTATTCATATAAATATCATTTTACTATGCATATCTGTATAGTATATACCGACACAACACACATTACCTGTGCATGTATATGTGTGTGTGTGTGTGTGTGTGTGTATATATATATATATGCCTATATAAGCTTATATACTTGTACTTTGAAATTGAATTAAGTTGTAGTTTTTGCTTTCTCTCTGCCCCTGTTCTGCTTCCTGAAGCTGAGACGGATCATTCCTATGTACCCTGATGGCTTCCTCCCTCAAGGACCTGAGTCTCTCTGTGTCTTTGCATGGAGGTTTTCTTTAGCCTCCCCGGGAGCTCTTCCAGTCTTCTCTCAGGAGAGCTCAGAAGTTCCTAGGATTTAACATTCGCCAAGAGCAGCCATCAACCAATTAGGACCATGATTTCATGGGAAATTTTAAGGCACTGCTACACTAGGTTACTCAGAGCTTCCCAGTTAAAGGCTAGTTGCCTCAGTGGTAGCCTGTTCTAATGAGCACACCTTTTATTGACTTTTCTTCCTACTCTTTTTCTTTCTCCCTACTCCCTCATTTTTGCTTTCTGGAATATCTACCAAATAAACTACGGGCATTCAGATCCTGTCTCAGGAACTCTTTTAGGGGAACATAACCTAAGAAACCAATTTTATGAAATTACTAACAGTCTTCCAAATAGTACTTTATGTTGGTGTAGTGGCCATTGGTTTTTGCAAATGTCATTTAAAATGGAATCTAGGGACTTTCCTTTGTCTCAATTTTATAGAAATGCCAGAAGACTCTATAGCTGGCAACACATTCGCAATGATAAATACAATTTATTATTTATGTAAAAAAAACTGAGAACCAGGAAATAGAAATTTACATGGTACCCAAGGGCAAATACTAATCAGTAACTGAATAAGAATCTACATTTTTTTCCCAAAAGGAATTTGTCTATGACTTTGAATCTGTTTTTATTGTAGGTATTCTTTTTTTATAGAGAGACAAACATACAGAAAATACTGCTTAGCCTTCAAAAAATATCATTTAATGAACACACAGGTCAATCCACATGACAGAACCCACGTAACTGCACGTTGCTGTCCCCAAATCTAAAACATTGGTAGCAGTAAACTCTTCATCAAATTTGCTTTGAGTAATAACATTCTTTTATTAATTGATTGCCAGTTTTAACTGTTATTTTGGCCTATTATTTCTCAGCAAGTTTGAATAAGTCTCTCTAATGTTCAAAAATCTATCCTCTGTAAACATAACCACTCCCTTTAAGATGTATATGAAGATAAATTTACTTCAGGCTATGTTTTTCAATCACTCCTAGGGAAAAAAATATCAAACTCCAGAAGTGTATTCTCAAAATGTGTACATCAGAGGTCCTCAACCCTTTTGGCACCGGGGACTGGTTTTCATGGAAGACAATTTTTCTTTGTTTTTATTATTATTATTATTATACTTTAAGTTCTGGGATACATGTGCAGAACGTGCAGTTTTGTTACATAGGTATACACGTGCCATGGTGGTTTGCTGCACCTATCAACCCGTCATCTACATTAGGTATTTCTCCTAATGCTATCCCTCCCCTAACCCCCCACCCTGAAAAGGCCCTGGTGTGTGATGTTCCCCTCCCTATGTCTATGTGTTCTCATTGTTCACCTCCCACTTATGAGTGAGAAAATGCAGTGTTTGGTTTTCTAATCTTGTGATAGTTTGCTGAGAATGATGTTTTCCAGCTTCATCCATGTACCTGCAAAAGACATGAACTCATCCTCTTTTATGGCTGCATAGTATTCCATGGTGTATATGTGCCACATTTTCTTAATCCAGTCTATCATTGATGGTCATTTGGGTTGGTTCCAAGTCTTTGCTATTGTGAATAGTGCTGCAGTAAACATAGGTGTGCATGTGTCTTTATCGTAGAATGATTTATAATCCTTTGGGTATATGCCCAGTAACGGGATTGCTGGGTCAAATGGTATTTCTAGTTCTATATCCTTGAGGAATTGCCATACTGTCTTCCACAATGGTTAAACTAATTTATACCCCCACCAACAGTGTAAAAGCATTCCTATTTTTCCACATCCTCTCTAGCACCTGTTGTTTCCTGACTTTGTAATGATCACCATTCTAACTGGCATGAGATGGTATCTCATTGTTGTTTTGATTTGCATTTCTCTAATGACCTATGATGATGAGCATTTTTTTGTATGTCTGTTGGCTGCATAAATGGAAAGACAATTTTTCTATGGGCTGGGTTTGGGGGAATGGTTTTGGGGTGAAACTGTTCTTCTTCAGATCATCAGGCATTAGATTATCATAGGGAGCATGCAACCTAGAACCCTTGCATGTACAGTTCATAGTAGGGTTCATGCTCCTATAAGAATCTAATGCCACCACTGATCTGACAGGAGGCGGAGCTCAGGCAGTAATGCTGGTTTGCTGCTCACCTCCTGCGTAGCCCAGTTCCAAACAGGCCACGGACCAATGCCAGTCCATCGCCCAGGGGCTGGGGACTCCTAATATGCATGTGTCGAATCATAAACATAAATGAATTAAGGAGTGCCTGCTGATGCTACTCACCATTTATATAATCCCATTTTAATACTAGTGCAGCATCCTCCAATTAGGGGAAAACTGGTAATTACAGGGAAGTTTTGAAGCAAAAAGTTGGGTTAATATAAAGAATAGTGTAAAACACACACAAACACATACACACATGCACAAAATTCTGGGTTGTTTGGCATTATGAATAAAGCTCTTATAAACATTTATGTATAATGAGTGTACAACTTTCTCTTTCTACAGGTGGAATTGCTGGTATGTAAGTGTGTATTTCAATTTATAAGAAATTGTCAGGCTCATGTTCTAAATAGTTGTACCATTTTAAACTTCTACTAGTGTCCTTTGATGGCTTTTCTTCACATCCTTGAAGCCTTTATCACTGCAACCATTCTGGTAGGTAATAATATTGCTTTATGGTTTTAATGTACATATTACTATGAATATTAATCTAGTATATTTGGGGGCCCTTTATATAGCCACCTTTTAAAAATACAGTTTTTGGCCAGGTTCAGTGCCTCAAGCCTGGAATCCCAGCACTTTGGGAGCCCGGGGCAGGCGGAACACGAGGTCAAGAGATGGAGACCATCCTGGATAACATGTTGAAACCCCATCTCTATTAAAAATACAAAAAAATTAGCTGAGGATGGTGGTGTGCGCCTGTAATCCCAGCTACTTGGGAGGCTGAGGCAGGAGAATTGCTTGAACGCAGGAGGCAGAGGTTGCAGTGAGCCGAGATTGTGCCACTGCATTCCAGCCTGGTGACAGAGCAAGACTCTGCCCCCCGCCCCCAACAAAAAATACAGTTGTCAATCTTTTATTATTGAGTAGTTGTAATTCTTTATATATCTTAGAAATAAATCCTTTGGAAATATATATTTTAGGAATATTTTCTCACTGGCTGTTCATTTTCTCCTTCATGGTACCTGATGATTATATCTTCGAGTTTTGAAAAGGCCAATTTACCCACCGTTTGGAGACTTTTCCCCATGGATCATGCATTTCTGAACATCAGTGAAGTTCGCAAAGCTACTCTGATGCAGCATGTAGCATTTTTCATATTCTAGGAGAGTAAAAAAATAATAACGTCTCCCTCCCCTCCCCAGATAAATTTTACAAGGTAATAAAGAAAATGTCTTCTTCCAGATTAGGGGGAAGATTTGTTTCCTGACTAGGATAATAAAGTTAATAGCAGTCTCCAGAGGGCAGAATGATAGGTTTGCCAGCCACTCTCTGTAAGACTGAGTGGATTCCGAAGTAGAGCAGTCCTTAGCTACAAAACAGACTGTTCACCTGGAGCCACCTCTATGACAACTCTATGGAACTTTGCTGTATGAGGAACTGATGTGAACCTGAAATTCACGCTGCCGGTTCTGCTGAGAGTAATAAACTGTCTAAATCCATTTGGGCTCATTGTTTCCCTACTGACCAAATCTGTGGAAATTTGGCAAGTCAACCTAGCTGATGCAGCAGTCACCGCTGCTTAGGAGGTGCTTGACTGCCTAGCAACATTTTTTTTTCTTTTATAGTTATTGCTTCCTATGTCCTATCTAAGAAAACATTTGCTTACCCCAGTGTTATGAAGACATGTCAAGAAATCGCCAAGTGTCTCTTTGGCTTCATATTTTAGCGTTTACATTGATAGACTTAACCATTTAGAATTAAATTTTTGTTATAATTACAGACAGGTTTGGAGCTTTAGTTTTTAAACTGGATATTCAATTTTATCAGCAATATTTGTTAAAAGAAAGATAATACCACTGAATTGCTTAAATACTTTCCTTGAATACCCTGAGCTTTTATTTATCTGTATTTGAGAAGAATACTTTAGCTGTATATGGAATTCTGGGGTGATTTTCTTGGAGCATTTTAATGATATAATCCCACTGTCTTCTAGCCTCCATTGTTTCTAAGGAGAAGTGAAAGATAAACATACTGTTATATTTTGTGTGCTTGTCGGATTTCTCTAGCTACTTTGAAAATTGTCCCCTTTATCATTGGTTTTAAACAGTTACATTCCCTACATTGTTTCTATCTGTGTGTGTGTGTGCGTGCACTCACAGGCCTGTGTGTGTTTTGTAATTTTTAACACTGGACTCACTAAATTTAATTTGTGAATGTATGTCTTTCAACAATTTGCAGAAATTTTCAGCCATTCAGTTTTCCTTTTTTTCTGTCTCATACTATCTTTTTCTTCTTCTGGAACTTTGATATTAATTCTAAGTTGTTTTTCAACTTTTCTCTCAATCTTTTTAATTTCTATTTTTCAGATTAGATGATTTTGATTGGTCTATCTGCAAGTTTATGGACACTGTATTCTGTATTTCCAACCAGGTGGTAACCTCATTTAAACATTTTTTGTTGTTGTTTCAAATATTGTGATTTTCAGCTCCAGAGCTTTCAATTTTTTCTTAGTTTCTATTTTCTACACATTATTCTCTTTTGAGGATATTTTTCTTTATATTCTTGAAAGTAAATATTGCTGCTCTAAAATTTGCACCTGCTGATTCTAAGTTGGGATCAGGTAAGTGTTAATTTATTTCTCTTTGTTTTGAGTACACATGAAATGAAGCTTCCTATTTCCTTACATGCCAGGTAATTTTGGAATGCATTCTGTATATTGTGAATGATATACCGGGTAGATTTCAGATACCATTATATTCTTTTGAAGTGTACTGATTTGATTGATTAATTGATTGATTTTTAAAGTTTTAATAGGGAGTCACTTTATCTGAACTCAAACTTCAGTCTCAGTCTCTTCTGCGGTGGGAAGCAGGTAAAACTTCTGTTTACATATATTGTTCTCAGTTTGGCTCCTTAGATTCTACTATACATCTGAATAATTCAGGGGTCATGCAGAGATTTGGGCAGAACTTGTTTTCAAATTGTGAAGATATTCCTCCATGTACTTATCCTATCCGAGATGTTTCCTGTTACAATCTAGCTACTGTGTTCACCCTGAAGTCTCCATTCTGACTTTTAAAGATAGGAGGCCTGTCAGTTTCTACCTAATTTTGCGTCTTCCCTCAAGCAGGAAGCCATACAAATTGAAAAATGACTTCCCACCTTTTTCTTATTTTGAGTATTAACTTTTCTCAAGTTTACAACTGTTTTTGTCACTTTCTTATGCCTTTCAAAAGTTGTTTTTAAAATGTTTGTAGAGTGTGTAGTTCTGTACTCAAGTCATATCTTGGAAGATCGGTTTGGTAGGAGATGTTTCCCTATTACTAGAAGAAGAATACCAATTATCTTTTGATTGACCTGTTTAATCTTATTGTTTTTAGCCAATAATAAAATCTACTAGCTGCTTTGGGTCTTATACTACTAAAGTCTTTGTTAATTCCCTGGGGAGATGTTAATAAAACTTCCTAATAAGTTTTAGCCTCCTGGCTTCCCCTCTATCCATTCACTTAACTCTCAATAATAAGAGCTCACTGAGCATGTTCTTATCAGTTTTATATTAACTCATTCCGGTGATTTTATTCATAGCTCTTTCCAGGAATATATAGTTGGTTTTTTCCCTGGCTCTGCTGACTCCTACAAAGAGTTATATCAGTGATAAACATCCTCTCCAATAGCTTTCTTTGCTATTATGTGACCTTTGCTCTGTCATTTTTCTAGTTTTGTTTAATAACACTAGGATATCTTCTCCATTATTGACTTAATTGACTAATTAATTTATGAATTATGCCCAATAATTCTTCAATCCTTCACTCCTCATGCACATAAGTATTTATATGAAACTTTCAATACTTTTCTAAGTTTTCAAAACTATTTAAAAACTCCATCTATCTACTTATTTATATTTATTGCCTACCCAAGAAAACTAATTTAAAAATTTCTCCAGTGTATCTAAGATAATCATTTACTTTCATAAGAGATTTAGATTTTATAAATTTAGGAATACTCACAATGGTGTTAGCTGTGAATTGCCAACTTAGTATAAGACTATACCTGTGAGATGTTTGATGTATTATAGCAAAATTCACAGACTACATCAATGACTTTGTAATATATGGAAATCTATTAAAATCAATAACACTTTTGAAGTTTAGGAAAAGTAATTTTCTTCTAAATTCTCTAAATTCTCATGTTTTCTAAAATACTCTTTGAAGTTCTTACATATCAAGATAAAAACTGACAAAAAACAAACAAAAAAATGAACAATTACAAATTTTGGTAACTGCCACAAGGACGTTAGGAGATAGAACAAAACAGGACAGGGTGCTTTAGTCAGGAAGGTCGGAGAAATCCCACTGAGGTGTCTCTTTAAGTAAGAATAATTGGTGAGAAAAATTCAACTATGCAAAGCATTATCAGTGCATGAGGGCTGGAGGGAGGATTATTGGGAGCCAATAACACTGAAAACCGCTTGTGGCTCATCACGTTGTAAGCAATTTGTAAACCTACCCGTGCTTCTGGATTTCAGTGACGGAGAGTGGGAAAAAGGGAGGGAAGATGGAGGAATCAATTACATGAGCTGATTTTTAGGGTGCATAAGAGAGAGATCATAACAGGATTTGCAGGATAACATAAGAAAATTATATTTTATTTTAATTAACAATAACTATTTGAATGATTATAAGTTGGGGAATGATATGATGTGATTTCCATTTGTAGAGAAAAATCTGGCTTCCCAACGGGGAATGAACAGGAGAAGGGTCTCAAGTAAAGTGGGAGATGAGCAAGTTATTAATAGTTCTTGCAGTTTCAATTATGTGTTTTTTCCCACATCTATGATTAGACAAGCCCATCCATGTGGTCTATACCTCGAAGTCGTACTTATTCCCAAAATCCTTAGCCCCGGGGTCCAAATGTGTTAAATTAAGCTTTTATCTCGGAGGATTTGGTAACCACAGTAACACTGGCTACAATGTATCAGCTACCTGTGCTTTCTAAATGCCCTATTTTGTTAGAATTAAATTGGGATCTAACCATTTGTTGAGAATCAAGAGTCATGCTTTCTCATAGACTGTTCTTTAAAAGGTCCTAGTTTCTATAGCATGAATGTGAAACAGGGCTGGAGAATTCGATATGGTTTTAAATACATGTAATAGTTATCAATGCTTTACAAGTAAATGTATTACTTAAATAATACAACCCCAGTTCAGGCTTGACCTGTCTTATCTTTCTCACACAGTGATGACAAATAATTTAGGACTTCTCTTTTCAGCCTCCGAAGTTTATTTTATAACCTTTAACTCTGCTCCTGAGTGGTGTTATTAAAAGAATTTTTTATTCTGACAACTCCGATATCCTTTGCATTTTCTACAAATGAGTGAAAGAAAGATGTTGTGTAAAGGGATTTGATTTGTAACACAATAGCTGCTTTTCCTCAGCTAAAGTATAGAGCATGGAACAAATTTACATTAAATGTATGCTCTTATGAAGGAAGAAATAAGCATTTGGGTTTGAAATATGTCAAGCAACTATTTTTATGAAGGGAAAGTCATTTTGTTCAGCTGTGATTTTAGTTCCAACTAACAAAGTCTCATTCTAAGCACTCATTTTCTACTCCTGGATGTCTTGTTGGTTAAGCTTTAAATCTTCCACATTGTCCCTTTTTTCCCTAACAGGTAGATACCAGAAAATGTTGGCTGTGCTGTTAAATTTTACAGCTCAGTGGTAATAAAATACCACCGGTGGAAGCTATTTCATGCCCTTTTAGCAATGTAGATAGATAGATTCAGAACAGAGAAATGTATCTGGCCATGCAAAATATCTAACTTATGCCCTCATTTAATTGATGACAGATCTATTAGCTGAACAATACAGGCCTCAGAATGGATTTTGTGCATCCATCCCAGTTACTTTTTTTTTTGGCCTGTCAATGAAATGTTTGAAAGATACTGAAAGGTTAAACCACTGGTGGTCATGGTTAATAGGAAACATTTGAATAGCAGATGGTGGGATAAATCACAAATGCACAGCTTGTGTAGCTTCTTGAGCCCCGGGAGACAGAATAATAGACCCAAGCATAGCTGTGTCTCATTTACTAAAACACATGTTACCTTTCTTTCTCTCAAATAAAAAGGATTCTGGTAGCATGACTATGTCAACAGCAATAAAAGATCACTATAAATACGAAGATAGCACCATGGCTTCATTCTCACTGCTCTTCTATTTGTTTTGATGGTTGTCAGTGACCTTGCACTCCTTCTATGGTATTCATGTTCAGACCAGGCAATACAGCTAGCAATATACTTTCTGGCAGTGAAATAAATTACTTGATATTTAAGGTCAGCTGCATAAGTCACCTTGCATGGCCCTACACTCTGACAGTTCCCTCAGACCTTGGAGAAATTAGGCTGCTTTTTGCTGTAGTGAATTGAAACTCCAATTAAAATTGCTTTTATACAAGAAGAAAATATAGTAAATATAATATTGATTACTATGAATGGAAATCTATGGGTAGCGTCACCTTAACAGTTGACTTAATTAATGAATATTTCAAGCTCCGTTTAATCACATTTTTCTATCTCAGAACTTAGTCTTTCTGGTCTTAACCTCAGACCATCAAAACTGGCTGAAGAAATCCCAGGTGGCACATCTAAATGACAGAGAGTGCCTCTTCTTGTTATTCTCAAAATTACCAGTGAAGAAAGATTTCAGAATCCCAGAAGAAAACTTCTTACATTTCATTGATCCAAATTTAATCAAATTCTAATTCAAAATGAATGCTCTTGGTGTGGGAAACACTACACACCCATCAGCTTAAGCCTGATTCTTGAACAAGTCAGTGGTGAAGACCATGTTTTCTCTAATTAACGTTAAATAATTAAAGCTCATCCTTTCATGGATTTTAGAAAATTGAATATGACATCAACGCCACCCTATCACTGCCCTACAAATGAGGATTTTTGATGTGGGTGAATGATTTGCAGGTATTGGTATGTAGAGTTTTCATTGATCATTAGAGGAAGCAGGTAGAATAAAGCTCCCTCTTCTGTGTGATACTCGCTTTGGGTTTGGTCCTTTCTATTCCATGTGGGAGTGTGATACATTGGGTTGCCTCCTTCTCCTACCACTGAAAGTGTGAGAAGGCGCTGAATGTCCAAGCAGCAGGCATGTAAATATGCCATATTTCATTCTAGACTCATTGGATAAAAACCTGCCTTCAGTTCTCTCTTCTTGCCTTCTCCAACAAAGTAGTAAATTCCAGAGGAATAAAAACATGCTACAATCTAAAAGACAGTTTCTAAATAAAATAAAATAACACAGAAAAAAAACTGTCTGTTTCCTATGTAGCTGAAAGAAGAACTTGCAATGTGATATACAATCCAGCATATATTGTCAAAATAATACATTATGTAGACTTTACCCAGCAATCCCATTTTTGGGTATACACTCCGAAAGAATATAAGCCACTCTACCATAAAGACACCTGCATGCAGTTTCACTGCAGCACTATTCACAATAGCAAAGCTATGGAATAAACCTAAATGCCCATCAACAGTAGACTGAATAAAGAAAATATGGTATGTATATACCATGGAATACTACACAGCCATAAAAAAGAATGAGGACATTTTCTTTCCAGCAACATGGATGGAGCTGGAGGCCTTTATCCTAAGTGAACTAAGGAACAAAAAAATGAAATACCACATGTTCTCACATATAATTAGAAGCTACACTTCAAGTACATACAGACACAAAGAAGGGCATAACAGACACTAGGGCCAACACGAGGTGGGGGGTAAGGATGGAAAAACTACCTGTTGGGTAATATCTTTATTACCTAGCTAATGAAATAATCTGTACACCAAACAGATTATCTATGACACACAATTTACTTATACCATAAACCTGCATATGTACCCCTGAACCTAAAATAAAAGTTTTAAAAGAAACAATTTGGTTAATCATCCTGACAATAAAGGTAAAATTGCCTTGATTATGGCGAACATACGACCCTTATGAAGTTGGTACATTGAAAGGTGAGGGATCTAGGGTCATAGCCTGATAGCTCTTTTCCCTAAACCATTTATAACTCTATTTATGTTAGTATGTAAGCAATTACAGTCTCATTTATACTGATCTACTTTAAGTTGTAAAATGTCATTTCAGGTTGTAAAATATAAAACAATATACTCAATTTTATTAGGTCTAATATGGAGCACCTATTTACTTTTTTTTAATATTAAGATATAATCCAACCAATCATTTTACAATGCTGAGCATTCAACATAGATGGTCATGGATGGCACCTATGTTTTCACTAACTGTTCTAAAACAAGAGAGATGAGAAACAAAAATTTGTCATCATAACTGGTTTTATTTTGCTAAGAATTCATAAGTTTAAATATTAGTTTGAACATTTTCAGAGTCAAGGATAAATGTGTCAGAACAGAGTATAGTATTGAGTTTCCATTAGAGGAAAGATGAGTTTGAATGTCTGAAAATAAATGGCAATAAACATTGAAAGCAAGAGATAAATAATTGAATAGAGAAAAATATATGATTATATCCAAAGCCTTATTTTTTATCTGAAAATATTTATGTAGGCTTCTCCATATCTAAAATGCTGTGAATCAATTATTGCAATCCTTACTGAATAACATTTGACCCACTCTGAATTGGACCACAGAGGGTCTCCCAAGATCCCTTGTAAATAACTCATGTCCCAAATTATTCTCAACATATCATGATTCTCTTTTAATGATTTCTCCTTAGAAAATGCATTTCAAATTTTGATAATTCATGAGTACCAAGATACGACTGATCATTAAATTTACTACCTTAATCAGGACTTGGCTCTTAATAGGAACACGAGAGTCTAAATTAATGCTGTCCAATAGAAAAATAATGTGATCTACAAATGCAAGCCACATAGAGGATTGTAAATTTTGTAGTCGCATTTTAAATAGTAAAAGAAAAAGTAGCTGTGATTAATTTTAATAATATATTGTATTTAAACTGGTACATATTTTAATACATAATTAAAATTTTAAAAATTACTAATGGAATATTTTGCATTTTTTTACTGTCTTTAAAATATGACATGTTACACTCACAGAAAATCACTATTTAACCACATCTTAAGTGCTTGATAGCTGCAGGTGTTTGGTGGCTACTATATTGACCAGTGCAAATCTAATCTTGCCATGCAAAATACCATAGACTAGGTGGCTTAAACAACAGACATTTATTTCTCACAGTTCTGGAGTCTTAAAGTTCAAAATCAGTGTGGCAGCATGGTCAAGGTCTGGTGAGGACTTTCTTCCTGACTCGTAGATGGTCATCTTCTCACTGTGTCCTCACAAGACAGAGAGAGAAAACTAGTTCCTCAGTGTCTCTTCTTTTTTTTTTTTTTTTGAGACGGAGTCTTGCTCTGTCACCCAGGCTGGAGTGCAGTGGCTCAATCTCGGCTCACTGCAAGCTCCGCCTCCCGGGTTCACGCCATTCTCCTGCCTCAGCCTCTCCGAGTAGCTGGGACTACAGGCGCCCGCCACCATGCCCGGCTAATTTTTTTGTGTTTTTAGTAGAGACGGGGTTTCACCGTGGTCTCGATCTCCTGACCTCGTGATCCACCCGCCTCAGCCTCCCAAAGTGCTGGGATTACAAGTGTGAGCCACCGCGCCCGGCCTAGTGTCTCTTCTTATAAGGACACTAATCCCATCACAAGACCCCCACATCTATGAACTCATTTAACAAAGGCTCCACCTCCAAACACCATCACACTGTGTGTTAGGACTTCCACACATGCAGTTTAATTCATTCCTCAATGCTGTTGCTGTGGTGATGTGTCTTTAGGAAGACTCCCTTGACCTGAGCTTAGGCTCATCATGACCTTGTTATGATTCTCTCTTGGCTTTCAGGAGTGAGGATTTTTCTTCCAGTTTTTGCTTTTGTTTTTAACAATAAGTCCTTTTAAACAAGACTTTGTAACTGCTGATTTTTTTTTTTTTTTTTAAAGAGATGTTTGAAAGAGTTTAGGAGAAACATATCCTCTTTTAAAAAGTGTTAATGAGAAATTAAATAAAAATTGTTGTACCTAGGAAATAGCACTATCCTCTTAGGTCTACTTATCTTCTTTAGTGTTTTTAAAGTGGAAACAGAGACATTATCCTAATTAGGAAATTTTTAATTAAGAAGACATAGATCATTTGGGGAAAATTAGCTTACTGGTTTGTGATTTAACTTCAAGTACAGACTTCTTTTTTTTTTCATGAAGTCCTGTGGCTTACAAAAAAGGTTGAAATAAAACTGGCTTAATGTCTGAATTTTGTTTTGCAGTTTGTTCCCTGTATGCTGATCTAGAACTATAAACTCATTCACAAGTATTTAGAATATTTGATTCAGGGTGGATTCTTTTATTACTTCACAAATAATGCAGATCATAATAAATCTGATAATATGGATTGTAAAATAACTGTAAATGACTAAAAAACTGTCTTCAAATATATCCCTATTATTCTGTAAATAAATATTCAGAGGTTTTATTGATATGTCTCACTTGAAAGCTGAGAAATAAATATTTGTTTAAGGTCAAACACATAATTGGTATTATTTTGATGATTAGTTCTCCTGGTTCCCAGTACAATGTTTCTTCATGGTTTAATACTAGACACCGAGATCACTGCAATCCAATCATTTTTTCAGCATTGGCATATTGTCATTAAATTACATCCTAAGGCTTGGTTACGTTGAAGTGTAGATGAGCTCTAATATACGGTCTTCCGGTTTCCCACCAGGTCATTTGCATTAAGTGTTCACTTAGACCCCACTACATAACAAGTGTCTGAGAAAAGAATTCTGCCTTAGTCTCATGAAATCTGAGGAGACTTGAATGCGATTGAATGAGATTGATTTTCCCTTTAGTAAATAAATATTAATGTGTGTTTGAGTTACTAAGTGGCCATTTTTCTTATCAAAAATATTTTCAAAAGGGAGAAGAAGATAAGGAGAAGGGGAAAAGAAGGATGAATTCTAGAAGACAAGGAGAAAAGATGGAGAGTGGGGAGAAGAAGGAAACAGTATGAGGGAGAAAACAAAGTTATAATTTGAGTCAATTGTAGGGAAATCTTTCAATTTCTATAGACACAGAAGTTTAATAATTTAGGCACATTAAGGAAACATGTGGATCATATCAGAAAAGAGATATTGATTAATGAACTAAAATGGCAGATTATTTTCCTCTATTTTTCTATTGATAAGGTTCAAAGCTTTGGAAAACACTCAAAGTAACAATCTTCTTCATTTATCTATATCAAATTTGCAAATTATATATCTGCAGAAAGTATAGCAATTTTCCAAAGTTACAAAATTAAATCATGTAGATGTCTTGGCTTTAATGAAATAAGTAAAGCCAAAATATTACAATTTTAATAATCCTAAGTAACTCTACTTTTTAAAATCATTTTTATGCACATAATTTAAGGAATTAAAAAATTGGAAATTGTTATTTAGCAAAAAGTGTGAATAGATTTATCTTTAGAACACTTTTCAGTTATTTTATTTTTTTTTAAATTTTTTTATTTTTTTGAGACGTAGTTTCACTCTTTTTGCCCAGGCTGGAGTGCAGTGGCACCGTCTCAGCTCACTGCAACCTTCGTCTCCCGGGTTCAAGTGATTCTCCTGCCTCAGCCTCCCAAGTAGCTGGGATTACAGGCGTCTGCCACCACACCCAGCTAAATTTTTGTATTTTTAGTAGAGACAGGGTTTCATCATGTTGGCCAGGCTGGTCTCAAACTCCTGACCTCAGGTGATCCATCCACCTCCACCTCCCAAAGTGCTGAGATTACAGGCATGAGCCACCACGCCCAGCCTCAGTCATTTTTAAATTTAAAAACTGTTGTTTTAAAAAATGCATGATGCATTATTGTTTACATTGCATCATGAAGTCAATTTAATTTATTGCCAGACAAATAATTTGAAGGTTTTGTTTTCTGAAAAAGCACTGACTTTTTAATTGGATCAAGTGCTCATAAAAATGTAAGAAAATGCCCTAGATATGGCATTTCTACCATTTCTATTAAAATAAGCCAACTGAACTTATTGAGAATATTGTAGCTTTTTTTAACTTTTTACATCTTTGGTATAAGGATCAAAGGCAAACAAATAAAAACTGGTTGGAAAAATGAAATGGAAAAGCATATTGGGAAGATTAATTCTTCAGGTAAGTACAGTGAACAAAGTTCTATTGCTTGTCAGAGTCACTGTGTGACTAGAGATTTAGGGACTCAACTACTACATTTCTCTCTGCATACTTACATTGAATGCATGAGTTTACATTTTTTAGTGCTTGAGATAGATAGATAGATAGATAGATAGATAGATAGATAGATAGATAGAAGATAGATAGATAGATAGATAGATAGATAGATAGATAGATAGATAGATAGATATACAGACAGATTTGTCCAGGTATCTAGATAGATTTGTAGATATATAGATTTGTAAATTGATAGATAGATAGATAGATTTGTCCGGATATCTAGATAGATTTGTAAATAGACAGATTTGTCCAGATATCTAGATAGATTTGTAGATAGATAGATTTGTCTATCTATCTATCTGTCTATCTGTCTGTCTGTCTGTCTGTCTATCTATCTATCTATCATCTATCTAGATATCTAGATATCTAGACAAATCTATCACAAGCCCCAAAAAGATAGATTTTTCTATCTATCTGTCTAACTACAAATCTGTTATCTATCTATCTATCTATCTATCTATCTATCTATCTATCTATCTATCATCTATCTAGATATCTAGATATCTAGACAAATCTATCACAAGCCCTAAAAAGATAGATTTTTTCTATCTATCTGTCTAACTACAAATCTATTATCTATCTATCTATCTATCTATCTATCTATCTATCTATCTATCTATCATCATCTATCTATCTGCTACTTTACTCTTATTTCTTCCTTGTATTTTCTTCAAATAATCAAATTAACTTGCTGCTGGTATTATCCTAATTTTATAGATCAGGAAACTTAGACTCAGGAAGGAAAAACAAATTTCCCAAGTTCACAGAGTATCCATTAATTCTTGTCCAACTGACTGTAACTCCAGTGTCCAAGCTGTTAAATGTCTTGCTAAATTTCCTCTCTACTTCTTCTAAATCTTATTCATGATTAATTCTCTGGAAAATGTTTGTTGCTTATAACTAAAAATATATACATTGGAATAATGATGAATTGTACATATTAATCACCACAGGTGAGAAAGTGACTTATTTGGAAATAATTTATGTCATATCCTCTGACATACTAAGAGTATCATAACTTTTTCCTCATTAAATAGCAAACTGAAATAAAGCTTTCATTGTCATGTTAAGTATGTTTTAATCAGACTTAAAAAATAATACTAAAGCTTGTCCTTTCAGAATATAGAGATATGTTATGTCAGAATCACAATCATTATTTTTAGTGTTATGGTGTATTCAAAATGTTAAACTGATTTGAGTTAATCAACATAAATTTTTTTTTTTACTTTTTTCCAAAGGATACTTGGCTACTTTTGACTTGCTTCACGGATAGCTTTACCAAATCTTTGTACTCCTTTGATTACTTTTGGGATAGCAGCAACAACAAATATGTTTTTTTTTTTTCCTTTTGAACAATGCCTTGGAATTTTGCTTTTGATGAATTGACAATTTCTAAATGAAACATATTGTATTGAAGAATTACACAGAATTTCAAAGTAAGTAGAATAGAACTTAAAGCTTCCTATTTGTAAGGTTGCATTATTGTGAATGAGAGAAAATAACAAGGGTTTACTACTCTTTTCTTCTTGAACTAGCTGTAGATGTTAAAATGACCTCTTCATCACCTAAGAAGAATGTGGCACTGTGTTAGTGGTCAAATGTGATGATAACATGGGAGAATAAACCACAACCTTTTTTAGTTTTTAAGACAACTATGGATTTCTCATTTCTTAAATTATCTCTCCATTAAATAAAGAAATTCAGCAATAAATAGTTTTGAACATTTCTTTGAGCAGAAAATCTAAGCCAATTTTTGTGGCAGATGTTGAGATTACAAAAATGAATATGATATGGTCTAGATATTGGCATTGCTTAATCTTTGCACAACACAAGTAATTGCTAAGGTCACGTCTTGTGGATTGGACATCTGTGTACATGTGGTGCGCCAAAAAGAAAAAAAAAAAAAAAGGCTTGCAAAGTCCAAGTTATGTGCAAGTCACTTTGCGAACGAAATTTTCACCAATGACATCATTGTTTTGAATAGTGTCACCATTACCAAGATGTCAGCATTTCTTGGAAGGAATTAAGCAGCACGCCCATGGTCATTTCTTTGTTTGTTCTGAACATTTCTAGGAAAGAAGCCAGGAGACCTGATCTAATTCCCTTAACAACTCTTCTGCTAACAAAATCTCTAGCACTTGTTTATCAGGTGGTCTGTTATTATTATTATTCCATAGTTCTAGAGATAAATTCTTTGGGATTTCTAGATGTTTAACTACAGATACTTCAAAGACAGGAATGAAAATTACAAGGTCTAAGGATTTTCTGATAATCCATCCTGTTCAGCAGTGGAACAGATTAAGTTTTGATGTCATAAACTTGTTGCTACAGAACTTATTTTGCTGATAGAAAATGACTGCCTAGTTTGGATATAATGTGTAACATCTCTGCCATAGGGAGGAAGACTAGACAAAGAACTCTTTGTTCCCTCCCAACTCTGGTATTCTATAAGTCAAAGACTTTAAGAATGACTTACTACATAGCCTTTTAAATGTAAATTTTTGTGCTTCTAGTATTAACCTTGAAACATTAATTTAGTTTTTTTTTTAAAGAGATTCTAAGAGAAAGCATAAATATTATCTAAATTTCTTACATTTTACATATGTGAAAACAAAAGTTCCAATAAATTATATGACTTTTTCATCTTTGTCAAGAACAGAATTTTGGCCCTAAGCTAGATATTATGGTGCCAGCTACATAAGTCTCTGAATACATTTGGTTTCTTCTCAGCCAAATATAAGCATAGGGAAAAATGTCAGGATAAATAAGGCCTAATGTTAACACTGGAGTTTTTCATTCTCTCTGCAATCTTCATGGATGGAAATGATTTTGATAAGTTGTTGAGGCAGCAGTTTCATGTCTATTCTGAGTGCAAAGAGACTGAAAGAGGACAAGATGAACTTTCAAGGAGAGATCAATATGGAAATTCCTTACTGAATGAATATAAATTAGTTAATTTGATAGAAGACATGTTAATTTTTACTAGAGACATTCCTGGAAGAAAGCAGAAATCCTATGAAATGTACTATAAATTACTTGGAATTTTGTAATTTTTAAAAATGATGAAATTGTTTGAGAAAACAGATAATGTAAGCAGAAGGCAAGAAGTGGCATTTAGAATATTCAGCAGTATGAACTTGAAGGGAAAGGCTTTATGAATATTCTTTCCAATTTGTCACAATAGCAAATGGACACTGATTCCAGAATAGTAGATATTAAAAGAAAACTAAGTTAACTGTCTGGGTGGGATAGATTTATGAATATTAATTCAATTCAATAAGCCTATATAAGACTCTGCTGTGCATATATCCTCAAATTACGTACTAGGTGATTAAAATAATAATAATAATAATAATAATAATAATAGCTTTTGACCTAGTAGAAGAGGGGGCAATTTTTTAGCTAACTAGAAAGCATGTCAGATTACAATAAATTCTGCAATTGTAAATATAAATAAAATATGATGGGATCACAAAGGAGAGAGTAACTAAATTGGCCAAGCAAAATCAGGAAAGGATTCAAAAAAGTAGCAAATTTGGGCTGTTTGTCAAAAAATTTTAATGGGCTAAATTGAGTGGAAAGAAATGCCAGTTAGACGGACTAGAATAAAACAGATGAAATAGCATCAGCAAAGCCATTGAGTCTCCCAAGTGTATGCTGTGACCAGAGAGGAATGAAACACTAGAAGATAAGACCAGCGAGGTAATTTAAACACAAAGTAGAAAGGATCTTGAATATTGGATAAATTAAATAATCTTCTTTGTTAATAGAAAATCTGACTTTTTTAACGTAAAAGTTGTCAAATAATGCTATCTTAAATATAATAATGGTAATAATAATTTTTGTAAACATTTGGAGGATAGGAATATAGAGAATGTAGAATGTGAAGACATAGAGACCTGTTGGGAAGTTATTACAGATACTCAAGTGGCTTATCATAGGGAATTCATATCAAATAAGACTGGACTCAATGGAAAGTGGCTGACGGATTTAGCCACTTCATTTCTTCTCTGATTCTGTGTTACCCTTTAACTTGGAAAGCTGTATTGCCTTGTGACACTTTTTGTCCACTCTTACTAGATTTTGTTTTAGCTTCAATTATGTGATGCCATTTTCAGAGAACTTCAGAATTCTTTACAAAAGACAACCAAGGATCCATTCATAGGTACTTGAGAAAACATATTCCTTTTTAAATTCATAATCCAAGTTATAAAAAGACTTTTATTGGACAACCGATATGCTCTGTGAATTACATGAATTGATATACGCATGCTATGTAAGTGCTTTCAAATAATAAACTTAAAAAATAATAATGCAGGTTAATATAGTATATATTTATTCTGCCATTTTTCTTTAATTGTATCCCAAATAAATGTTCAAAGGCTCATAAAGTATATTTGTGTAGTATTCAATATTTTATATTATCATAATTTTACTAGACATAGTAAGGGCTGAATATATTTAGTGCTAATTCTTAATTATATTTTCTAGGGAAGTAATAAGAAAGACATTCTTTACCTTACCCATCATATGCCTTTAACAACATCCAGTTATTTTAGAATAAGTTTTTATGCTTATTAATTTCAACCTCATGTACCACCAAAGAACAACTATAGAAACTTAATATAAATAAACCCTGATATATTCAGAAATCTAACCCTTCATGTAAATCAGCACATTAATGGGAACACAATATGAATCAGGTACTTCACTAGATGATTGACACTGCCTTAGCAACTTCGCATAACCACTCAGAGAGATAGATATTATTTCATCATTCAATAGAGGAGAAAATTGGTTCAAAGGTACAAAAACATTAATAAAAGTCTGTTAGTAGATTGGATTATCACAGTTTACACCCTAATCTATCTGCTCATTGTCTCCCAATATTCAATTCTTTTCCCTTCTTTTATAACAGATTTCATTTTGTTTGAAATTAGACCTACATATGGATAATTATATACAGGAAAGTCTACTTTTTCATTTAAAATCTATGAAATAACTGAAAGTGCTATCCTCTTCCTGTTGTTTAAAAAAACAAAAACAAAAAACATCATACAGCTAGAGCAAACGGCTATTGTCTTTTTACTTCCTCTTCAATTGTGAATGTTAAATACAGCAACATGTCAGACGGGAATATAATTCACAAACTAAAGATGTCAGAACAAAAAAGAAGACCAGGTCCTTGTGACATAGTGGAGCACTGGCCATGGACTTCTTGCCTCTGATTTTTTTTCTAGGTGAGAAATATACACCCTTACTTCATTAAGCCATTGTATTCAGTTTTCTATTAAAAGCAGCCCAAAGTAATGTAGATGATTGTATATGCCATTAAATACCAAGAAAGAAGTTATGGGCTAGGTAGTTGGAATGAGTTAACTTAAACTGAACCAATCTTAATTTTCAGTGTCTAAGCAACCAAAATTATTAAGGAAGCATATTATATACCAGTAACATGAAAAAAATGTAGAACATTATGAGCAAGAATAGGAATCTCCTGAATTTTAGAGAGCCTACTCTCTGGAAGAGACGACACAAGTGTTTTGCATGCATCATCTTTAATCCTTGCTACAATGGAGGCTGCATACTGATTGATATGTAAAGAAACACAGTAGCAAATAATATGTACATTAAAACTCAGTGCATTTAGAAATACACATATATGTAAATATACATAACTAAAATATTATATGCGGTCATGTTTAGACAATTGGATAATGAATAATTTTTTAAATACTAAATGAATCTTCTCATGTCATTAACTATGCTTCAAATTTAAAATTTTGTGTTTGAATAATTTATTTCTTATTCTTGTAAAAACTGCATCAAGATAACACAAACTAATAGCAGCCACAACAGTAATGACGGCATCCTCATACATAATTTTGTCTACATCTCGGTTCTATTCATAATTTTACACAAATTCACAGATGCAATTATTTAATCAAGGTGAATTAAATGTTCCTTGCCTGTTCATTAGATTCTCTATCAGGACTGTGATGCTTTGTTAGTCATTGTGGCTAATTTGGAATAACTAAGATAATATATGGAAATAGGAGTGACACAAGTCATGATAATTCCCAGATACAACCTGTCTTCTTAAAGGTTTGTATTATCCAGATCTATCTCTTATGCAATAACAGACAGTTGAAAATCTCAGAGATGACTCAGTAAGTCCTTCCCCAAATGGCACTTCTTTTCTTAATGAATAAGATAAAAATTTAATGATACAACTTATAATTTTTTCTCTGCCTAGTTATTTACAACTAATTTGGTGATAGTTTTATTTAGAGTTAATGAGTAAACATTTTTATTTTCATTGAAGTATACAGAATATGAAATTCATGAGTTATTTGGCCATGGCCATTTAACATTTCACAGCACTTAGGAAAATCAGGAAGCTGTCATTGTTATGAAGCCAAAATATTTGACTTTTCAAATTCTAGCATCAGTATATCAAACATAAGGTGAACACCAAAATTATAAGAAGGTATAAAGATACAATGTTGAGATGCAAAAATTACCAAGATCATTACCACTGTTATCATTATCATAATCAAGGCTCTTAACATAATATCTTAGAAAAATGAAGATGAGGCAACCTGGTAGGTCCAATTTTTCCAAATAGTTCTTGCCCCTCTAGATATGCGCAATCCAAAATATAATCTGTGCCACATAAGTAATGCTAAATTTTCTAGGAGCTATATTACAAAAGTAAAAGAAACAAGAGAGACTAATTTTAATAATATACTTAATTTAATAAGTCAAAAGTATTATTTTAATATTTAATCAACAAAACGTTATTGAGATCTTTTACATGTTTAATTTTCCTACCAAGTTTTCAGAATTTTGTCTGTATTTTACACTGTAGCAATTCTCAATTTGGACTGGCCACATTTCAGTGCTTGATAGTCAGATGTGGCTAATGGGTACCCAGTCAATATAATTCTAAGTAATCTTAAGATTGTAAGGCTTACCTCAGTAATCTTAGAAATCCAACTTTAAAACTTCTATAATCAATATTTTTGGCTTATTTGTTTATCTTTTCATGTATTTTATAGGGTCAGAAATCTCAAATTTGTGTGTAGTTTACTTTTACCTTTTTATTTATTTCATTGTTTTTATACTTAAAGTATCCTTTCTGAGTATTGTCTAAATATTCAGTAACACTTCTTATTTACAGTTTACAATTTAACTGAAGCCTCTTCATTTTATGTTGGGTCTATTTTGGCATACAGTGTAAGGGAAAATGATTAATAATTTTTTAATGTTTAGATAATTTTCTCTGTAATATTTATTGAATGATTATTTATTTTCCCATTGATTTATAATATCACTCAATCATATATTCTATTAGGGCAATTATCTTTGCCTGTGTTGTTTTTTACTATTCTTTTTGATCAGTTTTAGAATCTTTTTTGTCTGGATAAATATCACATTGGAATTCTATAAAATTTGTGATCAACATTGGAAAAATTCCTATATTTTTTGGATCGCCCTGTATTTCACTGGCCACTCCAACCATTATACTCCAACATTTAACTATTTAACCTGTACTATATTGAACTTCATTTTTGGTATTCCTCTCTATCTGATATTGTATTGCTTATTGCCTATGATTGGTATGGCCAAGTAAGTTTCATTAGGGTAGTTCTGCTTCAAGCTCATTACCTTTAATGCCAAGAACAATGCAAGCATGTAACAAATTCTAATAGATATGCGCTGGACTAGGGAAGGTGGAGAATTGAGATATTCACAATGATTAGTTTCTTTCTACAAGAATGTGGAAGTAGAATGATATGGGCTGTTGAGCAAATATATAATGTTGTAAGGCCAATAACAATTTTTGAGAGAATTCAAAATGCCAATATTTCTGGAAGATGTGTATACCTTATTTGTCTGATCTCCTGGTTACCTAAAGTGACTGTTTAGTTTTGAAGCTGAGCTATCTGAGGATTAGGATCAGACATTGTGTGTCTTACTCAAATTTAAAGTCGTACATGGAAGAGATCAAGTCTGAAGCTTTTTCTTTTTCTTTTTTTAATCTGTTGCATGTTACCTTTCCATGCGTAAATGCATGAAAGAAACCAACCTTGCAAGATTTTGTTCCTGGAAATGTGCTAGGGAGTCTCACATACATTATTTCATTTAGTACTTACAGCAATACTTAAAGTTTAAAAATCTGCATTTTTCCTAGTAATATAAGATGGTTTAAAATTCAGAGCGTTATATAAATAAAAAGTATTCATAATAGAGATTTGACCACAGACCTAATTTGCATCTTGGCAATTTATCATAAATGACCATTTTAATTCTTACATTTTTCTCAGCATATTTACCTTTTTGAAGCACTAAAGGATTCCTAAGGCAAATAGAATTTTCTTAATGATCAATTCCATGATGAAATGATATAATAAACAGTGGCACTGGCTTAGAAAATTTGAGACAAAGGAGCACTTAAATCTAAAAAAAATTCATAAATTGTCCAAATTTCTGACTCTTTTCATATCAAAAGGAGCCATTTTAGGAGCATATGTAGAAAACAGGAAACATGAAATCTTTGTATGTTGTCCGCACTGTGACTGATTCAGTTTATGCCAGCTTACATGCCACTAATAATCTACTGCACAATTTCAGTTAAGCTACAGTAATTCAGCAGGAATCTGTGTCTATAAGTTTTAATTATCTGTTTAATCAGGCTTTGAGTAAACCAAAGTAGGTTAATTTTTAAAATCCTACTTGGAGCAAATGTTTTGACTAAATTTGAAACTTAGCCAACACTTCCTGAGATTATAGGAAAGAAGTGAAACAGATACGCTAACAAAAATGATATGTGCCAATATCCATAACTTGACTTTGCTTTGATAATTCGACAGTTTTCTAAGCACAATTCTTGTAATTAATTAGAAGAGGGTCATTAAACCAAATGCTCTGCTGTTTTAAATGGGAGTGTTTGATAGCAATGTGTTGTTATGTTATGCCAATTTCAAGAACAGACACTTGGAAATTTTAGTTGAGACAATATTATGATGTACCAGAATAGTATGTTGTGATCTGCGTAGTTAAATGGACCATGTCCTTCTATATTCTAGTTCTTTTAGATTTATGGATGTAACTGATCCCTTAGTATATTTTGACTGTTCAAGGACTATGTATATTTATAGAACATGAAGGTATAATAGTACAGGGTGTCCCTAGTGGGTATCGTTAATCTGAATACTCATTACCACAATTCTCCAGGGATGGCAGTGCACAACACAATGTGAATGCTAATTAATTTCAATATTCAATACTTAGGAACTAGTCTCTTGTCAAAATTGTTTTTCCACAATTATGTGGGAAAAGTAAAGCAATTATTTTCAACTGCAGAATTGAGAAACAAAACTCAAGTTCACTCCACTTTCACTCAACAATGGGGAAAATATTGAACATTTATTACAGCAATAAAAGATACTGAAGCCCTGTCTTTAAAACATTGATTCCCAAAAGAAGCAATAACCAGCCATTTCAGTATGGTAAAGAAAAGAATTTTCATTTTTTAATGCTTGATTGAAGTACCTATGTTAAATTTTTTTATGATAGATCCTCAGAACTGAAATTATAGCTTATAGCAAATATTTCACTGAAAAGTTGGAGGTTGGATTCCTTGGGCATATTATTCTCTGTCTGGTGGAAAACATCTGTAAATTGGAAAGAAAAATGACATGAAAAGAAAATTGAAATCCTAACTCATGTGGGGAAAATTATACAAATTTTGTTCTACAAGAACAGAAAGAATAGCTTATTAAGTGGCACTGAATGAGGTTTATTATTTCTGGACAGGTGATATTCATTATAGCTACATAAAATATAATATTATTTTAATCTTATAAATTGTAACAATAGGAATTACTTTTTGATGTTATATACTTTAAAATGTGATATATAAGTGCTTATATTTTATTAATTAAAATATTAAAATTTATATTTTCTGTTGTTTTGTGCTTACTCAAGAGTGACCCACTTCCAAAAACAGAAATACCATAGAGATGATTCGTTGGCATTCAATAAGGAGATCCACTCAAGGATGAACTCTTAGACGTGTTTCCCTTTCCTTTCTCATTAATGAAGAAAAGGGTCCTTTCTAATTAGCAGCATATATTTAATATATTAAGGATCACTTTTTGTTGCTGAAATTAATGATTTGATAATAATAACTGTAATGGGCATTACACATGGTTTTCACTGGTTAAATTATTGACATAAACTGGATAGAAGATTTTAGCTTTTTCACCTTTAGTCTTAGGGAAAACAGCTCAGCTGTGATCCCTAAAACGACTGTCACCTGAACCTGATTAGATGGTTAATTGAGTTTTGGCTATTGCTCAATAGGACAGTTTGCCTTGAGGGACCTCTTCATTCTAGATGCTCTGTGAGTAACAGAATAGGCAGCGACTGAGATTTCAGGTAGCTTCCAGACTGATTTTGTCTACTAACTCCTGTTTTGCTAATAAAGTCACAGAAATGGAAATAATTTTGTCTGGGGTTTGTTTTCACCACAACCTTGATGTTGTAGAAGAGTAGCATATTTATATTCACCTTCAGCTGTCTCTGCATACTAACATTACCAAGAAATTAATAAGATTTATGTATTCTAAAACTCGATTAAGTGAGTTAAATTTCTGATTTCTGCTCACAGGCTTCAGATTAAAAGGAGTAAGTTGGAGCCAAAATCCGACCCCTGCTTTTCTGAATAGGCTTTATCCTTTGAGGGTTACATCATCCCAGAGGGAGGAACTTCTACCAATGTAGATAAAGGCCATTATACTTCCATTCTGACTCACCATTACCCTCTATATACAAAGCTTAGAAATGAGTCTAAATATTTTCAAAGAACAACATTTACAAGAGAATTTATCTCTATACCAAGTTCACTCCAAGCTTGACAGATATGCACTTGTTTTTTAAAAATAAAGATGTTAAATTGGTGATGAAAAGATACAAAAGAGGGGTTGAAGTTATAAAATTGTAAAAGAAGAAAGGAACTCCATCTCATGCTAGAATATTCATCTATATCAATCTATCTAGCATATCAATGTGTATATGTGGGTATAAAATGCTTATATATGTGAATACATAAATAATACATACATGTACACATATATAAAAATTATTTTGTCTTTCCAAATAGATGTCTATCTATATCTATACACGCTTATGTTTATAACGTTGAAAGATAATTTTTAGGAAGAAGATAAAATCATGATTTTTATGCACATATAAAAAGTAAACATATTTAAAAATTATATTTTACTCACATGACATGAGAGAACTCAGCAGGTGTAATTACTGATATTAGGGAAAATCAAAAAGCACAAAACTAGAGAAAAGGAATACTCAAAAGTATTGCAAATGGAAACAATGCTGGTTATTTCACAGAAGGGGGATAAGTCAATTAAATTTGTACCATATAGAATATAATTTACATAATTATCAGGTAACTACAATTTACAAAGTGTACCAAAATATCCCCGAAACAATGAACAAAGCTAGATCTGAGAATACAGAAAGGATGCACAGTTCTAGAGGACAGATAATTTTCCACTGAAACACAATTTCCCATTGTGGTTTTGATTTGCATTTTTCCAATAGTCAGTGATGTGCCATGGTGGTTTGCTGGAACATGGATGGAGCTGAAGGCCATTATTCTTAGCAAACTAACATAGAAACAGAAAACCAAATAACCAAGATTCTCTTTCACATATGGGAGCTAAAAGATGAGAACACAGGGATATATAGCAGGGAACAATGGACACTGGGGACTACCAGAGGGTGGAAAGCAGGAGGGGAAGAGAATCAGGAAAAATATCTAATGAGTACTAGGCTTAATACTTGGGTGACAAAATAATCTGTACATCAAACCCCCATGACACAAGTTTACCTATATAACAAACCCACACGTATTCCCCTGAACTTAAAAGTTTAAAAAAGAAACACAACTTCCATAAAATAAGTACATATATAAAGTTGTATTGTTATACCTTATTTTAAAAAATTGAAAGAAAGATAACCCATGATTTGTATTCAACTTTTTTTACAGCTGTGAAAACAATACTTTTATAATTAACTCTTTTATTTATTTGCACCGTTTTATTGTTTCTACTGTTCTAACTATATTTTCAGTTTCACCCAAAATACTAGGTAAAATTAGATTATCTTTTACTATTTCTACTCAGGATAATAACTGTGTTATGAAATAATACTGTTAAATTTTAACAGATTATCTTTTATTATTTCTACTGTATCTTTTATTATTTATGTTGTTTCTACATTATCTAACTATATCTTTAGTTTTACCCAAATGCTAGGTAAAAAAAGATTATCTTTTATGATTTATATCTTGTCCACAGCAGAAAACTTTTAGAATGCTATGTTAATTTCATTGCAAACTGCAAATCTGTTTTTAAATGCAATCTTAAGTATTTTTTAATGTACATAGGTTGGATTTTATTTTTTCTAGTAACTGAAAGAATTTTACATGTATAAAGAGACTGTGACACACATATGTTAAAAAAACTCCTGCATTTGTGGAAAACAACAAATAATAGGAAAGAAAATAAAATTTTAAAAAGCAACTACTCAGGAGTGATGATAACGGAGTATGTAGCTCCAAGAGCCCTTCTCTCCAGAGAAATATTGAAAAAATGAGTGCAACCATCAGACTCCACTTTCGCATTTGTTCCAACTCTGGCAGAGTCAAAGGTTTACAGCAACTGGCAGATGCTGAATTAAGGAAAAGGTAAATTAAACTTGGTCAGATAACTTTGTGGAATTTGTCTTTGTCTTTGGCCCAATACCCTCTGCTTTGCAGCAGTGATTTTGAAAACCACAGCTCATATTCCTAATTTGTAATTTTGGTCACTGGTTCTGAAAGGAAGAGAGTATATGTTATTCCTAAATAATTGTGTTTTTCTATTATTACTTATCTGGCAGTCAACTGAAAGAATAACCCTAGGTGCCTGCTTTCATTTTGTCTAGCTCAGAAATCACACAGGGTGGAAATGTGGCTACAACAGAAGGTATCCCTTGAAGATATTTTAATTCAAATGAAAAATTCACTGCAACATGGGAAAAAGTTACAGTTGAGCAAATTATAGGTACACTGAAAGCCTCAGAGGACAACTCAAGGAGAAAATACCTGTGGATAATTAAAAATTATTTTTCTTCTTCCTGGTGTTCAAGCAAATCTCTGTCTAAAATGAGCTGCATATAGCTAAATGACCAGAGACTTAAGAGACTACACATAACAAAAAGAATAAAGGATTTACAAGAGTAATTTAGAAAAGTAACTGAACAAACAACTACTTAAGCAAAGTAATAAAAACAAACCCCAAGGAGGAGGATGAATATAATTTTCAGAGATACCATATTATAACATTCAAAATGCCCAGTTTTCAATAAGGAATTGAGAAAGAAAGAAAGAAGAAAGAACGAAAGAAAGAAAGAGAGAGAGAAAGAAACAAAGGAAGGAAGGAAGGAGGGAAGGAAGGAAGGAAGGAAGGAAGGGGAGAAAGAGATAAAGAGAAAGAAAGAAAGAAAAGAAAAAAAAAGAAAAGAAAAGAAAAGAAAAGAAAAGAAAAGAAAGACCCATTTCTAGGAGATATTAAGAGAGGCTTTCCCAGAGGAAGCACAGACATTGAACTTGCTTGACAAACACTCTCAAAATAGACTCAGCCAACTAAAGAAAACAATGAACAAAAGATAATACGATCTTGGAAGAATGATGTCTTAAGAAACACAGAATATAAGTGGACATAAATTATTAAAAAGATAATGAAACATTCTATAGCTGACAATAATTAAAACGAAAAATTAACTGAAGAGGTTCATCAGCAGATATTGGCAGGCTAAAGAAATAATCAACAAATCTGAAAATTGGTTAACTTACACTATACATTCTGAGATCCAGAATAACAAAAAATGAAACTGAACAGAGACTAAAAGACTTTGGGAATATTATCAATTATACCAACATATATATAATAAGAGCCTCAGAAAGAGAGTTGAAGAGGCAGAAATAATATTAAGAGAAATAATGGCTGATAACATTTAAATTTGATGAAAGTCATAAATCTATACATTCTAAAAGCTCAACAAATTCTAAGCAGGATAAACTCAAAATGATTGACTCTAAAATACATTATAATCACACTGCCAAAAGCAAAGACAAAGAGAGAAGCATATAAAGCATGCACTAAGGTTCCCCAGTAAGACCTACAGTCTATTTTTCATCAGAAGCTATAGATGTCGGACAACAGTGGGATGGTATATTCTATGTGCTGTAAAAAAACGGAGACTATCAAACAAGAATCCTATATCCAGCAAAACTATCATTCAAAAATGAGGGAGAAATTAAGATTTTTCCAAATAAAAGATGAACAAAAGCTAAGGGAATTTGTATCACTGGAGCAGCCCTATAAAAAATGCTAAAGGTGGTTCTTCTGGTTGAAATAAAAAGATACAAGACAGTAACTCAAAGCTATATGAAGAAGTTGGGCATGGTGGCTCATGCCTGTAGTCCCAGCACTTTGGGAGGCTGAGGCGCACAGATCACCTGAGGTCAGGAGTTCAAGACCAGCCTGGCCAACATGGTGAAACTCTGTCTCTACTAAAAATAAAAAAAATGGGCATGGTGGCATGCACCTGTAATCCCAGCTACTTGGGAGGTTGAGGCAGGAGAATTGCTTGAACCCAGGAGGCAGAGGTTGAACTCAGGAGGCAGAGGTTGAACCCACATGGTGGAGGATGCAGTTAGCTGAGATCGCACCACTGCACTCCAGCCTGGGCAACAGAGCAGGACTTTGTCTCAAAACAAAAACAAAAACAAACAAACAAAACAACAACAACCACAAAAACAAAGCTGTATGAAGAAAAAAAAAATCTCTGTTAAAAGTAATTACATGGGTAAATATAAGAGCCAGTATTATATTTTTGGTTTGAATCTTCACTTTTCATTTCCTATGGGATTTAAATACAAATACTTAAAATAATCATAAATCTATGTTATTGGGAACATAATGCATAATGATTTAATTTGTAATAACAACCACATAAGCAATGAGAGATGACCTGTGTAGGGGCAGAGTTTATGTATACTACTAAGGCTAATTGGTATTAATTCAAAATAAATTGCTAATACATTGAAGAGGTTAATTGCAATCCATGGGTAACCATGAAGAAATTAACTAAAAATATATATAGAAAAGTAAATGAGAAAGAAATCGAAAGGCTACACTACAAAAAATTACTTAAACACAAAGAAGGAGTAATACAGGAATTTGTGGAACAAAATAAAATGACTTGGGGAACAAATAACAAAATGACAGAAGTTTTTACTTATCTGTCATAACTTTAAATGCACGTGAATTAAACTCTCCAATTAAAAGGTAAAGAATAACACAATGGATTTAAAAAGCATGATCCTACAATACACCTACAAGAGACTCCATTTATATTCCAAAACACAAAGAAGTGGACGTGAAAGGATGGAGAAAGATACTCTGTGCAAATAATAACCAAACTAGAACCAGTGGTACCTCCTATCAGATAAAACAGACTTTAAGTAAAAATGGTTATCAGAGACAAAGAAGGTCAAGACATTACATATTGATGAAAGGAATAATTCATCAAGAAGATGAATTATAAACATATATATATACACACACACACACATATATATATATGACAATCACAGAATTGAAGGGAGAAGTTAACAGCTCTACAGTATTAGGAGACTTCAATATCACACTTTCAATAACAGAAAAACTAGGCAGAAAACAGCAAGAAAACAGGACTTGATCAACACTATAAACTAGCTAGGCATAAAAGAAAAAACATGGAACACTCCACTGAAACAGGAGAATACATATTTTTTTCCCAAGTGTACATGAAACAGTCTCAATTTTTGCTACCTATATTGATTTCTATGTGGCTATTATTTCAAATGAAATTATTCTAAGTACATTTGTTTTCATAAAATTATTTGTTTAGCTGAAAAGAAGGGTATTTTTTTGCAAAAATGAAAGCAAAATTTTATAGTAGATATTTAAATTTTTTTAGCAGGTTTTGTTTTGTTTTCTTTTCGCTCAGAAAACTGTTACTTCTGGCAGACTAATTTTGGGTTTTAATTCAACCGTATTAAAATGTAGGCCAGTTTGATTAACAAAATGAGAATATTAGCACATTCATTTTGCTGGAAACTTAAGGTGAAGGCCAACTAAAGAAAACAATCCCAGCATTTTGGGATGCCCAGGCGGGTAGATCACGAGGTCAGGAGATCGAGACCATCCTGGCTAACTTGTTGAAACCCTGTCTCTACTGAAAATACAAAAAATTAGCTGGGCATGGTGGCACGCACCTGTAGCCTCAGCTACTCAGGAGGCTAAGGCAGGAGAGTCATTTGAACCCGGGAGGCAGAGGTTGCAGTGAGCCTAGATTGCGCCACTGCACTCCAGCCTGGGCGACAGAGTGAGACTCCATCTCAAAACAACAACAACAACAAAATCTAATTTATAGAATAATCATGATGAAAAATCAAGCAGTGGATTGGCTTTCTAAGCCTGTTTAAACCTACAATTTAATATGTTTCAGAAAGGTTCACAAATTATTAATAGCATGAAACATTATTTTGGTGGTTGGCCTTAAAATACTTTCGTAACCTCATACTATTGGCTATTTAATGCCTACAAGGAGATCAATTTCGTTTTCAAGCAAGAGGAATCCCTGGTGTTCGTCTTTACTCTGTTAATAGGATGAATTGTGTTGGTTGATTTTGTTGAAATCCAAATAGCCCAGCATTCTCAAGTTACATACAATTAATTATAATATTTTATCTTTTTTATGTATTTCAAGGTATTTTATTGATAATTTTTGCTTCAATGTCCATGAGAATTACTGGTTTATAGTCTGTCTTTCTTCCTCATCCGACACAAAAACAACAAGGTCAACTATTCAAAAATGAGAATGATGAGCTCTGGAATATTGCTGGAGTGCTGTTAGAAGGCTACAGCGACACAGAGGAGTACAGAGACCAGGGATGGGTGCACATAAAGGAGAAGAAAATATTTGTCTGTATCACCACCTCCCTCACCGCCAGGCTAGTGCAGTACAGAGACCAGGGATGACTGCACATATAGGAGAATAAAGTATTTTGTCTGCATCACCCCACCTCTCCAGGCTGGTGCAGCACCAAGATAAATCCCCTCAGTCAAAAATTGCCCCCTGGATTGAGAAGGGAAGCAGGGAACCTCAGCAGCCTTTGACACAGTGGATCCCAGCCACCATAGCTACTGCCACAGAAGACTCACCTAATCTTCACTGATGTCAAACCAAGCCACTGGTGCTGCCCAGAGCCAGAACCACTGCATTGAACTCATGCTGTTTGGTTCATGGATTATTTTTTTCTGATTTCATTGAATTTGCTATTAATGTTCTCTTGTAGTTTGCTGAACTTCTTTACAACAATTATTTTGAATTATTTGTCTGGAAACCATACAATCCCATTAATTTGGGGTCAGTTACTGGGGAATTATCACATTATTCTGGCAATGTCATGTATCTCTGTTTTTCTTTGTTCCTTATAGCCTTGCTTTCAAAAATGTGATAGAAATCATAAAAAGAACTAATTTCTGGTGTGGAAGAATACAATGACTAAAATGAAAATTATATAGAGAGCTTCAATGACACATTCAATCAAGCAGAAGAAATACTAAACAAATTCAAAGACAGAATACTTGAAATTATCCTGACATAGTAGGAAAAATAATAAAAAGAGTAGAGAATATCTATGGGATTTATGGAACACTATTAAGTGAACCGATGTAAGCATTGTGGAAATCTTGTGTGGCAAAAAGGGAACACTTATACACTGTTGATGGGAATGTAAATTAGTACAGCCATTATGAGAATCAGAATGAAATTTCCTTAAAAAAATAAAAAAAAAAAAAGTTTTTTTACCATATGACCCAGCAATCCCATCACTTGGTATATTTAAAGGAAATAAAATCAATATCTAGAAAAGATATCTGCACTGCTATATTCAGTGCAGCATTATTTACAACACCCAAGATATGTAAACAACCTATGTGTCCATCGAAAAACGCATGGATAAAGAAAAGGGGGTACACATGTGTGTACAATTGAATATTATTCAGCCTTAAAATGAAAGAAAATTCTGCCATTCGCAACAACATGGATGAGTATTAGGACATGCTGAGTGAAATAAGCCAGATACAGAAAGAAAAATACTGCATAATCTAACATATATATGAAATCTAATAATCAAATAGTCAAATTCATAAAAGCAGAGAGCAAAATGGTGGTTGCAAAAAGTGGGAGAAAATGGAGAGAAGTTGGTTAAAGGGTACAAACTTTCAGTTGTGTAAGATTAATAAATTCTAGAGATCTAATATACAGCATGGTGACTATAGTTAATACTGCGATCTACACTTGATAATTGCTAAGTAAGTAAATCTTGAATGTTCTCACCACACAAAGAACAAAAGGTGATTATATGAGGTGATGGATATGCTAATTAGCTTGACTGCAGTAATCAATTCTCATTTATATATATTTGAAAACAGCAAATTATATTTTATAAAACTGTTATTTTAAAATAAAACAAATGTTACTGATTTAAGAAAGGAAAGAAAATGAGAGCATAATAGTAAATATTCACGGGTTTAAATTCAGATATTGTTTTTTAAATACACAATATTAATAATTAGTAAATATGACATAATTATGATCATGCCCAGGATGTCAGATACTTAAAAAAAAGAGCAGTCAGTCATTTTTTTCAGAAAGTTCTATATATCTATCATTATAAAGGTAATATATATTTTACTAAAGCTATATGCTCCTTTCATTAATGTGTATAACTGATATAATAGTAATAAAAAATAAATAACTGCTCGAACACTTAATA